>NC_140210.1:40334967-40964967 GCF_951802725.1 Rutilus rutilus | reverse complement strand
CTCCCATTATGAGAGGTGTTGATGTAATGGCTTAAAAAATGCTGATTCTATTTTGTGTGTGGATGGAGCTTAACTTGCAACAGTTTAAAGAATATATTTTTTGCCTTTTATTATGATAGGAAAGTATAGTATCAAGAAAGTTCGATGACCCGGGACTTGAACTCGGGTCGCCCCAAAGCTAAAAAAAAAATTGTCAGGGGACTGACCACTAGGCTATTGAGGATAGCAAAATGTTACAATTCAATAAATATTAGAACCTTATTGTGTAAGAAACATAGGGGGAACGGAATCCGACGGCAAAAAAACAGCTGTCGGAATCCGTTCCCCCACTCCCATTATGAGAGGTGTTGATGTAATGGCTTAAAAAATGCTGATTCTATTTTGTGTGTGGATGGAGCTTAACTTGCAACAGTTTAAAGAATATATTTTTTGCCTTTTATTATGATAGGAAAGTATAGTATCAAGAAAGTTCGATGACCCGGGACTTGAACTCGGGTTGCCCAAAGCTAAAAAAAAATATTGTCAGGGTACTGACAACTAGGCTATTGAGACTAGTTACTTCCTTCAATTTGATAAATATTAGAACCTTATTGTGTACGAAACATAGGGGGAACGGAATCCGACGGCAAAAAAACAGCTGTCGGAATCCGTTCCCCCACTCCCATTATGAGAGGTGTTGATGTAATGGCTTAAAAAATGCTGATTCTATTTTGTGTGTGGATGGAGCTTAACTTGCAACAGTTTAAAGAATATATTTTTTGCCTTTTATTATGATAGGAAAGTATAGTATCAAGAAAGTTCGATGACCCGGGACTTGAACTCGGGTCGCCCCAAAGCTAAAAAAAAGAATTTTCAGGGGACTGACCACTAGGCTATTGAGGATAGCTAAATGCTACAATTCAATAAATATTAGAACCTTATTGTGTAAGAAACATAGGGGGAACGGAATCCGACGGCAAAAAAACAGCTGTCGGAATCCGTTCCCCCACTCCCATTATGAGAGGTGTTGATGTAATGGCTTAAAAAATGCTGATTCTATTTTGTGTGTGGATGGAGCTTAACTTGCAACAGTTTAAAGAATATATTTTTTGCCTTTTATTATGATAGGAAAGTATAGTATCAAGAAAGTTCGATGACCCGGGACTTGAACTCGGGTTGCCCAAAGCTAAAAAAAAAATTGTCAGGGTACTGACAACTAGGCTATTGAGACTAGTAACTTCCTTCAATTTGATAAATATTAGAACCTTATTGTGTACGAAACATAGGGGGAACGGAATCCGACAGCAAAAAAACAGCTGTCGGAATCCGTTCCCCCACTCCCATTATGAGAGGTGTTGATGTAATGGCTTAAAAAATGCTGATTCTATTTTGTGTGTGGATGGAGCTTAACTTGCAACAGTTTAAAGAATATATTTTTTGCCTTTTAATATGATAGGAAAGTATAGTATCAAGAAAGTTCGATGACCCGGGACTTGAACTCGGGTCGCCCCAAAGCTAAAAAAAAAAATGGTCAGAGGACTGACCACTAGGCTATTGAGGATAGCTAAATGTTACACTTCAATAAATATTAGAACCTTATTGTGTAAGAAACATGGGGGAACGGAATCCGACGGCAAAAAAACAGCTGTCGGAATCCGTTCCCCCACTCCCATTATGAGAGGTGTTGATGTAATGGCTTAAAAAATGCTGATTCTATTTTGTGTGTGGATGGAGCTTAACTTGCAACAGTTTAAAGAATATATTTTTTGCCTTTTATTATGATAGGAAAGTATAGTATCAAGAAAGTTCGATGACCCGGGACTTGAACTCGGGTCGCCCCAAAGCTAAAAAAAAAAATTGTCAGGGGACTGACCACTAGGCTATTGAGGATAGCAAAATGTTACAATTCAATAAATATTAGAACCTTATTGTGTAAGAAACATGGGGGAACGGAATCCGACGGCAAAAAAACAGCTGTCGGAATCCGTTCCCCCACTCCCATTATGAGAGGTGTTGATGTAATGGCTTAAAAAATGCTGATTCTATTTTGTGTGTGGATGGAGCTTAACTTGCAACAGTTTAAAGAATATATTTTTTGCCTTTTATTATGATAGGAAAGTATAGTATCAAGAAAGTTCGATGACCCGGGACTTGAACTCGGGTCGCCCCAAAGCTAAAAAAAAAAATTGTCAGGGGACTGACCACTAGGCTATTGAGGATAGCAAAATGTTACAATTCAATAAATATTAGAACCTTATTGTGTAAGAAACATAGGGGGAACGGAATCCGACGGCAAAAAAACAGCTGTCGGAATCCGTTCCCCCACTCCCATTATGAGAGGTGTTGATGTAATGGCTTAAAAAATGCTGATTCTATTTTGTGTGTGGATGGAGCTTAACTTGCAACAGTTTAAAGAATATATTTTTTGCCTTTTATTATGATAGGAAAGTATAGTATCAAGAAAGTTCGATGACCCGGGACTTGAACTCGGGTCGCCCCAAAGCTAAAAAAAAAAATTGTCAGGGGACTGACCACTAGGCTATTGAGACTAATAACTTCCTTCAATTTGATAAATATTAGAACCTTATTGTGTACGAAACATAGGGGGAACGGAATCCGACGGCAAATAGTTCAGCTGTCGAAATCCGTTCCCCCACTCCCATTATGAGAGGTGTTGATGTAATGGCTTAAAAAATGCTGATTCTATTTTGTGTGTGGATGGAGCTTAACTTGCAACAGTTTAAAGAATATATTTTTTGCCTTTTATTATGATAGGAAAGTATAGTATCAAGAAAGTTCGATGACCCGGGACTTGAACTCGGGTCGCCCCAAAGCTAAAAAAAAAAATTGTCAGGGGACTGACCACTAGGCTATTGAGGATAGCTAAATGCTACAATTCAATAAATATTAGAACCTTATTGTGTAAGAAACATGGGGGAACGGAATCCGACGGCAAAAAAACAGCTGTCGGAATCCGTTCCCCCACTCCCATTATGAGAGGTGTTGATGTAATGGCTTAAAAAATGCTGATTCTATTTTGTGTGTGGATGGAGCTTAACTTGCAACAGTTTAAAGAATATATGTTTTGCCTTTTATTATGATAGGAAAGTATAGTATCAAGAAAGTTCGATGACCCGGGACTTGAACTCGGGTCGCCCGAAAGCTAAAAAAAAAAATTGTCAGGGGACTGACCACTAGGCTATTGAGGATAGCAAAATACTATAATTCAATAAATATTAGAACCTTATTGTGTAAGAAACATAGGGGGAACGGAATCCGACGGCAAAAAAACAGCTGTCGGAATCCGTTCCCCCACTCCCATTATGAGAGGTGTTGATGTAATGGCTTAAAAAATGCTGATTCTATTTTGTGTGTGGATGGAGCTTAACTTGCAACAGTTTAAAGAATATATTTTTTGCCTTTTATTATGATAGGAAAGTATAGTATCAAGAAAGTTCGATGACCCGGGACTTGAACTCGGGTCGCCCCAAAGCTAAAAAAAAAAATTGTCAGGGGACTGACCACTAGGCTATTGAGGATAGCAAAATGTTACAATTCAATAAATATTAGAACCTTATTGTGTAAGAAACATTGGGGGAACGGAATCCGACGGCAAAAAAAACAGCTGTCGGAATCCGTTCCCCCACTCCCATTATGAGAGGTGTTGATGTAATGGCTTAAAAAATGCTGATTCTATTTTGTGTGTGGATGGAGCTTAACTTGCAACAATTTAAAGAATATATTTTTTGCCTTTTATTATGATAGGAAAGTATAGTATCAAGAAAGTTTGATGACCCGGGACTTGAACTCGGGTTGCCCAAAGCTAAAAAAAATATTGTCAGGGTACTGACAACTAGGCTATTGAGACTAGTAACTTCCTTCAATTTGATAAATATTAGAACCTTATTGTGTACGAAACATAGGGGGAACGGAATCCGACGGCAAAAAAACAGCTGTCGGAATCCGTTCCCCCACTCCCATTATGAGAGGTGTTGATGTAATGGCTTAAAAAATGCTGATTCTATTTTGTGTGTGGATGGAGCTTAACTTGCAACAGTTTAAAGAATATATTTTTTGCCTTTTATTATGATAGGAAAGTATAGTATCAAGAAAGTTCGATGACCCGGGACTTGAACTCGGGTCGCCCCAAAGCTAAAAAAAAAAATTGTCAGGGGACTGACCACTAGGCTATTGAGGATAGCAAAATGCTACAATTCAATAAATATTAGAACCTTATTGTGTAAGAAACATAGGGGGAACGGAATCCGACGGCAAAAAAACAGCTGTCGGAATCCGTTCCCCCACTCCCATTATGAGAGGTGTTGATGTAATGGCTTAAAAAATGCTGATTCTATTTTGTGTGTGGATGGAGCTTAACTTGCAACAGTTTATATTTTTTGCCTTTTATTATGATAGGAAAGTATAGTATCAAGAAAGTTTGATGACCCGGGACTTGAACTCGGGTCACCCCAAAGCTAAAAAAAAAAATTGTCAGGGGACTGACCACTAGGCTATTGAGACTAGTAACTTCCTTCAATTTGATAAATATTAGAACCTTATTGTGTACGAAACATAGGGGGAACGGAATCCGACGGCAAATAGTTCAGCTGTCGAAATCCGTTCCCCCACTCCCATTATGAGAGGTGTTGATGTAATGGCTTAAAAAATGCTGATTCTATTTTGTGTGTGGATGGAGCTTAACTTGCAACAGTTTAAAGAATATATTTTTTGCCTTTTATTATGATAGGAAAGTATAGTATCAAGAAAGTTCGATGACCCGGGACTTGAACTCGGGTCGCCCCAAAGCAAAAAAAAAAATTTGTCAGGGGACTGACCACTAGGCTATTGAGACTAGTAACTTCCTTCAATTTGATAAATATTAGAACCTTATTGTGTACGAAACATAGGGGGAACGGAATCCGACGGCAAAAAAACAGCTGTCGGAATCCGTTCCCCCACTCCCATTATGAGAGGTGTTGATGTAATGGCTTAAAAAATGCTGATTCTATTTTGTGTGTGGATGGAGCTTAACTTGCAACAGTTTAAAGAATATATTTTTTGCCTTTTATTATGATAGGAAAGTATAGTATCAAGAAAGTTCGATGACCCGGGACTTGAACTCGGGTTGCCCAAAGCTAAAAAAAAAATTGTCAGGGTACTGACAACTAGGCTATTGAGACTAGTAACTTCCTTCAATTTGATAAATATTAGAACCTTATTGTGTACGAAACATAGGGGGAACGGAATCCGACAGCAAAAAAACAGCTGTCGGAATCCGTTCCCCCACTCCCATTATGAGAGGTGTTGATGTAATGGCTTAAAAAATGCTGATTCTATTTTGTGTGTGGATGGAGCTTAACTTGCAACAGTTTAAAGAATATATTTTTTGCCTTTTAATATGATAGGAAAGTATAGTATCAAGAAAGTTCGATGCCCTGGGACTTGAACTCGGGTCGCCCCAAAGCTAAAAAAAAAAATTGTCAGGGGACTGACCACTAGGCTATTGAGGATAGCTAAATGCTACACTTCAATAAATATTAGAACCTTATTGTGTAAGAAACATGGGGGAACGGAATCCGACGGCCAAAAAACAGCTGTCGGAATCCGTTCCCCCACTCCCATTATGAGAGGTGTTGATGTAATGGCTTAAAAAATGCTGATTCTATTTTGTGTGTGGATGGAGCTTAACTTGCAACAGTTTAAAGAATATATTTTTTGCCTTTTATTATGATAGGAAAGTATAGTATCAAGAAAGTTCGATGACCCGGGACTTGAACTCGGGTCGCCCCAAAGCTAAAAAAAAAATTGTCAGGGGACTGACCACTAGGCTATTGAGGATAGCAAAATGTTACAATTCAATAAATATTAGAACCTTATTGTGTAAGAAACATAGGGGGAACGGAATCCGACGGCAAAAAAACAGCTGTCGGAATCCGTTCCCCCACTCCCATTATGAGAGGTGTTGATGTAATGGCTTAAAAAATGCTGATTCTATTTTGTGTGTGGATGGAGCTTAACTTGCAACAGTTTAAAGAATATATTTTTTGCCTTTTATTATGATAGGAAAGTATAGTATCAAGAAAGTTCGATGACCCGGGACTTGAACTCGGGTCGCCCCAAAGCTAAAAAAAAAAATTGTCAGGGGACTGACCACTAGGCTATTGAGGATCGCAAAATACTACAATTCAATAAATATTAGAACCTTATTGTGTAAGAAACATAGGGGGAACGGAATCCGACGGCAAAAAAACAGCTGTCGGAATCCGTTCCCCCACTCCCATTATGAGAGGTGTTGATGTAATGGCTTAAAAAATGCTGATTCTATTTTGTGTGTGGATGGAGCTTAACTTGCAACAGTTTAAAGAATATATTTTTTGCCTTTTATTATGATAGGAAAGTATAGTATCAAGAAAGTTCGATGACCCGGGACTTGAACTCGGGTCGCCCCAAAGCAAAAAAAAAAAATTTGTCAGGGGACTGACCACTAGGCTATTGAGACTAGTAACTTCCTTCAATTTGATAAATATTAGAACCTTATTGTGTACGAAACATAGGGGGAACGGAATCCGACGGCAAAAAAACAGCTGTCGGAATCCGTTCCCCCACTCCCATTATGAGAGGTGTTGATGTAATGGCTTAAAAAATGCTGATTCTATTTTGTGTGTGGATGGAGCTTAACTTGCAACAGTTTTAAGAATATATTTTTTGCCTTTTATTATGATAGGAAAGTATAGTATCAAGAAAGTTCGATGACCCGGGACTTGAACTCGGGTTGCCCAAAGCTAAAAAAAAAATTGTCAGGGTACTGACAACTAGGCTATTGAGACTAGTAACTTCCTTCAATTTGATAAATATTAGAACCTTATTGTGTACGAAACATAGGGGGAACGGAATCCGACAGCAAAAAAACAGCTGTCGGAATCCGTTCCCCCACTCCCATTATGAGAGGTGTTGATGTAATGGCTTAAAAAATGCTGATTCTATTTTGTGTGTGGATGGAGCTTAACTTGCAACAGTTTAAAGAATATATTTTTTGCCTTTTAATATGATAGGAAAGTATAGTATCAAGAAAGTTCGATGCCCTGGGACTTGAACTCGGGTCGCCCCAAAGCTAAAAAAAAAAATTGTCAGGGGACTGACCACTAGGCTATTGAGGATAGCTAAATGCTACACTTCAATAAATATTAGAACCTTATTGTGTAAGAAACATGGGGGAACGGAATCCGACGGCAAAAAAACAGCTGTCGGAATCCGTTCCCCCACTCCCATTATGAGAGGTGTTGATGTAATGGCTTAAAAAATGCTGATTCTATTTTGTGTGTGGATGGAGCTTAACTTGCAACAGTTTAAAGAATATATTTTTTGCCTTTTATTATGATAGGAAAGTATAGTATCAAGAAAGTTCGATGACCCGGGACTTGAACTCGGGTCGCCCCAAAGCTAAAAAAAAAATTGTCAGGGGACTGACCACTAGGCTATTGAGGATAGCAAAATGTTACAATTCAATAAATATTAGAACCTTATTGTGTAAGAAACATAGGGGGAACGGAATCCGACGGCAAAAAAACAGCTGTCGGAATCCGTTCCCCCACTCCCATTATGAGAGGTGTTGATGTAATGGCTTAAAAAATGCTGATTCTATTTTGTGTGTGGATGGAGCTTAACTTGCAACAGTTTAAAGAATATATTTTTTGCCTTTTATTATGATAGGAAAGTATAGTATCAAGAAAGTTCGATGACCCGGGACTTGAACTCGGGTCGCCCCAAAGCTAAAAAAAAAAATTGTCAGGGGACTGACCACTAGGCTATTGAGGATAGCAAAATACTACAATTCAATAAATATTAGAACCTTATTGTGTAAGAAACATAGGGGGAACGGAATCCGACGGCAAAAAAACAGCTGTCGGAATCCGTTCCCCCACTCCCATTATGAGAGGTGTTGATGTAATGGCTTAAAAAATGCTGATTCTATTTTGTGTGTGGATGGAGCTTAACTTGCAACAGTTTAAAGAATATATTTTTTGCCTTTTATTATGATAGGAAAGTATAGTATCAAGAAAGTTCGATGACCCGGGACTTGAACTCGGGTCGCCCCAAAGCTAAAAAAAAAAATTGTCAGGGGACTGACCACTAGGCTATTGAGGATAGCAAAATGTGACAATTCAATAAATATTAGAACCTTATTGTGTAAGAAACATTGGGGGAACGGAATCCGACGGCAAAAAAACAGCTGTCGGAATCCGTTCCCCCACTCCCATTATGAGAGGTGTTGATGTAATGGCTTAAAAAATGCTGATTCTATTTTGTGTGTGGATGGAGCTTAACTTGCAACAATTTAAAGAATATATTTTTTGCCTTTTATTATGATAGGAAAGTATAGTATCAAGAAAGTTTGATGACCCGGGACTTGAACTCGGGTTGCCCAAAGCTAAAAAAAATATTGTCAGGGTACTGACAACTAGGCTATTGAGACTAGTAACTTCCTTCAATTTGATAAATATTAGAACCTTATTGTGTACGAAACATAGGGGGAACGGAATCCGACGGCAAAAAAACAGCTGTCGGAATCCGTTCCCCCACTCCCATTATGAGAGGTGTTGATGTAATGGCTTAAAAAATGCTGATTCTATTTTGTGTGTGGATGGAGCTTAACTTGCAACAGTTTAAAGAATATATTTTTTGCCTTTTATTATGATAGGAAAGTATAGTATCAAGAAAGTTCGATGACCCGGGACTTGAACTCGGGTCGCCCCAAAGCTAAAAAAAAAATTTGTCAGGGGACTGACCACTAGGCTATTGAGGATAGCAAAATGCTACAATTCAATAAACATTAGAACCTTATTGTGTAAGAAACATAGGGGGAACGGAATCCGACGGCAAAAAAACAGCTGTCGGAATCCGTTCCCCCACTCCCATTATGAGAGGTGTTGATGTAATGGCTTAAAAAATGCTGATTCTATTTTGTGTGTGGATGGAGCTTAACTTGCAACAGTTTAAAGAATATATTTTTTGCCTTTTATTATGATAGGAAAGTATAGTATCAAGAAAGTTCGATGACCCGGGACTTGAACTCGGGTCGCCCCAAAGCTAAAAAAAAAAATTGTCAGGGGACTGACCACTAGGCTATTGAGGATAGCAAAATGCCACAATTCAATAAATATTAGAACCTTATTGTGTAAGAAACATAGGGGGAACGGAATCCGACGGCAAAAAAACAGCTGTCGGAATCCGTTCCCCCACTCCCATTATGAGAGGTGTTGATGTAATGGCTTAAAAAATGCTGATTCTATTTTGTGTGTGGATGGAGCTTAACTTGCAACAGTTTAAAGAATATATTTTTTGCCTTTTATTATGATAGGAAAGTATAGTACCAAGAAAGTTTGATGACCCGGGACTTGAACTCGGGTCACCCCAAAGCTAAAAAAAAAAATTGTCAGGGGACTGACCACTAGGCTATTGAGACTAGTAACTTCCTTCAATTTGATAAATATTAGAACCTTATTGTGTACGAAACATAGGGGGAACGGAATCCGACGGCAAATAGTTCAGCTGTCGAAATCCGTTCCCCCACTCCCATTATGAGAGGTGTTGATGTAATGGCTTAAAAAATGCTGATTCTATTTTGTGTGTGGATGGAGCTTAACTTGCAACAGTTTAAAGAATATATTTTTTGCCTTTTATTATGATAGGAAAGTATAGTATCAAGAAAGTTCGATGACCCGGGACTTGAACTCGGGTCGCCCCAAAGCAAAAAAAAAAAATTTGTCAGGGGACTGACCACTAGGCTATTGAGACTAGTAACTTCCTTCAATTTGATAAATATTAGAACCTTATTGTGTACGAAACATAGGGGGAACGGAATCCGACGGCAAAAAAACAGCTGTCGGAATCCGTTCCCCCACTCCCATTATGAGAGGTGTTGATGTAATGGCTTAAAAAATGCTGATTCTATTTTGTGTGTGGATGGAGCTTAACTTGCAACAGTTTAAAGAATATATTTTTTGCCTTTTATTATGATAGGAAAGTATAGTATCAAGAAAGTTCGATGACCCGGGACTTGAACTCGGGTTGCCCAAAGCTAAAAAAAAAATTGTCAGGGTACTGACAACTAGGCTATTGAGACTAGTAACTTCCTTCAATTTGATAAATATTAGAACCTTATTGTGTACGAAACATAGGGGGAACGGAATCCGACAGCAAAAAAACAGCTGTCGGAATCCGTTCCCCCACTCCCATTATGAGAGGTGTTGATGTAATGGCTTAAAAAATGCTGATTCTATTTTGTGTGTGGATGGAGCTTAACTTGCAACAGTTTAAAGAATATATTTTTTGCCTTTTAATATGATAGGAAAGTATAGTATCAAGAAAGTTCGATGACCCGGGACTTGAACTCGGGTCGCCCCAAAGCTAAAAAAAAAAATTGTCAGGGGACTGACCACTAGGCTATTGAGGATAGCTAAATGCTACACTTCAATAAATATTAGAACCTTATTGTGTAAGAAACATGGGGGAACGGAATCCGACGGCAAAAAAACAGCTGTCGGAATCCGTTCCCCCACTCCCATTATGAGAGGTGTTGGTGTAATGGCTTAAAAAATGCTGATTCTATTTTGTGTGTGGATGGAGCTTAACTTGCAACAGTTTAAAGAATATATTTTTTGCCTTTTATTATGATAGGAAAGTATAGTATCAAGAAAGTTCGATGACCCGGGACTTGAACTCGGGTCGCCCCAAAGCTAAAAAAAAAATTGTCAGGGGACTGACCACTAGGCTATTGAGACTAGTAACTTCCTTCAATTTGATAAATATTAGAACCTTATTGTGTACGAAACATAGGGGGAACGGAATCCGACGGCAAAAAAACAGCTGTCGGAATCCGTTCCCCCACTCCCATTATGAGAGGTGTTGATGTAATGGCTTAAAAAATGCTGATTCTATTTTGTGTGTGGATGGAGCTTAACTTGCAACAGTTTAAAGAATATATATTTTGCCTTTTATTATGATAGGAAAGTATAGTATCAAGAAAGTTCGATGACCCGGGACTTGAACTCGGGTCGCCCCAAAGCTAAAAAAAAGAATTGTCAGGGGACTGACCACTAGGCTATTGAGGATAGCTAAATGTTACAATTCAATAAATATTAGAACCTTATTGTGTAAGAAACATAGGGGGAACGGAATCCGACGGCAAAAAAACAGCTGTCGGAATCCGTTCCCCCACTCCCATTATGAGAGGTGTTGATGTAATGGCTTAAAAAATGCTGATTCTATTTTGTGTGTGGATGGAGCTTAACTTGCAACAGTTTAAAGAATATATTTTTTGCCTTTTATTATGATAGGAAAGTATAGTATCAAGAAAGTTCGATGACCCGGGACTTGAACTCGGGTCGCCCCAAAGCTAAAAAAAAAAATTGTCAGGGGACTGACCACTAGGCTATTGAGGATAGCAAAATACTACAATTCAATAAATATTAGAACCTTATTGTGTAAGAAACATAGGGGGAACGGAATCCGACGGCAAAAAAACAGCTGTCGGAATCCGTTCCCCCACTCCCATTATGAGAGGTGTTGATGTAATGGCTTAAAAAATGCTGATTCTATTTTGTGTGTGGATGGAGCTTAACTTGCAACAGTTTAAAGAATATATTTTTTGCCTTTTATTATGATAGGAAAGTATAGTATCAAGAAAGTTCGATGACCCGGGACTTGAACTCGGGTCGCCCCAAAGCTAAAAAAAAAAATTGTCAGGGGACTGACCACTAGGCTATTGAGGATAGCAAAATGTTACAATTCAATAAATATTAGAACCTTATTGTGTAAGAAACATAGGGGGAACGGAATCCGACGGCAAAAAAACAGCTGTCGGAATCCGTTCCCCCACTCCCATTATGAGAGGTGTTGATGTAATGGCTTAAAAAATGCTGATTCTATTTTGTGTGTGGATTGAGCTTAACTTGCAACAGTTTAAAGAATATATTTTTTGCCTTTTATTATGATAGGAAAGTATAGTATCAAGAAAGTTCGATGACCCGGGACTTGAACTCGGGTCGCCCCAAAGCAAAAAAAAAAAATTGTCAGGGGACTGACCACTAGGCTATTGAGACTAGTAACTTCCTTCAATTTGATAAATATTAGAACCTTATTGTGTACGAAACATAGGGGGAACGGAATCCGACGGCAAAAAAACAGCTGTCGGAATCCGTTCCCCCACTCCCATTATGAGAGGTGTTGATGTAATGGCTTAAAAAATGCTGATTCTATTTTGTGTGTGGATGGAGCTTAACTTGCAACAGTTTAAAGAATATATATTTTGCCTTTTATTATGATAGGAAAGTATAGTATCAAGAAAGTACGATGACCCGGGACTTGAACTCGGGTCGCCCCAAAGCTAAAAAAAAAAATTGTCAGGGGACTGACCACTAGGCTATTGAGACTAATAACTTCCTTCAATTTGATAAATATTAGAACCTTATTGTGTACGAAACATAGGGGGAACGGAATCCGACGGCAAATAGTTCAGCTGTCGAAATCCGTTCCCCCACTCCCATTATGAGAGGTGTTGATGTAATGGCTTAAAAAATGCTGATTCTATTTTGTGTGTGGATGGAGCTTAACTTGCAACAGTTTAAAGAATATATTTTTTGCCTTTTATTATGATAGGAAAGTATAGTATCAAGAAAGTTCGATGACCCGGGACTTGAACTCGGGTTGCCCAAAGCTAAAAAAATATTGTCAGGGTACTGACAACTAGGCTATTGAGACTAGTAACTTCCTTCAATTTGATAAATATTAGAACCTTATTGTGTAAGAAACATAGGGGGAACGGAATCCGACGGCAAAAAAACAGCTGTCGGAATCCGTTCCCCCACTCCCATTATGAGAGGTGTTGATGTAATGGCTTAAAAAATGCTGATTCTATTTTGTGTGTGGATGGAGCTTAACTTGCAACAGTTTAAAGAATATATTTTTTGCCTTTTATTATGATAGGAAAGTATAGTATCAAGAAAGTTCGATGACCCGGGACTTGAACTCGGGTCGCCCCAAAGCTAAAAAAAAAATTGTCAGGGGACTGACCACTAGGCTATTGAGGATAGCAAAATGTTACAATTCAATAAATATTAGAACCTTATTGTGTAAGAAACATAGGGGGAACGGAATCCGACGGCAAAAAAACAGCTGTCGGAATCCGTTCCCCCACTCCCATTATGAGAGGTGTTGATGTAATGGCTTAAAAAATGCTGATTCTATTTTGTGTGTGGATGAAGCTTAACTTGCAACAGTTTAAAGAATATATTTTTTGCCTTTTATTATGATAGGAAAGTATAGTATCAAGAAAGTTCGATGACCCGGGACTTGAACTCGGGTCGCCCCAAAGCTAAAAAAAAAATTGTCAGGGGACTGACCACTAGGCTATTGAGGATAGCAAAATGCTGCAATTCAATAAATATTAGAACCTTATTGTGTAAGAAACATAGGGGGAACGGAATCCGACGGCAAAAAAACAGCTGTCGGAATCCGTTCCCCCACTCCCATTATGAGAGGTGTTGATGTAATGGCTTAAAAAATGCTGATTCTATTTTGTGTGTGGATGGAGCTTAACTTGCAACAGTTTAAAGAATATATTTTTTGCCTTTTAATATGATAGGAAAGTATAGTATCAAGAAAGTTCGATGACCCGGGACTTGAACTCGGGTTGCCCCAAAGCTAAAAAAAAAAAATTGTCAGGGGACTGACCACTAGGCTATTGAGGATAGCTAAATGCTACACTTCAATAAATATTAGAACCTTATTGTGTAAGAAACATAGGGGGAACGGAATCCGATGGCAAAAAAACAGCTGTCGGAATCCGTTCCCCCACTCCCATTATGAGAGGTGTTGATGTAATGGCTTAAAAAATGCTGATTATATTTTGTGTGTGGATGGAGCTCAACTTGCAACAGTTTAAAGAATATATTTTTTGCCTTTTATTATGATAGGAAAGTATAGTATCAAGAAAGTTCGATGACCTGGGACTTGAACTCGGGTTGCCCAAAGCTAAAAAAAATATTGTCAGGGTACTGACAACTAGGCTATTGAGACTACTAAATTCCTTCAATTTGATAAATATTAGAACCTTATTGTGTACGAAACATAGGGGGAACGGAATCCGACGGCAAATAGTTCAGCTGTCGAAATCCGTTCCCCCACTCCCATTATGAGAGGTGTTGATGTAATGGCTTAAAAAATGCTGATTCTATTTTGTGTGTGGATGGAGCTTAACTTGCAACAGTTTAAAGAATATATTTTTTGCCTTTTATTATGATAGGAAAGTATAGTATCAAGAAAGTTCGATGACCCGGGACTTGAACTCGGGTTGCCCAAAGCTAAAAAAAAAATTGTCAGGGGACTGACCACTAGGCTATTGAGGATAGCTAAATGTTACAATTCAGTAAATATTAGAACCTTATTGTGTACGAAACATAGGGGGAACGGAATCCGACGGCAAAAAAACAGCTGTCGGAATCCGTTCCCCCACTCCCATTATGAGAGGTGTTGATGTAATGGCTTAAAAAATGCTGATTCTATTTTGTGTGTGGATGGAGCTTAACTTGCAACAGTTTAAAGAATATATTTTTTGCCTTTTATTATGATAGGAAAGTATAGTATCAAGAAAGTTCGATGACCCGGGACTTGAACTCGGGTCGCCCCAAAGCTAAAAAAAAAAATTGTCAGGGGACTGACCACTAGGCTATTGAGGATAGCAAAATACTACAATTCAATAAATATTAGAACCTTATTGTGTAAGAAACATAGGGGGAACGGAATCCGACGGCAAAAAAACAGCTGTCGGAATCCGTTCCCCCACTCCCATTATGAGAGGTGTTGATGTAATGGCTTAAAAAATGCTGATTCTATTTTGTGTGTGGATGGAGCTTAACTTGCAACAGTTTAAAGAATATATTTTTTGCCTTTTATTATGATAGGAAAGTATAGTATCAAGAAAGTTCGATGACCCGGGACTTGAACTCGGGTCGCCCCAAAGCTAAAAAAAAAAATTGTCAGGGGACTGACCACTAGGCTATTGAGGATAGCAAAATGTGACAATTCAATAAATATTAGAACCTTATTGTGTAAGAAACATTGGGGGAACGGAATCCGACGGCAAAAAAACAGCTGTCGGAATCCGTTCCCCCACTCCCATTATGAGAGGTGTTGATGTAATGGCTTAAAAAATGCTGATTCTATTTTGTGTGTGGATGGAGCTTAACTTGCAACAATTTAAAGAATATATTTTTTGCCTTTTATTATGATAGGAAAGTATAGTATCAAGAAAGTTTGATGACCCGGGACTTGAACTCGGGTTGCCCAAAGCTAAAAAAAATATTGTCAGGGTACTGACAACTAGGCTATTGAGACTAGTAACTTCCTTCAATTTGATAAATATTAGAACCTTATTGTGTACGAAACATAGGGGGAACGGAATCCGACGGCAAAAAAACAGCTGTCGGAATCCGTTCCCCCACTCCCATTATGAGAGGTGTTGATGTAATGGCTTAAAAAATGCTGATTCTATTTTGTGTGTGGATGGAGCTTAACTTGCAACAGTTTAAAGAATATATTTTTTGCCTTTTATTATGATAGGAAAGTATAGTATCAAGAAAGTTCGATGACCCGGGACTTGAACTCGGGTCGCCCCAAAGCTAAAAAAAAAATTTGTCAGGGGACTGACCACTAGGCTATTGAGGATAGCAAAATGCTACAATTCAATAAACATTAGAACCTTATTGTGTAAGAAACATAGGGGGAACGGAATCCGACGGCAAAAAAACAGCTGTCGGAATCCGTTCCCCCACTCCCATTATGAGAGGTGTTGATGTAATGGCTTAAAAAATGCTGATTCTATTTTGTGTGTGGATGGAGCTTAACTTGCAACAGTTTAAAGAATATATTTTTTGCCTTTTATTATGATAGGAAAGTATAGTATCAAGAAAGTTCGATGACCCGGGACTTGAACTCGGGTCGCCCCAAAGCTAAAAAAAAAAATTGTCAGGGGACTGACCACTAGGCTATTGAGGATAGCAAAATGCCACAATTCAATAAATATTAGAACCTTATTGTGTAAGAAACATAGGGGGAACGGAATCCGACGGCAAAAAAACAGCTGTCGGAATCCGTTCCCCCACTCCCATTATGAGAGGTGTTGATGTAATGGCTTAAAAAATGCTGATTCTATTTTGTGTGTGGATGGAGCTTAACTTGCAACAGTTTAAAGAATATATTTTTTGCCTTTTATTATGATAGGAAAGTATAGTACCAAGAAAGTTTGATGACCCGGGACTTGAACTCGGGTCACCCCAAAGCTAAAAAAAAAAATTGTCAGGGGACTGACCACTAGGCTATTGAGACTAGTAACTTCCTTCAATTTGATAAATATTAGAACCTTATTGTGTACGAAACATAGGGGGAACGGAATCCGACGGCAAATAGTTCAGCTGTCGAAATCCGTTCCCCCACTCCCATTATGAGAGGTGTTGATGTAATGGCTTAAAAAATGCTGATTCTATTTTGTGTGTGGATGGAGCTTAACTTGCAACAGTTTAAAGAATATATTTTTTGCCTTTTATTATGATAGGAAAGTATAGTATCAAGAAAGTTCGATGACCCGGGACTTGAACTCGGGTCGCCCCAAAGCAAAAAAAAAAAATTTGTCAGGGGACTGACCACTAGGCTATTGAGACTAGTAACTTCCTTCAATTTGATAAATATTAGAACCTTATTGTGTACGAAACATAGGGGGAACGGAATCCGACGGCAAAAAAACAGCTGTCGGAATCCGTTCCCCCACTCCCATTATGAGAGGTGTTGATGTAATGGCTTAAAAAATGCTGATTCTATTTTGTGTGTGGATGGAGCTTAACTTGCAACAGTTTAAAGAATATATTTTTTGCCTTTTATTATGATAGGAAAGTATAGTATCAAGAAAGTTCGATGACCCGGGACTTGAACTCGGGTTGCCCAAAGCTAAAAAAAAAATTGTCAGGGTACTGACAACTAGGCTATTGAGACTAGTAACTTCCTTCAATTTGATAAATATTAGAACCTTATTGTGTACGAAACATAGGGGGAACGGAATCCGACAGCAAAAAAACAGCTGTCGGAATCCGTTCCCCCACTCCCATTATGAGAGGTGTTGATGTAATGGCTTAAAAAATGCTGATTCTATTTTGTGTGTGGATGGAGCTTAACTTGCAACAGTTTAAAGAATATATTTTTTGCCTTTTAATATGATAGGAAAGTATAGTATCAAGAAAGTTCGATGACCCGGGACTTGAACTCGGGTCGCCCCAAAGCTAAAAAAAAAAATTGTCAGGGGACTGACCACTAGGCTATTGAGGATAGCTAAATGCTACACTTCAATAAATATTAGAACCTTATTGTGTAAGAAACATGGGGGAACGGAATCCGACGGCAAAAAAACAGCTGTCGGAATCCGTTCCCCCACTCCCATTATGAGAGGTGTTGGTGTAATGGCTTAAAAAATGCTGATTCTATTTTGTGTGTGGATGGAGCTTAACTTGCAACAGTTTAAAGAATATATTTTTTGCCTTTTATTATGATAGGAAAGTATAGTATCAAGAAAGTTCGATGACCCGGGACTTGAACTCGGGTCGCCCCAAAGCTAAAAAAAAAATTGTCAGGGGACTGACCACTAGGCTATTGAGGATAGCAAAATGTTACAATTCAATAAATATTAGAACCTTATTGTGTAAGAAACATAGGGGGAACGGAATCCGACGGCAAAAAAACAGCTGTCGGAATCCGTTCCCCCACTCCCATTATGAGAGGTGTTGATGTAATGGCTTAAAAAATGCTGATTCTATTTTGTGTGTGGATGGAGCTTAACTTGCAACAGTTTAAAGAATATATTTTTTGCCTTTTAATATGATAGGAAAGTATAGTATCAAGAAAGTTCGATGACCCGGGACTTGAACTCGGGTCGCCCCAAAGCTAAAAAAAAAAATTGTCAGGGGACTGACCACTAGGCTATTGAGGATAGCTAAATGCTACACTTCAATAAATATTAGAACCTTATTGTGTAAGAAACATGGGGGAACGGAATCCGACGGCAAAAAAACAGCTGTCGGAATCCGTTCCCCCACTCCCATTATGAGAGGTGTTGGTGTAATGGCTTAAAAAATGCTGATTCTATTTTGTGTGTGGATGGAGCTTAACTTGCAACAGTTTAAAGAATATATTTTTTGCCTTTTATTATGATAGGAAAGTATAGTATCAAGAAAGTTCGATGACCCGGGACTTGAACTCGGGTCGCCCCAAAGCTAAAAAAAAAATTGTCAGGGGACTGACCACTAGGCTATTGAGGATAGCAAAATGTTACAATTCAATAAATATTAGAACCTTATTGTGTAAGAAACATAGGGGGAACGGAATCCGACGGCAAAAAAACAGCTGTCGGAATCCGTTCCCCCACTCCCATTATGAGAGGTGTTGATGTAATGGCTTAAAAAATGCTGATTCTATTTTGTGTGTGGATGGAGCTTAACTTGCAACAGTTTAAAGAATATATATTTTGCCTTTTATTATGATAGGAAAGTATAGTATCAAGAAAGTTCGATGACCCGGGACTTGAACTCGGGTCGCCCCAAAGCTAAAAAAAAGAATTGTCAGGGGACTGACCACTAGGCTATTGAGGATAGCTAAATGTTACAATTCAATAAATATTAGAACCTTATTGTGTAAGAAACATAGGGGGAACGGAATCCGACGGCAAAAAAACAGCTGTCGGAATCCGTTCCCCCACTCCCATTATGAGAGGTGTTGATGTAATGGCTTAAAAAATGCTGATTCTATTTTGTGTGTGGATGGAGCTTAACTTGCAACAGTTTAAAGAATATATTTTTTGCCTTTTATTATGATAGGAAAGTATAGTATCAAGAAAGTTCGATGACCCGGGACTTGAACTCGGGTCGCCCCAAAGCTAAAAAAAAAAATTGTCAGGGGACTGACCACTAGGCTATTGAGGATAGCAAAATACTACAATTCAATAAATATTAGAACCTTATTGTGTAAGAAACATAGGGGGAACGGAATCCGACGGCAAAAAAACAGCTGTCGGAATCCGTTCCCCCACTCCCATTATGAGAGGTGTTGATGTAATGGCTTAAAAAATGCTGATTCTATTTTGTGTGTGGATGGAGCTTAACTTGCAACAGTTTAAAGAATATATTTTTTGCCTTTTATTATGATAGGAAAGTATAGTATCAAGAAAGTTCGATGACCCGGGACTTGAACTCGGGTCGCCCCAAAGCTAAAAAAAAAAATTGTCAGGGGACTGACCACTAGGCTATTGAGGATAGCAAAATGTTACAATTCAATAAATATTAGAACCTTATTGTGTAAGAAACATAGGGGGAACGGAATCCGACGGCAAAAAAACAGCTGTCGGAATCCGTTCCCCCACTCCCATTATGAGAGGTGTTGATGTAATGGCTTAAAAAATGCTGATTCTATTTTGTGTGTGGATGGAGCTTAACTTGCAACAATTTAAAGAATATATTTTTTGCCTTTTATTATGATAGGAAAGTATAGTATCAAGAAAGTTTGATGACCCGGGACTTGAACTCGGGTCACCCCAAAGCTAAAAAAAAAAATTGTCAGGGGACTGACCACTAGGCTATTGAGACTAGTAACTTCCTTCAATTTGATAAATATTAGAACCTTATTGTGTACGAAACATAGGGGGAACGGAATCCGACGGCAAATAGTTCAGCTGTCGAAATCCGTTCCCCCACTCCCATTATGAGAGGTGTTGATGTAATGGCTTAAAAAATGCTGATTCTATTTTGTGTGTGGATTGAGCTTAACTTGCAACAGTTTAAAGAATATATTTTTTGCCTTTTATTATGATAGGAAAGTATAGTATCAAGAAAGTTCGATGACCCGGGACTTGAACTCGGGTCGCCCCAAAGCAAAAAAAAAAAATTGTCAGGGGACTGACCACTAGGCTATTGAGACTAGTAACTTCCTTCAATTTGATAAATATTAGAACCTTATTGTGTACGAAACATAGGGGGAACGGAATCCGACGGCAAAAAAACAGCTGTCGGAATCCGTTCCCCCACTCCCATTATGAGAGGTGTTGATGTAATGGCTTAAAAAATGCTGATTCTATTTTGTGTGTGGATGGAGCTTAACTTGCAACAGTTTAAAGAATATATTTTTTGCCTTTTATTATGATAGGAAAGTATAGTATCAAGAAAGTACGATGACCCGGGACTTGAACTCGGGTCGCCCCAAAGCTAAAAAAAAAAATTGTCAGGGGACTGACCACTAGGCTATTGAGACTAATAACTTCCTTCAATTTGATAAATATTAGAACCTTATTGTGTACGAAACATAGGGGGAACGGAATCCGACGGCAAATAGTTCAGCTGTCGAAATCCGTTCCCCCACTCCCATTATGAGAGGTGTTGATGTAATGGCTTAAAAAATGCTGATTCTATTTTGTGTGTGGATGGAGCTTAACTTGCAACAGTTTAAAGAATATATTTTTTGCCTTTTATTATGATAGGAAAGTATAGTATCAAGAAAGTTCGATGACCCGGGACTTGAACTCGGGTTGCCCAAAGCTAAAAAAATATTGTCAGGGTACTGACAACTAGGCTATTGAGACTAGTAACTTCCTTCAATTTGATAAATATTAGAACCTTATTGTGTAAGAAACATAGGGGGAACGGAATCCGACGGCAAAAAAACAGCTGTCGGAATCCGTTCCCCCACTCCCATTATGAGAGGTGTTGATGTAATGGCTTAAAAAATGCTGATTCTATTTTGTGTGTGGATGGAGCTTAACTTGCAACAGTTTAAAGAATATATTTTTTGCCTTTTATTATGATAGGAAAGTATAGTATCAAGAAAGTTCGATGACCCGGGACTTGAACTCGGGTCGCCCCAAAGCTAAAAAAAAAAATTGTCAGGGGACTGACCACTAGGCTATTGAGGATAGCTAAATGCTACAATTCAATAAATATTAGAACCTTATTGTGTAAGAAACATAGGGGGAACGGAATCCGACGGCAAAAAAACAGCTGTCGGAATCCGTTCCCCCACTCCCATTATGAGAGGTGTTGATGTAATGGCTTAAAAAATGCTGATTCTATTTTGTGTGTGGATGGAGCTTAACTTGCAACAGTTTAAAGAATATATTTTTTGCCTTTTATTATGATAGGAAAGTATAGTATCAAGAAAGTTCGATGACCCGGGACTTGAACTCGGGTCGCCCCAAAGCAAAAAAAAAAATTTGTCAGGGGACTGACCACTAGGCTATTGAGACTAGTAACTTCCTTCAATTTGATAAATATTAGAACCTTATTGTGTACGAAACATAGGGGGAACGGAATCCGACGGCAAAAAAACAGCTGTCGGAATCCGTTCCCCCACTCCCATTATGAGAGGTGTTGATGTAATGGCTTAAAAAATGCTGATTCTATTTTGTGTGTGGATGAAGCTTAACTTGCAACAGTTTAAAGAATATATTTTTTGCCTTTTATTATGATAGGAAAGTATAGTATCAAGAAAGTTCGATGACCCGGGACTTGAACTCGGGTCGCCCCAAAGCTAAAAAAAAAATTGTCAGGGGACTGACCACTAGGCTATTGAGGATAGCAAAATGCTGCAATTCAATAAATATTAGAACCTTATTGTGTAAGAAACATAGGGGGAACGGAATCCGACGGCAAAAAAACAGCTGTCGGAATCCGTTCCCCCACTCCCATTATGAGAGGTGTTGATGTAATGGCTTAAAAAATGCTGATTCTATTTTGTGTGTGGATGGAGCTTAACTTGCAACAGTTTAAAGAATATATTTTTTGCCTTTTAATATGATAGGAAAGTATAGTATCAAGAAAGTTCGATGACCCGGGACTTGAACTCGGGTTGCCCCAAAGCTAAAAAAAAAAAATTGTCAGGGGACTGACCACTAGGCTATTGAGGATAGCTAAATGCTACACTTCAATAAATATTAGAACCTTATTGTGTAAGAAACATAGGGGGAACGGAATCCGATGGCAAAAAAACAGCTGTCGGAATCCGTTCCCCCACTCCCATTATGAGAGGTGTTGATGTAATGGCTTAAAAAATGCTGATTATATTTTGTGTGTGGATGGAGCTCAACTTGCAACAGTTTAAAGAATATATTTTTTGCCTTTTATTATGATAGGAAAGTATAGTATCAAGAAAGTTCGATGACCTGGGACTTGAACTCGGGTTGCCCAAAGCTAAAAAAAATATTGTCAGGGTACTGACAACTAGGCTATTGAGACTACTAAATTCCTTCAATTTGATAAATATTAGAACCTTATTGTGTACGAAACATAGGGGGAACGGAATCCGACGGCAAATAGTTCAGCTGTCGAAATCCGTTCCCCCACTCCCATTATGAGAGGTGTTGATGTAATGGCTTAAAAAATGCTGATTCTATTTTGTGTGTGGATGGAGCTTAACTTGCAACAGTTTAAAGAATATATTTTTTGCCTTTTATTATGATAGGAAAGTATAGTATCAAGAAAGTTCGATGACCCGGGACTTGAACTCGGGTTGCCCAAAGCTAAAAAAAAAATTGTCAGGGGACTGACCACTAGGCTATTGAGGATAGCTAAATGTTACAATTCAGTAAATATTAGAACCTTATTGTGTACGAAACATAGGGGGAACGGAATCCGACGGCAAAAAAACAGCTGTCGGAATCCGTTCCCCCACTCCCATTATGAGAGGTGTTGATGTAATGGCTTAAAAAATGCTGATTCTATTTTGTGTGTGGATGGAGCTTAACTTGCAACAGTTTAAAGAATATATTTTTTGCCTTTTATTATGATAGGAAAGTATAGTATCAAGAAAGTTCGATGACCCGGGACTTGAACTCGGGTTGCCCAAAGCTAAAAAAAATATTGTCAGGGTACTGACAACTAGGCTATTGAGACTAGTAACTTCCTTCAATTTGATAAATATTAGAACCTTATTGTGTACGAAACATAGGGGGAACGGAATCCGACAGCAAAAAAACAGCTGTCGGAATCCGTTCCCCCACTCCCATTATGAGAGGTGTTGATGTAATGGCTTAAAAAATGCTGATTCTATTTTGTGTGTGGATGGAGCTTAACTTGCAACAGTTTAAAGAATATATTTTTTGCCTTTTATTATGATAGGAAAGTATAGTATCAAGAAAGTTCGATGACCCGGGACTTGAACTCGGGTCGCCCCAAAGCTAAAAAAAAAAATTGTCAGGGGACTGACCACTAGGCTATTGAGGATAGCAAAATGCTACAATTCAATAAATATTAGAACCTTATTGTGTAAGAAACATAGGGGGAACGGAATCCGACGTCAAAAAAACAGCTGTCGGAATCCGTTCCCCCACTCCCATTATGAGAGGTGTTGATGTAATGGCTTAAAAAATGCTGATTCTATTTTGTGTGTGGATGGAGCTTAACTTGCAACAGTTTAAAGAATATATTTTTTGCCTTTTATTATGATAGGAAAGTATAGTATCAAGAAAGTTCGATGACCCGGGACTTGAACTCGGGTCGCCCCAAAGCTAAAAAAAAAATTGTCAGGGGACTGACCACTAGGCTATTGAGGATAGCAAAATGCTGCAATTCAATAAATATTAGAACCTTATTGTGTAAGAAACATAGGGGGAACGGAATCCGACGGCAAAAAAACAGCTGTCGGAATCCGTTCCCCCACTCCCATTATGAGAGGTGTTGATGTAATGGCTTAAAAAATGCTGATTCTATTTTGTGTGTGGATGGAGCTTAACTTGCAACAGTTTAAAGAATATATTTTTTGCCTTTTAATATGATAGGAAAGTATAGTATCAAGAAAGTTCGATGACCCGGGACTTGAACTCGGGTTGCCCCAAAGCTAAAAAAAAAAAATTGTCAGGGGACTGACCACTAGGCTATTGAGGATAGCTAAATGTTACACTTCAATAAATATTAGAACCTTATTGTGTAAGAAACATAGGGGGAACGGAATCCGATGGCAAAAAAACAGCTGTCGGAATCCGTTCCCCCACTCCCATTATGAGAGGTGTTGATGTAATGGCTTAAAAAATGCTGATTATATTTTGTGTGTGGATGGAGCTCAACTTGCAACAGTTTAAAGAATATATTTTTTGCCTTTTATTATGATAGGAAAGTATAGTATCAAGAAAGTTCGATGACCCGGGACTTGAACTCGGGTTGCCCAAAGCTAAAAAAAATATTGTCAGGGTACTGACAACTAGGCTATTGAGACTACTAAATTCCTTCAATTTGATAAATATTAGAACCTTATTGTGTACGAAACATAGGGGGAACGGAATCCGACGGCAAATAGTTCAGCTGTCGAAATCCGTTCCCCCACTCCCATTATGAGAGGTGTTGATGTAATGGCTTAAAAAATGCTGATTCTATTTTGTGTGTGGATGGAGCTTAACTTGCAACAGTTTAAAGAATATATTTTTTGCCTTTTATTATGATAGGAAAGTATAGTATCAAGAAAGTTCGATGACCCGGGACTTGAACTCGGGTTGCCCAAAGCTAAAAAAAAAATTGTCAGGGGACTGACCACTAGGCTATTGAGGATAGCTAAATGCTACAATTCAGTAAATATTAGAACCTTATTGTGTACGAAACATAGGGGGAACGGAATCCGACGGCAAAAAAACAGCTGTCGGAATCCGTTCCCCCACTCCCATTATGAGAGGTGTTGATGTAATGGCTTAAAAAATGCTGATTCTATTTTGTGTGTGGATGGAGCTTAACTTGCAACAGTTTAAAGAATATATTTTTTGCCTTTTATTATGATAGGAAAGTATAGTATCAAGAAAGTTCGATGACCCGGGACTTGAACTCGGGTTGCCCAAAGCTAAAAAAAAAATTGTCAGGGTACTGACAACTAGGCTATTGAGACTAGTAACTTCCTTCAATTTGATAAATATTAGAACCTTATTGTGTACAAAACATAGGGGGAACGGAATCCGACAGCAAAAAAACAGCTGTCGGAATCCGTTCCCCCACTCCCATTATGAGAGGTGTTGATGTAATGGCTTAAAAAATGCTGATTCTATTTTGTGTGTGGATGGAGCTTAACTTGCAACAGTTTAAAGAATATATTTTTTGCCTTTTAATATGATAGGAAAGTATAGTATCAAGAAAGTTCGATGACCCGGGACTTGAACTCGGGTCGCCCCAAAGCTAAAAAAAAAAATCGTCAGGGGACTGACCACTAGGCTATTGAGGATAGCTAAATGTTACACTTCAATAAATATTAGAACCTTATTGTGTAAGAAACATGGGGGAACGGAATCCGACGGCAAAAAAACAGCTGTCGGAATCCGTTCCCCCACTCCCATTATGAGAGGTGTTGATGTAATGGCTTAAAAAATGCTGATTCTATTTTGTGTGTGGATGGAGCTTAACTTGCAACAGTTTAAAGAATATATTTTTTGCCTTTTATTATGATAGGAAAGTATAGTATCAAGAAAGTTCGATGACCCGGGACTTGAACTCGGGTCGCCCCAAAGCTAAAAAAAAAATTGTCAGGGGACTGACCACTAGGCTATTGAGGATAGCAAAATGTTACAATTCAATAAATATTAGAACCTTATTGTGTAAGAAACATAGGGGGAACGGAATCCGACGGCAAAAAAACAGCTGTCGGAATCCGTTCCCCCACTCCCATTATGAGAGGTGTTGATGTAATGGCTTAAAAAATGCTGATTCTATTTTGTGTGTGGATGGAGCTTAACTTGCAACAGTTTAAAGAATATATTTTTTGCCATTTATTATGATAGGAAAGTATAGTATCAAGAAAGTTCGATGACCCGGGACTTGAACTCGGGTCGCCCCAAAGCTAAAAAAAAAAATTGTCAGGGGACTGACCACTAGGCTATTGAGGATAGCAAAATACTACAATTCAATAAATATTAGAACCTTATTGTGTAAGAAACATAGGGGGAACGGAATCCGACGGCAAAAAAACAGCTGTCGGAATCCGTTCCCCCACTCCCATTATGAGAGGTGTTGATGTAATGGCTTAAAAAATGCTGATTCTATTTTGTGTGTGGATGGAGCTTAACTTGCAACAGTTTAAAGAATATATTTTTTGCCTTTTATTATGATAGGAAAGTATAGTATAAAGAAAGTTTGATGACCCGGGACTTGAACTCGGGTCGCCCAAAAGCAAAAAAAAAAAATTGTCAGGGGACTGACCACTAGGCTATTGAGACTAGTAACTTCCTTCAATTTGATAAATATTAGAACCTTATTGTGTACGAAACATAGGGGGAACGGAATCCGACGGCAAAAAAACAGCTGTCGGAATCCGTTCCCCCACTCCCATTATGAGAGGTGTTGATGTAATGGCTTAAAAAATGCTGATTCTATTTTGTGTGTGGATGGAGCTTAACTTGCAACAGTTTAAAGAATATATTTTTTGCCTTTTATTATGATAGGAAAGTATAGTATCAAGAAAGTTCGATGACCCGGGACTTGAACTCGGGTCGCCCCAAAGCTAAAAAAAAAAATTGTCAGGGGACTGACCACTAGGCTATTGAGGATAGCAAAATGTTACAATTCAATAAATATTAGAACCTTATTGTGTAAGAAACATTGGGGGAACGGAATCCGACGGCAAAAAAAGAGCTGTCGGAATCCGTTCCCCCACTCCCATTATGAGAGGTGTTGATGTAATGGCTTAAAAAATGCTGATTCTATTTTGTGTGTGGATGGAGCTTAACTTGCAACAATTTAAAGAATATATTTTTTGCCTTTTATTATGATAGGAAAGTATAGTATCAAGAAAGTTCGATGACCCGGGACTTGAACTCGGGTTGCCCAAAGCTAAAAAAAATATTGTCAGGGTACTGACAACTAGGCTATTGAGACTAGTAACTTCCTTCAATTTGATAAATATTAGAACCTTATTGTGTACGAAACATAGGAGGAACGGAATCCGACGGCAAAAAAACAGCTGTCGGAATCCGTTCCCCCACTCCCATTATGAGAGGTGTTGATGTAATGGCTTAAAAAATGCTGATTCTATTTTGCGTGTGGATGGAGCTTAACTTGCAACAGTTTAAAGAATATATTTTTTGCCTTTTATTATGATAGGAAAGTATAGTATCAAGAAAGTTCGATGACCCGGGACTTGAACTCGGGTTGCCCCAAAGCTAAAAAAAAAAAATTGTCAGGGGACTGACCACTAGGCTATTGAGGATAGCAAAATGCTACAATTCAATAAATATTAGAACCTTATTGTGTAAGAAACATAGGGGGAACGGAATCCGACGGCAAAAAAACAGCTGTCGGAATCCGTTCCCCCACTCCCATTATGAGAGGTGTTGATGTAATGGCTTAAAAAATGCTGATTCTATTTTGTGTGTGGATGGAGCTTAACTTGCAACAGTTTAAAGAATATATTTTTTGCCTTTTATTATGATAGGAAAGTATAGTATCAAGAAAGTTTGATGACCCGGGACTTGAACTCGGGTCACCCCAAAGCTAAAAAAAAAAATTGTCAGGGGACTGACCACTAGGCTATTGAGACTAGTAACTTCCTTCAATTTGATAAATATTAGAACCTTATTGTGTACGAAACATAGGGGGAACGGAATCCGACGGCAAATAGTTCAGCTGTCGAAATCCGTTCCCCCACTCCCATTATGAGAGGTGTTGATGTAATGGCTTAAAAAATGCTGATTCTATTTTGTGTGTGGATGGAGCTTAACTTGCAACAGTTTAAAGAATATATTTTTTGCCTTTTATTATGATAGGAAAGTATAGTATCAAGAAAGTTCGATGACCCGGGACTTGAACTCGGGTCGCCCCAAAGCAAAAAAAAAAAATTTGTCAGGGGACTGACCACTAGGCTATTGAGACCAGTAACTTTCTTCAATTTGATAAATATTAGAACCTTATTGTGTACGAAACATAGGGGGAACGGAATCCGACGGCAAAAAAACAGCTGTCGGAATCCGTTCCCCCACTCCCATTATGAGAGGTGTTGATGTAATGGCTTAAAAAATGCTGATTCTATTTTGTGTGTGGATGGAGCTTAACTTGCAACAGTTTAAAGAATATATTTTTTGCCTTTTATTATGATAGGAAAGTATAGTATCAAGAAAGTTCGATGACCCGGGACTTGAACTCGGGTCGCCCCAAAGCTAAAAAAAAAAATTGTCAGGGGACTGACCACTAGGCTATTGAGACTAATAACTTCCTTCAATTTGATAAATATTAGAACCTTATTGTGTACGAAACATAGGGGGAACGGAATCCGACGGCAAATAGTTCAGCTGTCGAAATCCGTTCCCCCACTCCCATTATGAGAGGTGTTGATGTAATGGCTTAAAAAATGCTGATTCTATTTTGTGTGTGGATGGAGCTTAACTTGCAACAGTTTAAAGAATATATTTTTTGCCTTTTATTATGATAGGAAAGTATAGTATCAAGAAAGTTCGATGACCCGGGACTTGAACTCGGGTTGCCCAAAGCTAAAAAAATATTGTCAGGGTACTGACAACTAGGCTATTGAGACTAGTAACTTCCTTCAATTTGATAAATATTAGAACCTTATTGTGTAAGAAACATAGGGGGAACGGAATCCGACGGCAAAAAAACAGCTGTCGGAATCCGTTCCCCCACTCCCATTATGAGAGGTGTTGATGTAATGGCTTAAAAAATGCTGATTCTATTTTGTGTGTGGATGGAGCTTAACTTGCAACAGTTTAAAGAATATATTTTTTGCCTTTTATTATGATAGGAAAGTATAGTATCAAGAAAGTTCGATGACCCGGGACTTGAACTCGGGTCGCCCCAAAGCTAAAAAAAAAAATTGTCAGGGGACTGACCACTAGGCTATTGAGGATAGCAAAATACTACAATTCAATAAATATTAGAACCTTATTGTGTACGAAACATAGGGGGAACGGAATCCGACGGCAAATAGTTCAGCTGTCGAAATCCGTTCCCCCACTCCCATTATGAGAGGTGTTGATGTAATGGCTTAAAAAATGCTGATTCTATTTTGTGTGTGGATGGAGCTTAACTTGCAACAGTTTAAAGAATATATTTTTTGCCTTTTATTATGATAGGAAAGTATAGTATCAAGAAAGTTCGATGACCCGGGACTTGAACTCGGGTCGCCCCAAAGCTAAAAAAAAAAATTGTCAGGGGACTGACCACTAGGCTATTGAGACTAATAACTTCCTTCAATTTGATAAATATTAGAACCTTATTGTGTACGAAACATAGGGGGAACGGAATCCGACGGCAAAAAAACAGCTGTCGGAATCCGTTCCCCCACTCCCATTATGAGAGGTGTTGATGTAATGGCTTAAAAAATGCTGATTCTATTTTGTGTGTGGATGGAGCTTAACTTGCAACAGTTTAAAGAATATATTTTTTGCCTTTTATTATGATAGGAAAGTATAGTATCAAGAAAGTTCGACGACCCTGGACTTGAACTCGGGTTGCCCAAAGCTAAAAAAATATTGTCAGGGTACTGACAACTAGGCTATTGAGACTAGTAACTTCCTTCAATTTGATAAATATTAGAACCTTATTGTGTAAGAAACATAGGGGGAACGGAATCCGACGGCAAAAAAACAGCTGTCGGAATCCGTTCCCCCACTCCCATTATGAGAGGTGTTGATGTAATGGCTTAAAAAATGCTGATTCTATTTTGTGTGTGGATGGAGCTTAACTTGCAACAGTTTAAAGAATATATTTTTTGCCTTTTATTATGATAGGAAAGTATAGTATCAAGAAAGTTTGATGACCCGGGACTTGAACTCGGGTCACCCCAAAGCTAAAAAAAAAAATTGTCAGGGGACTGACCACTAGGCTATTGAGACTAGTAACTTCCTTCAATTTGATAAATATTAGAACCTTATTGTGTACGAAACATAGGGGGAACGGAATCCGACGGCAAATAGTTCAGCTGTCGAAATCCGTTCCCCCACTCCCATTATGAGAGGTGTTGATGTAATGGCTTAAAAAATGCTGATTCTATTTTGTGTGTGGATGGAGCTTAACTTGCAACAGTTTAAAGAATATATTTTTTGCCTTTTATTATGATAGGAAAGTATAGTATCAAGAAAGTTCGATGACCCGGGACTTGAACTCGGGTCGCCCCAAAGCAAAAAAAAAAATTTGTCAGGGGACTGACCACTAGGCTATTGAGACTAGTAACTTCCTTCAATTTGATAAATATTAGAACCTTATTGTGTACGAAACATAGGGGGAACGGAATCCGACGGCAAAAAAACAGCTGTCGGAATCCGTTCCCCCACTCCCATTATGAGAGGTGTTGATGTAATGGCTTAAAAAATGCTGATTCTATTTTGTGTGTGGATGGAGCTTAACTTGCAACAGTTTAAAGAATATATTTTTTGCCTTTTATTATGATAGGAAAGTATAGTATCAAGAAAGTTCGATGACCCGGGACTTGAACTCGGGTCGCCCCAAAGCAAAAAAAAAAAATTGTCAGGGGACTGACCACTAGGCTATTGAGACTAATAACTTCCTTCAATTTGATAAATATTAGAACCTTATTGTGTACGAAACATAGGGGGAACGGAATCCGACGGCAAATAGTTCAGCTGTCGAAATCCGTTCCCCCACTCCCATTATGAGAGGTGTTGATGTAATGGCTTAAAAAATGCTGATTCTATTTTGTGTGTGGATGGAGCTTAACTTGCAACAGTTTAAAGAATATATTTTTTGCCTTTTATTATGATAGGAAAGTATAGTATCAAGAAAGTTCGATGACCCGGGACTTGAACTCGGGTTGCCCAAAGCTAAAAAAATATTGTCAGGGTACTGACAACTAGGCTATTGAGACTAGTAACTTCCTTCAATTTGATAAATATTAGAACCTTATTGTGTAAGAAACATAGGGGGAACGGAATCCGACGGCAAAAAAACAGCTGTCGGAATCCGTTCCCCCACTCCCATTATGAGAGGTGTTGATGTAATGGCTTAAAAAATGCTGATTCTATTTTGTGTGTGGATGGAGCTTAACTTGCAACAGTTTAAAGAATATATTTTTTGCCTTTTATTATGATAGGAAAGTATAGTATCAAGAAAGTTCGATGACCCGGGACTTGAACTCGGGTCGCCCCAAAGCTAAAAAAAAAAATTGTCAGGGGACTGACCACTAGGCTATTGAGGATAGCTAAATGCTACAATTCAATAAATATTAGAACCTTATTGTGTAAGAAACATAGGGGGAACGGAATCCGACGGCAAAAAAACAGCTGTCGGAATCCGTTCCCCCACTCCCATTATGAGAGGTGTTGATGTAATGGCTTAAAAAATGCTGATTCTATTTTGTGTGTGGATGGAGCTTAACTTGCAACAGTTTAAAGAATATATTTTTTGCCTTTTAATATGATAGGAAAGTATAGTATCAAGAAAGTTCGATGACCCGGGACTTGAACTCGGGTCGCCCAAAAGCTAAAAAAAAAAATTGTCAGGGGACTGACCACTAGGCTATTGAGGATAGCTAAATGCTACACTTCAATAAATATTAGAACCTTATTGTGTAAGAAACATAGGGGGAACGGAATCCGACGGCAAAAAAACAGCTGTCGGAATCCGTTCCCCCACTCCCATTATGAGAGGTGTTGATGTAATGGCTTAAAAAATGCTGATTCTATTTTGTGTGTGGATGGAGCTTAACTTGCAACAGTTTAAAGAATATATTTTTTGCCTTTTATTATGATAGGAAAGTATAGTATAAAGAAAGTTTGATGACCCGGGACTTGAACTCGGGTCGCCCAAAAGCAAAAAAAAAAAATTGTCAGGGGACTGACCACTAGGCTATTGAGACTAGTAACTTCCTTCAATTTGATAAATATTAGAACCTTATTGTGTACGAAACATAGGGGGAACGGAATCCGACGGCAAAAAAACAGCTGTCGGAATCCGTTCCCCCACTCCCATTATGAGAGGTGTTGATGTAATGGCTTAAAAAATGCTGATTCTATTTTGTGTGTGGATGGAGCTTAACTTGCAACAGTTTAAAGAATATATTTTTTGCCTTTTATTATGATAGGAAAGTATAGTATCAAGAAAGTTCGATGACCCGGGACTTGAACTCGGGTTGCCCAAAGCTAAAAAAAAAATTGTCAGGGTACTGACAACTAGGCTATTGAGACTAGTAACTTCCTTCAATTTGATAAATATTAGAACCTTATTGTGTACGAAACATAGGGGGAACGGAATCCGACAGCAAAAAAACAGCTGTCGGAATCCGTTCCCCCACTCCCATTATGAGAGGTGTTGATGTAATGGCTTAAAAAATGCTGATTCTATTTTGTGTGTGGATGGAGCTTAACTTGCAACAGTTTAAAGAATATATTTTTTGCCTTTTAATATGATAGGAAAGTATAGTATCAAGAAAGTTCGATGACCCGGGACTTGAACTCGGGTCGCCCCAAAGCTAAAAAAAAAATTTGTCAGGGGACTGACCACTAGGCTATTGAGGATAGCTAAATGCTACACTTCAATAAATATTAGAACCTTATTGTGTAAGAAACATGGGGGAACGGAATCCGACGGCAAAAAAACAGCTGTCGGAATCCGTTCCCCCACTCCCATTATGAGAGGTGTTGATGTAATGGCTTAAAAAATGCTGATTCTATTTTGTGTGTGGATGGAGCTTAACTTGCAACAGTTTAAAGAATATATTTTTTGCCATTTATTATGATAGGAAAGTATAGTATCAAGAAAGTTCGATGACCCGGGACTTGAACTCGGGTCGCCCCAAAGCTAAAAAAAAAAATTGTCAGGGGACTGACCACTAGGCTATTGAGGATAGCAAAATACTACAATTCAATAAATATTAGAACCTTATTGTGTAAGAAACATAGGGGGAACGGAATCCGACGGCAAAAAAACAGCTGTCGGAATCCGTTCCCCCACTCCCATTATGAGAGGTGTTGATGTAATGGCTTAAAAAATGCTGATTCTATTTTGTGTGTGGATGGAGCTTAACTTGCAACAGTTTAAAGAATATATTTTTTGCCTTTTATTATGATAGGAAAGTATAGTATCAAGAAAGTTCGATGACCCGGGACTTGAACTCGGGTCGCCCCAAAGCTAAAAAAAAAATTGTCAGGGGACTGACCACTAGGCTATTGAGGATAGCAAAATGTTACAATTCAATAAATATTAGAACCTTATTGTGTAAGAAACATTGGGGGAACGGAATCCGACGGCAAAAAAACAGCTGTCGGAATCCGTTCCCCCACTCCCATTATGAGAGGTGTTGATGTAATGGCTTAAAAAATGCTGATTCTATTTTGTGTGTGGATGGAGCTTAACTTGCAACAATTTAAAGAATATATTTTTTGCCTTTTATTATGATAGGAAAGTATAGTATCAAGAAAGTTTGATGACCCGGGACTTGAACTCGGGTTGCCCAAAGCTAAAAAAAATATTGTCAGGGTACTGACAACTAGGCTATTGAGACTAGTAACTTCCTTCAATTTGATAAATATTAGAACCTTATTGTGTACGAAACATAGGGGGAACGGAATCCGACGGCAAAAAAACAGCTGTCGGAATCCGTTCCCCCACTCCCATTATGAGAGGTGTTGATGTAATGGCTTAAAAAATGCTGATTCTATTTTGTGTGTGGATGGAGCTTAACTTGCAACAGTTTAAAGAATATATTTTTTGCCTTTTATTATGATAGGAAAGTATAGTATCAAGAAAGTTCGATGACCCGGGACTTGAACTCGGGTCGCCCCAAAGCTAAAAAAAAAAATTGTCAGGGGACTGACCACTAGGCTATTGAGGATAGCAAAATGTTACAATTCAATAAATATTAGAACCTTATTGTGTAAGAAACATTGGGGGAACGGAATCCGACGGCAAAAAAACAGCTGTCGGAATCCGTTCCCCCACTCCCATTATGAGAGGTGTTGATGTAATGGCTTAAAAAATGCTGATTCTATTTTGTGTGTGGATGGAGCTTAACTTGTAACAATTTAAAGAATATATTTTTTGCCTTTTATTATGATAGGAAAGTATAGTATCAAGAAAGTTTGATGACCCGGGACTTGAACTCGGGTTGCCCAAAGCTAAAAAAAATATTGTCAGGGTACTGACAACTAGGCTATTGAGACTAGTAACTTCCTTCAATTTGATAAATATTAGAACCTTATTGTGTACGAAACATAGGGGGAACGGAATCCGACGGCAAAAAAACAGCTGTCGGAATCCGTTCCCCCACTCCCATTATGAGAGGTGTTGATGTAATGGCTTAAAAAATGCTGATTCTATTTTGTGTGTGGATGGAGCTTAACTTGCAACAGTTTAAAGAATATATTTTTTGCCTTTTATTATGATAGGAAAGTATAGTATCAAGAAAGTTCGATGACCCGGGACTTGAACTCGGGTCGCCCCAAAGCTAAAAAAAAAAATTGTCAGGGGACTGACCACTAGGCTATTGAGGATAGCAAAATGCTACAATTCAATAAACATTAGAACCTTATTGTGTAAGAAACATAGGGGGAACGGAATCCGACGGTAAAAAAACAGCTGTCGGAATCCGTTCCCCCACTCCCATTATGAGAGGTGTTGATGTAATGGCTTAAAAAATGCTGATTCTATTTTGTGTGTGGATGGAGCTTAACTTGCAACAGTTTAAAGAATATATTTTTTGCCTTTTATTATGATAGGAAAGTATAGTATCAAGAAAGTTCGATGACCCGGGACTTGAACTCGGGTCGCCCAAAAGCTAAAAAAAAAAATGGTCAGGGGACTGACCACTAGGCTATTGAGGATAGCAAAATGTTACAATTCAATAAATATTAGAACCTTATTGTGTACGAAACATAGGGGGAACGGAATCCGACGGCAAATAGTTCACCTGTCGAAATCCGTTCCCCCACTCCCATTATGAGAGGTGTTGATGTAATGGCTTAAAAAATGCTGATTCTATTTTGTGTGTGGATGGAGCTTAACTTGCAACAGTTTAAAGAATATATTTTTTGCCTTTTATTATGATAGGAAAGTATAGTATCAAGAAAGTTTGATGACCCGGGACTTGAACTCGGGTCACCCCAAAGCTAAAAAAAAAAATTGTCAGGGGACTGACCACTAGGCTATTGAGACTAGTAACGTCCTTCAATTTGATAAATATTAGAACCTTATTGTGTACGAAACAAAGGGGGAACGGAATCCGACGGCAAATAGTTCAGCTGTCGAAATCCGTTCCCCCACTCCCATTATGAGAGGTGTTGATGTAATGGCTTAAAAAATGCTGATTCTATTTTGTGTGTGGATGGAGCTTAACTTGCAACAGTTTAAAGAATATATTTTTTGCCTTTTATTATGATAGGAAAGTATAGTATCAAGAAAGTTCGATGACCCGGGACTTGAACTCGGGTCGCCCCAAAGCAAAAAAAAAAATTTGTCAGGGGACTGACCACTAGGCTATTGAGACTAGTAACTTCCTTCAATTTGATAAATATTAGAACCTTATTGTGTACGAAACATAGGGGGAACGGAATCCGACGGCAAAAAAACAGCTGTCGGAATCCGTTCCCCCACTCCCATTATGAGAGGTGTTGATGTAATGGCTTAAAAAATGCTGATTCTATTTTGTGTGTGGATGGAGCTTAACTTGCAACAGTTTAAAGAATATATTTTTTGCCTTTTATTATGATAGGAAAGTATAGTATCAAGAAAGTTCGATGACCCGGGACTTGAACTCGGGTCGCCCCAAAGCTAAAAAAAAAAATTGTCAGGGGACTGACCACTAGGCTATTGAGACTAATAACTTCCTTCAATTTGATAAATATTAGAACCTTATTGTGTACGAAACATAGGGGGAACGGAATCCGACGGCAAATAGTTCAGCTGTCGAAATCCGTTCCCCCACTCCCATTATGAGAGGTGTTGATGTAATGGCTTAAAAAATGCTGATTCTATTTTGTGTGTGGATGGAGCTTAACTTGCAACAGTTTAAAGAATATATTTTTTGCCTTTTATTATGATAGGAAAGTATAGTATCAAGAAAGTTCGATGACCCGGGACTTGAACTCGGGTCGCCCAAAAGCTAAAAAAAAAAATGGTCAGGGGACTGACCACTAGGCTATTGAGGATAGCAAAATGTTACAATTCAATAAATATTAGAACCTTATTGTGTACGAAACATAGGGGGAACGGAATCCGACGGCAAATAGTTCACCTGTCGAAATCCGTTCCCCCACTCCCATTATGAGAGGTGTTGATGTAATGGCTTAAAAAATGCTGATTCTATTTTGTGTGTGGATGGAGCTTAACTTGCAACAGTTTAAAGAATATATTTTTTGCCTTTTATTATGATAGGAAAGTATAGTATCAAGAAAGTTTGATGACCCGGGACTTGAACTCGGGTCACCCCAAAGCTAAAAAAAAAAATTGTCAGGGGACTGACCACTAGGCTATTGAGACTAGTAACGTCCTTCAATTTGATAAATATTAGAACCTTATTGTGTACGAAACAAAGGGGGAACGGAATCCGACGGCAAATAGTTCAGCTGTCGAAATCCGTTCCCCCACTCCCATTATGAGAGGTGTTGATGTAATGGCTTAAAAAATGCTGATTCTATTTTGTGTGTGGATGGAGCTTAACTTGCAACAGTTTAAAGAATATATTTTTTGCCTTTTATTATGATAGGAAAGTATAGTATCAAGAAAGTTTGATGACCCGGGACTTGAACTCGGGTCACCCCAAAGCTAAAAAAAAAAATTGTCAGGGGACTGACCACTAGGCTATTGAGACTAGTAACGTCCTTCAATTTGATAAATATTAGAACCTTATTGTGTACGAAACAAAGGGGGAACGGAATCCGACGGCAAATAGTTCAGCTGTCGAAATCCGTTCCCCCACTCCCATTATGAGAGGTGTTGATGTAATGGCTTAAAAAATGCTGATTCTATTTTGTGTGTGGATGGAGCTTAACTTGCAACAGTTTAAAGAATATATTTTTTGCCTTTTATTATGATAGGAAAGTATAGTATCAAGAAAGTTCGATGACCCGGGACTTGAACTCGGGTCGCCCCAAAGCAAAAAAAAAAATTTGTCAGGGGACTGACCACTAGGCTATTGAGACTAGTAACTTCCTTCAATTTGATAAATATTAGAACCTTATTGTGTACGAAACATAGGGGGAACGGAATCCGACGGCAAAAAAACAGCTGTCGGAATCCGTTCCCCCACTCCCATTATGAGAGGTGTTGATGTAATGGCTTAAAAAATGCTGATTCTATTTTGTGTGTGGATGGAGCTTAACTTGCAACAGTTTAAAGAATATATTTTTTGCCTTTTATTATGATAGGAAAGTATAGTATCAAGAAAGTTCGATGACCCGGGACTTGAACTCGGGTCGCCCCAAAGCTAAAAAAAAAAATTGTCAGGGGACTGACCACTAGGCTATTGAGACTAATAACTTCCTTCAATTTGATAAATATTAGAACCTTATTGTGTACGAAACATAGGGGGAACGGAATCCGACGGCAAATAGTTCAGCTGTCGAAATCCGTTCCCCCACTCCCATTATGAGAGGTGTTGATGTAATGGCTTAAAAAATGCTGATTCTATTTTGTGTGTGGATGGAGCTTAACTTGCAACAGTTTAAAGAATATATTTTTTGCCTTTTATTATGATAGGAAAGTATAGTATCAAGAAAGTTCGATGACCCGGGACTTGAACTCGGGTTGCCCAAAGCTAAAAAAATATTGTCAGGGTACTGACAACTAGGCTATTGAGACTAGTAACTTCCTTCAATTTGATAAATATTAGAACCTTATTGTGTAAGAAACATAGGGGGAACGGAATCCGACGGCAAAAAAACAGCTGTCGGAATCCGTTCCCCCACTCCCATTATGAGAGGTGTTGATGTAATGGCTTAAAAAATGCTGATTCTATTTTGTGTGTGGATGGAGCTTAACTTGCAACATTTTAAAGAATATATTTTTTGCCTTTTATTATGATAGGAAAGTATAGTATCAAGAAAGTTCGATGACCCGGGACTTGAACTCGGGTTGCCCAAAGCTAAAAAAAAAATTGTCAGGGTACTGACAACTAGGCTATTGAGACTAGTAACTTCCTTCAATTTGATAAATATTAGAACCTTATTGTGTACGAAACATAGGGGGAACGGAATCCGACAGCAAAAAAACAGCTGTCGGAATCCGTTCCCCCACTCCCATTATGAGAGGTGTTGATGTAATGGCTTAAAAAATGCTGATTCTATTTTGTGTGTGGATGGAGCTTAACTTACAACAGTTTAAAGAATATATTTTTTGCCATTTATTATGATAGGAAAGTATAGTATCAAGAAAGTTCGATGACCCGGGACTTGAACTCGGGTCGCCCCAAAGCTAAAAAAAAAAATTGTCAGGGGACTGACCACTAGGCTATTGAGGATAGCAAAATACTACAATTCAATAAATATTAGAACCTTATTGTGTACGAAACATAGGGGGAACGGAATCCGACGGCAAAAAAACAGCTGTCGGAATCCGTTCCCCCACTCCCATTATGAGAGGTGTTGATGTAATGGCTTAAAAAATGCTGATTCTATTTTGTGTGTGGATGGAGCTTAACTTGCAACAGTTTAAAGAATATATTTTTTGCCTTTTATTATGATAGGAAAGTATAGTATCAAGAAAGTTCGATGACCCGGGACTTGAACTCGGGTCGCCCCAAAGCTAAAAAAAAAATTGTCAGGGGACTGACCACTAGGCTATTGAGGATAGCAAAATGTTACAATTCAATAAATATTAGAACCTTATTGTGTAAGAAACATTGGGGGAACGGAATCCGACGGCAAAAAAACAGCTGTCGGAATCCGTTCCCCCACTCCCATTATGAGAGGTGTTGATGTAATGGCTTAAAAAATGCTGATTCTATTTTGTGTGTGGATGGAGCTTAACTTGCAACAATTTAAAGAATATATTTTTTGCCTTTTATTATGATAGGAAAGTATAGTATCAAGAAAGTTTGATGACCCGGGACTTGAACTCGGGTTGCCCAAAGCTAAAAAAAATATTGTCAGGGTACTGACAACTAGGCTATTGAGACTAGTAACTTCCTTCAATTTGATAAATATTAGAACCTTATTGTGTACGAAACATAGGGGGAACGGAATCCGACGGCAAAAAAACAGCTGTCGGAATCCGTTCCCCCACTCCCATTATGAGAGGTGTTGATGTAATGGCTTAAAAAATGCTGATTCTATTTTGTGTGTGGATGGAGCTTAACTTGCAACAGTTTAAAGAATATATTTTTTGCCTTTTATTATGATAGGAAAGTATAGTATCAAGAAAGTTCGATGACCCGGGACTTGAACTCGGGTCGCCCCAAAGCTAAAAAAAAAAATTGTCAGGGGACTGACCACTAGGCTATTGAGGATAGCAAAATGTTACAATTCAATAAATATTAGAACCTTATTGTGTAAGAAACATTGGGGGAACGGAATCCGACGGCAAAAAAACAGCTGTCGGAATCCGTTCCCCCACTCCCATTATGAGAGGTGTTGATGTAATGGCTTAAAAAATGCTGATTCTATTTTGTGTGTGGATGGAGCTTAACTTGTAACAATTTAAAGAATATATTTTTTGCCTTTTATTATGATAGGAAAGTATAGTATCAAGAAAGTTTGATGACCCGGGACTTGAACTCGGGTTGCCCAAAGCTAAAAAAAATATTGTCAGGGTACTGACAACTAGGCTATTGAGACTAGTAACTTCCTTCAATTTGATAAATATTAGAACCTTATTGTGTACGAAACATAGGGGGAACGGAATCCGACGGCAAAAAAACAGCTGTCGGAATCCGTTCCCCCACTCCCATTATGAGAGGTGTTGATGTAATGGCTTAAAAAATGCTGATTCTATTTTGTGTGTGGATGGAGCTTAACTTGCAACAGTTTAAAGAATATATTTTTTGCCTTTTATTATGATAGGAAAGTATAGTATCAAGAAAGTTCGATGACCCGGGACTTGAACTCGGGTCGCCCCAAAGCTAAAAAAAAAAATTGTCAGGGGACTGACCACTAGGCTATTGAGGATAGCAAAATGCTACAATTCAATAAACATTAGAACCTTATTGTGTAAGAAACATAGGGGGAACGGAATCCGACGGTAAAAAAACAGCTGTCGGAATCCGTTCCCCCACTCCCATTATGAGAGGTGTTGATGTAATGGCTTAAAAAATGCTGATTCTATTTTGTGTGTGGATGGAGCTTAACTTGCAACAGTTTAAAGAATATATTTTTTGCCTTTTATTATGATAGGAAAGTATAGTATCAAGAAAGTTCGATGACCCGGGACTTGAACTCGGGTCGCCCAAAAGCTAAAAAAAAAAATGGTCAGGGGACTGACCACTAGGCTATTGAGGATAGCAAAATGTTACAATTCAATAAATATTAGAACCTTATTGTGTACGAAACATAGGGGGAACGGAATCCGACGGCAAATAGTTCACCTGTCGAAATCCGTTCCCCCACTCCCATTATGAGAGGTGTTGATGTAATGGCTTAAAAAATGCTGATTCTATTTTGTGTGTGGATGGAGCTTAACTTGCAACAGTTTAAAGAATATATTTTTTGCCTTTTATTATGATAGGAAAGTATAGTATCAAGAAAGTTTGATGACCCGGGACTTGAACTCGGGTCACCCCAAAGCTAAAAAAAAAAATTGTCAGGGGACTGACCACTAGGCTATTGAGACTAGTAACGTCCTTCAATTTGATAAATATTAGAACCTTATTGTGTACGAAACAAAGGGGGAACGGAATCCGACGGCAAATAGTTCAGCTGTCGAAATCCGTTCCCCCACTCCCATTATGAGAGGTGTTGATGTAATGGCTTAAAAAATGCTGATTCTATTTTGTGTGTGGATGGAGCTTAACTTGCAACAGTTTAAAGAATATATTTTTTGCCTTTTATTATGATAGGAAAGTATAGTATCAAGAAAGTTCGATGACCCGGGACTTGAACTCGGGTCGCCCCAAAGCAAAAAAAAAAATTTGTCAGGGGACTGACCACTAGGCTATTGAGACTAGTAACTTCCTTCAATTTGATAAATATTAGAACCTTATTGTGTACGAAACATAGGGGGAACGGAATCCGACGGCAAAAAAACAGCTGTCGGAATCCGTTCCCCCACTCCCATTATGAGAGGTGTTGATGTAATGGCTTAAAAAATGCTGATTCTATTTTGTGTGTGGATGGAGCTTAACTTGCAACAGTTTAAAGAATATATTTTTTGCCTTTTATTATGATAGGAAAGTATAGTATCAAGAAAGTTCGATGACCCGGGACTTGAACTCGGGTCGCCCCAAAGCTAAAAAAAAAAATTGTCAGGGGACTGACCACTAGGCTATTGAGACTAATAACTTCCTTCAATTTGATAAATATTAGAACCTTATTGTGTACGAAACATAGGGGGAACGGAATCCGACGGCAAATAGTTCAGCTGTCGAAATCCGTTCCCCCACTCCCATTATGAGAGGTGTTGATGTAATGGCTTAAAAAATGCTGATTCTATTTTGTGTGTGGATGGAGCTTAACTTGCAACAGTTTAAAGAATATATTTTTTGCCTTTTATTATGATAGGAAAGTATAGTATCAAGAAAGTTCGATGACCCGGGACTTGAACTCGGGTTGCCCAAAGCTAAAAAAATATTGTCAGGGTACTGACAACTAGGCTATTGAGACTAGTAACTTCCTTCAATTTGATAAATATTAGAACCTTATTGTGTAAGAAACATAGGGGGAACGGAATCCGACGGCAAAAAAACAGCTGTCGGAATCCGTTCCCCCACTCCCATTATGAGAGGTGTTGATGTAATGGCTTAAAAAATGCTGATTCTATTTTGTGTGTGGATGGAGCTTAACTTGCAACAGTTTAAAGAATATATTTTTTGCCTTTTATTATGATAGGAAAGTATAGTATCAAGAAAGTTCGATGACCCGGGACTTGAACTCGGGTCGCCCCAAAGCTAAAAAAAAAAATTGTCAGGGGACTGACCACTAGGCTATTGAGACTAATAACTTCCTTCAATTTGATAAATATTAGAACCTTATTGTGTACGAAACATAGGGGGAACGGAATCCGACGGCAAATAGTTCAGCTGTCGAAATCCGTTCCCCCACTCCCATTATGAGAGGTGTTGATGTAATGGCTTAAAAAATGCTGATTCTATTTTGTGTGTGGATGGAGCTTAACTTGCAACAGTTTAAAGAATATATTTTTTGCCTTTTATTATGATAGGAAAGTATAGTATCAAGAAAGTTCGATGACCCGGGACTTGAACTCGGGTCGCCCCAAAGCAAAAAAAAAAATTTGTCAGGGGACTGACCACTAGGCTATTGAGACTAGTAACTTCCTTCAATTTGATAAATATTAGAACCTTATTGTGTACGAAACATAGGGGGAACGGAATCCGACGGCAGAAAAACAGCTGTCGGAATCCGTTCCCCCACTCCCATTATGAGAGGTGTTGATGTAATGGCTTAAAAAATGCTGATTCTATTTTGTGTGTGGATGGAGCTTAACTTGCAACAGTTTAAAGAATATATTTTTTGCCTTTTATTATGATAGGAAAGTATAGTATCAAGAAAGTTCGATGACCCGGGACTTGAACTCGGGTCGCCCCAAAGCTAAAAAAAAAAATTGTCAGGGGACTGACCACTAGGCTATTGAGACTAATAACTTCCTTCAATTTGATAAATATTAGAACCTTATTGTGTACGAAACATAGGGGGAACGGAATCCGACGGCAAATAGTTCAGCTGTCGAAATCCATTCCCCCACTCCCATTATGAGAGGTGTTGATGTAATGGCTTAAAAAATGCTGATTCTATTTTGTGTGTGGATGGAGCTTAACTTGCAACAGTTTAAAGAATATATTTTTTGCCTTTTATTATGATAGGAAAGTATAGTATCAAGAAAGTTCGATGACCCGGGACTTGAACTCGGGTTGCCCAAAGCTAAAAAAATATTGTCAGGGTACTGACAACTAGGCTATTGAGACTAGTAACTTCCTTCAATTTGATAAATATTAGAACCTTATTGTGTAAGAAACATAGGGGGAACGGAATCCGACGGCAAAAAAACAGCTGTCGGAATCCGTTCCCCCACTCCCATTATGAGAGGTGTTGATGTAATGGCTTAAAAAATGCTGATTCTATTTTGTGTGTGGATGGAGCTTAACTTGCAACAGTTTAAAGAATATATTTTTTGCCTTTTATTATGATAGGAAAGTATAGTATCAAGAAAGTTCGATGACCCGGGACTTGAACTCGGGTCGCCCCAAAGCTAAAAAAAAAAATTGTCAGGGGACTGACCACTAGGCTATTGAGGATAGCTAAATGCTACAATTCAATAAATATTAGAACCTTATTGTGTAAGAAACATAGGGGGAACGGAATCCGACGGCAAATAGTTCAGCTGTCGAAATCCGTTCCCCCACTCCCATTATGAGAGGTGTTGATGTAATGGCTTAAAAAATGCTGATTCTATTTTGTGTGTGGATGGAGCTTAACTTGCAACAGTTTAAAGAATATATTTTTTGCCTTTTATTATGATAGGAAAGTATAGTATCAAGAAAGTTCGATGACCCGGGACTTGAACTCGGGTTGCCCAAAGCTAAAAAAAAAATTGTCAGGGGACTGACCACTAGGCTATTGAGGATAGCTAAATGCTACAATTCAGTAAATATTAGAACCTTATTGTGTACGAAACATAGGTGGAACGGAATCCGACGGCAAAAAAACAGCTGTCGGAATCCGTTCCCCCACTCCCATTATGAGAGGTCTTGATGTAATGGCTTAAAAAATGCTGATTCTATTTTGTGTGTGGATGGAGCTTAACTTGCAACAGTTTAAAGAATATATTTTTTGCCTTTTATTATGATAGGAAAGTATAGTATCAAGAAAGTTCGATGACCCGGGACTTGAACTCGGGTTGCCCAAAGCTAAAAAAAATATTGTCAGGGTACTGACAACTAGGCTATTGAGACTAGTAACTTCCTTCAATTTGATAAATATTAGAACCTTATTGTGTACGAAACATAGGGGGAACGGAATCCGACAGCAAAAAAACAGCTGTCGGAATCCGTTCCCCCACTCCCATTATGAGAGGTGTTGATGTAATGGCTTAAAAAATGCTGATTCTATTTTGTGTGTGGATGGAGCTTAACTTGCAACAGTTTAAAGAATATATTTTTTGCCTTTTATTATGATAGGAAAGTATAGTATCAAGAAAGTTCGATGACCCGGGACTTGAACTCGGGTCGCCCCAAAGCTAAAAAAAAAAAAATTGCCAGGGGACTGACCACTAGGCTATTGAGGAGAGCAAAATGCTACAATTCAATAAATATTAGAACCTTATTGTGTAAGAAACATAGGGGGAACGGAATCCGACGGCAAAAAAACAGCTGTCGGAATCCGTTCCCCCACTCCCATTATGAGAGGTGTTGATGTAATGGCTTAAAAAATGCTGATTCTATTTTGTGTGTGGATGGAGCTTAACTTGCAACAGTTTAAAGAATATATTTTTTGCCTTTTATTATGATAGGAAAGTATAGTATCAAGAAAGTTCGATGACCCGGGACTTGAACTCGGGTCGCCCAAAAGCTAAAAAAAAAAATGGTCAGGGGACTGACCACTAGGCTATTGAGGATAGCTAAATGCTACAATTCAGTAAATATTAGAACCTTATTGTGTACGAAACATAGGGGGAACGGAATCCGACGGCAAAAAAACAGCTGTCGGAATCCGTTCCCCCACTCCCATTATGAGAGGTCTTGATGTAATGGCTTAAAAAATGCTGATTCTATTTTGTGTGTGGATGGAGCTTAACTTGCAACAGTTTAAAGAATATATTTTTTGCCTTTTATTATGATAGGAAAGTATAGTATCAAGAAAGTTCGATGACCCGGGACTTGAACTCGGGTTGCCCAAAGCTAAAAAAAATATTGTCAGGGTACTGACAACTAGGCTATTGAGACTAGTAACTTCCTTCAATTTGATAAATATTAGAACCTTATTGTGTACGAAACATAGGGGGAACGGAATCCGACAGCAAAAAAACAGCTGTCGGAATCCGTTCCCCCACTCCCATTATGAGAGGTGTTGATGTAATGGCTTAAAAAATGCTGATTCTATTTTGTGTGTGGATGGAGCTTAACTTGCAACAGTTTAAAGAATATATTTTTTGCCTTTTATTATGATAGGAAAGTATAGTATCAAGAAAGTTCGATGACCCGGGACTTGAACTCGGGTCGCCCCAAAGCTAAAAAAAAAAAATTGCCAGGGGACTGACCACTAGGCCATTGAGGAGAGCAAAATGCTACAATTCAATAAATATTAGAACCTTATTGTGTAAGAAACATAGGGGGAACGGAATCCGACGGCAAAAAAACAGCTGTCGGAATCCGTTCCCCCACTCCCATTATGAGAGGTGTTGATGTAATGGCTTAAAAAATGCTGATTCTATTTTGTGTGTGGATGGAGCTTAACTTGCAACAGTTTAAAGAATATATTTTTTGCCTTTTATTATGATAGGAAAGTATAGTATCAAGAAAGTTCGATGACCCGGGACTTGAACTCGGGTCGCCCAAAAGCTAAAAAAAAAAATGGTCAGGGGACTGACCACTAGGCTATTGAGGATAGAAAAATGTTACAATTCAATAAATATTAGAACCTTATTGTGTACGAAACATAGGGGGAACGGAATCCGACGGCAAATAGTTCAGCTGTCGAAATCCGTTCCCCCACTCCCATTATGAGAGGTGTTGATGTAATGGCTTAAAAAATGCTGATTCTATTTTGTGTGTGGATGGAGCTTAACTTGCAACAGTTTAAAGAATATATTTTTTGCCTTTTATTATGATAGGAAAGTATAGTATCAAGAAAGTTCGATGACCCGGGACTTGAACTCGGGTCGCCCCAAAGCTAAAAAAAAAAATTGTCAGGGGACTGACCACTAGGCTATTGAGGATAGCAAAATGCTACAATTCAATAAATATTAGAACCTTATTGTGTAAGAAACATAGGGGGAACGGAATCCGACGGCAAAAAAACAGCTGTCGGAATCCGTTCCCCCACTCCCATTATGAGAGGTTTTGATGTAATGGCTTAAAAAATGCTGATTCTATTTTGTGTGTGGATGGAGCTTAACTTGCAACAGTTTAAAGAATATATTTTTTGCCTTTTATTATGATAGGAAAGTATAGTATCAAGAAAGTTCGATGACCCGGGACTTGAACTCGGGTCGCCCCAAAGCTAAAAAAAAAAATTGCCAGGGGACTGACCACTAGGCTATTGAGGAGAGCAAAATGCTACAATTCAATAAATATTAGAACCTTATTGTGTAAGAAACAAAGGGGGAACGGAATCCGACGGCAAAAAAACAGCTGTCGGAATCCGTTCCCCCACTCCCATTATGAGAGGTGTTGATGTAATGGCTTAAAAAATGCTGATTCTATTTTGTGTGTGGATGGAGCTTAACTTGCAACAGTTTAAAGAATATATTTTTTGCCTTTTATTATGATAGGAAAGTATAGTATCAAGAAAGTTCGATGACCCGGGACTTGAACTCGGGTTGCCCAAAGCTAAAAAAAATATTGTCAGGGTACTGACAACTAGGCTATTGAGACTAGTAACTTCCTTCAATTTGATAAATATTAGAACCTTATTGTGTACGAAACATAGGGGGAACGGAATCCGACAGCAAAAAAAAGGCTGTCGGAATCCGTTCCCCCACTCCCATTATGAGAGGTGTTGATGTAATGGCTTAAAAAATGCTGATTCTATTTTGTGTGTGGATGGAGCTTAACTTGCAACAGTTTAAAGAATATATTTTTTGCCTTTTATTATGATAGGAAAGTATAGTATCAAGAAAGTTCGATGACCCGGGACTTGAACTCGGGTTGCCCAAAGCTAAAAAAAAAATTGTCAGGGGACTGACCACTAGGCTATTGAGGATAGCTAAATGCTACAATTCAGTAAATATTAGAACCTTATTGTGTACGAAACATAGGTGGAACGGAATCCGACGGCAAAAAAACAGCTGTCGGAATCCGTTCCCCCACTCCCATTATGAGAGGTCTTGATGTAATGGCTTAAAAAATGCTGATTCTATTTTGTGTGTGGATGGAGCTTAACTTGCAACAGTTTAAAGAATATATTTTTTGCCTTTTATTATGATAGGAAAGTATAGTATCAAGAAAGTTCGATGACCCGGGACTTGAACTCGGGTTGCCCAAAGCTAAAAAAAATATTGTCAGGGTACTGACAACTAGGCTATTGAGACTAGTAACTTCCTTCAATTTGATAAATATTAGAACCTTATTGTGTACGAAACATAGGGGGAACGGAATCCGACAGCAAAAAAACAGCTGTCGGAATCCGTTCCCCCACTCCCATTATGAGAGGTGTTGATGTAATGGCTTAAAAAATGCTGATTCTATTTTGTGTGTGGATGGAGCTTAACTTGCAACAGTTTAAAGAATATATTTTTTGCCTTTTATTATGATAGGAAAGTATAGTATCAAGAAAGTTCGATGACCCGGGACTTGAACTCGGGTCGCCCCAAAGCTAAAAAAAAAAAAATTGCCAGGGGACTGACCACTAGGCTATTGAGGAGAGCAAAATGCTACAATTCAATAAATATTAGAACCTTATTGTGTAAGAAACATAGGGGGAACGGAATCCGACGGCAAAAAAACAGCTGTCGGAATCCGTTCCCCCACTCCCATTATGAGAGGTGTTGATGTAATGGCTTAAAAAATGCTGATTCTATTTTGTGTGTGGATGGAGCTTAACTTGCAACAGTTTAAAGAATATATTTTTTGCCTTTTATTATGATAGGAAAGTATAGTATCAAGAAAGTTCGATGACCCGGGACTTGAACTCGGGTCGCCCAAAAGCTAAAAAAAAAAATGGTCAGGGGACTGACCACTAGGCTATTGAGGATAGCTAAATGCTACAATTCAGTAAATATTAGAACCTTATTGTGTACGAAACATAGGGGGAACGGAATCCGACGGCAAAAAAACAGCTGTCGGAATCCGTTCCCCCACTCCCATTATGAGAGGTCTTGATGTAATGGCTTAAAAAATGCTGATTCTATTTTGTGTGTGGATGGAGCTTAACTTGCAACAGTTTAAAGAATATATTTTTTGCCTTTTATTATGATAGGAAAGTATAGTATCAAGAAAGTTCGATGACCCGGGACTTGAACTCGGGTTGCCCAAAGCTAAAAAAAATATTGTCAGGGTACTGACAACTAGGCTATTGAGACTAGTAACTTCCTTCAATTTGATAAATATTAGAACCTTATTGTGTACGAAACATAGGGGGAACGGAATCCGACAGCAAAAAAACAGCTGTCGGAATCCGTTCCCCCACTCCCATTATGAGAGGTGTTGATGTAATGGCTTAAAAAATGCTGATTCTATTTTGTGTGTGGATGGAGCTTAACTTGCAACAGTTTAAAGAATATATTTTTTGCCTTTTATTATGATAGGAAAGTATAGTATCAAGAAAGTTCGATGACCCGGGACTTGAACTCGGGTCGCCCCAAAGCTAAAAAAAAAAAATTGCCAGGGGACTGACCACTAGGCTATTGAGGAGAGCAAAATGCTACAATTCAATAAATATTAGAACCTTATTGTGTAAGAAACATAGGGGGAACGGAATCCGACGGCAAAAAAACAGCTGTCGGAATCCGTTCCCCCACTCCCATTATGAGAGGTGTTGATGTAATGGCTTAAAAAATGCTGATTCTATTTTGTGTGTGGATGGAGCTTAACTTGCAACAGTTTAAAGAATATATTTTTTGCCTTTTATTATGATAGGAAAGTATAGTATCAAGAAAGTTCGATGACCCGGGACTTGAACTCGGGTCGCCCAAAAGCTAAAAAAAAAAATGGTCAGGGGACTGACCACTAGGCTATTGAGGATAGAAAAATGTTACAATTCAATAAATATTAGAACCTTATTGTGTACGAAACATAGGGGGAACGGAATCCGACGGCAAATAGTTCAGCTGTCGAAATCCGTTCCCCCACTCCCATTATGAGAGGTGTTGATGTAATGGCTTAAAAAATGCTGATTCTATTTTGTGTGTGGATGGAGCTTAACTTGCAACAGTTTAAAGAATATATTTTTTGCCTTTTATTATGATAGGAAAGTATAGTATCAAGAAAGTTCGATGACCCGGGACTTGAACTCGGGTCGCCCCAAAGCTAAAAAAAAAAATTGTCAGGGGACTGACCACTAGGCTATTGAGGATAGCAAAATGCTACAATTCAATAAATATTAGAACCTTATTGTGTAAGAAACATAGGGGGAACGGAATCCGACGGCAAAAAAACAGCTGTCGGAATCCGTTCCCCCACTCCCATTATGAGAGGTGTTGATGTAATGGCTTAAAAAATGCTGATTCTATTTTGTGTGTGGATGGAGCTTAACTTGCAACAGTTTAAAGAATATATTTTTTGCCTTTTATTATGATAGGAAAGTATAGTATCAAGAAAGTTCGATGACCCGGGACTTGAACTCGGGTCGCCCCAAAGCTAAAAAAAAAAATTGCCAGGGGACTGACCACTAGGCTATTGAGGAGAGCAAAATGCTACAATTCAATAAATATTAGAACCTTATTGTGTAAGAAACAAAGGGGGAACGGAATCCGACGGCAAAAAAACAGCTGTCGGAATCCGTTCCCCCACTCCCATTATGAGAGGTGTTGATGTAATGGCTTAAAAAATGCTGATTCTATTTTGTGTGTGGATGGAGCTTAACTTGCAACAGTTTAAAGAATATATTTTTTGCCTTTTATTATGATAGGAAAGTATAGTATCAAGAAAGTTCGATGACCCGGGACTTGAACTCGGGTTGCCCAAAGCTAAAAAAAATATTGTCAGGGTACTGACAACTAGGCTATTGAGACTAGTAACTTCCTTCAATTTGATAAATATTAGAACCTTATTGTGTACGAAACATAGGGGGAACGGAATCCGACAGCAAAAAAAAGGCTGTCGGAATCCGTTCCCCCACTCCCATTATGAGAGGTGTTGATGTAATGGCTTAAAAAATGCTGATTCTATTTTGTGTGTGGATGGAGCTTAACTTGCAACAGTTTAAAGAATATATTTTTTGCCTTTTATTATGATAGGAAAGTATAGTATCAAGAAAGTTCGATGACCCGGGACTTGAACTCGGGTCGCCCCAAAGCTAAAAAAAAAAATTGCCAGGGGACTGACCACTAGGCTATTGAGGAGAGCAAAATGCTACAATTCAATAAATATTAGAACCTTATTGTGTAAGAAACAAAGGGGGAACGGAATCCGACGGCAAAAAAACAGCTGTCGGAATCCGTTCCCCCACTCCCATTATGAGAGGTGTTGATGTAATGGCTTAAAAAATGCTGATTCTATTTTGTGTGTGGATGGAGCTTAACTTGCAACAGTTTAAAGAATATATTTTTTGCCTTTTATTATGATAGGAAAGTATAGTATCAAGAAAGTTCGATGACCCGGGACTTGAACTCGGGTCGCCCCAAAGCTAAAAAAAAAAATTGTCAGGGGACTGACCACTAGGCTATTGAGACTAGTAACTTCCTTCAATTTGATAAATATTAGAACCTTATTGTGTACGAAACATAGGGGGAACGGAATCCGACGGCAAATAGTTCAGCTGTCGAAATCTGTTCCCCCACTCCCATTATGAGAGGTGTTGATGTAATGGCTTAAAAAATGCTGATTCTATTTTGTGTGTGGATGGAGCTTAACTTGCAACAGTTTAAAGAATATATTTTTTGCCTTTTATTATGATAGGAAAGTATAGTATCAAGAAAGTTCGATGACCCGGGACTTGAACTCGGGTCGCCCCAAAGCAAAAAAAAAAATTTGTCAGGGGACTGACCACTAGGCTATTGAGACTAGTAACTTCCTTCAATTTGATAAATATTAGAACCTTATTGTGTACGAAACATAGGGGGAACGGAATCCGACGGCAGAAAAACAGCTGTCGGAATCCGTTCCCCCACTCCCATTATGAGAGGTGTTGATGTAATGGCTTAAAAAATGCTGATTCTATTTTGTGTGTGGATGGAGCTTAACTTGCAACAGTTTAAAGAATATATTTTTTGCCTTTTATTATGATAGGAAAGTATAGTATCAAGAAAGTTCGATGACCCGGGACTTGAACTCGGGTCGCCCCAAAGCTAAAAAAAAAAATTGTCAGGGGACTGACCACTAGGCTATTGAGACTAATAACTTCCTTCAATTTGATAAATATTAGAACCTTATTGTGTACGAAACATAGGGGGAACGGAATCCGACGGCAAATAGTTCAGCTGTCGAAATCCATTCCCCCACTCCCATTATGAGAGGTGTTGATGTAATGGCTTAAAAAATGCTGATTCTATTTTGTGTGTGGATGGAGCTTAACTTGCAACAGTTTAAAGAATATATTTTTTGCCTTTTATTATGATAGGAAAGTATAGTATCAAGAAAGTTCGATGACCCGGGACTTGAACTCGGGTTGCCCAAAGCTAAAAAAATATTGTCAGGGTACTGACAACTAGGCTATTGAGACTAGTAACTTCCTTCAATTTGATAAATATTAGAACCTTATTGTGTAAGAAACATAGGGGGAACGGAATCCGACGGCAAAAAAACAGCTGTCGGAATCCGTTCCCCCACTCCCATTATGAGAGGTGTTGATGTAATGGCTTAAAAAATGCTGATTCTATTTTGTGTGTGGATGGAGCTTAACTTGCAACAGTTTAAAGAATATATTTTTTGCCTTTTATTATGATAGGAAAGTATAGTATCAAGAAAGTTCGATGACCCGGGACTTGAACTCGGGTCGCCCAAAAGCTAAAAAAAAAAATGGTCAGGGGACTGACCACTAGGCTATTGAGGATAGCTAAATGCTACAATTCAGTAAATATTAGAACCTTATTGTGTACGAAACATAGGGGGAACGGAATCCGACGGCAAAAAAACAGCTGTCGGAATCCGTTCCCCCACTCCCATTATGAGAGGTCTTGATGTAATGGCTTAAAAAATGCTGATTCTATTTTGTGTGTGGATGGAGCTTAACTTGCAACAGTTTAAAGAATATATTTTTTGCCTTTTATTATGATAGGAAAGTATAGTATCAAGAAAGTTCGATGACCCGGGACTTGAACTCGGGTTGCCCAAAGCTAAAAAAAATATTGTCAGGGTACTGACAACTAGGCTATTGAGACTAGTAACTTCCTTCAATTTGATAAATATTAGAACCTTATTGTGTACGAAACATAGGGGGAACGGAATCCGACAGCAAAAAAACAGCTGTCGGAATCCGTTCCCCCACTCCCATTATGAGAGGTGTTGATGTAATGGCTTAAAAAATGCTGATTCTATTTTGTGTGTGGATGGAGCTTAACTTGCAACAGTTTAAAGAATATATTTTTTGCCTTTTATTATGATAGGAAAGTATAGTATCAAGAAAGTTCGATGACCCGGGACTTGAACTCGGGTCGCCCCAAAGCTAAAAAAAAAAAATTGCCAGGGGACTGACCACTAGGCTATTGAGGAGAGCAAAATGCTACAATTCAATAAATATTAGAACCTTATTGTGTAAGAAACATAGGGGGAACGGAATCCGACGGCAAAAAAACAGCTGTCGGAATCCGTTCCCCCACTCCCATTATGAGAGGTGTTGATGTAATGGCTTAAAAAATGCTGATTCTATTTTGTGTGTGGATGGAGCTTAACTTGCAACAGTTTAAAGAATATATTTTTTGCCTTTTATTATGATAGGAAAGTATAGTATCAAGAAAGTTCGATGACCCGGGACTTGAACTCGGGTCGCCCAAAAGCTAAAAAAAAAAATGGTCAGGGGACTGACCACTAGGCTATTGAGGATAGAAAAATGTTACAATTCAATAAATATTAGAACCTTATTGTGTACGAAACATAGGGGGAACGGAATCCGACGGCAAATAGTTCAGCTGTCGAAATCCGTTCCCCCACTCCCATTATGAGAGGTGTTGATGTAATGGCTTAAAAAATGCTGATTCTATTTTGTGTGTGGATGGAGCTTAACTTGCAACAGTTTAAAGAATATATTTTTTGCCTTTTATTATGATAGGAAAGTATAGTATCAAGAAAGTTCGATGACCCGGGACTTGAACTCGGGTCGCCCCAAAGCTAAAAAAAAAAATTGTCAGGGGACTGACCACTAGGCTATTGAGGATAGCAAAATGCTACAATTCAATAAATATTAGAACCTTATTGTGTAAGAAACATAGGGGGAACGGAATCCGACGGCAAAAAAACAGCTGTCGGAATCCGTTCCCCCACTCCCATTATGAGAGGTGTTGATGTAATGGCTTAAAAAATGCTGATTCTATTTTGTGTGTGGATGGAGCTTAACTTGCAACAGTTTAAAGAATATATTTTTTGCCTTTTATTATGATAGGAAAGTATAGTATCAAGAAAGTTCGATGACCCGGGACTTGAACTCGGGTCGCCCCAAAGCTAAAAAAAAAAATTGCCAGGGGACTGACCACTAGGCTATTGAGGAGAGCAAAATGCTACAATTCAATAAATATTAGAACCTTATTGTGTAAGAAACAAAGGGGGAACGGAATCCGACGGCAAAAAAACAGCTGTCGGAATCCGTTCCCCCACTCCCATTATGAGAGGTGTTGATGTAATGGCTTAAAAAATGCTGATTCTATTTTGTGTGTGGATGGAGCTTAACTTGCAACAGTTTAAAGAATATATTTTTTGCCTTTTATTATGATAGGAAAGTATAGTATCAAGAAAGTTCGATGACCCGGGACTTGAACTCGGGTTGCCCAAAGCTAAAAAAAATATTGTCAGGGTACTGACAACTAGGCTATTGAGACTAGTAACTTCCTTCAATTTGATAAATATTAGAACCTTATTGTGTACGAAACATAGGGGGAACGGAATCCGACAGCAAAAAAAAGGCTGTCGGAATCCGTTCCCCCACTCCCATTATGAGAGGTGTTGATGTAATGGCTTAAAAAATGCTGATTCTATTTTGTGTGTGGATGGAGCTTAACTTGCAACAGTTTAAAGAATATATTTTTTGCCTTTTATTATGATAGGAAAGTATAGTATCAAGAAAGTTCGATGACCCGGGACTTGAACTCGGGTCGCCCCAAAGCTAAAAAAAAAAATTGCCAGGGGACTGACCACTAGGCTATTGAGGAGAGCAAAATGCTACAATTCAATAAATATTAGAACCTTATTGTGTAAGAAACAAAGGGGGAACGGAATCCGACGGCAAAAAAACAGCTGTCGGAATCCGTTCCCCCACTCCCATTATGAGAGGTGTTGATGTAATGGCTTAAAAAATGCTGATTCTATTTTGTGTGTGGATGGAGCTTAACTTGCAACAGTTTAAAGAATATATTTTTTGCCTTTTATTATGATAGGAAAGTATAGTATCAAGAAAGTTCGATGACCCGGGACTTGAACTCGGGTCGCCCCAAAGCTAAAAAAAAAAATTGTCAGGGGACTGACCACTAGGCTATTGAGACTAGTAACTTCCTTCAATTTGATAAATATTAGAACCTTATTGTGTACGAAACATAGGGGGAACGGAATCCGACGGCAAATAGTTCAGCTGTCGAAATCTGTTCCCCCACTCCCATTATGAGAGGTGTTGATGTAATGGCTTAAAAAATGCTGATTCTATTTTGTGTGTGGATGGAGCTTAACTTGCAACAGTTTAAAGAATATATTTTTTGCCTTTTATTATGATAGGAAAGTATAGTATCAAGAAAGTTCGATGACCCGGGACTTGAACTCGGGTCGCCCCAAAGCAAAAAAAAAAATTTGTCAGGGGACTGACCACTAGGCTATTGAGACTAGTAACTTCCTTCAATTTGATAAATATTAGAACCTTATTGTGTACGAAACATAGGGGGAACGGAATCCGACGGCAAAAAAACAGCTGTCGGAATCCGTTCCCCCACTCCCATTATGAGAGGTGTTGATGTAATGGCTTAAAAAATGCTGATTCTATTTTGTGTGTGGATGGAGCTTAACTCGCAACAGTTTAAAGAATATATTTTTTGCCTTTTATTATGATAGGAAAGTATAGTATCAAGAAAGTTCGATGACCCGGGACTTGAACTCGGGTTGCCCAAAGCTAAAAAAAAAATTGTCAGGGTACTGACAACTAGGCTATTGAGACTAGTAACTTCCTTCAATTTGATAAATATTAGAACCTTATTGTGTACGAAACATAGGGGGAACGGAATCCGACAGCAAAAAAACAGCTGTCGGAATCCGTTCCCCCACTCCCATTATGAGAGGTGTTGATGTAATGGCTTAAAAAATGCTGATTCTATTTTGTGTGTGGATGGAGCTTAACTTGCAACAGTTTAAAGAATATATTTTTTGCCTTTTAATATGATAGGAAAGTATAGTATCAAGAAAGTTCGATGACCCGGGACTTGAACTCGGGTCGCCCCAAAGCTAAAAAAAAAAATTGTCAGGGGACTGACCACTAGGCTATTGAGGATAGCAAAATACTACAATTCAATAAATATTAGAACCTTATTGTGTACGAAACATAGGGGGAACGGAATCCGACGGCAAAAAAACAGCTGTCGGAATCCGTTCCCCCACTCCCATTATGAGAGGTGTTGATGTAATGGCTTAAAAAATGCTGATTCTATTTTGTGTGTGGATGGAGCTTAACTTGCAACAGTTTAAAGAATATATTTTTTGCCTTTTATTATGATAGGAAAGTATAGTATCAAGAAAGTTCGATGACCCGGGACTTGAACTCGGGTCGCCCCAAAGCTAAAAAAAAAAATTGTCAGGGGACTGACCACTAGGCTATTGAGGATAGCAAAATGCTACAATTCAATAAACATTAGAACCTTATTGTGTAAGAAACATAGGGGGAACGGAATCCGACGGCAAAAAAACAGCTGTCGGAATCCGTTCCCCCACTCCCATTATGAGAGGTGTTGATGTAATGGCTTAAAAAATGCTGATTCTATTTTGTGTGTGGATGGAGCTTAACTTGCAACAGTTTAAAGAATATATTTTTTGCCTTTTATTATGATAGGAAAGTATAGTATCAAGAAAGTTCGATGACCCGGGACTTGAACTCGGGTCGCCCCAAAGCTAAAAAAAAAAATTGTCAGGGGACTGACCACTAGGCTATTGAGACTAATAACTTCCTTCAATTTGATAAATATTAGAACCTTATTGTGTACGAAACATAGGGGGAACGGAATCCGACGGCAAATAGTTCAGCTGTCGAAATCCGTTCCCCCACTCCCATTATGAGAGGTGTTGATGTAATGGCTTAAAAAATGCTGATTCTATTTTGTGTGTGGATGGAGCTTAACTTGCAACAGTTTAAAGAATATATTTTTTGCCTTTTATTATGATAGGAAAGTATAGTATCAAGAAAGTTCGATGACCCGGGACTTGAACTCGGGTTGCCCCAAAGCTAAAAAAAAAAAATTGTCAGGGGACTGACCACTAGGCTATTGAGGATAGCTAAATGCTACACTTCAATAAATATTAGAACCTTATTGTGTAAGAAACATAGGGGGAACGGAATCCGATGGCAAAAAAACAGCTGTCGGAATCCGTTCCCCCACTCCCATTATGAGAGGTGTTGATGTAATGGCTTAAAAAATGCTGATTATATTTTGTGTGTGGATGGAGCTCAACTTGCAACAGTTTAAAGAATATATTTTTTGCCTTTTATTATGATAGGAAAGTATAGTATCAAGAAAGTTCGATGACCCGGGACTTGAACTCGGGTTGCCCAAAGCTAAAAAAAATATTGTCAGGGTACTGACAACTAGGCTATTGAGACTAGTAAATTCCTTCAATTTGATAAATATTAGAACCTTATTGTGTACGAAACATAGGGGGAACGGAATCCGACAGCAAATAGTTCAGCTGTCGAAATCCGTTCCCCCACTCCCATTATGAGAGGTGTTGATGTAATGGCTTAAAAAATGCTGATTCTATTTTGTGTGTGGATGGAGCTTAACTTGCAACAGTTTAAAGAATATATTTTTTGCCTTTTATTATGATAGGAAAGTATAGTATCAAGAAAGTTCGATGACCCGGGACTTGAACTCGGGTTGGCCAAAGCTAAAAAAAATATTGTCAGGGTACTGACCACTAGGCTATTGAGACTAGTAACTTCCTTCAATTTGATAAATATTAGAACCTTATTGTGTACGAAACATAGGGGGAACGGAATCCGACGGCAAATAGTTCAGCTGTCGAAATCCGTTCCCCCACTCCCATTATGAGAGGTGTTGATGTAATGGCTTAAAAAATGCTGATTCTATTTTGTGTGTGGATGGAGCTTAACTTGCAACAGTTTAAAGAATATATTTTTTGCCTTTTATTATGATAGGAAAGTATAGTATCAAGAAAGTTCGATGACCCGGGACTTGAACTCAGGTCGCCCCAAAGCTAAAAAAAAAAATTGTCAGGGGACTGACCACTAGGCTATTGAGGATAGCTAAATGCTACAATTCAGTAAATATTAGAACCTTATTGTGTAAGAAACATAGGGGGAACGGAATCCGACGGCAAAAAAACAGCTGTCGGAATCCGTTCCCCCACTCCCATTATGAGAGGTGTTGATGTAATGGCTTAAAAAATGCTGATTCTATTTTGTGTGTGGATGGAGCTTAACTTGCAACAGTTTAAAGAATATATTTTTTGCCTTTTATTATGATAGGAAAGTATAGTATTAAGAAAGTTCGATGACCCGGGACTTGAACTCGGGTCGCCCCAAAGCTAAAAAAAAAAATTGTCAGGGGACTGACCACTAGGCTATTGAGACTAATAACTTCCTTCAATTTGATAAATATTAGAACCTTATTGTGTACGAAACATAGGGGGAACGGAATCCGACGGCAAATAGTTCAGCTGTCGAAATCCGTTCCCCCACTCCCATTATGAGAGGTGTTGATGTAATGGCTTAAAAAATGCTGATTCTATTTTGTGTGTGGATGGAGCTTAACTTGCAACAGTTTAAAGAATATATTTTTTGCCTTTTATTATGATAGGAAAGTATAGTATCAAGAAAGTTCGATGACCCGGGACTTGAACTCGGGTCGCCCCAAAGCTAAAAAAAAAAATTGTCAGGGGACTGACCACTAGGCTATTGAGACTAATAACTTCCTTCAATTTGATAAATATTAGAACCTTATTGTGTACGAAACATAGGGGGAACGGAATCCGACGGCAAAAAAACAGCTGTCGGAATCCGTTCCCCCACTCCCATTATGAGAGGTGTTGATGTAATGGCTTAAAAAATGCTGATTCTATTTTGTGTGTGGATGGAGCTTAACTTGCAACAGTTTAAAGAATATATTTTTTGCCTTTTATTATGATAGGAAAGTATAGTATCAAGAAAGTTCGACGACCCTGGACTTGAACTCGGGTTGCCCAAAGCTAAAAAAATATTGTCAGGGTACTGACAACTAGGCTATTGAGACTAGTAACTTCCTTCAATTTGATAAATATTAGAACCTTATTGTGTAAGAAACATAGGGGGAACGGAATCCGACGGCAAAAAAACAGCTGTCGGAATCCGTTCCCCCACTCCCATTATGAGAGGTGTTGATGTAATGGCTTAAAAAATGCTGATTCTATTTTGTGTGTGGATGGAGCTTAACTTGCAACAGTTTAAAGAATATATTTTTTGCCTTTTATTATGATAGGAAAGTATAGTATCAAGAAAGTTCGATGACCCGGGACTTGAACTTGGGTCGCCCCAAAGCTAAAAAAAAAAATTGTCAGGGGACTGCCCACTAGGCTATTGAGGATAGCTAAATGCTACAATTCAATAAATATTAGAACCTTATTGTGTAAGAAACATAGGGGGAACGGAATCCGACGGCAAAAAAACAGCTGTCGGAATCCGTTCCCCCACTCCCATTATGAGAGGTGTTGATGTAATGGCTTAAAAAATGCTGATTCTATTTTGTGTGTGGATGGAGCTTAACTTGCAACAGTTTAAAGAATATATTTTTTGCCTTTTATTATGATAGGAAAGTATAGTATCAAGAAAGTTCGATGACCCGGGACTTGAACTCGGGTCGCCCCAAAGCTAAAAAAAAGAATTGTCAGGGGACTGACCACTAGGCTATTGAGGATAGCTAAATGCTACAATTCAATAAATATTAGAACCTTATTGTGTAAGAAACATAGGGGGAACGGAATCCGACGGCAAAAAAACAGCTGTCGGAATCCGTTCCCCCACTCCCATTATGAGAGGTGTTGATGTAATGGCTTAAAAAATGCTGATTCTATTTTGTGTGTGGATGGAGCTTAACTTGCAACAGTTTAAAGAATATATTTTTTGCCTTTTATTATGATAGGAAAGTATAGTATCAAGAAAGTTCGATGACCCGGGACTTGAACTCGGGTTGCCCAAAGCTAAAAAAAAAATTGTCAGGGTACTGACAACTAGGCTATTGAGACTAGTAACTTCCTTCAATTTGATAAATATTAGAACCTTATTGTGTACGAAACATAGGGGGAACGGAATCCGACAGCAAAAAAACAGCTGTCGGAATCCGTTCCCCCACTCCCATTATGAGAGGTGTTGATGTAATGGCTTAAAAAATGCTGATTCTATTTTGTGTGTGGATGGAGCTTAACTTGCAACAGTTTAAAGAATATATTTTTTGCCTTTTAATATGATAGGAAAGTATAGTATCAAGAAAGTTCGATGACCCAGGACTTGAACTCGGGTCGCCCCAAAGCTAAAAAAAAAAATTGTCAGGGGACTGACCACTAGGCTATTGAGGATAGCTAAATGTTACACTTCAATAAATATTAGAACCTTATTGTGTAAGAAACATGGGGGAACGGAATCCGACGGCAAAAAAACAGCTGTCGGAATCCATTCCCCCACTCCCATTATGAGAGGTGTTGATGTAATGGCTTAAAAAATGCTGATTCTATTTTGTGTGTGGATGGAGCTTAACTTGCAACAGTTTAAAGAATATATTTTTTGCCTTTTATTATGATAGGAAAGTATAGTATCAAGAAAGTTCGATGACCCGGGACTTGAACTCGGGTCGCCCCAAAGCTAAAAAAAAAAATTGTCAGGGGACTGACCACTAGGCTATTGAGACTAATAACTTCCTTCAATTTGATAAATATTAGAACCTTATTGTGTACGAAACATAGGGGGAACGGAATCCGACGGCAAATAGTTCAGCTGTCGAAATCCGTTCCCCCACTCCCATTATGAGAGGTGTTGATGTAATGGCTTAAAAAATGCTGATTCTATTTTGTGTGTGGATGGAGCTTAACTTGCAACAGTTTAAAGAATATATTTTTTGCCTTTTATTATGATAGGAAAGTATAGTATCAAGAAAGTTCGATGACCCGGGACTTGAACTCGGGTCGCCCCAAAGCTAAAAAAAAAAATTGTCAGGGGACTGACCACTAGGCTATTGAGACTAATAACTTCCTTCAATTTGATAAATATTAGAACCTTATTGTGTACGAAACATAGGGGGAACGGAATCCGACGGCAAAAAAACAGCTGTCGGAATCCGTTCCCCCACTCCCATTATGAGAGGTGTTGATGTAATGGCTTAAAAAATGCTGATTCTATTTTGTGTGTGGATGGAGCTTAACTTGCAACAGTTTAAAGAATATATTTTTTGCCCTTTATTATGATAGGAAAGTATAGTATCAAGAAAGTTCGACGACCCTGGACTTGAACTCGGGTTGCCCAAAGCTAAAAAAATATTGTCAGGGTACTGACAACTAGGCTATTGAGACTAGTAACTTCCGTCAATTTGATAAATATTAGAACCTTATTGTGTAAGAAACATAGGGGGAACGGAATCCGACGGCAAAAAAACAGCTGTCGGAATCCGTTCCCCCACTCCCATTATGAGAGGTGTTGATGTAATGGCTTAAAAAATGCTGATTCTATTTTGTGTGTGGATGGAGCTTAACTTGCAACAGTTTAAAGAATATATTTTTTGCCTTTTATTATGATAGGAAAGTATAGTATCAAGAAAGTTTGATGACCCGGGACTTGAACTCGGGTCACCCCAAAGCTAAAAAAAAAAATTGTCAGGGGACTGACCACTAGGCTATTGAGACTAGTAACTTCCTTCAATTTGATAAATATTAGAACCTTATTGTGTACGAAACATAGGGGGAACGGAATCCGACGGCAAATAGTTCAGCTGTCGAAATCCGTTCCCCCACTCCCATTATGAGAGGTGTTGATGTAATGGCTTAAAAAATGCTGATTCTATTTTGTGTGTGGATGGAGCTTAACTTGCAACAGTTTAAAGAATATATTTTTTGCCTTTTATTATGATAGGAAAGTATAGTATCAAGAAAGTTCGATGACCCGGGACTTGAACTCTGGTCGCCCAAAGCTAAAAAAAAAAATTGTCAGGGGACTGACCACTAGGCTATTGAGGATAGCTAAATGCTACAATTCAATAAATATTAGAACCTTATTGTGTAAGAAACATAGGGGGAACGGAATCCGACGGCAAAAAAACAGCTGTCGGAATCCGTTCCCCCACTCCCATTATGAGAGGTGTTGATGTAATGGCTTAAAAAATGCTGATTCTATTTTGTGTGTGGATGGAGCTTAACTTGCAACAGTTTAAAGAATATATTTTTTGCCTTTTATTATGATAGGAAAGTATAGTATCAAGAAAGTTCGATGACCCGGGACTTGAACTCGGGTCGCCCCAAAGCAAAAAAAAAATTTGTCAGGGGACTGACCACTAGGCTATTGAGACTAGTAACTTCCTTCAATTTGATAAATATTAGAACCTTATTGTGTACGAAACATAGGGGGAACGGAATCCGACGGCAAAAAAACAGCTGTCGGAATCCGTTCCCCCACTCCCATTATGAGAGGTGTTGATGTAATGGCTTAAAAAATGCTGATTCTATTTTGTGTGTGGATGGAGCTTAACTTGCAACAGTTTAAAGAATATATTTTTTGCCTTTTATTATGATAGGAAAGTATAGTATCAAGAAAGTTCGATGACCCGGGACTTGAACTCTGGTCGCCCCAAAGCTAAAAAAAAAAAATTGTCAGGGGACTGACCACTAGGCTATTGAGGATAGCTAAATGCTACAATTCAATAAATATTAGAACCTTATTGTGTACGAAACATAGGGGGAACGGAATCCGACGGCAAAAAAACAGCTGTCGGAATCCGTTCCCCCACTCCCATTATGAGAGGTGTTGATGTAATGGCTTAAAAAATGCTGATTCTATTTTGTGTGTGGATGGAGCTTAACTTGCAACAGTTTAAAGAATATATTTTTTGCCTTTTATTATGATAGGAAAGTATAGTATCAAGAAAGTTCGACGACCCTGGACTTGAACTCGGGTTGCCCAAAGCTAAAAAAATATTGTCAGGGTACTGACAACTAGGCTATTGAGACTAGTAACTTCCTTCAATTTGATAAATATTAGAACCTTATTGTGTAAGAAACATAGGGGGAACGGAATCCGACGGCAAAAAAACAGCTGTCGGAATCCGTTCCCCCACTCCCATTATGAGAGGTGTTGATGTAATGGCTTAAAAAATGCTGATTCTATTTTGTGTGTGGATGGAGCTTAACTTGCAACAGTTTAAAGAATATATTTTTTGCCTTTTATTATGATAGGAAAGTATAGTATCAAGAAAGTTTGATGACCCGGGACTTGAACTCGGGTCACCCCAAAGCTAAAAAAAAAAATTGTCAGGGGACTGACCACTAGGCTATTGAGACTAGTAACTTCCTTCAATTTGATAAATATTAGAACCTTATTGTGTACGAAACATAGGGGGAACGGAATCCGACGGCAAATAGTTCAGCTGTCGAAATCCGTTCCCCCACTCCCATTATGAGAGGTGTTGATGTAATGGCTTAAAAAATGCTGATTCTATTTTGTGTGTGGATGGAGCTTAACTTGCAACAGTTTAAAGAATATATTTTTTGCCTTTTATTATGATAGGAAAGTATAGTATCAAGAAAGTTTGATGACCCGGGACTTGAACTCGGGTTGCCCAAAGCTAAAAAAAATATTGTCAGGGTACTGACAACTAGGCTATTGAGACTAGTAACTTCCTTCAATTTGATAAATATTAGAACCTTATTGTGTACGAAACATAGGGGGAACGGAATCCGACGGCAAAAAAACAGCTGTCGGAATCCGTTCCCCCACTCCCATTATGAGAGGTGTTGATGTAATGGCTTAAAAAATGCTGATTCTATTTTGTGTGTGGATGGAGCTTAACTTGCAACAGTTTAAAGAATATATTTTTTGCCTTTTATTATGATAGGAAAGTATAGTATCAAGAAAGTTCGATGACCCGGGACTTGAACTCGGGTCGCCCAAAAGCTAAAAAAAAAAATGGTCAGGGGACTGACCACTAGGCTATTGAGGATAGCAAAATGTTACAATTCAATAAATATTAGAACCTTATTGTGTACGAAACATAGGGGGAACGGAATCCGACGGCAAATAGTTCAGCTGTCGAAATCCGTTCCCCCACTCCCATTATGAGAGGTGTTGATGTAATGGCTTAAAAAATGCTGATTCTATTTTGTGTGTGGATGGAGCTTAACTTGCAACAGTTTAAAGAATATATTTTTTGCCTTTTATTATGATAGGAAAGTATAGTATCAAGAAAGTTCGATGACCCGGGACTTGAACTCGGATCGCCCCAAAGCTAAAAAAAAAAATTGTCAGGGGACTGACCACTAGGCTATTGAGGATAGCAAAATGCTACAATTCAATAAATATTAGAACCTTATTGTGTAAGAAACATAGGGGGAACGGAATCCGACGGCAAAAAAACAGCTGTCGGAATCCGTTCCCCCACTCCCATTATGAGAGGTGTTGATGTAATGGCTTAAAAAATGCTGATTCTATTTTGTGTGTGGATGGAGCTTAACTTGCAACAGTTTAAAGAATATATTTTTTGCCTTTTATTATGATAGGAAAGTATAGTATCAAGAAAGTTCGATGACCCGGGACTTGAACTCTGGTCGCCCCAAAGCTAAAAAAAAAAAATTGTCAGGGGACTGACCACTAGGCTATTGAGGATAGCTAAATGCTACAATTCAATAAATATTAGAACCTTATTGTGTACGAAACATAGGGGGAACGGAATCCGACGGCAAAAAAACAGCTGTCGGAATCCGTTCCCCCACTCCCATTATGAGAGGTGTTGATGTAATGGCTTAAAAAATGCTGATTCTATTTTGTGTGTGGATGGAGCTTAACTTGCAACAGTTTAAAGAATATATTTTTTGCCTTTTATTATGATAGGAAAGTATAGTATCAAGAAAGTTCGACGACCCTGGACTTGAACTCGGGTTGCCCAAAGCTAAAAAAATATTGTCAGGGTACTGACAACTAGGCTATTGAGACTAGTAACTTCCTTCAATTTGATAAATATTAGAACCTTATTGTGTAAGAAACATAGGGGGAACGGAATCCGACGGCAAAAAAACAGCTGTCGGAATCCGTTCCCCCACTCCCATTATGAGAGGTGTTGATGTAATGGCTTAAAAAATGCTGATTCTATTTTGTGTGTGGATGGAGCTTAACTTGCAACAGTTTAAAGAATATATTTTTTGCCTTTTATTATGATAGGAAAGTATAGTATCAAGAAAGTTTGATGACCCGGGACTTGAACTCGGGTCACCCCAAAGCTAAAAAAAAAAATTGTCAGGGGACTGACCACTAGGCTATTGAGACTAGTAACTTCCTTCAATTTGATAAATATTAGAACCTTATTGTGTACGAAACATAGGGGGAACGGAATCCGACGGCAAATAGTTCAGCTGTCGAAATCCGTTCCCCCACTCCCATTATGAGAGGTGTTGATGTAATGGCTTAAAAAATGCTGATTCTATTTTGTGTGTGGATGGAGCTTAACTTGCAACAGTTTAAAGAATATATTTTTTGCCTTTTATTATGATAGGAAAGTATAGTATCAAGAAAGTTTGATGACCCGGGACTTGAACTCGGGTTGCCCAAAGCTAAAAAAAATATTGTCAGGGTACTGACAACTAGGCTATTGAGACTAGTAACTTCCTTCAATTTGATAAATATTAGAACCTTATTGTGTACGAAACATAGGGGGAACGGAATCCGACGGCAAAAAAACAGCTGTCGGAATCCGTTCCCCCACTCCCATTATGAGAGGTGTTGATGTAATGGCTTAAAAAATGCTGATTCTATTTTGTGTGTGGATGGAGCTTAACTTGCAACAGTTTAAAGAATATATTTTTTGCCTTTTATTATGATAGGAAAGTATAGTATCAAGAAAGTTCGATGACCCGGGACTTGAACTCGGGTCGCCCAAAAGCTAAAAAAAAAAATGGTCAGGGGACTGACCACTAGGCTATTGAGGATAGCAAAATGTTACAATTCAATAAATATTAGAACCTTATTGTGTACGAAACATAGGGGGAACGGAATCCGACGGCAAATAGTTCAGCTGTCGAAATCCGTTCCCCCACTCCCATTATGAGAGGTGTTGATGTAATGGCTTAAAAAATGCTGATTCTATTTTGTGTGTGGATGGAGCTTAACTTGCAACAGTTTAAAGAATATATTTTTTGCCTTTTATTATGATAGGAAAGTATAGTATCAAGAAAGTTCGATGACCCGGGACTTGAACTCGGGTCGCCCCTAAGCTAAAAAAAAAAATTGTCAGGGGACTGACCACTAGGCTATTGAGGATAGCGAAATGCTACAATTCAATAAATATTAGAACCTTATTGTGTAAGAAACATAGGGGGAACGGAATCCGACGGCAAAAAAACAGCTGTCGGAATCCGTTCCCCCACTCCCATTATGAGAGGTGTTGATGTAATGGCTTAAAAAATGCTGATTCTATTTTGTGTGTGGATGGAGCTTAACTTGCAACAGTTTAAAGAATATATTTTTTGCCTTTTATTATGATAGGAAAGTATAGTATCAAGAAAGTTTGATGACCCGGGACTTGAACTCGGGTCACCCCAAAGCTAAAAACAAAAATTGTCAGGGGACTGACCACTAGGCTATTGAGACTAGCAACTTCCTTCAATTTGATAAATATTAGAACCTTATTGTGTACGAAACATAGGGGGAACGGAATCCGACGGCAAATAGTTCAGCTGTCGAAATCCGTTCCCCCACTCCCATTATGAGAGGTGTTGATGTAATGGCTTAAAAAATGCTGATTCTATTTTGTGTGTGGATGGAGCTTAACTTGCAACAGTTTAAAGAATATATTTTTTGCCTTTTATTATGATAGGAAAGTATAGTATCAAGAAAGTTCGATGACCCGGGACTTGAACTCGGGTTGCCCAAAGCTAAAAAAATATTGTCAGGGTACTGACAACTAGGCTATTGAGACTAGTAACTTCCTTCAATTTGATAAATATTAGAACCTTATTGTGTAAGAAACATAGGGGGAACGGAATCCGACGGCAAAAAAACAGCTGTCGGAATCCGTTCCCCCACTCCCATTATGAGAGGTGTTGATGTAATGGCTTAAAAAATGCTGATTCTATTTTGTGTGTGGATGGAGCTTAACTTGCAACAGTTTAAAGAATATATTTTTTGCCTTTTATTATGATAGGAAAGTATAGTATCAAGAAAGTTCGATGACCCGGGACTTGAACTCGGGTCGCCCCAAAGCTAAAAAAAAAAATTGTCAGGGGACTGACCACTAGGCTATTGAGGATAGCTAAATGCTACAATTCAATAAATATTAGAACCTTATTGTGTAAGAAACATAGGGGGAACGGAATTGGCGGCAAAAAAACAGCTGTCGAAATCCGTTCCCCCACTCCCATTATGAGAGGTGTTGATGTAATGGCTTAAAAAATGCTGATTCTATTTTGTGTGTGGATGGAGCTTAACTTGCAACAGTTTAAAGAATATATTTTTTGCCTTTTATTATGATAGGAAAGTATAGTATCAAGAAAGTTCGATGACCCGGGACTTGAACTCGGGTCGCCCCAAAGCTAAAAAAAAAAAATTGTCAGGGGACTGACCACTAGGCTATTGAGGATAGCAAAATGCTACAATTCAATAAACATTAGAACCTTATTGTGTAAGAAACATAGGGGGAACGGAATCCGACGGCAAAAAAACAGCTGTCGGAATCCGTTCCCCCACTCCCATTATGAGAGGTGTTGATGTAATGGCTTAAAAAATGCTGATTCTATTTTGTGTGTGGATGGAGCTTAACTTGCAACAGTTTAAAGAATATATTTTTTGCCTTTTATTATGATAGGAAAGTATAGTATCAAGAAAGTTCGATGACCCGGGACTTGAACTCGTGTCGCCCAAAAGCTAAAAAAAAAAATGGTCAGGGGACTGACCACTAGGCTATTGAGGATAGCAAAATGTTACAATTCAATAAATATTAGAACCTTATTGTGTACGAAACATAGGGGGAACGGAATCCGACGGCAAATAGTTCAGCTGTCGAAATCCGTTCCCCCACTCCCATTATGAGAGGTGTTGATGTAATGGCTTAAAAAATGCTGATTCTATTTTGTGTGTGGATGGAGCTTAACTTGCAACAGTTTAAAGAATATATTTTTTGCCTTTTATTATGATAGGAAAGTATAGTATCAAGAAAGTTCGATGACCCGGGACTTGAACTCGGGTCGCCCCAAAGCTAAAAAAAAAATTGTCAGGGGACTGACCACTAGGCTATTGAGGATAGCAAAATGTTACAATTCAATAAATATTAGAACCTTATTGTGTAAGAAACATAGGGGGAACGGAATCCGACGGCAAAAAAACAGCTGTCGGAATCCGTTCCCCCACTCCCAATATGAGAGGTGTTGATGTAATGGCTTAAAAAATGCTGATTCTATTTTGTGTGTGGATGGAGCTTAACTTGCAACAGTTTAAAGAATATATTTTTTGCCTTTTATTATGATAGGAAAGTATAGTATCAAGAAAGTTCGATGACCCGGGACTTGAACTCGGGTCGCCCAAAAGCTAAAAAAAAAAATGGTCAGGGGACTGACCACTAGGCTATTGAGGATAGCAAAATGTTACAATTCAATAAATATTAGAACCTTATTGTGTACGAAACATAGGGGGAACGGAATCCGACGGCAAATAGTTCAGTTGTCGAAATCCGTTCCCCCACTCCCATTATGAGAGGTGTTGATGTAATGGCTTAAAAAATGCTGATTCTATTTTGTGTGTGGATGGAGCTTAACTTGCAATAGTTTAAAGAATATATTTTTTGCCTTTTATTATGATAGGAAAGTATAGTATCAAGAAAGTTCGATGACCCGGGACTTGAACTCGGATCGCCCCAAAGCTAAAAAAAAAAATTGTCAGGGGACTGACCACTAGGCTATTGAGGATAGCAAAATGCTACAATTCAATAAATATTAGAACCTTATTGTGTAAGAAACATAGGGGGAACGGAATCCGACGGCAAAAAAACAGCTGTCGGAATCCGTTCCCCCACTCCCATTATGAGAGGTGTTGATGTAATGGCTTAAAAAATGCTGATTCTATTTTGTGTGTGGATGGAGCTTAACTTGCAACAGTTTAAAGAATATATTTTTTGCCTTTTATTATGATAGGAAAGTATAGTATCAAGAAAGTTCGATGACCCGGGACTTGAACTCGGGTTGCCCAAAGCTAAAAAAATATTGTCAGGGTACTGACCACTAGGCTATTGAGACTAGTAACTTCCATCAATTTGATAAATATTAGAACCTTATTGTGTACGAAACATAGGGGGAACGGAATCCGACGGCAAAAAAACAGCTGTCGGAATCCGTTCCCCCACTCCCATTATGAGAGGTGTTGATGTAATGGCTTAAAAAATGCTGATTCTATTTTGTGTGTGGATGGAGCTTAACTTGCAACAGTTTAAAGAATATATTTTTTGCCTTTTATTATGATAGGAAAGTATAGTATCAAGAAAGTTCGATGACCCGGGACTTGAACTCGGGTTGCCCAAAGCTAAAAAAAAAATTGTCAGGGTACTGACAACTAGGCTATTGAGACTAGTAACTTCCTTCAATTTGATAAATATTAGAACCTTATTGTGTACGAAACATAGGGGGAACGGAATCCGACAGCAAAAAAAACAGCTGTCGGAATCCGTTCCCCCACTCCCATTATGAGAGGTGTTGATGTAATGGCTTAAAAAATGCTGATTCTATTTTGTGTGTGGATGGAGCTTAACTTGCAACAGTTTAAAGAATATATTTTTTGCCTTTTAATATGATAGGAAAGTATAGTATCAAGAAAGTTCGATGACCCGGGACTTGAACTCGGGTCGCCCCAAAGCTAAAAAAAAAAATTGTCAGGGGACTGACCACTAGGCTATTGAGGATAGCTAAATGTTACACTTCAATAAATATTAGAACCTTATTGTGTAAGAAACATGGGGGAACGGAATCCGACGGCAAAAAAACAGCTGTCGGAATCCGTTCCCCCACTCCCATTATGAGAGGTGTTGATGTAATGGCTTAAAAAATGCTGATTCTATTTTGTGTGTGGATGGAGCTTAACTTGCAACAGTTTAAAGAATATATTTTTTGCCTTTTATTATGATAGGAAAGTATAGTATCAAGAAAGTTCGATGACCCGGGACTTGAACTCGGGTCGCCCCAAAGCTAAAAAAAAAATTGTCAGGGGACTGACCACTAGGCTATTGAGGATAGCAAAATGTTACAATTCAATAAATATTAGAACCTTATTGTGTAAGAAACATAGGGGGAACGGAATCCGACGGCAAAAAAACAGCTGTCGGAATCCGTTCCCCCACTCCCAATATGAGAGGTGTTGATGTAATGGCTTAAAAAATGCTGATTCTATTTTGTGTGTGGATGGAGCTTAACTTGCAACAGTTTAAAGAATATATTTTTTGCCTTTTATTATGATAGGAAAGTATAGTATCAAGAAAGTTCGATGACCCGGGACTTGAACTCGGGTCGCCCAAAAGCTAAAAAAAAAAATGGTCAGGGGACTGACCACTAGGCTATTGAGGATAGCAAAATGCTACAATTCAATAAATATTAGAACCTTATTGTGTAAGAAACATAGGGGGAACGGAATCCGACGGCAAAAAAACAGCTGTCGGAATCCGTTCCCCCACTCCCATTATGAGAGGTGTTGATGTAATGGCTTAAAAAATGCTGATTCTATTTTGTGTGTGGATGGAGCTTAACTTGCAACAGTTTAAAGAATATATTTTTTGCCTTTTATTATGATAGGAAAGTATAGTATCAAGAAAGTTTGATGACCCGGGACTTGAACTCGGGTCACCCCAAAGCTAAAAAAAAAAATTGTCAGGGGACTGACCACTAGGCTATTGAGACTAATAACTTCCTTCAATTTGATAAATATTAGAACCTTATTGTGTACGAAACATAGGGGGAACGGAATCCGACGGCAAATAGTTCAGCTGTCGAAATCCGTTCCCCCACTCCCATTATGAGAGGTGTTGATGTAATGGCTTAAAAAATGCTGATTCTATTTTGTGTGTGGATGGAGCTTAACTTGCAACAGTTTAAAGAATATATTTTTTGCCTTTTATTATGATAGGAAAGTATAGTATCAAGAAAGTTCGATGACCCGGGACTTGAACTCGGGTCGCCCCAAAGCAAAAAAAAAAATTTGTCAGGGGACTGACCACTAGGCTATTGAGACTAGTAACTTCCATCAATTTGATAAATATTAGAACCTTATTGTGTACGAAACATGGGGGAACGGAATCCGACGGCAAAAAAACAGCTGTCGGAATCCGTTCCCCCACTCCCATTATGAGAGGTGTTGATGTAATGGCTTAAAAAATGCTGATTCTATTTTGTGTGTGGATGGAGCTTAACTTGCAACAGTTTAAAGAATATATTTTTTGCCTTTTATTATGATAGGAAAGTATAGTATCAAGAAAGTTCGATGACCCGGGACTTGAACTCGGGTCGCCCCAAAGCTAAAAAAAAAATTGTCAGGGGACTGACCACTAGGCTATTGAGGATAGCAAAATGTTACAATTCAATAAATATTAGAACCTTATTGTGTAAGAAACATAGGGGGAACGGAATCCGACGGCAAAAAAACAGCTGTCGGAATCCGTTCCCCCACTCCCAATATGAGAGGTGTTGATGTAATGGCTTAAAAAATGCTGATTCTATTTTGTGTGTGGATGGAGCTTAACTTGCAACAGTTTAAAGAATATATTTTTTGCCTTTTATTATGATAGGAAAGTATAGTATCAAGAAAGTTCGATGACCCGGGACTTGAACTCGGGTCGCCCAAAAGCTAAAAAAAAAAATGGTCAGGGGACTGACCACTAGGCTATTGAGGATAGCAAAATGTTACAATTCAATAAATATTAGAACCTTATTGTGTACGAAACATAGGGGGAACGGAATCCGACGGCAAATAGTTCAGCTGTCGAAATCCGTTCCCCCACTCCCATTATGAGAGGTGTTGATGTAATGGCTTAAAAAATGCTGATTCTATTTTGTGTGTGGATGGAGCTTAACTTGCAATAGTTTAAAGAATATATTTTTTGCCTTTTATTATGATAGGAAAGTATAGTATCAAGAAAGTTCGATGACCCGGGACTTGAACTCGGATCGCCCCAAAGCTAAAAAAAAAAATTGTCAGGGGACTGACCACTAGGCTATTGAGGATAGCAAAATGCTACAATTCAATAAATATTAGAACCTTATTGTGTAAGAAACATAGGGGGAACGGAATCCGACGGCAAAAAAACAGCTGTCGGAATCCGTTCCCCCACTCCCATTATGAGAGGTGTTGATGTAATGGCTTAAAAAATGCTGATTCTATTTTGTGTGTGGATGGAGCTTAACTTGCAACAGTTTAAAGAATATATTTTTTGCCTTTTATTATGATAGGAAAGTATAGTATCAAGAAAGTTTGATGACCCGGGACTTGAACTCGGGTCACCCCAAAGCTAAAAAAAAAAATTGTCAGGGGACTGACCACTAGGCTATTGAGACTAATAACTTCCTTCAATTTGATAAATATTAGAACCTTATTGTGTACGAAACATAGGGGGAACGGAATCCGACGGCAAATAGTTCAGCTGTCGAAATCCGTTCCCCCACTCCCATTATGAGAGGTGTTGATGTAATGGCTTAAAAAATGCTGATTCTATTTTGTGTGTGGATGGAGCTTAACTTGCAACAGTTTAAAGAATATATTTTTTGCCTTTTATTATGATAGGAAAGTATAGTATCAAGAAAGTTCGATGACCCGGGACTTGAACTCGGGTCGCCCCAAAGCAAAAAAAAAAATTTGTCAGGGGACTGACCACTAGGCTATTGAGACTAGTAACTTCCTTCAATTTGATAAATATTAGAACCTTATTGTGTACGAAACATAGGGGGAACGGAATCCGACAGCAAAAAAACAGCTGTCGGAATCCGTTCCCCCACTCCCATTATGAGAGGTGTTGATGTAATGGCTTAAAAAATGCTGATTCTATTTTGTGTGTGGATGGAGCTTAACTTGCAACAGTTTAAAGAATATATTTTTTGCCTTTTAATATGATAGGAAAGTATAGTATCAAGAAAGTTCGATGACCCGGGACTTGAACTCGGGTCGCCCCAAAGCTAAAAAAAAAAATTGTCAGGGGACTGACCACTAGGCTATTGAGGATGGCTAAATGCTACACTTCAATAAATATTAGAACCTTATTGTGTAAGAAACATGGGGGAACGGAATCCGACGGCAAAAAAACAGCTGTCGGAATCCGTTCCCCCACTCCCATTATGAGAGGTGTTGATGTAATGGCTTAAAAAATGCTGATTCTATTTTGTGTGTGGATGGAGCTTAACTTGCAACAGTTTAAAGAATATATTTTTTGCCTTTTATTATGATAGGAAAGTATAGTATCAAGAAAGTTCGATGACCCGGGACTTGAACTCGGGTCGCCCCAAAGCTAAAAAAAAAATTGTCAGGGGACTGACCACTAGGCTATTGAGGATAGCAAAATGTTACAATTCAATAAATATTAGAACCTTATTGTGTAAGAAACATAGGGGGAACGGAATCCGACGGCAAAAAAACAGCTGTCGGAATCCGTTCCCCCACTCCCATTATGAGAGGTGTTGATGTAATGGCTTAAAAAATGCTGATTCTATTTTGTGTGTGGATGGAGCTTAACTTGCAACAGTTTAAAGAATATATTTTTTGCCTTTTATTATGATAGGAAAGTATAGTATCAAGAAAGTTCGATGACCCGGGACTTGAACTCGGGTCGCCCCAAAGCTAAAAAAAAAAATTGTCAGGGGACTGACCACTAGGCTATTGAGGATAGCAAAATGTTACAATTCAATAAATATTAGAACCTTATTGTGTAAGAAACATTGGGGGAACGGAATCCGACGGCAAAAAAACAGCTGTCGGAATCCGTTCCCCCACTCCCATTATGAGAGGTGTTGATGTAATGGCTTAAAAAATGCTGATTCTATTTTGTGTGTGGATGGAGCTTAACTTGCAACAATTTAAAGAATATATTTTTTGCCTTTTATTATGATAGGAAAGTATAGTATCAAGAAAGTTTGATGACCCGGGACTTGAACTCGGGTTGCCCAAAGCTAAAAAAAATATTGTCAGGGTACTGACAACTAGGCTATTGAGACTAGTAACTTCCTTCAATTTGATAAATATTAGAACCTTATTGTGTACGAAACATAGGGGGAACGGAATCCGACGGCAAAAAAACAGCTGTCGGAATCCGTTCCCCCACTCCCATTATGAGAGGTGTTGATGTAATGGCTTAAAAAATGCTGATTCTATTTTGTGTGTGGATGGAGCTTAACTTGCAACAGTTTAAAGAATATATTTTTTGCCTTTTATTATGATAGGAAAGTATAGTATCAAGAAAGTTCGATGACCCGGGACTTGAACTCGGGTCGCCCCAAAGCTAAAAAAAAAATTGTCAGGGGACTGACCACTAGGCTATTGAGACTAATAACTTACTTCAATTTGATAAATATTAGAACCTTATTGTGTACGAAACATAGGGGGAACGGAATCCGACGACAAATAGTTCAGCTGTCGAAATCCGTTCCCCCACTCCCATTATGAGAGGTGTTGATGTAATGGCTTAAAAAATGCTGATTCTATTTTGTGTGTGGATGGAGCTTAACTTGCAACAGTTTAAAGAATATATTTTTTGCCTTTTATTATGATAGGAAAGTATAGTATCAAGAAAGTTCGATGACCCGGGACTTGAACTCGGGTTGCCCAAAGCTAAAAAAAAAATTGTCAGGGTACTGACAACTAGGCTATTGAGACTAGTAACTTCCTTCAATTTGATAAATATTAGAACCTTATTGTGTACGAAACATAGGGGGAACGGAATCCGACAGCAAAAAAAACAGCTGTCGGAATCCGTTCCCCCACTCCCATTATGAGAGGTGTTGATGTAATGGCTTAAAAAATGCTGATTCTATTTTGTGTGTGGATGGAGCTTAACTTGCAACAGTTTAAAGAATATATTTTTTGCCTTTTAATATGATAGGAAAGTATAGTATAAAGAAAGTTCGATGACCCGGGACTTGAACTCGGGTCGCCCCAAAGCTAAAAAAAAAAATTGTCAGGGGACTGACCACTAGGCTATTGAGGATAGCTAAATGCTACACTTCAATAAATATTAGAACCTTATTGTGTAAGAAACATGGGGGAACGGAATCCGACGGCAAAAAAACAGCTGTCGGAATCCGTTCCCCCACTCCCATTATGAGAGGTGTTGATGTAATGGCTTAAAAAATGCTGATTCTATTTTGTGTGTGGATGGAGCTTAACTTGCAACAGTTTAAAGAATATATTTTTTGCCTTTTATTATGATAGGAAAGTATAGTATCAAGAAAGTTCGATGACCCGGGACTTGAACTCGGGTCGCCCCAAAGCTAAAAAAAAAATTGTCAGGGGACTGACCACTAGGCTATTGAGGATAGCAAAATATTACAATTCAATAAATATTAGAACCTTATTGTGTAAGAAACATAGGGGGAACGGAATCCGACGGCAAAAAAACAGCTGTCGGAATCCGTTCCCCCACTCCCATTATGAGAGGTGTTGATGTAATGGCTTAAAAAATGCTGATTCTATTTTGTGTGTGGATGGAGCTTAACTTGCAACAGTTTAAAGAATATATTTTTTGCCTTTTATTATGATAGGAAAGTATAGTATCAAGAAAGTTCGATGACCCGGGACTTGAACTCGGGTCGCCCCAAAGCTAAAAAAAAAAATTGTCAGGGGACTGACCACTAGGCTATTGAGGATAGCAAAATATTGCAATTCAATAAATATTAGAACCTTATTGTGTAAGAAACATAGGGGGAACGGAATCCGACGGCAAAAAAACAGCTGTCGGAATCCGTTCCCCCACTCCCATTATGAGAGGTGTTGATGTAATGGCTTAAAAAATGCTGATTCTATTTTGTGTGTGGATGGAGCTTAACTTGCAACAGTTTAAAGAATATATTTTTTGCCTTTTATTATGATAGGAAAGTATAGTATCAAGAAAGTTCGATGACCCGGGACTTGAACTCGGGTCGCCCCAAAGCTAAAAAAAAAATTGTCAGGGGACTGACCACTAGGCTATTGAGACTAATAACTACCTTCAATTCGATAAATATTAGAACCTTATTGTGTACGAAACATAGGGGGAACGGAATCCGACGGCAAATAGTTCAGCTGTCGAAATCCGTTCCCCCACTCCCATTATGAGAGGTGTTGATGTAATGGCTTAAAAAATGCTGATTCTATTTTGTGTGTGGATGGAGCTTAACTTGCAATAGTTTAAAGAATATATTTTTTGCCTTTTATTATGATAGGAAAGTATAGTATCAAGAAAGTTCGATGACCCGGGACTTGAACTCGGATCGCCCCAAAGCTAAAAAAAAAAATTGTCAGGGGACTGACCACTAGGCTATTGATGATAGCAAAATGTTACAATTCAATAAATATTAGAACCTTATTGTGTAAGAAACATAGGGGGAACGGAATCCGACGGCAAAAAAACAGCTGTCGGAATCCGTTCCCCCACTCCCATTATGAGAGGTGTTGATGTAATGGCTTAAAAAATGCTGATTCTATTTTGTGTGTGGATGGAGCTTAACTTGCAACAGTTTAAAGAATATATTTTTTGCCTTTTATTATGATAGGAAAGTATAGTATCAAGAAAGTTTGATGACCCGGGACTTGAACTCGGGTCACCCCAAAGCTAAAAAAAAAAATTGTCAGGGGACTGACCACTAGGCTATTGAGACTAATAACTTCCTTCAATTTGATAAATATTAGAACCTTATTGTGTACGAAACATAGGGGGAACGGAATCCGACGGCAAATAGTTCAGCTGTCGAAATCCGTTCCCCCACTCCCATTATGAGAGGTGTTGATGTAATGGCTTAAAAAATGCTGATTCTATTTTGTGTGTGGATGGAGCTTAACTTGCAACAGTTTAAAGAATATATTTTTTGCCTTTTATTATGATAGGAAAGTATAGTATCAAGAAAGTTCGATGACCCGGGACTTGAACTCGGGTCGCCCCAAAGCAAAAAAAAAAATTTGTCAGGGGACTGACCACTAGGCTATTGAGACTAGTAACTTCCATCAATTTGATAAATATTAGAACCTTATTGTGTACGAAACATGGGGGAACGGAATCCGACGGCAAAAAAACAGCTGTCGGAATCCGTTCCCCCACTCCCATTATGAGAGGTGTTGATGTAATGGCTTAAAAAATGCTGATTCTATTTTGTGTGTGGATGGAGCTTAACTTGCAACAGTTTAAAGAATATATTTTTTGCCTTTTATTATGATAGGAAAGTATAGTATCAAGAAAGTTCGATGACCCGGGACTTGAACTCGGGTCGCCCCAAAGCTAAAAAAAAAATTGTCAGGGGACTGACCACTAGGCTATTGAGGATAGCAAAATGTTACAATTCAATAAATATTAGAACCTTATTGTGTAAGAAACATAGGGGGAACGGAATCCGACGGCAAAAAAACAGCTGTCGGAATCCGTTCCCCCACTCCCAATATGAGAGGTGTTGATGTAATGGCTTAAAAAATGCTGATTCTATTTTGTGTGTGGATGGAGCTTAACTTGCAACAGTTTAAAGAATATATTTTTTGCCTTTTATTATGATAGGAAAGTATAGTATCAAGAAAGTTCGATGACCCGGGACTTGAACTCGGGTCGCCCAAAAGCTAAAAAAAAAAATGGTCAGGGGACTGACCACTAGGCTATTGAGGATAGCAAAATGTTACAATTCAATAAATATTAGAACCTTATTGTGTACGAAACATAGGGGGAACGGAATCCGACGGCAAATAGTTCAGCTGTCGAAATCCGTTCCCCCACTCCCATTATGAGAGGTGTTGATGTAATGGCTTAAAAAATGCTGATTCTATTTTGTGTGTGGATGGAGCTTAACTTGCAATAGTTTAAAGAATATATTTTTTGCCTTTTATTATGATAGGAAAGTATAGTATCAAGAAAGTTCGATGACCCGGGACTTGAACTCGGATCGCCCCAAAGCTAAAAAAAAAAATTGTCAGGGGACTGACCACTAGGCTATTGAGGATAGCAAAATGCTACAATTCAATAAATATTAGAACCTTATTGTGTAAGAAACATAGGGGGAACGGAATCCGACGGCAAAAAAACAGCTGTCGGAATCCGTTCCCCCACTCCCATTATGAGAGGTGTTGATGTAATGGCTTAAAAAATGCTGATTCTATTTTGTGTGTGGATGGAGCTTAACTTGCAACAGTTTAAAGAATATATTTTTTGCCTTTTATTATGATAGGAAAGTATAGTATCAAGAAAGTTTGATGACCCGGGACTTGAACTCGGGTCACCCCAAAGCTAAAAAAAAAAATTGTCAGGGGACTGACCACTAGGCTATTGAGACTAATAACTTCCTTCAATTTGATAAATATTAGAACCTTATTGTGTACGAAACATAGGGGGAACGGAATCCGACGGCAAATAGTTCAGCTGTCGAAATCCGTTCCCCCACTCCCATTATGAGAGGTGTTGATGTAATGGCTTAAAAAATGCTGATTCTATTTTGTGTGTGGATGGAGCTTAACTTGCAACAGTTTAAAGAATATATTTTTTGCCTTTTATTATGATAGGAAAGTATAGTATCAAGAAAGTTCGATGACCCGGGACTTGAACTCGGGTCGCCCCAAAGCAAAAAAAAAAATTTGTCAGGGGACTGACCACTAGGCTATTGAGACTAGTAACTTCCTTCAATTTGATAAATATTAGAACCTTATTGTGTACGAAACATAGGGGGAACGGAATCCGACAGCAAAAAAACAGCTGTCGGAATCCGTTCCCCCACTCCCATTATGAGAGGTGTTGATGTAATGGCTTAAAAAATGCTGATTCTATTTTGTGTGTGGATGGAGCTTAACTTGCAACAGTTTAAAGAATATATTTTTTGCCTTTTAATATGATAGGAAAGTATAGTATCAAGAAAGTTCGATGACCCGGGACTTGAACTCGGGTCGCCCCAAAGCTAAAAAAAAAAATTGTCAGGGGACTGACCACTAGGCTATTGAGGATGGCTAAATGCTACACTTCAATAAATATTAGAACCTTATTGTGTAAGAAACATGGGGGAACGGAATCCGACGGCAAAAAAACAGCTGTCGGAATCCGTTCCCCCACTCCCATTATGAGAGGTGTTGATGTAATGGCTTAAAAAATGCTGATTCTATTTTGTGTGTGGATGGAGCTTAACTTGCAACAGTTTAAAGAATATATTTTTTGCCTTTTATTATGATAGGAAAGTATAGTATCAAGAAAGTTCGATGACCCGGGACTTGAACTCGGGTCGCCCCAAAGCTAAAAAAAAAATTGTCAGGGGACTGACCACTAGGCTATTGAGGATAGCAAAATGTTACAATTCAATAAATATTAGAACCTTATTGTGTAAGAAACATAGGGGGAACGGAATCCGACGGCAAAAAAACAGCTGTCGGAATCCGTTCCCCCACTCCCATTATGAGAGGTGTTGATGTAATGGCTTAAAAAATGCTGATTCTATTTTGTGTGTGGATGGAGCTTAACTTGCAACAGTTTAAAGAATATATTTTTTGCCTTTTATTATGATAGGAAAGTATAGTATCAAGAAAGTTCGATGACCCGGGACTTGAACTCGGGTCGCCCCAAAGCTAAAAAAAAAAATTGTCAGGGGACTGACCACTAGGCTATTGAGGATAGCAAAATGTTACAATTCAATAAATATTAGAACCTTATTGTGTAAGAAACATTGGGGGAACGGAATCCGACGGCAAAAAAACAGCTGTCGGAATCCGTTCCCCCACTCCCATTATGAGAGGTGTTGATGTAATGGCTTAAAAAATGCTGATTCTATTTTGTGTGTGGATGGAGCTTAACTTGCAACAATTTAAAGAATATATTTTTTGCCTTTTATTATGATAGGAAAGTATAGTATCAAGAAAGTTTGATGACCCGGGACTTGAACTCGGGTTGCCCAAAGCTAAAAAAAATATTGTCAGGGTACTGACAACTAGGCTATTGAGACTAGTAACTTCCTTCAATTTGATAAATATTAGAACCTTATTGTGTACGAAACATAGGGGGAACGGAATCCGACGGCAAAAAAACAGCTGTCGGAATCCGTTCCCCCACTCCCATTATGAGAGGTGTTGATGTAATGGCTTAAAAAATGCTGATTCTATTTTGTGTGTGGATGGAGCTTAACTTGCAACAGTTTAAAGAATATATTTTTTGCCTTTTATTATGATAGGAAAGTATAGTATCAAGAAAGTTCGATGACCCGGGACTTGAACTCGGGTCGCCCCAAAGCTAAAAAAAAAATTGTCAGGGGACTGACCACTAGGCTATTGAGACTAATAACTTACTTCAATTTGATAAATATTAGAACCTTATTGTGTACGAAACATAGGGGGAACGGAATCCGACGACAAATAGTTCAGCTGTCGAAATCCGTTCCCCCACTCCCATTATGAGAGGTGTTGATGTAATGGCTTAAAAAATGCTGATTCTATTTTGTGTGTGGATGGAGCTTAACTTGCAACAGTTTAAAGAATATATTTTTTGCCTTTTATTATGATAGGAAAGTATAGTATCAAGAAAGTTCGATGACCCGGGACTTGAACTCGGGTTGCCCAAAGCTAAAAAAAAAATTGTCAGGGTACTGACAACTAGGCTATTGAGACTAGTAACTTCCTTCAATTTGATAAATATTAGAACCTTATTGTGTACGAAACATAGGGGGAACGGAATCCGACAGCAAAAAAAACAGCTGTCGGAATCCGTTCCCCCACTCCCATTATGAGAGGTGTTGATGTAATGGCTTAAAAAATGCTGATTCTATTTTGTGTGTGGATGGAGCTTAACTTGCAACAGTTTAAAGAATATATTTTTTGCCTTTTAATATGATAGGAAAGTATAGTATAAAGAAAGTTCGATGACCCGGGACTTGAACTCGGGTCGCCCCAAAGCTAAAAAAAAAAATTGTCAGGGGACTGACCACTAGGCTATTGAGGATAGCTAAATGCTACACTTCAATAAATATTAGAACCTTATTGTGTAAGAAACATGGGGGAACGGAATCCGACGGCAAAAAAACAGCTGTCGGAATCCGTTCCCCCACTCCCATTATGAGAGGTGTTGATGTAATGGCTTAAAAAATGCTGATTCTATTTTGTGTGTGGATGGAGCTTAACTTGCAACAGTTTAAAGAATATATTTTTTGCCTTTTATTATGATAGGAAAGTATAGTATCAAGAAAGTTCGATGACCCGGGACTTGAACTCGGGTCGCCCCAAAGCTAAAAAAAAAATTGTCAGGGGACTGACCACTAGGCTATTGAGGATAGCAAAATATTACAATTCAATAAATATTAGAACCTTATTGTGTAAGAAACATAGGGGGAACGGAATCCGACGGCAAAAAAACAGCTGTCGGAATCCGTTCCCCCACTCCCATTATGAGAGGTGTTGATGTAATGGCTTAAAAAATGCTGATTCTATTTTGTGTGTGGATGGAGCTTAACTTGCAACAGTTTAAAGAATATATTTTTTGCCTTTTATTATGATAGGAAAGTATAGTATCAAGAAAGTTCGATGACCCGGGACTTGAACTCGGGTCGCCCCAAAGCTAAAAAAAAAAATTGTCAGGGGACTGACCACTAGGCTATTGAGGATAGCAAAATATTGCAATTCAATAAATATTAGAACCTTATTGTGTAAGAAACATAGGGGGAACGGAATCCGACGGCAAAAAAACAGCTGTCGGAATCCGTTCCCCCACTCCCATTATGAGAGGTGTTGATGTAATGGCTTAAAAAATGCTGATTCTATTTTGTGTGTGGATGGAGCTTAACTTGCAACAGTTTAAAGAATATATTTTTTGCCTTTTATTATGATAGGAAAGTATAGTATCAAGAAAGTTCGATGACCCGGGACTTGAACTCGGGTCGCCCCAAAGCTAAAAAAAAAATTGTCAGGGGACTGACCACTAGGCTATTGAGACTAATAACTACCTTCAATTTGATAAATATTAGAACCTTATTGTGTACGAAACATAGGGGGAACGGAATCCGACGGCAAATAGTTCAGCTGTCGAAATCCGTTCCCCCACTCCCATTATGAGAGGTGTTGATGTAATGGCTTAAAAAATGCTGATTCTATTTTGTGTGTGGATGGAGCTTAACTTGCAACAGTTTAAAGAATATATTTTTTGCCTTTTATTATGATAGGAAAGTATAGTATCAAGAAAGTTCGATGACCCGGGACTTGAACTCGGGTTGCCCAAAGCTAAAAAAAAAATTGTCAGGGTACTGACAACTAGGCTATTGAGACTAGTAACTTCCTTCAATTTGATAAATATTAGAACCTTATTGTGTACGAAACATAGGGGGAACGGAATCCGACAGCAAAAAAAACAGCTGTCGGAATCCGTTCCCCCACTCCCATTATGAGAGGTGTTGATGTAATGGCTTAAAAAATGCTGATTCTATTTTGTGTGTGGATGGAGCTTAACTTGCAACAGTTTAAAGAATATATTTTTTGCCTTTTAATATGATAGGAAAGTATAGTATAAAGAAAGTTCGATGACCCGGGACTTGAACTCGGGTCGCCCCAAAGCTAAAAAAAAAAATTGTCAGGGGACTGACCACTAGGCTATTGAGGATAGCTAAATGCTACACTTCAATAAATATTAGAACCTTATTGTGTAAGAAACATGGGGGAACGGAATCCGACGGCAAAAAAACAGCTGTCGGAATCCGTTCCCCCACTCCCATTATGAGAGGTGTTGATGTAATGGCTTAAAAAATGCTGATTCTATTTTGTGTGTGGATGGAGCTTAACTTGCAACAGTTTAAAGAATATATTTTTTGCCTTTTATTATGATAGGAAAGTATAGTATCAAGAAAGTTCGATGACCCGGGACTTGAACTCGGGTCGCCCCAAAGCTAAAAAAAAAATTGTCAGGGGACTGACCACTAGGCTATTGAGGATAGCAAAATATTACAATTCAATAAATATTAGAACCTTATTGTGTAAGAAACATAGGGGGAACGGAATCCGACGGCAAAAAAACAGCTGTCGGAATCCGTTCCCCCACTCCCATTATGAGAGGTGTTGATGTAATGGCTTAAAAAATGCTGATTCTATTTTGTGTGTGGATGGAGCTTAACTTGCAACAGTTTAAAGAATATATTTTTTGCCTTTTATTATGATAGGAAAGTATAGTATCAAGAAAGTTCGATGACCCGGGACTTGAACTCGGGTCGCCCCAAAGCTAAAAAAAAAATTGTCAGGGGACTGACCACTAGGCTATTGAGACTAATAACTACCTTCAATTTGATAAATATTAGAACCTTATTGTGTACGAAACATAGGGGGAACGGAATCCGACGGCAAATAGTTCAGCTGTCGAAATCCGTTCCCCCACTCCCATTATGAGAGGTGTTGATGTAATGGCTTAAAAAATGCTGATTCTATTTTGTGTGTGGATGGAGCTTAACTTGCAACAGTTTAAAGAATATATTTTTTGCCTTTTATTATGATAGGAAAGTATAGTATCAAGAAAGTTCGATGACCCGGGACTTGAACTCGGGTTGCCCAAAGCTAAAAAAATATTGTCAGGGTACTGACAACTAGGCTATTGAGACTAGTAACTTCCTTCAATTTGATAAATATTAGAACCTTATTGTGTAAGAAACATAGGGGGAACGGAATCCGACGGCAAAAAAACAGCTGTCGGAATCCGTTCCCCCACTCCCATTATGAGAGGTGTTGATGTAATGGCTTAAAAAATGCTGATTCTATTTTGTGTGTGGATGGAGCTTAACTTGCAACAGTTTAAAGAATATATTTTTTGCCTTTTAATATGATAGGAAAGTATAGTATCAAGAAAGTTCGATGACCCGGGACTTGAACTCGGGTCGCCCCAAAGCTAAAAAAAAAAATTGTCAGGGGACTGACCACTAGGCTATTGAGGATAGCAAAATACTACAATTCAATAAATATTAGAACCTTATTGTGTAAGAAACATAGGGGGAACGGAATCCGACGGCAAAAAAACAGCTGTCGGAATCCGTTCCCCCACTCCCATTATGAGAGGTGTTGATGTAATGGCTTAAAAAATGCTGATTCTATTTTGTGTGTGGATGGAGCTTAACTTGCAACAGTTTAAAGAATATATTTTTTGCCTTTTATTATGATAGGAAAGTATAGTATCAAGAAAGTTCGATGACCCGGGACTTGAACTCGGGTCGCCCCAAAGCTAAAAAAAAAAATTGTCAGGGGACTGACCACTAGGCTATTGAGACTAGTAACTTCCTTCAATTTGATAAATATTAGAACCTTATTGTGTACGAAACATAGGGGGAACGGAATCCGACGGCATAAAAACAGCTGTCGGAATCCGTTCCCCCACTCTCATTATGAGAGGTGTTGATGTAATGGCTTAAAAAATGCTGATTCTATTTTGTGTGTGGATGGAGCTTAACTTGCAACAGTTTAAAGAATATATTTTTTGCCTTTTATTATGATAGGAAAGTATAGTATCAAGAAAGTTCGATGACCCGGGACTTGAACTCGGGTCGCCCCAAAGCTAAAAAAAAAAATTGTCAGGGGACTGACCACTAGGCTATTGAGGATAGCAAAATGCTACAATTCAATAAACATTAGAACCTTATTGTGTAAGAAACATAGGGGGAACGGAATCCGACGGCAAAAAAACAGCTGTCGGAATCCGTTCCCCCACTCCCATTATGAGAGGTGTTGATGTAATGGCTTAAAAAATGCTGATTCTATTTTGTGTGTGGATGGAGCTTAACTTGCAACAGTTTAAAGAATATATTTTTTGCCTTTTATTATGATAGGAAAGTATAGTATCAAGAAAGTTCGATGACCCGGGACTTGAACTCGGGTCGCCCCAAAGCTAAAAAAAAAAATTGTCAGGGGACTGACCACTAGGCTATTGAGGATAGCGAAATGCTACAATTCAATAAATATTAGAACCTTATTGTGTAAGAAACATAGGGGGAACGGAATCCGACGGCAAATAAACAGCTGTCGGAATCCGTTCCCCCACTCCCATTATGAGAGGTGTTGATGTAATGGCTTAAAAAATGCTGATTCTATTTTGTGTGTGGATGGAGCTTAACTTGCAACAGTTTAAAGAATATATTTTTTGCCTTTTATTATGATAGGAAAGTATAGTATCAAGAAAGTTTGATGACCCGGGACTTGAACTCGGGTCACCCCAAAGCTAAAAAAAAAAATTGTCAGGGGACTGACCACTAGGCTATTGAGACTAGTAACTTCCTTCAATTTGATAAATATTAGAACCTTATTGTGTACGAAACATAGGGGGAACGGAATCCGACGGCAAATAGTTCAGCTGTCGAAATCCGTTCCCCCACTCCCATTATGAGAGGTGTTGATGTAATGGCTTAAAAAATGCTGATTCTATTTTGTGTGTGGATGGAGCTTAACTTGCAACAGTTTAAAGAATATATTTTTTGCCTTTTATTATGATAGGAAAGTATAGTATCAAGAAAGTTCGATGACCCGGGACTTGAACTCGGGTTGCCCAAAGCTAAAAAAATATTGTCAGGGTACTGACAACTAGGCTATTGAGACTAGTAACTTCCTTCAATTTGATAAATATTAGAACCTTATTGTGTAAGAAACATAGGGGGAACGGAATCCGACGGCAAAAAAACAGCTGTCGGAATCCGTTCCCCCACTCCCATTATGAGAGGTGTTGATGTAATGGCTTAAAAAATGCTGATTCTATTTTGTGTGTGGATGGAGCTTAACTTGCAACAGTTTAAAGAATATATTTTTTGCCTTTTATTATGATAGGAAAGTATAGTATCAAGAAAGTTCGATGACCCGGGACTTGAACTCGGGTCGCCCCAAAGCTAAAAAAAAAAAATTGTCAGGGGACTGACCACTAGGCTAATGAGGATAGCAAAATGCTACAATTCAATAAACATTAGAACCTTATTGTGTAAGAAACATAGGGGGAACGGAATCCGACGGCAAAAAAACAGCTGTCGGAATCCGTTCCCCCACTCCCATTATGAGAGGTGTTGATGTAATGGCTTAAAAAATGCTGATTCTATTTTGTGTGTGGATGGAGCTTAACTTGCAACAGTTTAAAGAATATATTTTTTGCCTTTTATTATGATAGGAAAGTATAGTATCAAGAAAGTTCGATGACCCGGGACTTGAACTCGGGTCGCCCCAAAGCTAAAAAAAAAAATTGTCAGGGGACTGACCACTAGGCTATTGAGGATAGCAAAATGCTACAATTCAATAAATATTAGAACCTTATTGTGTAAGAAACATAGGGGGAACGGAATCCGACGGCAAAAAAACAGCTGTCGGAATCCGTTCCCCCACTCCCATTATGAGAGGTGTTGATGTAATGGCTTAAAAAATGCTGATTCTATTTTGTGTGTGGATGGAGCTTAACTTGCAACAGTTTAAAGAATATATTTTTTGCCTTTTATTATGATAGGAAAGTATAGTATCAAGAAAGTTCGATGACCCGGGACTTGAACTCGGGTCGCCCCAAAGCAAAAAAAAAAAATTGTCAGGGGACTGACCACTAGGCTATTGAGACTAGTAACTTTCTTCAATTTGATAAATATTAGAACCTTATTGTGTACGAAACATAGGGGGAACGGAATCCGACGGCAAAAAAACAGCTGTCGGAATCCGTTCCCCCACTCCCATTATGAGAGGTGTTGATGTAATGGCTTAAAAAATGCTGATTCTATTTTGTGTGTGGATGGAGCTTAACTTGCAACAGTTTAAAGAATATATTTTTTGCCTTTTATTATGATAGGAAAGTATAGTATCAAGAAAGTTCGATGACCCGGGACTTGAACTCGGGTCGCCCCAAAGCAAAAAAAAAAAATAGTCAGGGGACTGACCACTAGGCTATTGAGACTGGTAACTTCCTTCAATTTGATAAATATTAGAACCTTATTGTGTACGAAACATAGGGGGAACGGAATCCGACGGCAAATAGTTCAGCTGTCGAAATCCGTTCCCCCACTCCCATTATGAGAGGTGTTGATGTAATGGCTTAAAAAATGCTGATTCTATTTTGTGTGTGGATGGAGCTTAACTTGCAACAGTTTAAAGAATATATTTTTTGCCTTTTATTATGATAGGAAAGTATAGTATCAAGAAAGTTCGATGACCCGGGGCTTGAACTCGGGTTGCCCAAAGCTAAAAAAAAATATTGTCAGGGTACTGACAACTAGGCTATTGAGACAAGTAACTTCCTTCAATTTGATAAATATTAGAACCTTATTGTGTACGAAACATAGGGGGAACGGAATCCGACGGCAAAAAAACAGCTGTCGGAATCCGTTCCCCCACTCCCATTATGAGAGGTGTTGATGTAATGGCTTAAAAAATGCTGATTCTATTTTGTGTGTGGATGGAGCTTAACTTGCAACAGTTTAAAGAATATATTTTTTGCCTTTTATTATGATAGGAAAGTATAGTATCAAGAAAGTTCGATGACCCGGGACTTGAACTCGGGTCGCCCCAAAGCTAAAAAAAAGAATTGTCAGGGGACTGACCACTAGGCTATTGAGGATAGCTAAATGCTACAATTCAATAAATATTAGAACCTTATTGTGTAAGAAACATAGGGGGAACGGAATCCGACGGCAAAAAAACAGCTGTCGGAATCCGTTCCCCCACTCCCATTATGAGAGGTGTTGATGTAATGGCTTAAAAAATGCTGATTCTATTTTGTGTGTGGATGGAGCTTAACTTGCAACAGTTTAAAGAATATATTTTTTGCCTTTTATTATGATAGGAAAGTATAGTATCAAGAAAGTTCGATGACCCGGGACTTGAACTCGGGTCGCCCCAAAGCAAAAAAAAAAATTTGTCAGGGGACTGACCACTAGGCTATTGAGACTAGTAACTTCCTTCAATTTGATAAATATTAGAACCTTATTGTGTACGAAACATAGGGGGAACGGAATCCGACGGCAAAAAAACAGCTGTCGGAATCCGTTCCCCCACTCCCATTATGAGAGGTGTTGATGTAATGGCTTAAAAAATGCTGATTCTATTTTGTGTGTGGATGGAGCTTAACTTGCAACAGTTTAAAGAATATATTTTTTGCCTTTTATTATGATAGGAAAGTATAGTATCAAGAAAGTTCGATGACCCGGGACTTGAACTCGGGTCGCCCCAAAGCTAAAAAAAAAAATTGTCAGGGGACTGACCACTAGGCTATTGAGACTAGTAACTTCCTTCAATTTGATAAATATTAGAACCTTATTGTGTACGAAACATAGGGGGAACGGAATCCGACGGCATAAAAACAGCTGTCGGAATCCGTTCCCCCACTCTCATTATGAGAGGTGTTGATGTAATGGCTTAAAAAATGCTGATTCTATTTTGTGTGTGGATGGAGCTTAACTTGCAACAGTTTAAAGAATATATTTTTTGCCTTTTATTATGATAGGAAAGTATAGTATCAAGAAAGTTCGATGACCCGGGACTTGAACTCGGGTCGCCCCAAAGCTAAAAAAAAAAATTGTCAGGGGACTGACCACTAGGCTATTGAGGATAGCAAAATGCTACAATTCAATAAACATTAGAACCTTATTGTGTAAGAAACATAGGGGGAACGGAATCCGACGGCAAAAAAACAGCTGTCGGAATCCGTTCCCCCACTCCCATTATGAGAGGTGTTGATGTAATGGCTTAAAAAATGCTGATTCTATTTTGTGTGTGGATGGAGCTTAACTTGCAACAGTTTAAAGAATATATTTTTTGCCTTTTATTATGATAGGAAAGTATAGTATCAAGAAAGTTCGATGACCCGGGACTTGAACTCGGGTCGCCCCAAAGCTAAAAAAAAAAATTGTCAGGGGACTGACCACTAGGCTATTGAGGATAGCGAAATGCTACAATTCAATAAATATTAGAACCTTATTGTGTAAGAAACATAGGGGGAACGGAATCCGACGGCAAATAAACAGCTGTCGGAATCCGTTCCCCCACTCCCATTATGAGAGGTGTTGATGTAATGGCTTAAAAAATGCTGATTCTATTTTGTGTGTGGATGGAGCTTAACTTGCAACAGTTTAAAGAATATATTTTTTGCCTTTTATTATGATAGGAAAGTATAGTATCAAGAAAGTTTGATGACCCGGGACTTGAACTCGGGTCACCCCAAAGCTAAAAAAAAAAATTGTCAGGGGACTGACCACTAGGCTATTGAGACTAGTAACTTCCTTCAATTTGATAAATATTAGAACCTTATTGTGTACGAAACATAGGGGGAACGGAATCCGACGGCAAATAGTTCAGCTGTCGAAATCCGTTCCCCCACTCCCATTATGAGAGGTGTTGATGTAATGGCTTAAAAAATGCTGATTCTATTTTGTGTGTGGATGGAGCTTAACTTGCAACAGTTTAAAGAATATATTTTTTGCCTTTTATTATGATAGGAAAGTATAGTATCAAGAAAGTTCGATGACCCGGGACTTGAACTCGGGTTGCCCAAAGCTAAAAAAATATTGTCAGGGTACTGACAACTAGGCTATTGAGACTAGTAACTTCCTTCAATTTGATAAATATTAGAACCTTATTGTGTAAGAAACATAGGGGGAACGGAATCCGACGGCAAAAAAACAGCTGTCGGAATCCGTTCCCCCACTCCCATTATGAGAGGTGTTGATGTAATGGCTTAAAAAATGCTGATTCTATTTTGTGTGTGGATGGAGCTTAACTTGCAACAGTTTAAAGAATATATTTTTTGCCTTTTATTATGATAGGAAAGTATAGTATCAAGAAAGTTCGATGACCCGGGACTTGAACTCGGGTCGCCCCAAAGCTAAAAAAAAAAATTGTCAGGGGACTGACCACTAGGCTATTGAGGATAGCAAAATGCTACAATTCAATAAATATTAGAACCTTATTGTGTAAGAAACATAGGGGGAACGGAATCCGACGGCAAAAAAACAGCTGTCGGAATCCGTTCCCCCACTCCCATTATGAGAGGTGTTGATGTAATGGCTTAAAAAATGCTGATTCTATTTTGTGTGTGGATGGAGCTTAACTTGCAACAGTTTAAAGAATATATTTTTTGCCTTTTATTATGATAGGAAAGTATAGTATCAAGAAAGTTCGATGACCCGGGACTTGAACTCGGGTCGCCCCAAAGCAAAAAAAAAAAATTGTCAGGGGACTGACCACTAGGCTATTGAGACTAGTAACTTTCTTCAATTTGATAAATATTAGAACCTTATTGTGTACGAAACATAGGGGGAACGGAATCCGACGGCAAAAAAACAGCTGTCGGAATCCGTTCCCCCACTCCCATTATGAGAGGTGTTGATGTAATGGCTTAAAAAATGCTGATTCTATTTTGTGTGTGGATGGAGCTTAACTTGCAACAGTTTAAAGAATATATTTTTTGCCTTTTATTATGATAGGAAAGTATAGTATCAAGAAAGTTCGATGACCCGGGACTTGAACTCGGGTCGCCCCAAAGCAAAAAAAAAAAATAGTCAGGGGACTGACCACTAGGCTATTGAGACTAGTAACTTCCTTCAATTTGATAAATATTAGAACCTTATTGTGTACGAAACATAGGGGGAACGGAATCCGACGGCAAATAGTTCAGCTGTCGAAATCCGTTCCCCCACTCCCATTATGAGAGGTGTTGATGTAATGGCTTAAAAAATGCTGATTCTATTTTGTGTGTGGATGGAGCTTAACTTGCAACAGTTTAAAGAATATATTTTTTGCCTTTTATTATGATAGGAAAGTATAGTATCAAGAAAGTTCGATGACCCGGGGCTTGAACTCGGGTTGCCCAAAGCTAAAAAAAAATATTGTCAGGGTACTGACAACTAGGCTATTGAGACAAGTAACTTCCTTCAATTTGATAAATATTAGAACCTTATTGTGTACGAAACATAGGGGGAACGGAATCCGACGGCAAAAAAACAGCTGTCGGAATCCGTTCCCCCACTCCCATTATGAGAGGTGTTGATGTAATGGCTTAAAAAATGCTGATTCTATTTTGTGTGTGGATGGAGCTTAACTTGCAACAGTTTAAAGAATATATTTTTTGCCTTTTATTATGATAGGAAAGTATAGTATCAAGAAAGTTCGATGACCCGGGACTTGAACTCGGGTCGCCCCAAAGCTAAAAAAAAGAATTGTCAGGGGACTGACCACTAGGCTATTGAGGATAGCTAAATGCTACAATTCAATAAATATTAGAACCTTATTGTGTAAGAAACATAGGGGGAACGGAATCCGACGGCAAAAAAACAGCTGTCGGAATCCGTTCCCCCACTCCCATTATGAGAGGTGTTGATGTAATGGCTTAAAAAATGCTGATTCTATTTTGTGTGTGGATGGAGCTTAACTTGCAACAGTTTAAAGAATATATTTTTTGCCTTTTATTATGATAGGAAAGTATAGTATCAAGAAAGTTCGATGACCCGGGACTTGAACTCGGGTCGCCCCAAAGCAAAAAAAAAAATTTGTCAGGGGACTGACCACTAGGCTATTGAGACTAGTAACTTCCTTCAATTTGATAAATATTAGAACCTTATTGTGTACGAAACATAGGGGGAACGGAATCCGACGGCAAAAAAACAGCTGTCGGAATCCGTTCCCCCACTCCCATTATGAGAGGTGTTGATGTAATGGCTTAAAAAATGCTGATTCTATTTTGTGTGTGGATGGAGCTTAACTTGCAACAGTTTAAAGAATATATTTTTTGCCTTTTATTATGATAGGAAAGTATAGTATCAAGAAAGTTCGATGACCCGGGACTTGAACTCGGGTCGCCCCAAAGCTAAAAAAAAAAATTGTCAGGGGACTGACCACTAGGCTATTGAGGATAGCAAAATGCTACAATTCAATAAATATTAGAACCTTATTGTGTAAGAAACATAGGGGGAACGGAATCCGACGGCAAAAAAACAGCTGTCGGAATCCGTTCCCCCACTCCCATTATGAGAGGTGTTGATGTAATGGCTTAAAAAATGCTGATTCTATTTTGTGTGTGGATGGAGTTTAACTTGCAACAGTTTAAAGAATATATTTTTTGCCTTTTATTATGATAGGAAAGTATAGTATCAAGAAAGTTCGATGACCCGGGACTTGAACTCGGGTCGCCCCAAAGCTAAAAAAAAGAATTGTCAGGGGACTGACCACTAGGCTATTGAGGATAGCTAAATGCTACAATTCAATAAATATTAGAACCTTATTGTGTAAGAAACATAGGGGGAACGGAATCCGACAGCAAAAAAACAGCTGTCGGAATCCGTTCCCCCACTCCCATTATGAGAGGTGTTGATGTAATGGCTTAAAAAATGCTGATTCTATTTTGTGTGTGGATGGAGCTTAACTTGCAACAGTTTAAAGAATATATTTTTTGCCTTTTATTATGATAGGAAAGTATAGTATCAAGAAAGTTCGATGACCCGGGACTTGAACTCGGGTCGCCCCAAAGCTAAAAAAAAAAATTGTCAGGGGACTGACCACTAGGCTATTGAGGATAGCAAAATGTTACAATTCAATAAATATTAGAACCTTATTGTGTAAGAAACATAGGGGGAACGGAATCCGACGGCAAAAAAACAGCTGTCGGAATCCGTTCCCCCACTCCCATTATGAGAGGTGTTGATGTAATGGCTTAAAAAATGCTGATTCTATTTTGTGTGTGGATGGAGCTTAACTTGCAACAGTTTAAAGAATATATTTTTTGCCTTTTATTATGATAGGAAAGTATAGTATCAAGAAAGTTTGATGACCCGGGACTTGAACTCGGGTCACCCCAAAGCTAAAAAAAAAAATTGTCAGGGGACTGACCACTAGGCTATTGAGACTAGTAACTTCCTTCAATTTGTAAATATTAGAACCTTATTTTGTACGAAACATAGGGGGAACGGAATCCGACGGCAAATAGTTCAGCTGTCGAAATCCGTTCCCCCACTCCCATTATGAGAGGTGTTGATGTAATGGCTTAAAAAATGCTGATTCTATTTTGTGTGTGGATGGAGCTTAACTTGCAACAGTTTAAAGAATATATTTTTTGCCTTTTATTATGATAGGAAAGTATAGTATCAAGAAAGTTCGATGACCCGGGACTTGAACTCGGGTCGCCCCAAAGCAAAAAAAAAAATTTGTCAGGGGACTGACCACTAGGCTATTGAGACTAGTAACTTCCTTCAATTTGATAAATATTAGAACCTTATTGTGTACGAAACATAGGGGGAACGGAATCCGACGGCAAAAAAACAGCTGTCGGAATCCGTTCCCCCACTCCCATTATGAGAGGTGTTGATGTAATGGCTTAAAAAATGCTGATTCTATTTTGTGTGTGGATGGAGCTTAACTTGCAACAGTTTAAAGAATATATTTTTTGCCTTTTATTATGATAGGAAAGTATAGTATCAAGAAAGTTCGATGACCCGGGACTTGAACTCGGGTCGCCCCAAAGCTAAAAAAAAAAATTGTCAGGGGACTGACCACTAGGCTATTGAGACTAATAACTTTCTTCAATTTGATAAATATTAGAACCTTATTGTGTACGAAACATAGGGGGAACGGAATCCGACGGCAAATAGTTCAGCTGTCGAAATCCGTTCCCCCACTCCCATTATGAGAGGTGTTGATGTAATGGCTTAAAAAATGCTGATTCTATTTTGTGTGTGGATGGAGCTTAACTTGCAACAGTTTAAAGAATATATTTTTTGCCTTTTATTATGATAGGAAAGTATAGTATCAAGAAAGTTCGATGACCCGGGACTTGAACTCGGGTCGCCCCAAAGCTAAAAAAAAAAATTGTCAGGGGACTGACCACTAGGCTATTGAGACTAATAACTTCCTTCAATTTGATAAATATTAGAACCTTATTGTGTACGAAACATAGGGGGAACGGAATCCGACGGCAAAAAAACAGCTGTCGGAATCCGTTCCCCCACTCCCATTATGAGAGGTGTTGATGTAATGGCTTAAAAATGCTGATTCTATTTTGTGTGTGGATGGAGCTTAACTTGCAACAGTTTAAAGAATATATTTTTTGCCTTTTATTATGATAGGAAAGTATAGTATCAAGAAAGTTCGACGACCCTGGACTTGAACTCGGGTTGCCCAAAGCTAAAAAAATATTGTCAGGGTACTGACAACTAGGCTATTGAGACTAGTAACTTCCTTCAATTTGATAAATATTAGAACCTTATTGTGTATGAAACATAGGGGGAACGGAATCCGACTGCAAAAAAACAGCTGTCGGAATCCGTTCCCCCACTCCCATTATGAGAGGTGTTGATGTAATGGCTTAAAAAATGCTGATTCTATTTTGTGTGTGGATGGAGCTTAACTTGCAACAGTTTAAAGAATATATTTTTTGCCTTTTATTATGATAGGAAAGTATAGTATCAAGAAAGTTCGATGACCCGGGACTTGAACTCGGGTCGCCCCAAAGCTAAAAAAAAAAATTGTCAGGGGACTGACCACTAGGCTATTGAGGATAGCTAAATGCTACAATTCAATAAATATTAGAACCTTATTGTGTAAGAAACATAGGGGGAACGGAATCCGACGGCAAAAAAACAGCTGTCGGAATCCGTTCCCCCACTCCCATTATGAGAGGTGTTGATGTAATGGCTTAAAAAATGCTGATTCTATTTTGTGTGTGGATGGAGCTTAACTTGCAACAGTTTAAAGAATATATTTTTTGCCTTTTATTATGATAGGAAAGTATAGTATCAAGAAAGTTCGATGACCCGGGACTTGAACTCGGGTCGCCCCAAAGCTAAAAAAAAAAATTGTCAGGGGACTGACCACTAGGCTATTGAGGATAGCAAAATGTTACAATTCAATAAATATTAGAACCTTATTGTGTAAGAAACATAGGGGGAACGGAATCCGACGGCAAAAAAACAGCTGTCGGAATCCATTCCCCCACTCCCATTATGAGAGGTGTTGATGTAATGGCTTAAAAAATGCTGATTCTATTTTGTGTGTGGATGGAGCTTAACTTGCAACAGTTTAAAGAATATATTTTTTGCCTTTTATTATGATAGGAAAGTATAGTATCAAGAAAGTTCGATGACCCGGGACTTGAACTCGGGTCGCCCCAAAGCTAAAAAAAAAAATTGTCAGGGGACTGACCACTAGGCTATTGAGGATAGCAAAATGTTACAATTCAATAAATATTAGAACCTTATTGTGTAAGAAACATTGGGGGAACGGAATCCGACGGCAAAAAAACAGCTGTCGGAATCCGTTCCCCCACTCCCATTATGAGAGGTGTTGATGTAATGGCTTAAAAAATGCTGATTCTATTTTGTGTGTGGATGGAGCTTAACTTGCAACAGTTTAAAGAATATATTTTTTGCCTTTTATTATGATAGGAAAGTATAGTATCAAGAAAGTTCGATGACCCGGGACTTGAACTCGGGTCGCCCAAAAGCTAAAAAAAAAAATGGTCAGGGGACTGACCACTAGGCTATTGAGGATAGCAAAATGTTACAATTCAATAAATATTAGAACCTTATTGTGTACGAAACATAGGGGGAACGGAATCCGACGGCAAAAAAACAGCTGTCGGAATCCGTTCCCCCACTCCCATTATGAGAGGTGTTGATGTAATGGCTTAAAAAATGCTGATTCTATTTTGTGTGTGGATGGAGCTTAACTTGCAACAGTTTAAAGAATATATTTTTTGCCTTTTATTATGATAGGAAAGTATAGTATCAAGAAAGTTCGATGACCCGGGACTTGAACTCGGGTCGCCCCAAAGCTAAAAAAAAAAATTGACAGGGGACTGACCACTAGGCTATTGAGGATAGCAAAATGCTACAATTCAATAAATATTAGAACCTTATTGTGTAAGAAACATAGGGGGAACGGAATCCGACGGCAAAAAAACAGCTGTCGGAATCCGTTCCCCCACTCCCATTATGAGAGGTGTTGATGTAATGGCTTAAAAAATGCTGATTCTATTTTGTGTGTGGATGGAGCTTAACTTGCAACAGTTTAAAGAATATATTTTTTGCCTTTTATTATGATAGGAAAGTATAGTATCAAGAAAGTTTGATGACCCGGGACTTGAACTCGGGTCACCCCAAAGCTAAAAAAAAAAATTGTCAGGGGACTGACCACTAGGCTATTGAGACTAGTAACTTCCTTCAATTTGATAAATATTAGAACCTTATTGTGTACGAAACATAGGGGGAACGGAATCCGACGGCAAATAGTTCAGCTGTCGAAATCCGTTCCCCCACTCCCATTATGAGAGGTGTTGATGTAATGGCTTAAAAAATGCTGATTCTATTTTGTGTGTGGATGGAGCTTAACTTGCAACAGTTTAAAGAATATATTTTTTGCCTTTTATTATGATAGGAAAGTATAGTATCAAGAAAGTTCGATGACCCGGGACTTGAACTCGGGTCGCCCCAAAGCAAAAAAAAAAATTTGTCAGGGGACTGACCACTAGGCTATTGAGACTAGTAACTTCCTTCAATTTGATAAATATTAGAACCTTATTGTGTACGAAACATAGGGGGAACGGAATCTGACGGCAAAAAAACAGCTGTCGGAATCCGTTCCCCCACTCCCATTATGAGAGGTGTTGATGTAATGGCTTAAAAAATGCTGATTCTATTTTGTGTGTGGATGGAGCTTAACTTGCAACAGTTTAAAGAATATATTTTTTGCCTTTTATTATGATAGGAAAGTATAGTATCAAGAAAGTTCGATGACCCGGGACTTGAACTCGGGTCGCCCCAAAGCTAAAAAAAAGAATTGTCAGGGGACTGACCACTAGGCTATTGAGGATAGCTAAATGCTACAATTCAATAAATATTAGAACCTTATTGTGTAAGAAACATAGGGGGAACGGAATCCGACGGCAAAAAAACAGCTGTCGGAATCCGTTCCCCCACTCCCATTATGAGAGGTGTTGATGTAATGGCTTAAAAAATGCTGATTCTATTTTGTGTGTGGATGGAGCTTAACTTGCAACAGTTTAAAGAATATATTTTTTGCCTTTTATTATGATAGGAAAGTATAGTATCAAGAAAGTTCGATGACCCGGGACTTGAACTCGGGTCGCCCCAAAGCTAAAAAAAAGAATTGTCAGGGGACTGACCACTAGGCTATTGAGGATAGCTAAATGCTACAATTCGATAAATATTAGAACCTTATTGTGTAAGAAACATAGGGGGAACGGAATCCGACAGCAAAAAAACAGCTGTCGGAATCCGTTCCCCCACTCCCATTATGAGAGGTGTTGATGTAATGGCTTAAAAAATGCTGATTCTATTTTGTGTGTGGATGGAGCTTAACTTGCAACAGTTTAAAGAATATATTTTTTGCCTTTTATTATGATAGGAAAGTATAGTATCAAGAAAGTTCGATGACCAGGGACTTGAACTCGGGTTGCCCAAAGCTAAAAAAATATTGTCAGGGTACTGACAACTAGGCTATTGAGACTAGTAACTTCCTTCAATTTGATAAATATTAGAACCTTATTGTGTAAGAAACATAGGGGGAACGGAATCCGACGGCAAAAAAACAGCTGTCGGAATCCGTTCCCCCACTCCCATTATGAGAGGTGTTGATGTAATGGCTTAAAAAATGCTGATTCTATTTTGTGTGTGGATGGAGCTTAACTTGCAACAGTTTAAAGAATATATTTTTTGCCTTTTATTATGATAGGAAAGTATAGTATCAAGAAAGTTCGATGACCCGGGACTTGAACTCGGGTCGCCCCAAAGCTAAAAAAAAAAATTGTCAGGGTACTGACAACTAGGCTATTGAGACAAGTAACTTCCTTCAATTTGATAAATATTAGAACCTTATTGTGTACGAAACATAGGGGGAACGGAATCCGACGGCAAAAAAACAGCTGTCGGAATCCGTTCCCCCACTCCCATTATGAGAGGTGTTGATGTAATGGCTTAAAAAATGCTGATTCTATTTTGTGTGTGGATGGAGCTTAACTTGCAACAGTTTAAAGAATATATTTTTTGCCTTTTATTATGATAGGAAAGTATAGTATCAAGAAAGTTCGATGACCCGGGACTTGAACTCGGGTCGCCCCAAAGCTAAAAAAAAGAATTGTCAGGGGACTGACCACTAGGCTATTGAGGATAGCTAAATGCTACAATTCAATAAATATTAGAACCTTATTGTGTAAGAAACATAGGGGGAACGGAATCCGACGGCAAAAAAACAGCTGTCGGAATCCGTTCCCCCACTCCCATTATGAGAGGTGTTGATGTAATGGCTTAAAAAATGCTGATTCTATTTTGTGTGTGGATGGAGCTTAACTTGCAACAGTTTAAAGAATATATTTTTTGCCTTTTATTATGATAGGAAAGTATAGTATCAAGAAAGTTCGATGACCCGGGACTTGAACTCGGGTCGCCCCAAAGCAAAAAAAAAAATTTGTCAGGGGACTGACCACTAGGCTATTGAGACTAGTAACTTCCTTCAATTTGATAAATATTAGAACCTTATTGTGTACGAAACATAGGGGGAACGGAATCCGACGGCAAATAGTTCAGCTGTCGAAATCCGTTCCCCCACTCCCATTATGAGAGGTGTTGATGTAATGGCTTAAAAAATGCTGATTCTATTTTGTGTGTGGATGGAGCTTAACTTGCAACAGTTTAAAGAATATATTTTTTGCCTTTTATTATGATAGGAAAGTATAGTATCAAGAAAGTTCGATGACCCGGGACTTGAACTCGGGTCGCCCCAAAGCTAAAAAAGAAAATTGTCAGGGGACTGACCACTAGGCTATTGAGACTAATAACTTCCTTCAATTTGATAAATATTAGAACCTTATTGTGTACGAAACATAGGGGGAACGGAATCCGACGGCAAAAAAACAGCTGTCGGAATCCGTTCCCCCACTCCCATTATGAGAGGTGTTGATGTAATGGCTTAAAAAATGCTGATTCTATTTTGTGTGTGGATGGAGCTTAACTTGCAACAGTTTAAAGAATATATTTTTTGCCTTTTATTATGATAGGAAAGTATAGTATCAAGAAAGTTCGACGACCCTGGACTTGAACTCGGGTTGCCCAAAGCTAAAAAAATATTGTCAGGGTACTGACAACTAGGCTATTGAGACTAGTAACTTCCTTCAATTTAATAAATATTAGAACCTTATTGTGTAAGAAACATAGGGGGAACGGAATCCGACGGCAAAAAAACAGCTGTCGGAATCCGTTCCCCCACTCCCATTATGAGAGGTGTTGATGTAATGGCTTAAAAAATGCTGATTCTATTTTGTGTGTGGATGGAGCTTAACTTGCAACAGTTTAAAGAATATATTTTTTGCCTTTTATTATGATAGGAAAGTATAGTATCAAGAAAGTTCGACGACCCTGGACTTGAACTCGGGTTGCCCAAAGCTAAAAAAATATTGTCAGGGTACTGACAACTAGGCTATTGAGACTAGTAACTTCCTTCAATTTAATAAATATTAGAACCTTATTGTGTAAGAAACATAGGGGGAACGGAATCCGACGGCAAAAAAACAGCTGTCGGAATCCGTTCCCCCACTCCCATTATGAGAGGTGTTGATGTAATGGCTTAAAAAATGCTGATTCTATTTTGTGTGTGGATGGAGCTTAACTTGCAACAGTTTAAAGAATATATTTTTTGCCTTTTATTATGATAGGAAAGTATAGTATCAAGAAAGTTCGATGACCCGGGACTTGAACTCGGGTTGCCCAAAGCTAAAAAAAAATATTGTCAGGGTACTGACAACTAGGCTATTGAGACAAGTAACTTCCTTCAATTTGATAAATATTAGAACCTTATTGTGTACGAAACATAGGGGGAACGGAATCCGATGGCAAAAAAACAGCTGTCGGAATCCGTTCCCCCACTCCCATTATGAGAGGTGTTGATGTAATGGCTTAAAAAATGCTGATTCTATTTTGTGTGTGGATGGAGCTTAACTTGCAACAGTTTAAAGAATATATTTTTTGCCTTTTATTATGATAGGAAAGTATAGTATCAAGAAAGTTCGATGACCCGGGACTTGAACTCGGGTCGCCCCAAAGCTAAAAAAAAGAATTGTCAGGGGACTGACCACTAGGCTATTGAGGATAGCTAAATGCTACAATTCAATAAATATTAGAACCTTATTGTGTAAGAAACATAGGGGGAACGGAATCCGACGGCAAAAAAACAGCTGTCGGAATCCGTTCCCCCACTCCCATTATGAGAGGTGTTGATGTAATGGCTTAAAAAATGCTGATTCTATTTTGTGTGTGGATGGAGCTTAACTTGCAACAGTTTAAAGAATATATTTTTTGCCTTTTATTATGATAGGAAAGTATAGTATCAAGAAAGTTCGATGACCCGGGACTTGAACTCGGGTCGCCCCAAAGCAAAAAAAAAAATTTGTCAGGGGACTGACCACTAGGCTATTGAGACTAGTAACTTCCTTCAATTTGATAAATATTAGAACCTTATTGTGTACGAAACATAGGGGGAACGGAATCCGACGGCAAATAGTTCAGCTGTCGAAATCCGTTCCCCCACTCCCATTATGAGAGGTGTTGATGTAATGGCTTAAAAAATGCTGATTCTATTTTGTGTGTGGATGGAGCTTAACTTGCAACAGTTTAAAGAATATATTTTTTGCCTTTTATTATGATAGGAAAGTATAGTATCAAGAAAGTTCGATGACCCGGGACTTGAACTCGGGTCGCCCCAAAGCTAAAAAAGAAAATTGTCAGGGGACTGACCACTAGGCTATTGAGACTAATAACTTCCTTCAATTTGATAAATATTAGAACCTTATTGTGTACGAAACATAGGGGGAACGGAATCCGACGGCAAAAAAACAGCTGTCGGAATCCGTTCCCCCACTCCCATTATGAGAGGTGTTGATGTAATGGCTTAAAAAATGCTGATTCTATTTTGTGTGTGGATGGAGCTTAACTTGCAACAGTTTAAAGAATATATTTTTTGCCTTTTATTATGATAGGAAAGTATAGTATCAAGAAAGTTCGACGACCCTGGACTTGAACTCGGGTTGCCCAAAGCTAAAAAAATATTGTCAGGGTACTGACAACTAGGCTATTGAGACTAGTAACTTCCTTCAATTTAATAAATATTAGAACCTTATTGTGTAAGAAACATAGGGGGAACGGAATCCGACGGCAAAAAAACAGCTGTCGGAATCCGTTCCCCCACTCCCATTATGAGAGGTGTTGATGTAATGGCTTAAAAAATGCTGATTCTATTTTGTGTGTGGATGGAGCTTAACTTGCAACAGTTTAAAGAATATATTTTTTGCCTTTTATTATGATAGGAAAGTATAGTATCAAGAAAGTTCGATGACCCGGGACTTGAACTCGGGTTGCCCAAAGCTAAAAAAAAATATTGTCAGGGTACTGACAACTAGGCTATTGAGACAAGTAACTTCCTTCAATTTGATAAATATTAGAACCTTATTGTGTACGAAACATAGGGGGAACGGAATCCGACGGCAAAAAAACAGCTGTCGGAATCCGTTCCCCCACTCCCATTATGAGAGGTGTTGATGTAATGGCTTAAAAAATGCTGATTCTATTTTGTCTGTGGATGGAGCTTAACTTGCAACAGTTTAAAGAATATATTTTTTGCCTTTTATTATGATAGGAAAGTATAGTATCAAGAAAGTTCGATGACCCGGGACTTGAACTCGGGTCGCCCCAAAGCTAAAAAAAAGAATTGTCAGGGGACTGACCACTAGGCTATTGAGGATAGCAAAATGCTACAATTCAATAAATATTAGAACCTTATTGTGTAAGAAACATAGGGGGAACGGAATCCGACGGCAAAAAAACAGCTGTCGGAATCCGTTCCCCCACTCCCATTATGAGAGGTGTTGATGTAATGGCTTAAAAAATGCTGATTCTATTTTGTGTGTGGATGGAGCTTAACTTGCAACAGTTTAAAGAATATATTTTTTGCCTTTTATTATGATAGGAAAGTATAGTATCAAGAAAGTTCGATGACCCGGGACTTGAACTCGGGTCGCCCCAAAGCTAAAAAAAAAAATTGTCAGGGGACTGACCACTAGGCTATTGAGGATAGCAAAATGCTACAATTCAATAAATATTAGAACCTTATTGTGTACGAAACATAGGGGGAACGGAATCCGACGGCAAAAAAACAGCTGTCGGAATCCGTTCCCCCACTCCCATTATGAGAGGTGTTGATGTAATGGCTTAAAAAATGCTGATTCTATTTTGTGTGTGGATGGAGCTTAACTTGCAACAATTTAAAGAATATATTTTTTGCCTTTTATTATGATAGGAAAGTATAGTATCAAGAAAATTTGATTACCCGGGACTTGAACTCGGGTTGCCCAAAGCGAAAAAAAATATTGTCAGGGTACTGACAACTAGGCTATTGAGACTAGTAACTTCCTTCAATTTGATAAATATTAGAACCTTATTGTGTACGAAACATAGGGGGAACGGAATCCGACGGCAAAAAAACAGCTGTCGGAATCCATTCCCCCACTCCCATTATGAGAGGTGTTGATGTAATGGCTTAAAAAATGCTGATTCTATTTTGTGTGTGGATGGAGCTTAACTTGCAACAGTTTAAAGAATATATTTTTTGCCTTTTATTATGATAGGAAAGTATAGTATCAAGAAAGTTCGATGACCCGGGACTTGAACTCGGGTCGCCCCAAAGCTAAAAAAAAAAATTGTCAGGGGACTGATCACTAGGCTATTGAGGATAGCAAAATGCTACAATTCAATAAACATTAGAACCTTATTGTGTAAGAAACATAGGGGGAACTGAATCCGACGGCAAAAAAACAGCTGTCGGAATCCGTTCCCCAACTCCCATTATGAGAGGTGTTGATGTAATGGCTTAAAAAATGCTGATTCTATTTTGTGTGTGGATGGAGCTTAACTTGCAACAGTTTAAAGAATATATTTTTTGCCTTTTATTATGATAGGAAAGTATAGTATCAAGAAAGTTCGATGACCCGGGACTTGAACTCGGGTCGCCCCAAAGCTAAAAAAAAAAATTGTCAGGGGACTGACCACTAGGCTATTGAGACTAATAACTTCCTTCAATTTGATAAATATTAGAACCTTATTGTGTACGAAACATAGGAGGAACGGAATCCGACGGCAAATAGTTCAGCTGTCGAAATCCGTTCCCCCACTCCCATTATGAGAGGTGTTGATGTAATGGCTTAAAAAATGCTGATTCTATTTTGTGTGTGGATGGAGCTTAACTTGCAACAGTTTAAAGAATATATTTTTTGCCTTTTATTATGATAGGAAAGTATAGTATCAAGAAAGTTCGATGACCCGGGACTTGAACTCGGGTCGCCCCAAAGCTAAAAAAAAAAATTGTCAGGGGACTGACCACTAGGCTATTGAGACTAGTAACTTCCTTCAATTTGATAAATATTAGAACCTTATTGTGTACGAAACATAGGAGGAACGGAATCCGACGGCAAATAGTTCAGCTGTCGAAATCCGTTCCCCCACTCCCATTATGAGAGGTGTTGATGTAATGGCTTAAAAAATGCTGATTCTATTTTGTGTGTGGATGGAGCTTAACTTTCAACAGTTTAAAGAATATATTTTTTGCCTTTTATTATGATAGGAAAGTATAGTATCAAGAAAGTTCGATGACCCGGGACTTGAACTCGGGTCGCCCCAAAGCTAAAAAAAAAAATTGTCAGGGGACTGACCACTAGGCTATTGAGGATAGCAAAATGTTACAATTCAATAAATATTAGAACCTTATTGTGTAAGAAACATAGGGGGAACGGAATCCGACGGCAAAAAAACAGCTGTCGGAATCCGTTCCCCCACTCCCATTATGAGAGGTGTTGATGTAATGGCTTAAATAATGCTGATTCTATTTTGTGTGTGGATGGAGCTTAACTTGCAACAGTTTAAAGAATATATTTTTTGCCTTTTATTATGATAGGAAAGTATAGTATCAAGAAAGTTCGATGACCCGGGACTTGAACTCGGGTCGCCCCAAAGCAAAAAAAAAAAATTTGACAGGGGACTGACCACTAGGCTATTGAGACTAGTAACTTCCTTCAATTTGATAAATATTAGAACCTTATTGTGTACGAAACATAGGGGGAACGGAATCCGATGGCAAAAAAACAGCTGTCGGAATCCGTTCCCCCACTCCCATTATGAGAGGTGTTGATGTAATGGCTTAAAAAATGCTGATTCTATTTTGTGTGTGGATGGAGCTTAACTTGCAACAGTTTAAAGAATATATTTTTTGCCTTTTATTATGATAGGAAAGTATAGTATCAAGAAAGTTCGATGACCCGGGACTTGAACTCGGGTCGCCCCAAAGCTAAAAAAAAAAATTGTCAGGGGACTGATCACTAGGCTATTGAGGATAGCAAAATGCTACAATTCAATAAACATTAGAACCTTATTGTGTAAGAAACATAGGGGGAACTGAATCCGACGGCAAAAAAACAGCTGTCGGAATCCGTTCCCCAACTCCCATTATGAGAGGTGTTGATGTAATGGCTTAAAAAATGCTGATTCTATTTTGTGTGTGGATGGAGCTTAACTTGCAACAGTTTAAAGAATATATTTTTTGCCTTTTATTATGATAGGAAAGTATAGTATCAAGAAAGTTCGATGACCCGGGACTTGAACTCGGGTCGCCCCAAAGCTAAAAAAAAAAATTGTCAGGGGACTGACCACTAGGCTATTGAGACTAGTAACTTCCTTCAATTTGATAAATATTAGAACCTTATTGTGTACGAAACATAGGAGGAACGGAATCCGACGGCAAATAGTTCAGCTGCCGAAATCCGTTCCCCCACTCCCATTATGAGAGGTGTTGATGTAATGGCTTAAAAAATGCTGATTCTATTTTGTGTGTGGATGGAGCTTAACTTGCAACAGTTTAAAGAATATATTTTTTGCCTTTTATTATGATAGGAAAGTATAGTATCAAGAAAGTTCGATGACCCGGGACTTGAACTCGGGTCGCCCCAAAGCTAAAAAAAAAAATTGTCAGGGGACTGACCACTAGGCTATTGAGGATAGCAAAATGTTACAATTCAATAAATATTAGAACCTTATTGTGTAAGAAACATAGGGGGAACGGAATCCGACGGCAAAAAAACAGCTGTCGGAATCCGTTCCCCCACTCCCATTATGAGAGGTGTTGATGTAATGGCTTAAATAATGCTGATTCTATTTTGTGTGTGGATGGAGCTTAACTTGCAACAGTTTAAAGAATATATTTTTTGCCTTTTATTATGATAGGAAAGTATAGTATCAAGAAAGTTCGATGACCCGGGACTTGAACTCGGGTCGCCCCAAAGCAAAAAAAAAAAATTTGACAGGGGACTGACCACTAGGCTATTGAGACTAGTAACTTCCTTCAATTTGATAAATATTAGAACCTTATTGTGTACGAAACATAGGGGGAACGGAATCCGATGGCAAAAAAACAGCTGTCGGAATCCGTTCCCCCACTCCCATTATGAGAGGTGTTGATGTAATGGCTTAAAAAATGCTGATTCTATTTTGTGTGTGGATGGAGCTTAACTTGCAACAGTTTAAAGAATATATTTTTTGCCTTTTATTATGATAGGAAAGTATAGTATCAAGAAAGTTCGATGACCCGGGACTTGAACTCGGGTCGCCCCAAAGCTAAAAAAAAAAATTGTCAGGGGACTGACCACTAGGCTATTGAGACTAATAACTTCCTTCAATTTGATAAATATTAGAACCTTATTGTGTACGAAACATAGGGGGAACGGAATCCGACGGCAAAAAAACAGCTGTCGGAATCCGTTCCCCCACTCCCATTATGAGAGGTGTTGATGTAATGGCTTAAAAAATGCTGATTCTATTTTGTGTGTGGATGGAGCTTAACTTGCAACAGTTTAAAGAATATATTTTTTGCCTTTTATTATGATAGGAAAGTATAGTATCAAGAAAGTTCGATGACCCGGGACTTGAACTCGGGTCGCCCCAAAGCTAAAAAAAAAAAAAAGTCAGGGGACTGACCACTAGGCTATTGAGGATAGCAAAATGTTACAATTCAATAAATATTAGAACCTTATTGTGTAAGAAACATAGGGGGAACGGAATCCGACGGCAAAAAAACAGCTGTCGGAATCCGTTCCCCCACTCCCATTATGAGAGGTGTTGATGTAATGGCTTAAAAAATGCTGATTCTATTTTGTGTGTGGATGGAGCTTAACTTGCAACAGTTTAAAGAATATATTTTTTGCCTTTTATTATGATAGGAAAGTATAGTATCAAGAAAGTTTGATGACCCGGGACTTGAACTCGGGTCGCCCCAAAGCTAAAAAAAAAAATTGTCAGGGGACTGACCACTAGGCTATTGAGACTAGTAACTTTCTTCAATTTGATAAATATTAGAACCTTATTGTGTACGAAACATAGGGGGAACGGAATCCGACGGCAAAAAAACAGCTGTCGAAATCCGTTCCCCCACTCCCATTATGAGAGGTGTTGATGTAATGGCTTAAAAAATGCTGATTCTATTTTGTGTGTGGATGGAGCTTAACTTGCAACAGTTTAAAGAATATATTTTTTGCCTTTTATTATGATAGGAAAGTATAGTATCAAGAAAGTTCGATGACCCGGGACTTGAACTCGGGTCGCCCCAAAGCAAAAAAAAAAATTTGTCAGGGGACTGACCACTAGGCTATTGCGACTAGTAACTTCCTTCAATTTGATAAATATTAGAACCTTATTGTGTACGAAACATAGGGGGAACGGAATCCGACGGCAAAAAAACAGCTGTCGGAATCCGTTCCCCCACTCCCATTATGAGAGGTGTTGATGTAATGGCTTAAAAAATGCTGATTCTATTTTGTGTGTGGATGGAGCTTAACTTGCAACAGTTTAAAGAATATATTTTTTGCCTTTTATTATGATAGGAAAGTATAGTATCAAGAAAGTTTGATGACCCGGGACTTGAACTCGGGTCGCCCCAAAGCTAAAAAAAAAAATTGTCAGGGGACTGACCACTAGGCTATTGAGACTAATAACTTCCTTCAATTTGATAAATATTAGAACCTTATTGTGTACGAAACATAGGGGGAACGGAATCCAACGGCAAATAGTTCAGCTGTCGAAATCCGTTCCCCCACTCCCATTATGAGAGGTGTTGATGTAATGGCTTAAAAAATGCTGATTCTATTTTGTGTGTGGATGGAGCTTAACTTGCAACAGTTTAAAGAATATATTTTTTGCCTTTTATTATGATAGGAAAGTATAGTATCAAGAAAGTTCGATGACCCGGGACTTGAACTCGGGTCGCCCCAAAGCTAAAAAAAAAAATTGTCAGGGGACTGACCACTAGGCTATTGAGACTAATAACTTCCTTCAATTTGATAAATATTAGAACCTTATTGTGTACGAAACATAGGGGGAACGGAATCCGACGGCAAAAAAACAGCTGTCGGAATCCGTTCCCCCACTCCCATTATGAGAGGTGTTGATGTAATGGCTTAAAAAATGCTGATTCTATTTTGTGTGTGGATGGAGCTTAACTTGCATCAGTTTAAAGAATATATTTTTTGCCTTTTATTATGATAGGAAAGTATAGTATCAAGAAAGTTCGATGACCCGGGACTTGAACTCGGGTCGCCCCAAAGCTAAAAAAAATATTATCAGGGGACTGACCACTAGGCTATTGAGACTAGTAACTTCCTTCAATTTGATAAATATTAGAACCTTATTGTGTACGAAACATAGGGGGAACGGAATCCGACGGCAAAAAAACAGCTGTCGGAATCCGTTCCCCCACTCCCATTATGAGAGGTGTTGATGTAATGGCTTAAAAAATGCTGATTCTATTTTGTGTGTGGATGGAGCTTAACTTGCATCAGTTTAAAGAATATATTTTTTGCCTTTTATTATGATAGGAAAGTATAGTATCAAGAAAGTTCGACGACCCTGGACTTGACCTCGGGTTGCCCAAAGCTAAAAAAAAAATTGTCAGGGGACTGACCACTAGGCTATTGAGGATAGCAATTTAAAGCAATTTGATAAATATTAGAGCCTTACTGTGTAAGAAACATAGGGGGAACAGAATCCGACCGCAAATAGTTCAGCTGTCGAAATCCGTTCCCCCACCCCAAAGATGAGAGATGTTGATGTATCGGCTTAAAATATGCTGATTCTATTTTGTGTGTGGATGGAGCTTAACTTGCATCATTTTAAAGAATATATTTTTTTGCCTTTTATTATGATAGGAAAGTATAGTATCAAGAAAGTTCGACGACCCAGGACTTGAACTCGGATCGCCCAAAGCTAAAAAAAAAATTATAAAGGAATTGACCACTAGACTATTGAGCATAGCAATGTAAAGCCATTTGATGAATATTAGAACCTTATTGTGTAAGAAACATGGGGGAACAGAATACGACGGCAAATAGTTCAGCTGTCGGAATCCATTCCCCCACTCCCATTGTGAGAGGTGTTGATGTAATGACTTAAAAAATGCTGATTCTATTTTGTGTGTGGATGGAGCTTAACTTGCATCATTTTAAAGAATATATTTTTTTGCCTTTTATTATGATAGGAAAGTATAGTATCAAGAAAGTTTGACGACCCGGGACTTGAACTCGGGTCGCCCAAAGCTAAAAAAAAATATTATCAGTGAACTGACCACTAGGATATTGAGGATAGTAATTTCATGCAATTTTATTAATATTAGAACCTTATTGTGTAAGAAACATAGGGGGAACAGAATCCGACTGCAAATAGTTCAGCTGACGAAATCCGTTCCCCCACCCAATGATTAGAGATGTTGATGTATCGGCTTAAAATATGCTTATTCTATTTTGTGTGGATGGAGCTTAAATAGCATCAATTTGATAAATATTAGATCCTCAGTGTGTCAGAAATATGGGGCGAACAGAATCCGACGGCAAAAAAAACAGCTGTCGGAATCCGTTCCCCCACTCCCATTATGAGAGGTGTTGATGTAATGACTTAAAAAATGCTTATTCTATTTTGTGTGTGGATGGAACTTAACTTGCATCAGTTTAAAGAATATATTTTTTTGCCTTTTATTATGATAGGAAAGTATAGTATCCAGAACTTTCGACGGCCCGGGACTTGAACTCGGATCGCCCAATTCAAAAAAATAAATAATAATTGTCAGGGAACTGACCACTAGGCTACCAAGGCTAGCAAGTCAAAGCAATTTGATAAATATTAGAGCCTTACTGTGTAAGAAACATAGGGGAAACAGAATCCGACGGCAAATAGTTCAGCTGTCGAAATCCGTTCCCCCACTCCAATGATGAGAGATGTTGATGTATCGGCTTGAAATATGCTTATTCTGTTCTGTGTGTGGATGGAGCTTAAACAGCATCCATTTGATAAATATTAGAACCTCAGTGTGTCAGAAATTGTGGATGGAGCTTAACTTGCATCAGTTGAAAGAATATATTTTTTTGCCTTTTATTATGATAGGACAGTATAGTATCAAGAAAGTTTGACAAACCAGGACTTGAACTCTAAAAAAAAGTTCAAAGTTGCCCAAAGCTAAAAAAAAAAAAAACCGTTAGGGCATTGACCACTAGGCTATTGAGAATAGCAATTGGCTGTAATTTGATAAATCTTAGAACCTTATTGTGTAATAAACATAGGGAGAACAGAATCCGACGGCAAAAAAAAAAGAAGCTGTCGGAATCTGTTCCCCCATCCCAATGAGGAGAGATGTTGATGTATCGGCTTAAAATATGCTTATTCTATTCTGTGTGTGGATGGAGCAACAGCATCCGTTGAAAGATTTATTTTTTGGTCTTTTGTACAAAAAGGACAGTATGTGTACAGGAAGCGAAGTGCAAGAGATAGAGGGGGATGGGATCAGGAAAAGTACACGAGATGGGACTTGAACTTGCGTTACCCGAAGCCCTTAACCATGGATGGAGCTTAACCAGCATCAGTTTGATAAACATTAGTAGCCTACCACCTCTAATCATAGGGGTCCGGGAAACGGATTCAGACATATCGATTGACACAGGATTCTGTTCCCCTCTTTTTTCTTACAAGAGTAGGTTGTAATATTTATCAAACTGGTGCTGGTTAAGCTCCATCCTCATACATCATAGAATCAGCATATTTTAAGCCACCACATCAACATCTCTAATCAGGGGGGTGGGGCAAGTGCAACAATTTTCCTCAGTGAAAACACCTATATTTCTCATGTCATGTCACTTGATAACTATAACCTATAAGGTTGATTAGAGTGAATAATGCTTCAGTCTGTCAGCTATGATTAATGCTCCTCCTCTGTATGGAATCTATAGCCTGTACAACTATGCAATAGCCTTGTGGATCAAGCCCAGACACATACAGGCCTATGTTTTAGGTTTAAAAGTATGCATTCATGAAATGCCAAATATTCACTTTTAAAACTTTTTATTTTTAATTTACATTTAATCTAGTCCTGGACATCATTAACAGTGACTATTAACTTTCAAATGCTTAAATAACTGGTAACACTTTATAATAAGTATACATTAATAAAGTATTTACAAATCAGTAGCAAACTATTACTTTACAGTTAATTCATAGTTTATAAACTGTAGTTAATATATTAACAGCTTATTAACCGTAAATTGTTCTCACTTTAGATTAGGTCACTGAATATCGGAAAATGTCATTAATTAAGTGCTTTAAACCAACCTTTATTGGACATGAAATATGGGCAGTTGGCGGATGCTTCGCATCTGCACGGGAAATGAACGACCCCGCCCTCCACGAGTTTCCTGCTGCCTTGCAGGTCGGCCTTGGCTGGCCAAAGGCTATGGGAGTAAACCCAGATAAAAAATCCGGTACGGAGACCCGTAGGCAGTTGGCTGAGCTCTGCGATGCCTTCTGGCACCTCCTGCAGCTGCGCTGGCACCGGCCGTATTGGCTTGCCTTTCCGCCGGACTCTGCCAGCAACGCCGAGAGGGGGTCCTGGCACTGGGCACTCCAGGACCTTCTTACCACCCGCCCAGGCCTGCACCTGGAGAGGTCACTCCAGCTTCGCTGTTTCAGCGTTGATCCAACACGGGGAGCAGCAGACACCAGTGATAAGCCCAGGCTCGTTTGGCGTAGAGCCGGGCGCTAGGGGTTGCTCTCGACGGTGGTACGTCTCCGACCCAGGCGGACCCACCGGTCCAAGCAGAAGGGCCGGCCCCGCATCGATACAGCCAGAACTTCAAAACCTGAGCTGCGTGAATGCTTCGCTGAGGCCATCGACAAGGCCCTGAAAGACTGCCCCACAGACTGCGCCACAGCTCGCTGGGACTTCATCCGCGACGCCATATACCAAGCCGCTTCAGACACCTTCGGGAGGAGAGTCAGGAAAAACGAGGACTGGTTTGAGGCTGGGATTGAAGAGATGGAGCCTGCCATAGCCGCCAAGGGTGCTGCGCTTCTGGAGTACAAGAGGAAGCCCTCCAAGAAGACACTGGTCGCCTACTGAGAAGCCCGCAATAACGCCAAGAGGGTCGCCCGCAGGTGCGCCAATGATTACTGGCTGAAGCTTTGCAGCGACATCCAGACCTCTGCGGACTGCGGAAACACCCGCGTCATGTACGAGGGGATGAAGAAAGCATTTGGACCAAGTGTCACCAAGATCGCACCCCTCAAGTCCACCTCCGGCAACATCATCAAGGACCGTGGCGAGCAGATGGAGAGATGGGTTGAGCACTATGGGGAGCTGTACTCCAGGGAGAACGTCGTCACCGACACAGCCATGGAAAACACCACCCTACTACCCACCATGGAAAAACTCGACTCCCCACCCACCACCGAGGAGCTCAGCAAGGCCATTGACTCGCTGTCCTGTGGGAAAGCACCAGGCAGCGACGGAATCCCACCAGAGGTTGTGAAGGCAGCAAAAGAGAGCTCCCTCCTCGGACATTTCCATGAGCTTTTGCTCCAGTGCTGGAAAGAGGGAACAATACCCCAAGACATGCGGGATGCGAAGATCGTCACGCTTTACAAGAACAAGGGCGACCGCAGCGATTGCAACAACTATTGCGGGATCTCTCTCCTCAGCACCGTGGGAAAAGCCTTCGCCAGGGTAGTCCTCAACCGCCTGCAGGCGATTGCTGACCGTGTGTATCCTGAGTCGCAGTGTGGGTTCCGGGCCAAGCGCTCAACCATCGACATGGTGTTCTCCCTCAGGCAGCTGCAGGAAAAGTGCCGCGAACAGCGACGTCCCTTGTTCCTCGCCTTCATCGACCTGACCAAGGCGTTTGACTTAGTCAGTCGGTCTGGCCTCTTCGCCCTCCTCCACAAGATTGGATGCCCCCCCAAGCTTCTGAAGTTGGTCGGGTCGTTCCACGACAACATGTCTGGCACAGTACAGTACAACGGATCAGCATCGGACCCCTTCCCAATCAAGAGCGGCGTGAAACAAGGGTGTGTCCTGGCCCCGACACTGTTCGGCATATTCTTCTCCCTGCTCCTGCGCTACGCATTCAGCGAGTCCGAAGATGGCATCTTCCTCCACACACGGAGTGACGGGAACCTCTTTAACCTCACTCGCCTCAGAGTGAAGACCAAGGTGCGCAAGGTCCTCATACGGGAAATGCTCTTTGCCGATGATGCCGCCCTCACTGCTCACACTGAAGCTGCCCTTCAGCGACTCATCACTCATTTCGCTGAGGCATGCACAGAGTTTGGCCTTACCATCAGCCTCAAAAAGACCATCATCATGGGACAGGATGTCAGCACCACTCCCACAATCACCATTGGCGACCACATCCTGGAGGTGGTGGACAAGTTCACATACCTCGGCTCCACAGTCTCCAGCAACCTATCCTTTGACGCCGAGCTTAACGTAAGGATAGGCAAAGCAGCAACCGCCATGGCCCGCCTAGCGAAGCGTGTGTGGGACAACCCCATGTTGACCCTCAACACAAAGATGAAGGCGTACCAAGCGTGCGTGCTGAGCACCCTTCTGTACGGCAGTGAGGCTTGGACCCTGTTCACGCACCAAGAGCGAAGACTGAACGCCTTCCACATGCGCAACCTCAGACGACTCCTCAGCATCACCTGGCAGGATCGCGTCTCCAACGCAGGCGTTTTGGCCCAGGCAGGCATGTTAAGCATGTTCGCCATCCTCACCCAGAGGCGCCTGCGCTGGCTCGGACACGTATGCAGGATGGACGATGGCCGCATCCCAAAGGATATCCTCTATGGCGAGCTAGCCACAGGAACACGGCCAAACGGACGACCTGCCCTGCGCTACAAGGATGTCTGCAAGAGGGATTTGAAGTCATGCAGCATTAACCCAGCAGATCTTGCGACAGCAACCTCCGACCGCTCTAGCTGGCGTGCAGATGTCAAAACTGGCGTTAAGCAGGCCGAGGAGAAGAGAGAGATCCAGCGTAGGGAAAGGAAGAGCTGTAAACAGCAGAAAACCCAGCCTGCGACTGCTTCCCCTACAGCCCCTACCAATGACCACACTTGTAGCAAGTGTGGTAGGAACTGCAGCTCCCGCATTGGATTATTCAGCCACAGCCGGCGATGCAGCTCCACAACTCAGTAAACACTTCTCAACTAAGGTGCAGACTCCATTGTCTCTAGAGACAGAAGGATGCCAACAACATTGGACATGAAATACATTAGTATTAAGAGTTCCTTAAAACGTTTATAAATACATTAAGTCGTGTCCTGCCCAGTCAAGCTGCTGGTCATGTTTTCCACACAGGGTAATTTTTGTTTATTTTATTATTAATAAAAAGCCCATTGTTTTTTGCATCTTGAGTCCTTGCCTCATACCTCACCCAACCCTGACAAATTTGATTTACAGAAATGTTCTTCCAAGGATGCCATTAAAAATTCCATTTAATTGCAGCACTATTTAAAAGACCTAGAGGGACTTATTTGCTTACTGCGTTTGGCAGAAAAACAACATGCTGTATTAAGAAACAATCCACAACTTTATCTTCCCCTGGAACCACATGTGTACCTAGATTCATCAGTGATGACTCTTCAGCGTCTGTCTGATGTCAGGAATGATATAACACAACAGGTGCGGTCTTGTTTGGAATGATAAGGTCTTCACTCGAAAGGGAATTATTTGAAAAGCATTTTTTTTTTATCCTGACAGGTAAAAAAAAGAAAAGAAAAAAAATCTCCTAAAACTCAGAAACATTTTTGAAAGTATTCTTTGGAATGCTAACATGCAAGCCTTCAAAAACATTTCTTGTCAACCAGATGGTGACGACAGGTGTGACTACACTTAACACGGACCGTTCAACTGAGATCCACAGTTACATGCAACATGTTTAGAGTTTTAGTATAAGAATAGAAGTTTATACCATCAGTGTTACAACTATATGGCTATTTTGAGTTATGGTTGCCCATGCAAAACCACTTGATGATGTTTGCAGTGTTGGGCTGGCCAAAGTGATGAGTCCAATGTGATATTGGCATCATACTTCACTCTGCATGTTTGTTTTATGACCCTCAGAGTTGGAATGAACCAATAAACATCACCTGCTCTGGCACTGATTATGTTCTGTGCTACTAAATAATAATCCCAATTTTTTTTTCTTTTATATAATTTGAAAGATTTGCATACACTTAAATTATACACTGTACACCCACCTAAAGGATTATTAGGAACACCATACTAATACTGTGTTTGACCCCCTTTCGCCTTCAGAACTGCCTTAATTCTACGTGGCATTGATTCAACAAGGTGCTGAAAGCATTCTTTAGAAATGTTGGCCCATATTGATAGGATAGCATCTTGCAGTTGATGGAGATTTGTGGGATGCACATCCAGGGCACGAAGCTCCCGTTCCACCACATCCCAAAGATGCTCTATTGGGTTGAGATCTGGTGACTGTGGGGGCCATTTTAGTACAGTGAACTCATTGTCATGTTCAAGAAACCAATTTGAAATGATTCGAGCTTTGTGACATGGTGCATTATCCTGCTGGAAGTAGCCATCAGAGTACATGGTGGTCATAAAGGGATGGACATGGTCAGAAACAATGCTCAGGTTGGCCGTGGCATCTCATACTGGATGTTTTTCCCTTTTCACACCATTCTTTGTAAACCCTAGAAATGGTTGTGCGTGAAAATCCCAGTAACTGAGCAGATTGTGAAATACTCAGACCGGCCCGTTTCCCATTCTGACATTCAGTTTGGAGTTCAGGAGATTGTCTTGACCAGGACCACACCCCTAAATGCATTGAAGCAACTGCCATGTGATTGGTTGATTAGATAATTGCATTAATGAGAAATTGAACAGGTGTTCCTAATAATCTTTTAGATGAGTGTATAATTCTAATTTGTATATTTTATAGTTTCTCCTATTTACTTATTTGCTGCTTTTCTTATATAATTTCTTCCTGGTGGGCTCGAACATTAAGTCGTCAAGGAACTATACTGCTATTTATGTAAGCATAATTTTTTTATATTGGGTTTTTTAAGTGTTAAAAAGTTTCAAGTGTCAGGAAAAGTTCAAGTATCAGGTCACATTTAGAAATGGCATCGCACAGACCCTAACATGTTGAACAAGTCAAATGTGTGATGAGTCTGATGACTCTTTCATGTTTTATGTTCATCTCTGATTTCGTCCATTTTCAGTGAAATTGTGTAGGCCTCTGGTCATCAGGGTTGGTGCTTTGCCTTAACTTGACTGTTTCTGTGAAATTTTCTACCCTGTGGCTTAAGGAAATTTTGCTTGTCGTTCCTTTACAATAAATCAAGTACAGTACAACGAGTTGGTAAAAATAAAGGTCAAATGGATGTTAAGCACTAAGAAGAAGAAGAAGAAGAAAAGCAAAGGCAAAAGAAGAAAAAAATAAAACTTTCCTTTGCTCTTTAATAAGACACTGGTGCTTTTACAATGTTGTCTGAAGAATTTTTGATTGAAGCTTCCAATAAAGTTTGCTTACTTAGACCTCTAGGCATTGAAGAAAACTGACATTTATACCTGTCTAAGACATGTTCAAACACTGTGGATCCAGCACTGGCATGGAAAACTTTTGAATACGTTCTTATAATAATATTACACAGTATATTTATACAATTTGTATTTCTGTTCACTGAAAGAAACGCAATTAAATGCACGGTCAATGTCTACATGATGTCTAAAGATCATGCCTTATCATTAATATTGTTACAGATATTACAGATACTATACAAGTTTCATATACTACAAGACAGACCCTGAGTAAGTTATTTTTTCATTCTTTGGTAAAAATGGTCAAAATTAAACTTTTCCAGAAACACACTGAAATTTCCATATTTCTGAGGGGTTTTTTTCCTGGTTTTTTTTTCTTCTTTTTTTCTTTAGTAGATCCTTCAGAGTGAGCAGTTTTCTTGTTATCCATAAGAACTAAATTTAAAAATTAAAAAAAAAAAACTCACAGAAATATGGAAATTTCAATGTGTTTCGGGAAAAGTTTAATTTTGACCATTTTTAACAGAATTTTTATTTTATTTTATTTTATTGTCATAAAATAAAATAAATAAATAAATTACATAAATAAATTCTAAGGTCAACACACAATGTAACATTATTATAATGCATGATAATCTAAGATGTAGGCTACTAATTAAATCAGTTTAATCTGAATATTTAATCTGTAAATCAACAACCATCAGTCACATCATCAGAGCATGTCAAATATGTAATGACAGATATGATAAAATGACTCCATGGTGAATCACTGAGGTGTGTTGATTCATTCCTTCACACCTGTTCAAAAGAGAGAGAGAGAGAGAGAGAGAGAGAGAGAGAGAGAGACCCTCAGAGACAAGCACAATCTAATGCTGAACATCCTCTCAGCATCAACATCACAATTGACCATCTCATCTGACCAAATCATTTTAGCCACATTGCATTTTCACTCCAGTTTTGCATTCCAGCTGCAGTGCAAATGGTCATCATTACTGCCAAGCGGTTGGATGCCCAGTGAGGAATGGGATAAAGGGATAATTCCCATGACCCCTGACAATATACAGTAGGCCTACGCATCTCATATTCAGTGAACTACCTATGGAATGCAGTGGAAGCAAGACTTATATGGAACAGGTTGTGATATATCCTCATGCCATAACTTTACCATCAAAATTCCACTTAAATAACTTTCTCCCAGGCGATTTTTTTCAAATGATTTTGTTCTGTTTTCACAAATAAAAGTGCCTCAGGGGTCTCATGAAGTGACAGCCCCCCTCGTCTTGTCAAAACTCGCCTGTAAGTGGCTGTAGGTCAGAAAAAAACTGATACAGTGCATGTAAAGGGGTAAAAAGCATGCATGCCGGGTCCTTGATTACTCATCACATCTGAACGTACCAGCTCGTAAATATAATCGCTTTTTGGAGCACATCTTTACACAGCAGAACGGGCACAACGAGAACATTACACTCATTTCTCCTAAACGAGAGTCAAGGTGAGTTTTAACGGTCTTTTAAATGAAATGTTGTTGATATGCTATACTGAGGGACTTCAGATCTGCATTGTCTAGTTTTATAACTGAACCTGAACTGTTTTGAAGCAAGTTTAAGGTCATGTGTTCACGGACGGGAAAAGTCTGTCAGGTTGGTGTTCTGAGTTATGCAGCTGTTCTAGAAACAGCCAAGTTGCTCAATCATTAATGAAAACAACTGGCAATCAAGAGGTGAAATCTCTGGCACATTGTCAAGCTTAAGACAGAAATATTCAAAGTGATATAATACAATTATTATATAATTTTAGAAAAATCGATTTCTAAGATTGTATCTGTTTGTTTTGTTTTCATGAAGAACCTTTAGCATGTACATGGAATTTTTCCATTTCACAAAAGGTTCTTTATAGTGAGAAGTGTTCTTTAGATTATTAAAATGCCCTTTACACTTTTTTTTAACCTTTTTTTTTACTTTAAGTTCTTTCGGGAACCCAAAATCGTTCTTCTATGGCATCGTTAGAAACCCCATTTTGCAACCGTTATTTTTAAGAGTGTAGCTTACATCATTAAACACTCATAGTATCTTATCTGTAAAGAAAAAGCTCTTGTAAGTATTCATTTGTGGTCATGAGCTTATTGTGTTTAGATGTAGGCTATAATTTTGATCAAACCATGACAGAAAAAAATGTCAGGCAACCACAAATGCATTATAGAACAAGTATAGACACATAGCCTACATAAACACTAACATGAGTTTATGTATGCAGCATGGGTAGCTGTAATTTAGTTGTAGGCTATAACAGATTCATAAGTGTGAATCATTCAGAGTGTCTTTCACTGCCATTCATAAATGGCTCATTATCCAAAGTAATATCGGGATGTAGAGCAAATCATTATTGTTTCGCAGCTGTAATGATGACTATTATCATGGTGGTGATAAACATGGCATTAGCAGAGGTGCTAAAGGTCTTGATGATTGGGGATAGACGAATGCATGGATGGATGGATGAACATATCAGTGGATGGAATGGTATATGCTCACTTCCGGAAAATATGTCTTTCACATTCAAAATATTGAATTTGTATTTACTTCAAAGGTTTTCAAATTATATTATTACTTATATTATTTATATAATTATAATATTTTATTTATTTATTTATACATACAAACTAAAAGATGCTGTTTGTAATGTGGTCTCATTTAACATGGCCATGTAGTCTACATTCACCTATGAGTGATATACCATGGTATATTGCCATATTACAATCGAAAATATTTCTTTTTTTATATTTTATTTATATGCTTTATATTATAAGAATATAATGTGTGTGTATATATATATAAAAGGATTATAAAACTCATTGATTCAAGCCATATACATTTATTTAATGTATTTTTTGTAATTGTTTATTTCCATCCTTTGCATTATTAAATTTTTATTTACAAAAATGTCAATTTAAACTCACTTTACTAACAAAAAACTAACTTTTTTGTTGTTGTTATTGGGATGCTCCAAAAGCTCTAAGCTAGAACTTAAGGAGACTGACTTTGTAACTTTGAAGTATATCACCAAGACTTCTAATGTATTTTAGAAATGAAAGAGCTGATCATGAAGGTGACCTTTCACAGAAAACGCAGAAATAATTGAATTCAAATCCTGCAAACAGTATGCTGTGTCAGGTGTACATACTGCCTTCAGGAAAACTTCAGGTTTAAACTTGTTGGCTCCAGATGTGTTAAGAAGGCTTGAAATCCAAGCTGAAAAATCTTTTTCTGAGGGGTGCTGTGATTGAACTTGAACTGAAAAACATCAGTGTGTTGATACAGGATAGACATGAGACGGTAAATTATAACAAGTGGTAAGTGTCATTTTGTTCTGAGCAGAAGTCTGTTTTCTGATGCTTTTTTTTTTTTTTTTTGGTTTCACAAATTTGCTTTTGTACTATATGTTATTTCAATACCAATTTCTGCATTTGTAGAGCACCTTCGGTTCAGCAAAACACATTTTGGCTGTATAGGGTTGAGTTGAGTTGTTATTTGGCTTTTCTCTGGTTACATTATAGGTTGCTAAATCAGTGTATAAGTGTCTAGGTTCTTTTTTCTAGAAGACAAAAGAAAAAAAAAGAAAATAGGCTTTAAACTCTTTGTGGTTCTGAAGTGAACGTGTTGCATATTGTAAAAAGCCAGACCAGAAGTTTAAAGGTTTAAAGAAAGATAAAGATATTTACTGGAAGCTAAAATTATACTCTAATGGGCTGTCTGAAATCTTGATGAGTTGATCATTACTTCGTTGTTCGTTTTTTCTTATGCTTGTATTCTTTGAAAAGCATTTTGTGTTAATAATGCTAATCTATAGCACTAACATGCTTAAAAAATGAAAAGCAAAAAAAAATAAAAAAAAATAAAAAATATTTGATGTCTTATTTTATTGATAAGAGTCACTTTGCTTTACAGTAGTTAACATGGAATGGACAAGCTAACCACAACCAAGATTGTCAAAGTAGAGGGGGGATCTGGAGGATCTTCAAAAGGTAAGTGTGGAAAACACTTTTATCTCTCATAGAATTACAAGAGCTATAGAATTCAGAAACTCTTATTATTATTAGTGACACCGGTGGCCGTTAAGTGAAGTGAAATCGAAAAGCGAGCACGCATTCGAAAGCAGAAAGCGAAAAATTATAATAATATATATAATACTACAAGTACTTACTATAGCAATAACAGTAAAGTATGCATAATTACAAGTAACTAACCCTAAACCTAACCCTAACCGCAACTCTATAGTAAGTAGCCTACATGTAGTTAATTAATATTACTCAGTAGTATTTGAGTAAGTACAATGTAACTACGTCACCTTAAAATAAAGTGTAACCGAAAATTCTTACATGTAGCATTCTTACAACAGTAATTTGGTACCCTGGTAATCCAGAGTTCTCGCAAGAGCACAATTTGAATTTGCTCAGCGAGTCACTCTGGCGTTGAGTAATGATGATGCTCATTAACTATGCCCTTGTAGCCGAGCTGCACCAATCACATCGGTGTATCTGATATATGCGGGCCAGAGGCGAGCTAAACAGATGACGACAGCACCTCATTACTAACAACGTCAAAGTCATTAGTAAACATTGCAAGATGGCTATGGATGAACACCAGTTGTTTGAAACGGCATTGGCCGCTACAATGAACGAGTTAGACTTGGCTTTTTATCTAAAAGAGGAACAAAGACGGTGCTTGAATCGTTCCTTTGCAAGAAGGATGTTTTTGCTGTTTTGCCGACCGGATACAGCAAGAGTCTAATCTACCAGTTAGCTGGATATGTCACCTGTGTATTGTTGTGATTGGTCGTAGTGTTATCCAATTGCGTGCAGTGAGATTTCAAATGCATGCTTGGTTGCCGCCCCTCGAGTTGGGCGATTTTCAGTACTCTACCAGACCCTTAATCTTTCGGATTTGGGTCTGGATTTCCAGGCTAGTAATTTGGCACAACCGTAGTAAAACTGGAAATATGATGTAGGCTACTGGCTATAATTTAAATTCATTTGTCCCTTAATTTGAATGACGTTAAAAATTACAGAAATCCAGAAACATACCGAAACTGTGACGACCACAAGACTGACATCTCTACCCCCAAGTATGTTTAAACTGCAATTAACATATTAAAAACCAGTAAAAACAGTTCAATCTCCTTCCCTGCTGAGTGTTATTTGGTGTCTCTCCCACTAGAGGGAAACAGCAGCTCCCTGAGCAGCCAACAGGTAGTGACCTCCATCGTAAACAGCTCCGGCTCTGGAGGAGGATCAGGAGGAGCGGTTCTGCTGGAGAAGAAGATCATCACCCAGACCAGTGCTGAAGGGGGCGCTTCCAGAAGTTATGTCATATCCTGTGAGTCCAGAAATCATCCAGTTTCAACCATCTATGCAGGAACTGGAAAGGGAATTGGTTCAATAAACACTTATTTTAAGCAATACAGTATTTACTCAAAATTCATGAAAGAAACTTTTTTATTATTCATTCACAACCACAAGGTTTCTGAAATATTTTGGAACTGACATGAAGGTTTTGGTTATTAGCCACAATATCCTCCATTATTTAGTTTCTCCTCATATAGCCTACATGAAATATCTGTAGTATTTATTAAGTTGTTCTTTCTTCTCTCCAGCCTCTTCATCTGGAAGTTCAGCCAGTCGCAGTTCAGGAGCTGGATCTGTGATTGGTGGATTTGACGGATTATCTCGTGAAATCAATGTAACTGGTCCGATTAGCAGCTCAATGGTTAAAAGCTCTAGTTCTGTGGTTAAAAGCTCTAGCGGCGTCTCCACCTCCATCACAACAGTCGGCAGTTCCTCAGCAACAGGTGGAGATCTTTCTTCTGGATTCGGGTCCATCTCGTCCTCTGAGTTTGTGTCTGGTTCTTCAGGCGGTTCTGGAGGTAGTATGAACATATCCAGAGGTGGAGGAGGTGGTGCTGGCTCCTCTGCGGTCATGTCTGCCGGAGGAGCTTCCAGCTCCATGACTGTCTCCAAGTTCAGCTCCTCATCCCCTAGTGGAACAAGGAAAGGTTTGAGTTACAGCACAGTTCCTACTGAGAGGAAGACCAGTTTGCACCTTTACACTGGAGGATATGAGGGTAAGTTAGAGACCATGACCTCTGACCTTTGTGGGATATATTGATTTAAAATGAGAGGACTCTCACACAGTATGTTTAATTGTTGATATTATTAAAATATTGTATGTACTGTATGTTATATTTACTCAGGGGGCTCCAGTGGCAATTCCTCCCCCGAATACACAAAGAAAGAGTATGGTACGTCCATTTAGTATTTTGTTTTGGGGCTGGTGTGAATTTCAGGAGAAAAAAACAAAAACACAATTTGTAATTTAAAATACAATATGAAAGAAATTCATGATTAATCAGCAAACAAAGCTATCGAAAAGATTCATGAAATCACCTTACGAGTGCAGTTTTCGTACCTCTGTAGACATTTTTTTAAAGCAAGCAAAACAAATGTTGATATGTATACTTAAATGTAAAAATGTACTTTTGAGACCATGCTACCATCTCCGTTCGCCAAGCGTAAAAAGTGAACAGTTGGATCAACTTAAAAAAATTACTTCAATTGGTAACACCTAAAGAAATTAAGTTTTCTCAACTTAAATTATCACGTTTTTCACGATAAAACGTGATAATTTAAGTTGAGAAAACTTAATTTCTTTAGGTGTTACCAATTGAAGTATTTTTTTTTAAGTTGATCCAACTGTTCACTTTTTACAGTGTAGGCTACTGTTGTTTGTGTATGTGTGTGTGTGTGTGTGTGTGTGTGTGTGTGTGTGTGTGTGTGTGTGTGTGTGTGTGTGTGTGTGTGTGTGTGTGTGTGTGTGTGTGTGTGTGTGTGTGTGTGTGTTTTCGTTCTTCTTCTTCTTCTTCTTCTTATTATTATTATTATTATTATTATATATTATTTCATCCATGAAAGATGTGTTTCTCAATATTCTGCTTCAGTGTTTGGTTGGTTTTTTATTTGCAGTTTCGTCAAACGTTGCCACCAGAGGGCGCACTCAGACACGAGGTATTTATGAAATAAAACATAGTTTCACAAAATTCTCAACATTCTTAAACTTGAACGGTACTATACGGCTATCCGGACCACACGTGACCACACGTAAATGTACTATACGGTTAACCTAACCCTAACCCTAACCCTAACCCTAACCCTACCCAAATAGGTGTGGTCTGGATAACCGTATAGTTCCACTTGAACTTCAAATGTAAAAAACAAAACAAAAAAGTATCTCTTAATTTAAGTCTCATTTCTAAATCTTAATGTTATTGTTGTGATGTTGTCTTTTCCAGAGAGTGAGATCAGAGCCAGATTGCAGAGTGCTTCACCCTCCACTAGATGTCAGTGTTGCTAATGTTTAATAGTTACTCCCAGTAGGATCTGCTTCACAATGCAAATACATTGAAATTGCAAAATGTTTTCAGTTGCACCACATATGTACTGTACAATATATATTTTTAATTTGATCTTTTAAATTATATATTGATTAATATATGAGGATATAATCACACGTTAGTAGTGTTGTGTTGCCTTTAGTTTCAGAAAATAAATGATAGTTTCATGTATTTAGGGACAGAGCTGGATGATGTAAAGAGATTACTGAAGGGAAGTCGCTCCGGGAGCATCAGTCCACCTCGCTCTCCCACCAACACTCTGCCTATCCCGAAAAAAGCAAGCGTGGACATGCGCCACGACAGCCAGTCAGGTAACACACACTCACTCACGCGCACAGATATTCCTGTGATACACACACACACACACAGCACAGCCAGTCCTTCGACACGAATACTTGTCTTTCAGGTTATGACGGCTCAGTCCTGGATGCTGGATTCAGCGGATATTACACCAACCCAAACAATCTCAGTTACACCACACTGCAACAACCATCACCCACAGGTTAAACGCAGAGAAACAAGAGTGTCTGTGTGCATGTATTTCTGTGTGTCAAAGTTGAAAGGATCAGTTCAATTAAAAGATAAATAAAAAATAATAGGATGAAGAAAGAGAGAGATTGCCACTGTGTTGTTTGTTTCAGGTGGCATGCAGAATAATCTGACCCTCAGCTCATCTCCCCTTGGTAGTACAGGTCATTACATTCATCAATTCATGCACTAAAAACAAACTCCAATTTTGAACTCTGGTTAAATGTGCAAAAGCCTCATGAATATGAAGTGTGTTTCCTCTGTGTTTCTGTTCTTCTCAGTGTATGGGATGCAGAATAACCTGTCAACATCTGGCGGTGCTCTCATGGCTAATGGAATGAGTGTTGGCCATGGTAAACCGAACCTTGCTAACTGGTATACACTGACGTAATACATACAAAATAACTACAGTAAGAGATTTATTATGCCTGTTTGTAGTTCCAGTGTATGGGTCACCGAAGAATGTTGGCAGCACTGGATTTGCCACCAATATTACTGGTAATAATGATTTTAACAATGACTTAAAGATTTAAACAATACAGTAATACCAAATTAAAATTCTTCTTTTTTTATATCACATTTACAGCTGTTCCCAGCAGCCCTATCACCTCGGATGGTGTGTTTGTGAAAGATGGCAAGGTAATTGCGATTGGGAAAGAAAATGTAGCGGCTAAGAAAGAGACCGAGAGACTGATCATGTCCAAAAATACTGGCAAACAGTTCGTCACTTCCACCACCAGTGCTGGAGCAGGTAGACTGATCAGACTAGATACAGTATTTTAACTCAGCTTAATTAGAGTTATTAATTAGATTAAATCAGTCATTTAATTTGTAAAAAGTGTAATTGTTCCAGTTGGATCTGGTAAAATAGTTAAATATACACTACCGTTCAAACATTTTTGAAATAAATACTTTTATTCAGCAAGGACACATTACATTTATCAAAAGTGACTGTAAAGTGACTGAGTGTTTTTATTTATTTCAAATGAATTCTGTTCTCTTGACATTTCTATTCATCATCCTTCTCACGGTTTCCACAAAGATATAAAGCAGCTCAACTGTTTTTAACATTGATAATAAAAAGAAATGTTTCTTGAGCATCAAATCATCATATTAGAGTGATTTCTGAAGGATCATGTGACACTGAAGACTGGAGTAATGATGCTGAAAATTCAGCTTTGATCACAGGAATAAATTACGTATTAATTTCATTTGTTATTTTCAATTTGTAGTATTATATTCACAATATTACCGTATTTCTGATTAAATAAATGCAGCCTTGGTGAGCATAAGAGATTTTCTTCAAAAATGTTGTCTTACAGACTCAAACTTTTCAGCTGTAGTGTATATTTTTAAAATGAACAAAAAAAGAAATAATATATTATGCTTGGCAAATCACATTTTTTATTTTATTTTCAGTAGAAATGTATAACAAATGACAATAAATGTTTTTCTTATATTACAGATACGTTTTCTGAAGATTCACTCAAGAGGGAGAAAAAGATGATCTCGAGCACCATGGAAACCACCACTGGTACATTCACTTACTGGATATTATTTCATTAATAAATGAATCCTCACTTAAATTACATCTAATAAAACCGACATTTATGTTGCTTCCAGCTTCCAAAGCCTCAACAAAAGACAAGGCAACCTATGCAGGTATATGTCTTACAGAAATATGAATGTCACAAACACCGGCTCATTCAGCAATGAATAAGCAGACATTATGGATCTGGTTTTGCTCATAGACTCATATTCTAATGTCACGACAGAGATCCGTAAGGATGAGTCGGACGACACGGGACTCGGATTCTGTTCCTGCTGCTCGTGGTGGAAGTGGCTTCTGGCGTTGATTATTGGTCTTCTCCTTCTCCTGGGACTCCTCTGTGGCCTCATCGCACTGGGTACATTATGTCTCAAGACCAACTGATTTAGCTTGTGCTTGTACAGTTTCCTTCATCATGAATGTTCCTCTCTGTGTAGGTGAGGAGGTCAGGAAGCTGAGGGCTCGTGTGGACGCTATTGATGGCGGAGGAAGCGTAGCCTCTGCTCGAACCAGTCGTTTGTCCTCCTCCTCGGCTGTCAACATCGTGGATCCACTGGAATCTTCGTACGTCGAGCGCATCTCCGGCGTCCGAGCCGATAACACCATAAACCTGGGTTCAGCACCTGTTGCACAAGACCCTGAGGTCCTGCAGAGGACCATCCAACAGATCCTCAGATCTGAACTGCAGTCAGACACCGTTAGAGGTGTTTACCATACATCCACTCTGAACATATACAGAAGACATACATTCAATCAGTTCACATTTATTAATCATTCATTTGTTTGCTATTAATTTTTTAATGATTTCATTATAGCTTCACTGGCAACTTCACTTAGGGGTGAGAGAGGCGAAACTGGCCCTAAAGGTAATATTTACAGATTAATACATAGATAGTATACAGTGAAAAGTGTGAATGCAGATTTACTAATACGTACATTTAATTCTAGGAGACCAAGGATCTCCTGGAGTTAAAGGTATTCAAAACAATGTATCACATGTATATCACAATTATATCATAAATGTATCACAGATATATCACAAATATAGCACAGACATATCACAATAATGCCACACATTATCACATAAAATCACAAATATATAACATAATATCACAAACATATCATATCAGAACATCAGAAATGTATCTAAATATTTACAATGTCACACATTATCACAACAGTTTCACATAACATCACAAATGTATCAATTATATCAAGATTATCAAAACAGTATCACAAAAAATATCAGAAATATATCAATTTTACAATTATATAAAATATATTACAATGTCACACATCACAACAGTATCACATAACATCTTAAATGTATCACAGTTATATATCACAGATATATCACAATGACACATTATAATCATAAGTATGTCACCATATATTATCACAACAATATCACAAATATATCACATCAAAAATGTATCTAAATATGTCACTCATTATCTCAAGTTTTATATAATATCACAAAAGTATCAAAATTATATCACATATTACAAATATAACAAGATTATTAAAACAGTATCCCAAAAATATCACAAGTATATCACATCACAATGTCACATCACAACAGTATCACAATTATACCACAATAATGTCACATATTATCACAAATATAAATTACAGTTATATCACTTAATATTATGAAAATATCATTTTACAGGTGAAACAGGATTTCCCGGAATTCCAGGTAATGTGTTTTTTTTTTGTTTTTTTTATGACAAACGTCACATCCTTGCACTTCAACTTACAGTAGTTAAATAAATGAATATTGAAATATTGATTTGATAAGTACTAACCAGAAGAGCCTAAATAAATAAACTGAATTAATGAATGGTGGCGTTTCAGGTCCTCCTGGTCTCATTGGTCACCCCGGACAGGAAGGTCCTCGAGGGCCCAAAGGAAGTTCAGGTATGAGCCAGAGACAACTTCTACCAGTCAATCATTGCCATTACAACTTAAGACTGATTTTGTGATGCTCACATGTGACAAAGGTGATTCGGACCTAAAACATCTCTTTGTGCTGTTTATAGGTGAATCAGGAACTGATGGTTTACCAGGGCCGAGGGGGCGGGAGGGGCCAGCGGGTCCCAGAGGAGAACCGGGACCTCCAGGAATTGGAGAGAAAGGAGAGAAAGGTTATACCACTGACATTATTACTACTGTTATATTATAAGCAATTAAAAAAAATGACTTGATAATTGTTTGCCGTTTGCTCCTCAGGCTCTTCTGGCGATGTTGGTGCACCTGGGCTAGCAGGACCAGGAGGTCCCATGGGACCCAAAGGTAAGCCCATCTGTACAATGGCAGTCCAGTACAAACGATTCCGGTTCAGCAGGCAGACAAATAATTCCTTCATATTTATCCTGCCTTTGCTAGTAAAGATGGACCTACATTTTGAGGGGAAAAACTTGTTTTGTCACTGCAGGTGATGCAGGTGCTCAGGGCATCCCAGGTCTGACAGGAGCTCCTGGACCCCAAGGCTTCCGTGGAGATTCTGGTGATCCTGGACCCAAGGGTAAATCTACCTTTTCTTAACAGTTTCCCAATCAAGAATTTCATGTGAACAATTTGTTTTCATCATCTTTTATATTTTTAGGTGATAAAGGACCTGCTGGGCCATCTGGGGTCAAAGGTTGGTAGAAGCCAGAGATACATATTGCAAATAGTAAAGCAGTTTTTAATATACTTATTACGTTTTTATGCTGATTATTTTTCTATTACTAAATTAGGTGATCAAGGCGAGAGAGGGCCACGTGGTACCACTGGTAAGTTACAGTATCTTAAAACATACAACTATATATATATATATATATATATATATATAGCATTTGTTATTATTAGTATCTCAAAAAATATGATAATGTTTTTGACAGGTGAGCCAGGTCTGGTCGGACCAGCAGGGCCTCCTGGCGAGAAAGGTCTTAAAGGATCAGCAGGTGGGTCTCATCACAGAAAGAGAAACTTGAGGAAAAGAAAACCTGTATCACATGTAGAACATATGCAATTAAGATTTATTCTATTCTATAAGAAATAAATATACACTACTGTTCAAAAGTCATTCATTTTTTTAAAAGAAATGAATACTTCTATTCAGCAAGGATGCATTCAATTGATCAAAAGTGACAGTAAAGACATTCATAATGTACAAAAGATTTATATTTCTAATATATGCTGAACGTTCTACTCATTGAAGAATCCTGAAAAGAAATGTTTCATGGTTTCCACAAAAATATTAAGCAGCACAACTGTTTTCTACGTTGACAATAATCAGAAATGTTTCTTGAGTTGCAAAACATCATATTAGAATGATTTCTGAAGGATCATGTGACACTGAAGACTGGAGTAATGATGCTGAAAATTCAGCTTTGATCACAGGAATAAATTACATTTTAAAATATATTACAATAGAAATCAGTTATTTTAAATTGTACAAATATTTCACAGTATTTTACTGTACTTTTTGATTAAATAAATGCAGCCTTGGTGAGCAGAAGAGATTTCTTTCAAAACACTGAAAAATCTTACTGACCCTAAACTTTTGGATGGTAGTGTACAAGAACATCTGGATTGAAAATGACTATACAGTATCTGATGTATCATATCAAGTCATATATTTGATATCATATCATAAATCATATTTCATTTTCCACAGGTGCTCCTGGGCCAGATGGTGTTAAAGGAATTCGAGGTAATTTTGAAACTAAGCTTTGGTAAAACATTAGCCTGTGCCTGTGTTTTTTGTAACACTTTATTTTACAGTCCTTGTTACATATGTTACATGTACTTACCATAGTAATAACAGTAAATTATGCATAATTACATGCAACTAACCCTCAACCAAATCCTAATCCTACCCTAACCCTATAGTAAGTACATGTAGTTGCTTAATATTACTCAGTACTTAAATATATAATTACACTGTAACTGTCACGATCTGCTCCGAGACACAAAGGTTTAGATCCAAACGCAGCTTTATTGTATGGGGCAATCCAGAGGCGTAATCCAATGTACAGGCAAGAGTCATACACAGACAGGCAGTCAAAACAAAGAAACAAAGAAACAAAACAGGCAGGGACCAGAGGCAAGAGAGTAATCCAGGGAACAGGGCAAGATATCCAAAACCAAGGGACAAGAAAACCAGGAGAATGCTCAGAAATGCAGTGTAACACTTAAACAAGACTTCGCCGTGAGTGAATGAATGACCATGGTATAAATAGACTGAGACTAACAGGATAATGAGACACAGGTGAATGCAATCAGTGAATGAGGTACAGGTGAATGTGATCAGTGATAAGTGATGATGAGTCCGGGCAGTGAGTTATGGGAAATGTAGTTTGTGAGTGATAATGATAGTCTGATGTGGAGTGCCCTCTGGTGGCACTCAAGGGCACTCCAGCTGGTGACCGTTACAGTAACATTGACACCTTAAAATAAAGTATAACCTTTTTTTTTAAATGTCTCTTTCTTTTAAATTCAAGGGGACCAAGGTCCGATTGGGTTGCCTGGAGCTCGGGGACCACAGGGGCCTCCTGGAGACGCAGGAACACCAGGTATAAATGAAGAGGAAATCACACCACGGCTGAATAGATCATGCTTTTCATACTTTTTAAACAAACTTGTCAATAATGCAAACCATGTAAAGGAGACGGTTTTCTGGTTTCCTGCACAGGTACACCAGGACTTCAAGGACCACCAGGTTTGATTCCACTTCTTCTGCGCTGAATATATTAAACACAACAGATCTATTAGTATTTCTGAAGAAACTGTCTACAGTAATTGCAGACACAAAACAGAAATCTGTTTCTTAATGATATTTATTTTTACCTTATTTAACTAAAGGTTTGCCAGGTACCCCAGGCCAGCCAGGGTCCAAAGGTAATATTTCTTGTGAGATGTTTTTAATTCAATTCTAACGGCCCGTTCACACCAAGGATGATAACTATAACTATAAATCTAAAATTATAGCAGAGTCTAAAACACAACTAAACGGAAAAGAGAAATGACATGAATCACTTTCAGAACGATAATAACATTGACAGCCAATCAGAATCCATCCTGCTTTAAAGAGCTCAAGCATTCAAAGCGGCAGACGACAAAACTGCAGCACGCGCTTATAATACACAGAATGATACTGTCTGCTGAGCGCTAATATAGTTATCTTTATTGTAATCGTTCTTGGTGTGAACGGGCCTTAATGCCATAATATTAATCAAATTGTGTATTTTATATATACATTATTGTACTTTTTAGATATATATACAGAAATACTCTTACCACATCTTACGTTCTCTCTTTAGGTGAGCCAGGTGAGCCCGGAAGAGTCATTTCTGCAGGTAAGGGAACACAAATGAAAATTAGTTAGTGGTGCTTACTTAGTTAGTCTATTCTGATCTATTAATCTGGCTCATTTGATGGTGACATCATCATCATCTGGTCACTCCTCGTAGGCGCTAATACTAACACTGTGGGTATACCTGGACCACCTGGACCTCCTGGAACTCCAGGTCCTGCTGGACCACCTGGACTATCAGGTATCATGAAGTTCATCACGGATCATCTCAGATGCATTTAATATGAAATTAAAAGAATCAGTTAAACAGCGGTATATTCGTGCTAATGTTGAGTTTTTTTTTTTTTTATCTAAGGTCCTATTGGTCCTGCTGGTCTTCCTGGTTCACCTGGTAAGATGACTTTTTTCTATAAAACAAAAAAGATTGAAATCAAAGAGTTTTTTTTTTTTTTTTTTTTTTACTGACATTTGAATCTCTACAGGTTCAAAGGGAGATAAAGGAGACAAAGGAGATGATGGAAAGCCTGGAGTATCTGAGAGAGCAGGGAGTAAGTGTGCTCACTTTGAAAATGTACATTGTAATACTTTTATATCATTCATTTGCTCTTAATCTAAATTGAACAGAGGAAGCTGCTGCTGAACCTGGTCCTCCTGGCCCACCGGGACCACCTGGACCTCCTGGTGATGATGGGAAACCAGGTACATAGTCCCTAATTCAGTTTTGTTACATTTCTGTTATGTTACTGTATAAATGATTCATTTTGTTTTTCCACAGGTGTTGGTCAACCTGGTCCTCCTGGTGCAAAAGGTGAACCAGGAAGCTTTGTACCCACTTCAGGTATGCTAATGCTTTAGAGTTAATTTACACTTGGTTCTTTGAGACTTTGGGTCTCATTCACTAACAGCGCATACACGCAAATTTGTGTGTGTGTATGTATATATATATACAAACACACGCACACACTTACGTATATGCGTGCGTGTTGAAAATGAGAGAAATTCTCGTGCGTATATACAGTAAATAAATCCACAAAATTATTAGGATTATTAGTGAATGAGACCTATTAAATTATGTTTTTAAAATTATCTGATTGTGGGTTTTGTGGTCAATCAGAAACCTTCTTTGCTGGACCGCCTGGGCCTCCTGGACCTATTGGACCAAAGGGCTCACAAGGTAGATTAAATATACAATAGAGACCTTATACAACATTGGGTTTTCCTTAAGATCCTATGAATTTTAATGTTTGTTTTTTGTTCAGGTGATTTTGGCCCTCAAGGATTCCCTGGTAAGATTGACACATTCCATCACACATATATAAATATGACATTCTGACGTTTGTGAATTACATGCATACTTCTGTTTCATCTTTTTTTTCTTCTAAAGGCCAACCTGGATTACCTGGAGAACCTGGAATCGGTTAGTGATTCAGATTTGTGTAATACAGAACATACACGTTTCTACATTCTACAATAGCTGCACAGTTCACTTTATTTTACCCCGAATCCAGGTTTTCCAGGACCTCCAGGGTCACCAGGACCACGTGGAGAACAAGGTACAGAGGGTCCACAAGGACCACAGGGACCTCAAGGACCAATGGGTTCAATGGGGCTAGAAGGTCCAAAAGGTACAATGGAACAAAATATATCTATGTTAGACAGTTTTTACATAAAACAATACACACACACACAGGGCAGTTGTGGCTTAATGGTTAGAGAGCCAGACTGGATGGGTTAAATGCAGAGGACACATTTTAAGTATGGGTTGTCATCTTTGGCCTTCACTTCATTTATCTATGTGAAAAGCCTCCAGTTACAGTAAAACCATTACAATGGAAGTAAATATGGTTAGTTTTTCTACATCTGTGCACCAACATTTTATCTTTTTTTCTTTAAATATAGGTGATGCTGGAGTCCCAGGGGCCCCTGGCATTCCAGGTTATTCCTACGGTAGGCAAATTGGTGTATTGCTCTAATATTTGCTTTGACATGAAACGTTTTAAACCACATACCATTTCGTTAGTAAAAGAAAGAGAGTTTCATGTGATTGTTTTTATAAGGTGGAGGATCCAGAAGCGCTCCAGGACCACCAGGTTCACCTGGACCCCCAGGGCCTCCTGGAACACCTGGTTCCCCTAGTGGCGGCTCACCAGATGTTGCTCAGCAGATTTCGGACTACCTCAGAAGTATGTTTAAAAAGACATGAAAAACTTTTATGCAACCTAGCAACTCCCTTAAAACTACCCTGAACACCTTAAAGGGATTGTTCACCCCAAAATTGTCATAGTTTAGAAAGAAAGACATGGACAGGTTTGGAATGACATGTTGTTCCAAACCTGAATGACTTTCTTTCTTCTGCGAAACACAGAAGATATTTTGAAGAATGTTGGTGTCCAAACAGTTTCGGTTCCCATTTACTTCCATTGAATTTTTTGTCCAGACAATAGATCTTGGTCAAGATAGATGGCATATTGTATTTAAAGCAGATAGAAATGAGGCTGTGAGGGATACATTTACAGTATTTACAATGGCTTGCTAATGGTCCTAGATCAAATAGGTTTCACAACTGTTTTGCAGATTTTTTCTCTACTGAAACGTTTTTGGAAAGACGTTTCATCAGCTGAACAATCATTATTTTGTTAATCAACAGTACAATCCATTGAACGGACTGTACTTCTATCCCTCACAGCCTTGTTTTCATTTCTGTCAAAAATGAAATATCTACCCTGACTAATGTCTATGAAAGTCAATGGGAACCGAAATGGTTTGGTTATCAACATTCTTTAAAATATCTTCTTCTGTGTCCCACAGAAGAAAGAAAGTGATACAGGTTTGGAATGAAATGAGGGTGAGTAAATGATGACTGAATTTTAATTTTTGGTTGAACTATCCCTTTAACTACTGTAAAGCAGCTACCAACATGCTAGCATTGTGAGGGCAACTTTTGGGTGGAAAAGCATCTTTAGAAGTCCCAGTATGGTTTGAAGCCACTACAAATTACACATTTATCTAATTATAGAGATAAATGGGCAAATAAGCTCCATGACAGTAATATTTAATGTGTCTTTTGTAGGTGAACCCATCAGAGAATACCTGGCTGGACCTCCAGGCCCACCTGGACCACCAGGACCTTCTGGATCAGCCTCTGATGATACGCTAGCTAACCGTGTGATTGATTACCTTCAAAGTAAGTGTGAAATGTTCAACGACACAGGCGACACAACTTTTACAGGCGTCGGTAACACTTTATTTCGATGGTCCACTTAAGATATTTTACTAACTATAAGTAACTTTACAACTATATGTCAACTAGGAGTCATTAAGTATAGACTGTCTAATGCTTAATATCTGCTAACACTGTATTTTGATGTTCCCCAACAGACATTCTACTGAATATAAGTAACTTAGCAGCTACAAATTAACTTACTCGGACCCTAACACCTAACCTAACAGTCTCCTAATACACTAATGACTTGTAGTTGACATGAAGTTGCAGTTACTTATAGTTAGTAGAATGTCTAAAGTGGACCATCGAAATAAAGCGTAACCTTTCTGTTTTCTACTTTGCTTTTTGTTTTCAATAAACATGTAACTCAAAACTAATGTGCTTTGTAACACATTTTGATGGATCCACACATTCTTTGGTGCATATATAGGAGATGAGGTGAGACAGTACCTGATTGGTCCTCCAGGGCCCCCAGGACCCCCAGGTGTGCCAGGTGGATATGGCTTTAACACTCAGGAAGTTGCTGGACGAGTGCTGAATCTGATCAACGGTAGGAAAGATATGTTGGACATCCTGGATCATCATCTGTCTCATAGGGCCTAGCCCTAGATAATTTTCAGAGTTACCTGTAATATATACTACCATTCAAAAGTTTAAAAGATTTTCTAAATGTTTTTGAAAGAAGTCTCTTATGCTCACCAAAGCTGCATTTGTTTGATAATATTGTGAAACATTATTAAAAAATTTCTCTTTTCTTCAAAATTATATTTTTTTCCTGTGATCAAAGCTGAATTTTCAGCATCATTACTCCAGTCTTCAGTGTCACATGATCCTTCAGAAGTCATTCTAATATGATTACTTGCTGCTCAACAAACATTTCTGATTATCATGTTACGTGATGCTGGTGGCTGTAATAATCGCATGGCACAGGAAATATAAAAACAAAAGTCTTTACTTGGAAAATATGCAGGAGAATACAGGAATCAAACACACAAAACCACTTCCAACATAAACAAGCCTGAAAATTAACAGAGGAAACTCATGGCTTAAATACACAGAGTTAACAAAATTAAACGTACAGGTGAAAACGTAATCCAATCAGAAACCATAGAAACTAACTAGCAAACAGAACTCAGGCAAAGAATAACAGGAAACAGATTGAAAACTAAACCAAAACGGAACGAGATTACATATCAATGTTGAAAAGAGGTGTGCTGCTTAATATTGAAACCATGATTAAAAAAAGTTCAAGCACAGCATTTATTTGAAATAGATTTTTTGTAACAATTTAAATGTCTTTACTGTCTCTTTTGATCAATGTAATGCACACACTGTATTCATTTCTTTTAGATTGAAAAAGACCCCAAACTTTTGAATGGTAGTGTTTATGAAACTGTTTAGATTTAAGCTTTGGACTGTTTGAAGACTAACCATTTCAGGATGTGGTGGACCAAATGTAATAGTTAGGGATTGGCCATTGAAAATATCTGTCAACTACTATTCCAAAAGCATCGTCAGACAGCTATGGTCGCAAGTTCCCTAGAACTCTATTAGTAAGGACAGAACTTGCGACCGTAGCTGGCTTTGGGAAACGCCCCCTTGAAGAGTTGGCGACAACAGCTGCACACTTTGAAATATTATCAAGGTTATTTTTTATATAGCTGCAAGTATTAAGATGATGTTATATCACATTTGCAGATGCTGGTTTCAGAGGTCTGCCAGGACCCCCGGGCCCCCCAGGACCTCAAGGACCACCAGGAAGCTCTGGAGGAATAGTGTCTTACGCGGTGAATGAAAACCAACAGCCAATCCGTGCAGAGCCTCAGGAGTACATCAAGAGTAAGAACAGTGTTTATTAACTCTATTTTGTATTTAAGTATTTTTTTTAGCAGTTTAATGGCAGTTTGTTTACTTCTGCAGGGCACCCAATTGTAAATGATAATTTGGATTATCCAGCCGTCGCTAAACAGGTTGCAGATTACATTATGTGTAAGTTACGCTACATGTGACGACCTAAAATGCACTTACACACATACGCATATCAAAGAAAACATCCTCTCTGCATTTCTTCTCTTCTCTAGCTTGCTTCCTAATAGTAGTTTAATAATTTTTGCATTGTATACTACGAATATTGTTGGCTTTTTAACAAATTGCATTCGTTTGTGTTTTGTAAGTCGCTTTGTATAAAAGCGGCTGCTAAATGCATAAAGGTAAATGTGAACAAGATATTGTTAGTACCTTTATAGATTTATTGTAGGAATTATTGAGTTTTATGTATTTGCATTTTTCCACAGCTAATAACCTGCTAGAGGGCCGAAGTGGTCCGGTAGGGCCTATGGGTCCACGAGGAGCAAATGGACGATCTGGAGTACCAGGGCCTCAAGGACTACCTGGACCTCCAGGAGTCAGCATACAACTGACCAACATGACTGAAATAATGGACTATATTAGAGGCAAGAAGGAACCTGTTCAAAAGAACAATTTGTATGCATTTAATATGAATAATTTATTTACAAATATAATTACAAATGCATCATTTCTACAGAACACGATATGATTGGACCACCAGGGCAGAAAGGGGATATGGGATTTGCAGGACCCCCAGGACCCGCAGGACACAGAGGTACAAGTTGTATTTATCACATGGACATATGAAATCGTCCAGCAAAGCAATTAAACCTAGTTACCTTCATTTGGTATCTGTGAAGTGAATTGACTTAGTCCTGTTCACAAAGAAACAAATCCATAAAAATTACGTCAGTAATGCATAAACAGAAGATGAAAAATATGAAAAGTTACTCAAAAAAATTATGTAGGCTACAGCTTCAGTAACAAACGTTGTGTATTTTTAACCAAAATGAACAAAATGTCTGCATCTGGTAGGTTTCAAATATATTCAAATATAAAATAAATGAAAACATATTAAAATAGTTTTATTCAGAACATTTCTAAGGCATCTGGGGACGTTTACACAACACCGTGTCCAGCTAAAAACGGCAAACTTTTTATGCGTTTTGGCTGTTCATTTACACGACAAGGACGTTTTTACGGCGGCCGAGAGAGCTCAACGCACTGCAACTGAAGAAAACACTTGCAAATAGAAAAACACACGCAAATTAAGAAAACATCTTCATCAGTTTTACAACACATGTGTGCTCCAAATACTCACAACACAACCAAATACAGAAACACTTCACAGAAGATGAAGATGTTTTCTTAATTTGCAGCGCGTTGAGCTCTCTCAGCCACCGTACGTTTTGGCCTAAAAACGCAAGCTTTTGAAAACGGGTTTCAAAGTGCAGCGATACGGAAAACTAAACGGTTGTCATCTGTTTAAACAACAAAAATGTGAATCTGAAAACGGTGATGGCGTGCGTATTACGTGTTTAGTCTATAGGCGTGCGCGTTTGCCGCAAATGCTCCATAAAAGAATGCGTGTGTGTGCAGGCGGTTAGTCTTTCTAAAGTGACATTGCTAACTACTGGCCTGGCATGCATTAAACAGTGTTTTAGTCGTTTTTCGTGGATCCGTGTGAATGGGGATTGTTTTGATAACATTGTTATCTGTAGGCTACAAAGACGTTGTCGTATATAAACGTAAGTTACCCTAAATGATCGACAAAACTGCGCCGAATAACCTACAACGTGCCTTCTGTCATCTGATTGATATTTCACTTTTTTTTTTCACAAGTAAAAAGGTATTTTAGTATAATTATACAGAAATGTCCACCTTCAGGTCGAGGTTCACATGCCTTTTTGCTGTGAAATATTAACTTTTATACTGGACTGAAGCAACTTAGGTTTGCTTGATCATTTTTAGGAAATGTGAGTTTCAAATATGATTCATCATTATATCATATCGTTATTGCATTGCATGATGTTTTGCCCCACCCCAATAAAACCACAGAGCTTTGATAATTTCAATATCTTAAGACATATTAATGGGAGACATAAAGTAACAGCTGATATTGATACAAGTCGTCTGCTATACTTTCATAAAGATCTCGTTGATTTACTATACAAGCCATGTTTTAGGCCACATTAATATCAGTAAAAGCACCAAATTGCATATTTTTGCTCAGTTTTTTTATTTCCTCCTCTAAGCTCCGTATTCTCACTATATCATACTATTTGAGCCATAAAGTGCTGATGTACAGTATCAAATGTGATGCTCAACAAAACATAGGCATTCTAGATTTTTTTTTATTGTCAAAAACGTTCAATTAACAAATCCATTTTTTTTACTATTATTGAATACAGTGTGTCAGGCTTTACACAGGGTTAATCCAGAGTATTCCTTGAAATTGCTGTTTGCACAGACAAGTTTTCAAATATCATTTATCAACATTTGTTTCAACTTGTCATTTTACTATTGTACAATCCGGGTTTTCCAGGCGCCGTAGGCCCCCCAGGCCTCTCAGGCCCCCCAGGCCCCTCAGGCAATCCAGGCATCCCAGGAATGAAAGGAGACAGGGGTATGAGCCAGTTTACAAAATATATAATTGATCATAAGATACTGTATATTTCTTCATGATAATGTCATGACAAACCTTTTTCCCCACAGGTGAGGCTTCATAGCATAGCAATTAAACCTAGTTACCTTCATTTGGTACCTGTGTGAAGCGAATTGACTTCGTCTTGGTTAACACTTTATAATAACGTTCAGTTGTAGGTCATTTATAAGTGGTTAGTTAATGATGAACTAATCATTTACAAAGCATTCATAAATGATTAACAAGTGATATACTAACATTTTATGTATGTTTTGTAAATTCTGTTACAAGTCATTTACAATTGATTAGTAAATAATTAACTAATTATTTACAAAACATGACTATGCGTTTCATAAATGATTAAGTGATGTTAATTATTTTATGTATGTTTTGTAGATTCAGTTATAAGTAATTTACAATTGATTAGTTAATGATTAACTAATCATTTACAAAACATGAATATGCGGTTTAATAAATTATGGGTTTTTTTTTATGTATGTAGCAATTAGAGGGTGCAGAAAGTGTTGTAAATGCCTTGTATACACGTACAGATCATTTGTAACAGGTAAGTAACAGTGTTCAACACAATGATGTGTAAACGCATGAATAAATCATTTACAACACTTTCTGCATCCCCTAAACTATTCATCACTTGTAAACGTGTTACACATCATTCGTAGATTACCACTTCAAGAATCAATAAGGCATAAGATCAACGAATCGTATCTACGAATGATGTGTAACACATTACAAGTGATGAATAGTTTACACTTTAGATTGGGGGATGCAGAAAGTGTTGTAAATGATTTATTCATGCGTTTACATATCATCTATAACAGGTGTTGAACACTGTAGTGTGTGCTGCAGTGTAAGTGCTGACTGGTGAGGGTATAGACACACATGGAGTCTTTAACCACTGTAGGCTACACCTGATGTGAGCAAAACATACAAAAAAATGTAACAATTTATTAAACATTTATGAAACGCATATTCATGTTTTGTAAATGATTAGTTAATCATTAACTAAAATGTAAATGACTTAAACTGAATCTACAAAACATACATAAAATATTAGTATATCACTTGCTAATCATTAGTAAATGTTTTGTAAATGATTAGTTCATCATAACCACTTATAAATGACTTACAACTGAACGTTATTATAAAGTGTTACCAACTTAGTATGCGTTTTGGCTGTTCATTTACACGACAAGGACGTTTTTACGGCGGCGATAGAGCTCAACGCACTGCAGCTGAAGAAAACACTTGCAAATAGAAAAACACACGCAAATTAAGAAAACATCTTCATCAGTTTTACAACACATGTGTGCTCTAAATACTCACAACACAACCAAATACAGAAACACAGTTTTACAACATGTGTTGTAAAACTAATGAAGATGTTTTCTTCAGTTGCAGCGCGTCGAGCTCACTCTCAGCCACCGTACGTTTTGGCCTAAAAACGCAAGCTTTTGAAAACGGGTTTCAAAGTGCAGCGATACTGAAAACGAAACGGTTGTCATCTGTTTAAACAACAAAAATGTGAATCTGAAAACGGTGATGGCGTGCGTATTACGTGCTGCTTAGTCTATACGCTTGCGCGTTTGGCGCAAATGTTCCATAAAAGAATGCGTGTGTGAGCAGGCGGTTAGTCTTTCTAAAGTGACATTGCTAACTACTGGCCTGGCATGCATTAAACAGTGTTTTAGTAGTTTTTCGTGGATCCGTGTGAACGGGGATTGTTTTGATAACATTGTTATTTGTATACAAAGAAAAAACGTTTCCGTTTTTTTCTATCGTTGTCGTATATAAACGTACCCTAAATGATCGACAAAACTTTGCCGAATAACCTACAACGTGCCTTCTGTCATCTGATTGATATTACACACTTTTTAACAAATAAAAAGGTATTTTAGTATAATTATACAAAAATGTCCACCTTCAGGTCGAGGTTCACATGCCTTTTTGCTGTGAAGTATTTACTGATTTTTATAAAATAAACATAAGAATAACTTTAATAGTGTTAGTAATATTTCAAGATGAACACTTACTGGACTGAAGCAACTTAGGTTTGCTTGATCATTTTTTGAGAATCAAATATGATTCATCATTATATCATATCGTTATTGCATTTCATGATGTTTTTTTCCCAGCCCAATAAAACCACAGAGCTTTGATAATTTCAATATCTTAAGACATATTAATGGGAGACATAAAGTGACAACTGATATTGATACAAGTCGTCTGCTATACTTTCATAAAGATCTCGTTGATTTACTATACAAGCCATGTTTTAGGCCACATTAATATCAGTAAAAGCACCAAATTGCATATTTTTGCTCAGTTTTTATTTCCTCCTCTAAGCTCCATATTCTCACTATATCATACTATATGAGCCATAAAGTGCTGATGTACAGTATCAAATGTGATGCTCAACAAAACATATTCATTCTAGATTTTTTTTTATTGTCAAAAAGGTTCAATTAACAAATCCTTTTTTTTTTTTTTACTATTATTGAATACAGTGTGTCAGGCTTTACAGGGTTAATCCAGAGTATTCCTTGAAATAGCTGTTTGCACAGACAAGAGTTCAAATATAATTTATCAACATTTGTTTCAACTTGTCATTTTACTATTGCACAATCCAGGTTTTCCAGGCATTTCAGGCTTACCAGGCATCCCAGGCGCCCCAGGCCCCTCAGGCCCCTCAGGCAATCCAGGCATCCCAGGAATGAAAGGAGACAGGGGTATGAGCCAGTTTACAAAATATATAATTGATCATAAGATACTGTATATTTCTTCATGATAATGTCATGACAAACCTTTTTCCCCACAGGTGAGGCTTCATAGCATAGCAATTAAACCTAGTTACCTTCATTTGGTACCTGTGTGAAGATACTAGGAAGCGAATTGACTTCGTCTTGGGTAACACTTTATAATAACGTTCAGTTGTAAGTCATTTATAAGTGGTTAGTTAATGATGAACTAATCATTTACAAAGCATTCATAAATGATTAACAAGTGATATACTAACATTTTATGTATGTTTTGTAAATTCTGTTACAAGTCATTTACAATTGATTAGTAAATAATTAACTAATTATTTACAAAACATGACTGCGTTCATAAATGATTAAGTGATGTTAATTATTTTATTTATGTTTTGTAGATTCAGTTATAAGTAATTTACAATTGATTAGTTAATGATTAACTAATCATTTACAAAACATGAATATGCGTTTCATAAATGTTTAATAATTTTTTTTTTACATTTTTTATGTATGTAGCAATTAGAGGGTGCAGAAAGTGTTGTAAATGCCTTGTATACACGTACAGATCATTTGTAACAGGTAAGCAGGGCCGGCGATTGCTATAGGCGAACTAGGCGGTTGCCTAGGGCGACAAATGTGTTGGGGGCGCGCACGCACTCTAGTGTCGCCCTATCTACTTCCCATATTAATCATAAAATTAGAACGAAACGCGAAATAAAACATGTTTATTAAACATGATCAAAGGGCGCCCCTCAACCACACGTTTAATTACTTATTAGATTGAATTTATGATTTTTGTCGACCATTTCTGGATTGGCGGGGGGCGGGAGGGTTGCGTTACGTTACGTTAGGGAAGTGCTCAGCTGCTGGCGCGTTGATCGAAAATGAAGCGGTCTAAACCTCTGGTGCACAGGGACGAAAACGGAGAAAGGAAGAAGATAAAAAATAAAGCTCAGCATAGAGTAAGTCTTCTCATCTTAGCTATTAAGGTGTCCAATGAGATAAATTTACTTAGTATTGTAGCCTACATCACATATTGGACGTTTCATTGCTGTCACTAAGCTATAGTTTGCTAGCTAGTTACTTTGAAGGTGAATAGAAATGGCAGAAACAACTGTTAATATTTTATTATTTGAGATAGAACTAAAAGAACTTAAATATTTTAATTTTGTAGTGGTACATACATTATCCATAATAGCACATTTGGTTGTAGAAGGTATAGTTAAACCAGTTTAAAACTCAATCTTGCCTAGGGCAACCAAAGGGCTAGAGCCGGCCCTGCAGGTAAGTAACAGTGTTCAACACAATGATGTGTAAACGCATGAATAAATCATTTACAACACTTTCTGCGTCCCCTAATCTAAAGTGTAAACTATTCATCACATGTAAATGAGTTACACATCATTCGTAGATTACCACTTCAAGAATCAATAAGGCATAAGATCAACGAATCGTATCTACGAATGATGTGTAACACATTACAAGTGATGAATAGTTTACACTTTAGATTAGGGGATGCAGAAAGTGTTGTAAATGATTTATTCATGCGTTTACATATCATCTATAACAGGTGTTGAACACTGTAGTGTGTGCTGCAGTGTAAGTGCTGACTGGTGAGGGTATAGACACACATGGAGTCTTTAACCACTGTAGGCTACACCTGATGTGAGCAAAACATACAAAAAAATGTAACAATTTATTAAACATTTATGAAACGCATATTCATGTTTTGTAAATGATTAGTTAATCATTAACTAAAATGTAAATGACTTAAACTGAATCTACAAAACATACATAAAATGTTAGTATATCACTTGCTAATCATTAGTAAATGTTTTGTAAATGATTAGTTCATCATAACCACTTATAAATGACTTACAACTGAACGTTATTATAAAGTGTTACCATCTTAGTATGCGTTTTGGCTGTTCATTTACACGACAAGGACGTTTTTACGGCGGCCGAGAGAGCTCAACGCACTGCAACTGAAGAAAACACTTGCAAATAGAAAAACACACGCAAATTAAGAAAACATCTTCATCAGTTTTACAACACATGTGTGCTCCAAATACTCACAACACAACCAAATACAGAAACACTTCACAGAAGATGAAGATGTTTTCTTAATTTGCAGCGCGTTGAGCTCTCTCAGCCACCGTACGTTTTGGCCTAAAAACGCAAGCTTTTGAAAACGGGTTTCAAAGTGCAGCGATACTGAAAACGAAACGGTTGTCATCTGTTTAAACAACAAAAATGTGAATCTGAAAACGGTGATGGCGTGCGTATTACGTGTTTAGTCTATAGGCGTGCGCGTTTGGCGCAAATGTTCCATAAAAGAATGCGTGTGTGTGCAGGCGGTTAGTCTTTCTAAAGTGACATTGCTAACTACTGGCCTGGCATGCATTAAACAGTGTTTTAGTAGTTTTTCGTGGATCCGTGTGAATGGGGATTGTTTTGATAACATTGTTATCTGTAGGCTACAAAGACGTTGTCGTATATAAACGTACCCTAAATGATCGACAAAACTTTGCCGAATAACCTACAACGTGCCTTCTGTCATCTGATTGATATTACACACTTTTTAACAAATAAAAAGGTATTTTAGTATAATTATACAAAAATGTCCACCTTCAGGTCGAGGTTCACATGCCTTTTTGCTGTGAAGTATTTACTGATTTTTATAAAATAAACATAAGAATAACTTTAATAGTGTTAGTAATATTTCAAGATGAACACTTACTGGACTGAAGCAACTTAGGTTTGCTTGATCATTTTTTGAGAATCAAATATGATTCATCATTATATCATATCGTTATTGCATTGCATGATGTTTTGCCCCAGCCCAATAAAACCACAGAGCTTTGATAATTTCAATATCTTAAGACATATTAATGGGAGACATAAAGTAACAGCTGATATTGATACAAGTCGTCTGCTATACTTTCATAAAGATCTCGTTGATTTACTATACAAGCCATGTTTTAGGCCACATTAATATCAGTAAAAGCACCAAATTGCATATTTTTGCTCAGTTTTTATTTCCTCCTCTAAGCTCCATATTCTCACTATATCATACTATATGAGCCATAAAGTGCTGATGTACAGTATCAAATGTGATGCTCAACAAAACATAGGCATTCTAGATTTTTTTTTATTGTCAAAAACGTTCAATTAACAAATCCATTGTTTTTACTATTATTGAATACAGTGTGTCAGGCTTTACACAGGGTTAATCCAGAGTATTCCTTGAAATTGCTGTTTGCACAGACAAGTTTTCAAATATCATTTATCAACATTTGTTTCAACTTGTCATTTTACTATTGTACAATCCAGGTTTTCCAGGCCCCTTAGGCCCCCCGGGCCTCTCAGGCCCCCCAGGCTCCTCAGGCAATCCAGGCATCCCAGGAATGAAAGGAGACAGGGGTATGAGCCAGTTTACAAAATATATAATTGATCATAAGATACTGTATATTTCTTCATGATAATGTCATGACAAACCTTTTTTCCCCACAGGTGAGGCTTCATAGCATAGCAATTAAACCTAGTTACCTTTATTTGGTACCTGTGTGAAGATACTAGGAAGTGAAACAAATCCATAAAAATTACGTCAGTAATGCATAAACAGAAGTTGAAAAGTTACTCAAAAAGATGATTTAGGCGTACAGCTTCAGTAACATACGTTGTGTATTTTTAACCAAAATTAACAAAAATGTCTGCATCTGGTAGGTTTCAAATATATTCAAATATAAAATAAATGAAAACACCTTACCGGTAACACTTTGTAATAACGTTCAGTTGTAAGTCATTTATAAGTCGTTCCTTGACCACAATATACATAAGTATTCCTTGAAATTTCTGTTTGCATGGTAAATTGTTCAAATATAATTTATCAACATTTGTTTCAACTTTTAATTTTACTGTTGTACAATCCAGGTTTTCCAGGCCCCCCAGGCCCCTCAGGCTTACCAGGCATCCCAGGAATGAAAGGAGACAGGGGTATGAGCCAGTTTACAAAATATATAATTGATCATAAGATACTGTATATTTCTTCATGATAATGTCATGACAAACCTTTTTTCCCCACAGGTGAGGCTTCATACGTCACTCGGAGGAGGAGGAGGAGGAGCACAGGAATTTAGACAGAAGGCAGTGTGTTTGCCTTTAGCAGCTAATGCTTTAAAAATGACATGTACATATTTTAATTTAGACTTTTCTATTTTTTTTTATTATTTTTTTTTACAATGATTTGTTAACAAAATATAAACATAATTATTCACACTAAATTTACAAGAATTACAAGAACAAATTAAAATGTATTACTGATTGTATTTTTTTTCCTCGTCATAAATATGTGAGTGCATGACTGCAAAATGGGATTTAACTTAATCTGGGGATGTGGATGTTTAAAATGAGCTTTTTGTCATTTGATGTGCTAAAACGCTTTCATTATTACAGACTTTCAATATGCATCAAATGTGGCTTGACTTTGAGATTGAGAAATAAAGATTTTTGTTTTGTTCTTAAACTGAGACTTCTGAAGACCTCATATCAAAGTCCCTTCAAGGCAAGTCATTTCACTTGGCGGCCATCTTTGAAATATAAAATTTTCCAAAGCTGTTGACTAAACTTGGAAATCACCATGGAAATCTGAAAACAACTATCTGATAAAAACTCAAATCAAAACAGCATTTTTCAGGCAATACACATGTGCAGTCATAACGTAAATCGCAGACTGTAGTGGCTTCCTTTCCTTCTTTAGCCACTTCCATGAGGGAAAGTATCTTTGACGCTACGCCTGTTTTAACAAGACTTGAACTTTATTGTAACAAAAAGGTGAAAACTTAAAGACAAAACTCTCCCTCCAAAACTAGCAGTGTGCCACATCACTTCCTGTTTAAGATGGCTACCTTCAGGAAATCTCCAACAGGAGTGCAATTCTTTCCCTTAACCACAGGGGGAGTACAGACAAATAGTTACATACAGCCATGACATTGAGTAACATTATTAATAGCCTTAAGACTCCTACACATAGACAGTAAAAGAAATGGACACAGCGATTGGAATCAACGGAGAAAAGTCAATTAGAAGCTCTTACTTCCTGATGGCTGCGAGCGTATTGCGCAGACTCAAACTGAGCTTGACGACGTAGATGTGACGTGAGCAACCCGTCTGTCTTCTAGTAGCCGTGCCAAGAGAAATCTGAATCATTCCCTTCCGAAACTTGCAGAGACGGAGAGTGTGAGTAGGAGGTGTCCATGAGCTAGGAGCAGGAGCAACGTTTGCTAAGTATTCTGATTAATTATTTTGTCATTTTGCCTCCACGTCCCCCCGATTGCCCGCGAGCTTCTCCTCCTGTCCATACGGTAATTCTCTACTGTGCGACAGAGAGTCGCGTGGTTATGACACAATCGTTAGCATATTTTTACAAAAACAGCTTCTACGGGGCCATAACGTAAGATACAAGGTAATGGAGCCTTTTATACATTTTCGTGTTTCTTTAGAAATAAATAATGGACAAATGGAGTCTTTAAACGTCTCAGATGTAAAGTTATTCGCTGTCAAAGTGACGCCAAAATGAATGGGAGTCAATGGAATGCTAACAGCAGGTGGGGGTCCGCTAATCAATGGCGGTGCCCGGGGAAGCTTCAGTGTTTTCTGAAACATTGGCCCCCTGCTCCTACACCGACTTTCTATAGCAACTGGAGCTTCTAATGGCAGCTGTTACACCAATCAGAGAGTTCAAAAGATCTTGTTTGCTCCGCCCACTCCCATGAAGCACTACGAATGATGTCATCGAATCGATCTCCCTATGCTCTCAAAATACTGAAATGTTTGTGTATATACACATATTTTGGAATAAACTCTAAAAAATACATTGTTTTTATAAATGTAATCTGTAAATGAGTAGTTTTATATTTGCAATATAACATTTGCAATGCTTCATGGGATTGTAGTTCTTTCCCTCCCTAAACCTAAAGTGCCCAGTCTTGAACCTTTGAATTTTTGTCAGATTTTCAAAAGCTTCAAATCGCTTTAACAAAGATTATTTTGGAATCCATATGGGAAAAATGTATTGAAAAAATACTTCCAGAATCAGCGGCACTTAAAAAGATGGCAGGAACTGTTGCAATCGATCGGCGATAGGTTATTTTATTTAGAAGGCGGGACTTATTTCGCCATATTACGCGTTGCATTTTCTCCCATTCATAGTAATATAAGTGTGCGGTCTTTCTATACCTAAAGTATTTGCCTCATATTCATAAACAGAGAGACACTTGAATACAGAGACCCACACAACTGAACTATTCACCACAAATGCTTTAATTACAGTAGCTTCCTATAATCACAATGATTTGAAATTTGACACAAACACAATACATCTTACAACTGTTATGCTGTGAATTTTACCTCATGAGAAAATGCGTACGAAAAAAAAAGTACTTATGTGACTACCTGCAGGAATTCCTGTATCAGAAGGCGCACAGCACTCTCTTTACAATAAACCATGAACAATGCTCTCAGGTTTTATCAAATGACAAGAACTTAATGTTTTCTGTCTTTTTTCCCCACAGATTTCACAGTCGTTTTGTGCGTTTTTTACGGACTAGGACTACACCACAAATGTAAATGCAGTAAACACATTTAGAACTGCACGTTGAAAGTGAACTTAGATGAAGAAAAAATCTTTTACTAAAAAAATGCTAAAAAACAACACGTCTAATTAAATGAAATTGCTTTACAGGAAACATCATCCACTATACAGTCTTACCGAAAAGTACACACGTAGTGTAGAGATGTCTGGGTGAATTTCCAGTTACGCATGTAATCGGGGGGAAAAAAATGGCCATTTTTTGGGGAGAATACACAGTATCGACATTATGAAAAGATTGAGCTCTTTTGCTTTAAAGTTTGTAGATGAATTGTAAAAGTTGAGATGATTAATGCAGCTACATGTTCACATTGCATAGCAGAGCAAGTGCAAATGCACTTCTTACCACAGTGATGTCAGAATATTTGCATACAGTGATGGTTTATATGCTAAACTCCTTCAAAGAAATGAATATAGCTGCTACTTAAAGTATAAATCCATTTTATGATAATAAACAAAGCTCACAAAAAGTGATGCGAGATCATGGAAATTCAAATATATTTATATCCTGTAATTCATACAGGAAATAACCAAGAAATCATTATGACCTGAAAATGTATTTCTCTAAATAATGTGCAATTAAACTTCATTAGAATGGTAAAAAAAAAAATGTTGCTTGGTAGAATCAAAGGCTTTATTCTGACTGATTTTGATATTTAAATAATTCGCTTGGTTCTCATAACCACTGACATCATAACCATTGACTCTTTACTCAAGCAAATCAGCCTGAAGTTGAACAATCATTCCATGTTTGCAAATAGTCCTAAAAATACCACAGTAAACCACGATTAATACTTTGAGACCAAAAAAAGAAAGAAAAAAAAGATAAAATTATGACATTTTTTAAATAAATAAAAAAAAGAAAAGAAGAAATTGGAAAAAAAAGATTCATTAAGTGGCATATAGAATTAAATCACAGTATCTTTCATAAACCATCACTGAAATGTTTTGGAAAACCAACCACACTGAAAATTCACATTTAAAGCTTAAATAAAATGAAATAAAATCAAAGCAATAGCCTGTAGCTCACTAGAACAATTCAACCCTCCGTTCTGACTGACAGCAGCGGTCAGAGGGAAGAAGGCAGCAGAGGTTCAGTCACATAGCATCTCTGTGCTTTAAAACCCAGTGGAGTGGACGCTCGGGACGGGGTAGAACTTTGAGATCCGGCTCTGGGAGGAGGGGTTAAGGCATGCAGACTCCCCGGTCATTTTGAAGAACACTTCCTGCTCTTGTAGCTTACGGGCGAACTCATCTTCCAGGGCCTGGACAGAGAGATTTCATGTTCTAAGTAAATGCACTGATCAAACATGGTGGAAGTGTTCACTCAGTAATGTTTTGCTGACATCTAGTGGTGCGGATGAAGCATCACACAAAGGCTTTTCATAGGCTGCCATAGTCAATACGCTGATTTCACGCAGCCGTTATTTTGAAATCGAATGCGAGGCTCCGGTGGGAAGAAAACCGGAAGTGTCGCCTTTAATCATAGGAGAGTCGTGAATGCGATGGCGTATTGTGTTTAATGGTGTTGTGTCAATTCTAAAACTGTACATACATTTCTTTCATACTTTAGACTATATACAGTGAAATTCATTTATAAATAAAATAAATTTTTTTATACAATTCAGAAAGTAAAAAAAGAAGCAGGAATGAACTATATACATATCCTGTATTGGATATTAACATCCAAAAGTGTAAATCGCGGCAGCAGCTTCAGGTTGGTAGTCCAAAGGCATTGTTGTTTATCTTTACTTCCGGGGTTTTTCCCACCGGAGCCTCACTTTCGATTTCAAAATGGCGGCTGCGTGAAATCAGCGTATTATGTCTGTGTGAGAAAGTCCTGTAATAGGGGGTTTACCAAGATTTTGAAGAGAAAAAAAAAGTACATTTGGCTGGTCAAGTGATCTCAACATGGCATCTTTAATAAGGGAAAAATTTATGAGTGCAGCTTTGAAAAGTCTCAGTAATTTGAATTATTATGATGAAGTTTAAATGCTTAACATTACAATAGAGTGAAAATTAAAAACTGTTTGGGGTCAGTAAGAAATAAATTAATATCTTATTCAGCAAGGATGCATTAAATTGATCAAAAGTGACAGTCAATATGTATAATGTATAATGTAACAAAATATTTACATTTCAAATAAATGCTGTTCTTTTGAACTTTCTATTTATCAAAGATGAAGAAAAGTGTATTTTTTTCCACAAAAAAATGAAGCAGCACAACTGTTTTCAACATTGATTATAATAAGAATTGTTTCTTGAGCATCAAATCATCATATTAGAGTGATTTCTGAAGGATCATGTGACACTGAAGACTGGAGTAATGATGCTGAAAATTCAGCTTTGCATCACAGGAATAAATTATATTTTAAAATATAATAAAATAGATAACAGTTATTCAAATTGTAATAATAATTCAGTTTAGTGAGCATAAGAGACTTCTATCAAAAACATTTAAAAAAATCGAATCGACCCCAAACTTTCGAATGCTAGTCTTTATAAATTAGCATTGCAGGTTTCATGTGCAGCATTGCTTAACGAGTGATTGGCCCTCCAGAACTACGATTGAGTGTCGTACCTTCTTGCGGGGTCTGAGTTTCTCTCTCCAGTCCTTGAGCTCTGCGCTGTGCTCTTCATCCAGCTCCTTCAGCTTCTGAGTCTCATGCTCGATCAACAGATGACACTTCTCATTCTACAACACACACACACACACAAAGCACGTTAGTGTTTCGTTTTTATACACATGCTGTATTGTTCCTCTGGTCCTGAATGCTCCAGTGTACCTGCAGCTGCTGGAGTTCCCTGGCGTTGGCGTCGCACTGCGTCTGCAGGTCTCTCATCTGATTCTCATGTTTCTGGAGTTGATGGAGACGCTCGTTCTTTTGTCTCTTCTCCTCCTGTGCTGCAAACTGTTTATCGGCCACACAAACATACAAGAATTACTACACAAACACTAACTACAAGAAGAAAATGATCTGTGCAACCAGTTTAAATATTCAGGGATGCACAATATATCTGTACCATATTGATATGAATTGGTATCCGTCGATTTATTTGAGCATGTTAAAGGCACACTATGCAAGATTTGTATCTTAAAATAACAGCTTCGAAATCATTTCGATGGTAAACGAACTCGTAGTAGATCGAATCATCCTGATAGCAAAGCAGGGCGGGACACCACTGGCAAAACCAGCAATGCCAGTTTGAGAGGTGGCGTCCCGACAAATCTCGCGAGAATCGCGACTTGCTTTACAGCACGACGTCACATACATCAACAACATATGAAGCAGCCTCTATGGAAGACACTAGCACGCATTTCAGACGTGAATCATGGCAGAGTCGACGAAGAAAACGAAGAAAGCGCGGTCGGAAGAGTGCAGAGACGGCTCTGCGTGAGTGGTATTTACGACAGTAACGTTAAATACAAGTACTCCACAGCGACTCTAGGGGGCGCTGTTTGAGAAAAACGGAAACTGCATAGTGTGCCTTTAATTTCCACTATTTTTTTTATAGATGACCTTAAAATGTCATTTTAGCAAATCTCAAAATTGTATATCATTATACATACAAGAATTTTAACATTGCTGCATAATTCTGAAGAAACAATTAACGTTGTAAGTTCATGTAGACTAGAACAAATTATTCCGTTAAAGGTGCAGTAAGTGATTTCTGAGAAACACCACTGATATTTGAAATCAACCCAAGAAACACACCCTTGCAAGACAAGATACACTTTATCATAGTAGAAGCGGAGCAAAATAATGCTTCGCGAAAAATAAAGCGAAGATAATGAACAAACAACAAAGAATCCTCAAAGGCATCCAAGATGTAGGTGTCTTTGTTTCCGCAGTAGTTTCAATTTTGATATTTTTAGGTCAAACCGTTCTTGTCTGTCAGTCATATAATGCAGGTCGATGGTCACTGTCTCAAAACACAAGCACAGAGTCCATATTAAAACAATTCCCCATCGTCCAAATTAAACAATTCCCCATCGTAAGTACACATTGATGGCCTAAGACACGAAACGAGCGGTTTGTGTCGCCAAGGCGACATCTATGTATATATCTATACCCGCCCGCGCCGTCAGATCATTTGGACGTGTGCTGTGTTCAAGAGATAACAACGATATAAATACTGTTCGTTTTCTCACACAAACCGCTCGTTTCGTGTCTTAGGCCATCAATGTGTACTTACGATGGGGAATTGTTTAATTTGGACGATGGGGAATTGTTTTAATATGGACTCTGTGCTTGTGTTTTGAGACAGTGACCATCGACCTGCATTATATGACTGACAGACAAGAACGGTTTGACCTAAAAATATAAAAATTGAAACTACTGCGGAAAAAAAGACACCTACATCTTGGATGCCCTTGAGGTAAGCTAAAACATACCAAAATTTTATTTCAAAGTGAACTATCCCTTTAAGCCATCTCTCTTTCTACAGTCTTACTTCAAATCTCACTCTCTTTCCTCCCCCATCATGAGTGGACACGCCCCCTCACTGCTGATTGGCTACAACTGTGTTGGTCCGATCCACTTTCAACAGCATGAATCAGAAATCGCTTACTGCACCTTTAAGCCTGAACCTGATATGACCTCTGACCTGTTTGACCCTCTCACGTTCCAGTTCCGGCGTGACCCCTGTGGTTGTGATGCGCAAACTCTTTTTGAACATGGCCATGCGGGTCTTAGCGTCGCTGCGCTGGATCTTAGGCAGTCTGGTTCTCTCTTGAGTCTGTTTGCTCTTCATCTCCTCCATCAGACGCTGGTTATACCTGTGCATCTGCTCCATTTCCTGTAGAAAAACACACTCAGAGTTAAAGAATACAACAATAGCGACCGGAAGTGCACATATAAGGCTGATGTGGGAACTGAAGTAACCTTCTCGTGTCTTTTGAGCAGCTGGTGTCTTTGCATGAAGTACTGGTCTTTCAGCTGCTGCTTGTGCAGCTGGTGTTTTTCCTGTAGGTGGCGCTCTTCCAGCTCCCACATGGCGGCTTCTCTGGCTACAAGAATCAGGAAGAACTAAGTTAAATCAACTGAATGGCACCATGTGTGACAAAAGCTAGCCCAGTACCAGAGCACATGGTAAGGTAACTATAGCTATGTTTCCATCCAAAGTTGTGGATTTAAAAGTGGAATATCGCATAAAACATTTGCGTCCCATGTGTTCAAGAGAACAAAATCATTCCTGTAGCCTAGAAATCTAGACGCACACTAGCGGCAGCAAAATTTATTTTGCAGCCAGTGTGGTCCAGCAACTCTCCGTTGACTTTCGAGCTGGAAAAACCAAACTCTAGTCAGGCCAATCACGTCGTGTATAGAGTAGGCGGGGCGGGCTTAACATAATGACGACAGAGTTGCGACGGTTCCCTGCTACTTTAAAACAAAGAATGGCGGCTGCTGCTGGCGAACAGCGGTCTTTCGAGTCGGCTTTGGGCGCGACTCTGGAGGACTTGGAGTTAAGCTTTTCTTTGAGAAAAGAGCAAAGAACGGCACTAAAGTCATTTTTAAAAAAGGAAGATGTGTTCGGAGTTTTGCCGACTGGATACGGCAAAAGTTTAATATACCAACTTGGTTGTAGTGCTATCCTACTGCGTGCAAAGGGATTTTGAGAGACAACCGTTTATCGGATTGAGCCGTGCCAATGGTGAGTTGCCAGACCTAACATCTTGATGTAGGTCTGGCTTGCCAGGCTATCATTCCTGGGAAATTGGTGCAAAATACTGCCTCTTTTTTCCTCCATCATAAATGACTTGCGTCTCAGAACATGTTATCTTGCGTTCAGATGCCTGATGTTTGGGAACGCAATCGTGTGAGACTCTTCTGGGAAGTCATTATACCAAATCATTCTGAAGAAGACTTTCTTCATGGCTTTGGCTCAAAGATTTCAGAACAACCAAACCGACCATTTGGACAACCTCGGTTGGGATAAATGGTGCTATATAAATAAATTTGACATTGACATTGACATTTGAGATGCTGTGCGATTAAATCGGTCCGCTGGCCAGTCCAGTTATCCAATCACATCCTCTGTTGAGGCAAAGTCACATGATTTATTTGTGACAATTATATATAAAAATTACATATCTCCCTCAATTGTACGCACAAGCTTTTTATGCGCATCTTGGAAGTTTCATCCAGCATTTGATGTGATATCTGAAAATTTGCATAAAAACAGGTGGATGGAAACATAGCTTTTGCAGAGTTGGTATGTGTCGATATTAAAACCATTTTAAAATATCGGATATGAGCCGATAATTATTTTCATGTTATGGCTGATGTTAAAATTCTCTGACTGTCTAAAGTTAAAAATAAAATAAAAACTACAAGCAATTCTTTAAAATGCTACAACCGCTACAAATTTATGCCTCACAACATTATGATGTACAGTATGAAAACTTTAACTTTACATGAGAGTTAGATGATGGCAAAGGTAAAAATACATGCACAATTACATATTCAAAATCAAATGATACCTTTAAGTACCACGAGAAAAATCTCTACTACTGTCTGACAACCAATATGGTACCGATATACTAACGTTCAAAAGTTTGGGGTTGGTAAGATGTTTTGATGTTTTTGAAAGAAGCCTCTTTCGCTCTCTTTGTCTTTGAATGAGACTTAAGGATGATATTGAGTGGGAATGTCCAGTCTGACCTCTCAGGAGCTGCTGCTTGTTGTTGAGACAGTCTCTCTCGATCGTGGCCAGCTCGTGTTTGTGCTGCTGAATGATCTTCTTCAGAGCGCTGTCCAGATCCTGCTGCTGCTTCTGAAGAAACTCCTGCTCCTTTAAACACACACAAACGCAACATTAACAACTAGCACACATTCATTTTGAAATTGGAGAGGGCACTTTTGACAGTGTATCCTCAATAGAAAACCTTAAGTGAACCATTTTAGACTACAAAAGACTCAAGATCTTTTCTGATGATGTTTAGTGGCGTGAGGGCGGGACAACCTGTCACTCACATGAGATCCACCAATAGCAAACCACAACCACCCAATCAATTCCCCATGGACAAAATCAAGTCCCGCCCTACATTTTTTCTTGTTCGAGAAGCCATTGGATAAACGTCACAATAGGGAAGAAAAGACTATCGCGACTTCCATTCCATGCCGACATTACTGTTGAAAAGAAGAATGAAACTGCTTTAAACATTTGTAATGCTTGCTAAACTCCTGCATTCGAGACCAAACCAAGGAAAGAAAGTAAAGGAAAGCAGATTTCATGTTTCACAGCACACTGTCAACAGACATGCCGCTTACGTCCTGCAGGGCGGCGCTGGTGAGACTGTCATCACATGACCTACACATCCTGTGAGGTACAGTCAGTTAAAATCACATGTAAACGGATTCTTATTTAAACCATAAGAATACTTCAGTCAGTAAAAAAAAAAAAAAAGCCAAAATCTCAGCAAAAGAAAATAAAATCAAATGTTACCCCCCCCCCAGATCCATTGGTTTGTTTAAAAATCAACAGAATGTTTCTTCTGGAAAGCAGGGATAAACTCTTCCATACCTCTTTCTTGCGGTTCTTGAGCGTGCTCTGAAACTTGGAGAGCTCTTTGTCCTGCTCAGCTTTAATGCGTTTGGCTTCGTCTCGGAGACGATCGGTGTGTTCCTGTTCCAGACGCTCGATGGTCTGTTTCTGCTGCCGTTCCATATTCTCCACCTCCGTATCATACTGACGCTTCTTACTCTAGCGAGACAAGAAAACACGGAAATTATAAAACAGATCTATAAGAATAGAGCCATTCAAAATACTGAAATAAATAGAAACAGACATGCATATGCATATATATATATATATAAAATGTAAATGTATGCATGTATTTTTATTTTTTATGCACCACAAATGTAAAATATTTGACAAGAAAACAACAACATGAAAATCTATAGAGATCTTTGCCTGATGACAACCGAAGTTTAGTTCAAATTAATTCCGTTTTATTAGCTAGAATAAAAATAATGAACAAGAAAAATGATTGTTGACCAGGTTAACAGGCACAATCTCAGGTGGATTAAAATACTGACCTCCCCTTAATAGTCAGACACGGATTACACACTCCAAAAATAATGAAGCTGTTAAGCATGTGATGTAATTCGGTCAGAGTCCTGCCTGTGTTTCTGGGATTGGCATTACCACTAGTCTCAGGAAAGCAATCAAGGTTTAAGCACCTAATTAAAGCTATTAATGTAAAAACAAAAACCTTTAAAATAATAAATCACATGAGCAGAGTATCTTGGCAGGCTTTGGTTGATTATGTGGATTCAAGATGCCATTTTAAAGATGATACCAGTGAAGAGTTGTCTGATTGTATATATTTTTGCCCTGGAAATCAGGAACTATTTCAGCATAGAAGCTGAATTGATCCTTGATTTACATCGGACCCTTGATATGATCCAGTTTCATCAATGAAACAGCGATTGCAATCTCAATGTCTTTGTTTGTTCCTGCTCACCGTGACTTCTTGTTCGAAGCGTCTGTAGATCTGCTCCCTCTGCTGCAGGAGTTTGTTGCTGAGCTGAGTTTGGGCTCTCTGCTCCTCTTTCTGCAGAAGTCTGAGTTCCCTCAGCTCCTGACGCCTGAAACACACACATTTAACAATCGTTTTACACTGATTCAACAACAGACCCACCTATGATGTATAACCTGTTAACTGTGAAAATGAATGAAAGCATAATAAAGTTATAGATGTTTAAGTTTACTGTGAAGCAAATGTGCTGAACTAAACATTTTTATTGTATACAAAATATATATTTACAAAATAATTTGGCCTAAAAATTGCTAGAAAAATCAAAGCCATATGTCTTGTTCCAAATTTGAAGCTGATATCACAAAATTTGTTATGCTAAAAGGTTTTAACCTCCTGAGACCCGAGAGCTTGCCTGGTGTGCATTTTATAATTGTTCTTGCTATTTGGGATAAGTTGGACCTAATAAGTATAATAACTAAAATTTGTTTTTGTACTGGAAGTAGTTTTTGCAGAAAATGATGTCCTCATGCGAGGACAGTGGGTCTATGTTTTACCATTAAGATGTCCTCATGCAAGGACAGTGGGTCTATAATTTACCATTTTTCTAGCAATTATGTGAAGTGTCAGTACAAATGAAGTGATAAACACTTGACAAAATCTTTACTATTATATATTATTATTTACTATTATAAAATTTTATAATAGTACTGGTAATGGCCAGCAGGGAGCAGTAGAAGGCCACTTATTGGCTCACTTTCATTTTGAAATTCTTGATTTTTACCAGTTTTCTGCACTACAGCAAACCAGTTTTTCCATGTTAACTCAATAATTCATGCTTACACACACACACACACACACACATACACACACAGACAAATGTTGTTTTTTCAATGCTATTGTGATCCGTCTAAAAATTCCCAAGTTTAGCTAACCACATGGTAGAATAAATAACGTAATATAGTCCCAATGTCCTCAAACGAGTACTTCACATTTACTGATGTCCTGGAGTGCTACTATTACTAAAATATGTCAAATTTTAATCCCCATATGATGATGGAGACAGTATTGTACATAAATACATTTGTTTCATTCATATAATTTGAATAGATTTTTTACCTGGGTCATTTTTCTTTCGGGAAGTGTTTTGCTGATATTTTGCTGATTTTCCAGCCATTTTCTTCTCACTGACATTGGTGTAATGTTGTTATATCACCACAAGATGGTGTGGGCAGTGTCCCTAAATGTGGCCAACATGTCTAAGATTTACAAATTTGACTATCATTGTGTCAAGAGGCAAAAATGTAATGTCCTCATATGAGGACGCAGGGACTTAGCACCATCTACATGGTAAAGCAATGTCCAATTTAAAAAAAAAAATTGATTTCTTTTATTAATTACTCGCCCTCATGGCGTTCCAAACCCGTAAGACTTTCGTTCATCTTCGGAACACAAATGAAGATCTTTTTGATGAAATCTGAGAGCTTTCTGTCCCTCCATTGATAGTATACGCAACTATCACTTTCAAGCCCCAGAAAGGTAGTAAAGGCATTAATAAAGTAATCCATGCGACTCCAGTGGTTTAGCCTCAATTTTATGAAGCGACGCGAGGACTTTGTTTGCACCAAAAAACATAATTTACCACTTTATTAACAAAATATTAATCGCGTTCACGAGAGCACTGTGATACGCGTGTTGTGTTGACACAAAAGCAGATGATGTTGGGTGAATGTGCGCTGGAGATTAATACTTTGTAAACAAAGCACTCGCGTCGCTTCATAAAATGGAGGTGAAACCACTGGAGTCGCATGGATTACTTTAATGATGTCTTTACTACCTTTCTGGGGCTTGAAAGTGGTAGTTGCGTATACTGTCAATGGAGGGACAGAAAGCTCTCAGATTTCATCAAAAAGGATCGTCATTTGAGTTCCGTAAAGTCTCACTGGTTTGGATCAACATGAGGGCGAGTAATTGATGACAGAATTTTAATTTTGGGGTGAATTTAATCTTTAAATCCACCAGCAAATGTCAATTTAGAAACATCACGGAGCAAAAAGGTATTTTATTACTTATTCCAAAGTCAACATTCAACACCATTCACAATTCACCTTTTTACTTCTGAAAAGTGACAAACTGGAATCATGCATTAAGTAGGTAAATAGGATTGTTTTTTATATCATTACTTTAAAGACTATGACTGTATTTTCATTGTTTTCTTAGTCCCATACTTTCTTATAATGGCAATAAGTTTAGGATACTCAAATAATAATAATAGTAATAATAATCTATAAATTGTTTAAAATTGAAATGTAGGAAAAACTGTTTAAGGTTGAAAACTGCTGAGCTTTTCTGAAAAAATAAATAAAATAATGGCAACTATCCAGTCTAACAGGAAGCTTTCCCAGGCAGGAACAGGAAGTATTACTCAGCTTGTTTTCCCTTTAGCACATCTGGTGTTGGAATATGGGGTCGTTATCTGTAAAACATACTAATAAACACCGCACGGGAAACCTTTTGTCGCTTTGTGGTATGAAAACAGCCCAACACCGCCGTGAAAGATGATTGGACACTTAAACTACCAGTCTGTGTGCATTTACCAAAACAGGTGATGTTGCTATAAGAATGAGAAGAGGCAGAAGCTTGTACTAGAAAATTTCTGCCACAAAATGAAACAGGCAGAACGAAAGTCTTACCAATGAATGCAAATATGATGCAAACATGAGGCAAACATGCAAAGTGTCTGAGAGCAGTTAAACAGCTGATGGCTCACCGGAGGAATCTCATCTCCTCGCTTTTGGTGTCATTGTCTGTGATGATCTTTGATGTCGTCACGCTGACTTCCACACCATCCACAATGAACTTGCGAGTCTTTTTCAGAGTTTTTTTCTGCCTCTTGTTGTCCTAGAATCACAACAACAACAAAATTATAGTTTTAATACTGTGTGGAAAACTGCAAAAAAAAAAATAAAAAAAAAAATTCCTGATGTTTTTCAGCCTTTTAAATATAGCTCAATATTTATGATATTTTGTGGATTAAATGGCCTTCTTTAACTTGTTCTTTAGTAAAAATAAAGATTTTTTTTTTGACCAAACAGCCTCATAGCCTAAAGATTCAAAATGTTTAAAATGTTAAAACTTAAACCCAGTAAATAAATAAATAAATAAATAAATAAATAAATAAATAAAACCAAGCCATGTCATTTTTCACAAACCTTTGTTAAACTAATAATTCACAATACATTTTTCATAATTTTATAATTTATTTTAGCCTATAGATTAAAAATGTTAAAACTTAAACTCAGTATAAATAAATAAATAAAATGAAGACAGGCCATTTTTCCACACAATAATCACTAATAATTCACAATATATTTTTACAATATATTTTTAGCCTATAGAAATATTCACAAAATTAATAATTCACAATATCTTTTTTATTTGTAATATTTAAACATTTTAATTGCTTAATCAATCAATCAATCAATCAATCTCTTTCCCTCATGCTTCCTCTCTCTCAAATAACAGCACAAGTCATCATAAGTCAGCATATCTCAAGTGACGTTTTGGAATTAGCAACTGAGCCTTGGATGAGATGCGTAAGAAAGTAGTCCCACACGCAAGAGCGTTTTAGGGCGGGTTCACACTTGTAGTTCGGCTTAGCGTTCACATTGGCATTTTAACACCAAACCTAAAGGCATAGGAATACATTCACAACCTGATTGGTCAGCTTTTATTACGCATATTTTGTGACACAATTTGCCAAACATCCAAAACAATGCTGTGTTCTGGGATAATGTGCTTGCTGTATGTGCGTAGCTACATATGATGGTATTTTGACCAGCTGAGAACAAGTGAATAGCTTATCAAATATGTAATTGAGTCAAAACAGCGGCAGGAATCCCTCTGTCACACACACAAACACAGATCTACTGCGAGGAGACCGAACTGTGATGGGCAACACATCATTTGCGACTATGACGAGAAAAAACAGGTGTGCTTGAGCATTCTGTCCTGTTTAGAGTCGCATCTTGTGATATCATGTCCTGGTTTTGGTTGGTTTACATGTCTTTGGTCTGTGTTGAATACATATATCTTTCAAACCGCACCAGAGTTGGTTTGGAGGCAGATTGAGACTCATCTTTTCAGCATCTCGCTCTGCTTGTTTGATGCGCCAGGGTTCAGATGGCAGCGTTCACACTTATTCAAATGAACCACAATAACAAAGCAATCGCACCAGAGTTCGTTTTAATCCAACCAAACATGCCAAGTGTGAACACACCCTTAAGGACAAAAATCTTGAAACAGAATATCTGAACAATGTTTTGAGGTGTAGCAATCATGGAATAATTGACTCTGTTGATTCTTTAAATCATAGACTATACTGACTCCACACTAATTTTGTGATCTTCTATTGTCTGGTGACTAGCGAGTGTAAAGTAATGACAGCTTTTAGTAGGTGTTTCTCACCTGTTGAGAGATGGTTCCTGACGGTTCCTTGGACTTGCTAATAAAGCTGGAGATGGATAAGTTCAGGTCTACGCTGCTGCTGTCAGCTGTCGAACTTATTCCCGAGTCAGAGTCTTGCTTCTTCACAAACCTAGGCTTCACTGGGATTTGTTTCTCCATCATTGCAGGTTTCTCCTTTTCCTCAGCCTTCTCTACTTCTTTCACTGGAGATACTTCTTTCACTGGCTCAGCTTGTTTAATGGGCTCAGTTGGAGTCTCCATTGAAGCCATATCTGAAGCAGGGACTTCCTTTACGAGCTCACCGTTGCCCACCACCTCCTTTTCCTCCTCCAGTTTCTCTCTATCAGGTTTGGCTGGTTGCTCCACCTTCTGGACTATAGTGTCAGCAGGAGTCTCTGGAAGAACAACCTCTGCTTCTACAGCCTTTTCTTCTACAGCCTTTTCTTCAGCTTTAGGTTCTTGAGACTCTTCCACAGCTTGTTCCTTGGATCCAGGTGCTGTTACATCCCGGATGTAGTTCTCGTCCACCTTCAGAGGTTCTTCTTCCTTCTTTATTCCAGCTATAAGATTATCATCTGGTAGCTTAGGTGTAGCGACTTCCTCTATCTTTTCAGGAACAGACTCCAAGGTGGACGGCGACTGGGGAAGCTTCTCGTCTTCAGAGCTGCCGACGCTAGCGTCAGATGGTGCGCGCTTGTGTCCGCGAAGCTGAGGGAAAGATCATTTTAAACAAGTTAATGGTTGATGCAGCAAAGATTTACAACTAATCTTACAATACAATCTTACTACTATTGCTCATACGTATTGTTAGGAATCAGAACGAAGCCCAAACATTACTTGAGGTAACTCTTTTCTTCTATAACTAAGCAGTCAGCAATCTGTACCTCAGGATATTCTCTTGGCCAACATTCATCCAGACTTTTTTAGGTTTAATCTTTCTCTGAAAAGTGTTCTAAATTTGTTGGCAGGCCTTATAATCTCTTACCAGGTTTCCTTCATGATCTTCTTCCTCTTCTTCCTCCTTCAGCTCCTCTACCTCCTCTGTGACCTCCGCCTTGGCCTCAGCGATGAGCTCCCGCAGGGGTCGGCTGTCAGTTACACTACTCACAAACGGGTGCTGCACAGATGAAGATTAACTACTATTACTGCAATATACATATTAAAATTACACATGCACATATTTTTAAGATACTACTAATTTTAACATTCACAAAAAGCAGTCTGATTACTCTGTTCCAGATAAATTCTTGGAAAATGTAGCATTTTAAATCTGATGTTATTTGCAATTTCAGGAAAATAATAAATTAATAATACAATAAATAACAATAAAATAATCACACACACACACACACACACACATATACATACACACAAATTTTACTAATACTGCACTATACTGACTAAATAAATTTAACAAATTATAAAAAAAAAATTCAAACAAATTCAAATGCCTCAAGTAAAATAACATCATTTTATTGTACAGTATGAAAAATGGCTATAAATGTGAGATTTGCTTATACGATTAAATTGAACAGTATTATTAAATTATTAGTGTTTTCAAAGATCTCGAGAAACAAATTCAGTCAAGTGTGTAAAATAAAATAAAACAATGAGAAGATGCATAAATAAATTTGTTTTGAAGGAATGAAGGAAGGAAGAAAACAGTGGTAATAAGTAAATAACTAACACCAGATTTACACAAATATATTTTACATAAATCAAACTTCATCTCATAACATTTTGAAACCTGTTAGAAAACAGATGGTAATATAATAATTTATAATAAATAAATTACAATAAACAACAGCGCGATTAAATTATTAGTTTTCAAAGATTAACTGAATGAAGGTAAAATATAAGGTTACACTTTATTTTAAGGTGTAATTGTTACAGTGTAATTATATATTTAAGTACTAAGTAATATTAAGCAACTAGGGTTAGGGTAGGATTAGGATTTGGTTGAGGGTTAATTGCATGTAATTATGCATAATTTACTGTTATTACTATGGTAAGTACATGTAACATATGTAATAAGGACACTGCAAAATAAAGTGTTACCAATATAAATGTAAACATAAGTGGAAATGAGCCTGCACAACTAGATTTCCAATAAAATAATTTAAAAAAAAAATCTAATACTGACTGATAACTGATATGGTACTGTCTGATATATTGCACATCACCATTTGGCTTAGAGAAAATGAAGCATAATTTAAGACCTTTAAGATTTATTGCATTGTACACAAAAATTGCTGTAAGCCAACTGTTCGACAGACAAGAGGAAAACGAGCACATCAGTGTCCCATGAGGATGCCAGTCTCCAGCTCTTACCTTTCTTGGCTTCGAAACCTGCTGTAGACAGTCAATAGCTGGTCTGAGAATGTGCAGCTTCTTTGATATTATCAACTTAATTGGAGGACATTTCTGTATTTTCAAGCCCATGTTGTCTCTTCAGAGAGCAGAATCTCTCCTGAAGTGTTTAGCACGTGTGCATATGTGCGCAGTTCAGTGCTAGGCTGGCCTACTTAAAGCCTCGGAAACAAAATCTCCTTTGCTGACGTCAAAGGATGAAGGCTGGTGCAGAAAGTGCCTGACACAGACAAATGAATGAACAGCTGCTGATTCATGTGGCGAGAAAGACACCTGGCCCAGCTGGTGGCCGACACAGCAGGATGACGGCGAACAAGGGGGCTTTCACACCAGCAATACTGCCCCAGATTAGGGAAGGTTGAGTGGATATGGCCTTAGATTATAAGTGTTGAAATAAAGGTAGGAAAAGTCAATTCACCTGAAGAAGTTGTGCTGTGTTCCATCTGTTGTCCACGTTCTTGTCCAGTGCGTGTTTCAGGAAGTCACTGAACTCAGGAGACCTGCAGACGGATGAAGAGAAGGTCATTAAAACGCTGAAATAAACCTATTTATTGTTAACCTATTAATCTGTTATATTGCGACAAAAAAAGCAGTAAGTACATCAACAAATAAAAATGATATAATTATATTTGTTTACAAATCTAATTTCAGGTATTTAAGCATAAGCCATGGTATAAAATCATGAGAAAAAAAATTATGTTATGCATTTTCGATTTTCACTTTGAGATATAAACACACATATAAACTTTTTTTTACTTTTTATTCATTATATATTAAAAATACATTTTAAAATGAATCTGTTCCATATTGGTAATCTATCAATTTAAAAATATATATTTATTGGAATTTTAATTTACTGTATATTCAGTTGTGGATGCTTTCCCCTATTTTTACATTTAGATTATTTTTGCCATAATTTAATGGTCCCTTAAAGTTATTCTTTGTAAACATTAATAATTTAATATTCAATTGTATTATTTTAAATGAGATTTTCTTTCCAATCGGTTATTTCGATTATATAAACATTTATTATTATAATCAATGTTGAAAACAGTTGTGCACAAATTTTTTTTTTTCAGGATTCTTTGATGATTAGAAAGATAAATAACATTATAAATGTCTTTACTGTCACTTTTGATCAATTTAATGCATCCTTGCTGAATACAAATATCTTTCCAAAAATGTCTTACTGACCACAAACTTTTGAATGGTAGTGCATAATGTTTCATTATAGATTTCTATTTCAGATAAATGCTGTTCTTTTGAACTTTGCATTCATCAAAGAATCCTGAAAAATAGTTTTCAATATTGATAATAATAATAAATGTTTCTTGAGCAGCAAATCATCATATTAGAATGATTTCTGAAGGATCATGTGCACTGAAGACTGGAGTAATGATGCTGAAAATTCAGCTTTGATCACAGGAATAAATTAAATTTTACAGTATATTCAAATAGAAATCAGTTATTTTAAACTGTAATAATATTTCACAATATTACAGTTTTTGCTGTATTTTGGATCAAATAAATGCAGCCTTGGTGAGCAGAAGACACTTCTTTTAAAAACATACAAAAATCGTACCGGTCTAAACCTTTTGAACGGTAGTGTATATACATTATACATATACAAATCACATTGTTTTGTACCATTTTGAAGGCTGCTGGAGAGTGGGAGGGTCAGCTTTGGCGATCTTGAGCAGAACTCTCATCGGGTTCATCTCGTGGTTGGGCGGTTCGATCTGCGCCAGCTCGATCAGAGTGACTCCTAGAGACCAAATATCGGCCTTATAGTCATACGGCCTGTCCTTAGACGTCTCGCACATCACAACCTCTGGTGCCATCCTGAATGAAAGAGAGTGTCAGCAATGCCAATGTATGCAAGTACAACTGGTCTCATTTTATTGAAACTCTAACTTGCCAGTAAGGGGTTCCAATGAAAGAGTCTCTTCGCTGGACCGTCTTTGTGTTCTTGGCAGACACTCCAAAGTCCGCTGAAAGACACAGAAAATGTTCTTTTTGGGAAACGTTCTGCATAAAAAGATGGCTTGTGCCATCTTTCTTCACAATACATGCCACTTGCTTTGATATTTTGTGATCTAATGCAATGACATTCAGCGGCTTGAGTGTCCATTTAGTTTTATACACCAACGTCACAGAGTAATTTACATCTGGTCAATGATGCAATGTTTATACAAGCTGCGGTTTAGTCTGACATGTAAATGACCCTCCTCAGCTCCTCTCTGTCTCTTCACCATGTTATTACGTAACTGTGAATCTGCTCATCAGCACATGGCATCTGAAATCTCCTGCTGCACTGGATTATATGCAGCTGATGAGCAAAAAAAACTAAAAACACTCCACCGTTACTCTGATAATAAAATTCAAGATTACACATGACCTGATTAACTAGCTGCACATACACAGCACGGTCCCTGTGGGTCCTTAAAAAGTCTTAAATTCAGTTTTATCAAATTTAAATCCATAAAAAGTACTTAAATATCTTGTTATAAGAAATGTTTAAAAACGTGTCGCTGTTGCGCGTTCTACAGGACCACGGTTTCAAAGCTGTTTGCACTAAGTGAACATCGCACATTTATACCAAGCAATTACTTTTGATCTACTGTCAATTAATTACGACAATGTTTACCTTCTGGAGTAAAAGTTTCTGTTTTTGTTCAAATGAACACATTATAATATATACATACACTCACCTAAAGGATTATTAGGAACACCATACTAATACTGTGTTTGACCCCCTTTCGCCTTCAGAACTGCCTTAATTCTATGTGGCACTGATTCAACAAGGTGCTGAAAGCATTCTTTAGAAATGTTGGCCCATATTGATAGGATAGCATCTTGCAGTTGATGGAGATTTGTGGGATGCACATCCAGGGCACGAAGCTCCCGTTCCACCACATCCTAAAGATGCTCTATTGGGTTGAGATCTGGTGACTGTGGGGGCCATTTTAGTACAGTGAACTCATTGTCATGTTCAAGAAACCAATTTGAAATGATTCGAGCTTTGTGACATGGTGCATTATCCTGCTGGAAGTAGCCATCAGAGGATGGGTACATGGTGGTCATAAAGGGATGGACATGGTCAGAAACAATGCTCAGGTAGGCCGTGGCATTTAAACAATGCCCAATTGGCACTAAGGGGCCTAAAGTGTGCCAAGAAAACATCCCCCACACCATTACACCACCACCACCAGCCTGCACAGTGGTAACAAGGCATGATGGATCCATGTTCTCATTCTGTTTACGCCAAATGCATTCAATGCATTGAAGCAACTGCCATGTGATTGGTTGATTAGATAATTGCATTAATGAGAAATTGAACAGGTGTTCCTAATAATCCTTTAGGTGAGTGTATACATACATATACACACACACACACACACACACACACACACACATACATACATACATATATATATATATACATAGTCAAACCAAAATTTATACAGACACCAGATATAATTTATGATATTTTTTTTACTAGTGGGTGCAGGACACTATAGTTAATTTATGTAAGAGAGGATAGCAAAATAAAGTAAACTGTGACATATTATACCCAAAAATTCTTTATACAGTGGACTACCAGTAAAATTTATAACAATTTGGGACCAAAAATTATTCCGACACTCTGACCTGACCATGTTTTGCTTAAGTGTTTTTTCTTTAATTGCTAATGCAAACTTTTCACACCACAGACTGGACAAAATGAAGCATTGCTTGGTAATTGGTTGACCTAAATTGGTATTATCTATTTGTGTACTTAAATTGAACAGCTGACAGCTATTCAACATAACTCATATGTGAGACAGTCTAACAGAAGAATGGCCAAAATAAAGTATCAACAGTTCTTGTCATATTTTATTAACATTTTCTAAACTACAGTTTATTAACTGTGATAATGTGAAAAACGTAGAAGGTGTCTGAATACATTTTGGTTTGACTGTATATAAACATTATAAATTAATTTATGTTTTATTTATAAATTTGACATCATTTTTCTTTAAAAATGGTTTAAAGAATAAAATGTGAGGTTTATCATTTAAAAAAACTTTGTCATTGTTTTTACAGTCATTTTACAATTTAGGATGTTACCATAGACACTGCTCTACCCTGTCCATATGCTATTAATTTTATTTGAGAAGGTCATAAAAATCCTCTAAACCCTCTCCCACATCCACTCACCCAGTTTGACGTCTCCGTCCAGTGTGAGCAGGATGTTTCCAGCCTTCAGGTCTCTGTGGATGACCTTGTTTTCATGCAGATACACCAGAGCATCCAGAGTCTGTTTACAAACCACCCTGATCTGCGGCTCCGTCAGAGGCCTTTCCAGCTCTACACACACATGAAGAGACATTCACAAACACACTCATTTCATTTATAGAGAACCAGCTAATTTCACCTATTACAATAATATCTAACATCTTTCTAACATCTGAGTTTTGAGTTGAGGAGGTTTCAGTCGAAATGAAGCACATTTTGTGTGCTGGAGGTTCGTGAAACTCAAATCAGTGTCCTTATTGATTGAATTTGTGATCCTCCGCTAAGTTCTGTTGTCATGTTTTTTCCTGCCTGCGCTAAACATGGAGCGAGAAGCAATCACATTGAGTGAACTGCCTCAGGAATTACTATGCAATATCTGGATTAAACATGATGAACATATTGAGCAATTTTATATAGTGGCCAAAGTGTCCTAAAATGAGAAAAGCTTCATAGTTTAGGCTGAAAATATCTCCAGGTAAGAAAATATAATAATATATTATAAAAATCTGCAATGTTTATGGCTGTAAAAAAAAGATATCTTTCAATGTGATAGGTCTACCATTCCTTAAAAAAATTGACATATTAAGGGCCATTATATATATACAGTATATATAAATGGCGTTTCAATAAAATGTGTATATTGTGATATACTGCACAAGCATTATCAACAAACATTTTAAAAAATTGTGACCACCCTGAATTTAGTTGGGTCACAGGGATATTGGATTGTTTGTATTTCTTTCTTTCTTTCTTTCTTTCTTTCTTTCTTTCTTTCTTTCTTTCTTTTATTTTACCTACACGTCTATTTCAGTTTACTTGTATATATATACAAGTTTTATTATTGTAGTGAGTTTACACTGGGCAGCTCTGCTGCATTTTCCGAATTCTGGTTGGCAGTTGAGAGAGTGGAGTTGCCGTGACGATTGTGGTGCATCCTTAGACAACAAAGAGGACCTTTAAGCAACCACTAACTATTGTCTCTCTCTCTCTCTCATTTACTGTTAAGGTTAGTTATTAAATTCATTAATTTTCATATCAAATGTTTATTTACATGTTTTAATGTCATGTGTATATCATATACATACATGCTTTTGTCATAAAGAAGTCCATTCGTGTATACTTACGAGCCCAGCCAGTTGTGTGAATTAGGCTAGACAAGCATGTCTGTACATATGGTTAAAGGGATAGTTCACCCAAAAATGAAAATTCTGTCATTGTTTACTCACCCTCAAGTTGTTCCAAACCTGTATGAGTTTCTTTGTTCTGCTGAACACAAAGGAAGATATTTGGAAGAATGTTTGTAATCAACAGATCTCGGTCCCCATTGACTTCCATAGTAGGAAAAATATATACTATGGTAGTCAATGGGGACCGAGATCTTTGATTCTGTCATTCTTCCAAATATCTTCCTTTGTGTTCAGCAGAACAAAGAAACTCATACAGGTTTGGAACAACTTGAGGGTGAGTAACGTTAAACAATGATAGAATTTTCATTTTTGGGTGAACTATCCCTTTAAGGTTCCTTCCTATCTTGATTTATTTATTTACTTATTTATTGTGATTTGATTTAAATATCTATATGTTATATGTATTTCAACGTATTTATGAATCCTGTGATTCAAAGTGTCTTAATGACTCTGAAGTACAATGTTGATTAAAAGACAACAAAGAGGACCTTTAAGCAACCACTAACTATTGTCTCTCTCTCTCTCTCATTTACTGTTAAGTTTTTAAACTGCTTACAGTCCTCCCGACTGCCCGGGACCTGTAACAGATTATTAATGTAAATTTTGGCTTACGCTACTTTTCAATAGTTTGGTGTAAGATTTAAAGTGTTTGAAACAAGTCCTCACCAAGGCTGCATTTCTTTGATAAAAAAATACAGTAAAAACAGTACTATTGTGAAATATAATTTTTAAAGTTTTAAATAACTGGTTTCTATTTGAATATATTTCAAAATGTAATTTATTCCTGTGATGCAAAGCTGAATTTTCAGCATCATTACTCCAGTCTTCAGTGTCACATGATCCTTCAGAAATCATTGTAATATGCTGATTTGATGCTCAAGAAACATTTCTGATTATTATCAATGTTGAAAACAAATGTGCTGCTTATTATTTTTGCGGAAACCTTGATACATTTTTTCAGGATTCTTCAATAAATAGAAAATTAAAATGAAAAATCTTTAGTAACGTAAGTGTCTTTACTGTCAATTTTAAACAATTTAATGCATCCTCGCTGAAAAAATAAATTTCTTTAAAAAAAAAAAATCTTACTGACCCTAAACATTTGAACACTAGTGTGTAAATGAAGACTCAACAGGCATAATGCTACAAAACACCTTGTTGAAGAGACATTGAATAAATCTATATATTGTCGCTCATAGCATGAACAATATTGATTAATAAATCAAAGCACAGTTAAAGTTCACCTTCGCCTTTAAGAATGAAATGTGTTTTTGAGTAATGGAAAGCAACTGTCCGTCGTAAGTGACCTTTTCCTAATGCGGCCTTGCGTGTCAAATGCTTTGTGTGAACTCACCGAGCATGACCGCATCGACGGCCCCGCCGGCACAGAACTCTATCAGGATCTGCACACAGAAACACGGTGAACATGAAACTGGGTGAACTTTACAAAAACACAATCACACTGTTTTACAAAAGCAGCCATTGATCGGCATACTGTCTTTATTTCTCAATGTTCAGTCAGGCACAATGGCAGTATTATGTTTCAGTAGACGAATCGGTTTATTCTATTGTCATGAACACACCTACATGAACCTGCAGGCACTGGTTTAAAAAAAACAAACAAAAAAACAGACTGCACTCATTCATAAAACCATTGTTCATTCAACTCACTCAAAAAAAATCTAGAACACCCATTGAGTTTTAGTGCAGAACTCCACAAACACAGTAGAATCTGTTGCACATCGATGGATAAAACCAGAGTTACAGTACAACATCCAAACCAGGAAATATTGCCCACATTATTAACTTTACAAAACAATTAACTTGGCAGGGCCGTGATTGGTCAAATTCGTTGCTGAGTCTTGAAGGCTTTTCTTGCTCCTCAAAATGGTGACTGACATAAGAGGATCGAGCAAGGGAGGCCTGTGTGAGCACGAGGAAGGATGAAGGCTTTCTACACATTAGCACAGTGTCGGAATTGAGGACTTTCTGTGCTAATAGGATTAGAGTTTCCGTGAACACCAGGCGGATGGAGGGGTCACGGCTGGGGCTAGTCATCTGGAGAGAGGGTGTACATGTATTGGAAGAGACTGTTTACATAGTCAATACTGAACGACAATAGTGTTTCCTGTATTCAGGAGTGCCGCCACAAATACTACAGTATATTTTAGGCGAGAGAACGAGAGAAAAATAGGTGCTGAAATTTAATACACCACTGTTTAAAAGTTTGGGGTCAGTACGATTTTTTTGTTTGAAAGAAATTTAAGCAATAAGCCCCGCGAAGCCGTGTTGGGCGTTGTTAGGCACGACGCGGAGCGGATTCATTAGTATTTATTTTATTCATAAAATAAACACCAGCAACCAAAAATATAACGTTATAACACATTTATTCCTCCGCCAAGCAATGTAGTTCCAATGAGGTTGCTAAGCAACACATGCAGCAACAAAGAATCACAAACGGCAGTTGCGCAGTAATACTAATGTAATGCGGTGTAATAAAGGTGTGTGTTCGTTGAGTAATTTACAACGGCTTCAAACGCGGCTCAACCAATCAAAATCAATCAATTGTTGATTGACAGCAGCGTTTCAACACAGACCCGCCCTCGCTCATGAGCGAGCTGTCAATCATAGTCTGCGCGGCCGGCGCGGTCATTGTTGATACGCTGGAGCACTGTCTATGAGCAGAATGGCGTCTAAGCGATTGTGGTGTTCTGTTCTTGTGTGCAATAAGGGACACAGCAGTCATTTTGATGTTCCTAAATCCAAACCGCATAAGACGCAGTGGCTGAGTTTGTTTTCGAAGGGAATATTCCCCACGATCAACGTCAATGCTTTCATGTTTGTGCGAATCATTTCACACCAGACTGCTTTAAAAAACGAGGGTCAGTAACGTTATAAAGCTGGTTTTGCTAAGAAGCTGCTCCTGAAAAAAGGATCGGTACCAACTATTCGTGTTCCTGCTGCACCTCCAGAAGAAGTGAGTGTAACGTTTTATTAACCTTTATATTAATATTAATATTTATATCAATCTTTGCAAATCGCTTGCTGCACGCTTCACGATAAATGCGGCTGTTTACACTCAGGGTACATTACGGCATGTTTTCTATGTACGACGTTCTCAATATAATTCATAATCCCACGTTTATAATGAACAGCGCGTTATGGTTATTGTGTTATTGTGTTACAAACGGTGTACGCACAGAACAGAGGGGCGGGGTGAGCAAAGCTCATTATCATTTAAAGACACATGCACTTAAACGGCGTGCTGAAAACAGAGCTGTTTTTGACCAGGTAAAATTCGTGTTTTCTTACAATACTAATGAGAATTTTTAATTTAAGTATATTACAGACTTTTAATTTAGACCCTAAAGAATCATATTAGCTTTTACAAAAATGGCATTATATGACCCCTTTAATATAACTCCAATTGTGTTTGGATGAAAGAAGAAAGTCATAACTCCTGGGATGCCTTGAGGGCGAGTAAATTATGGGAAAATAAAAAATTTTGGGTGAACTAACCCTTTAAGACCCCAAACTTTTGAACAGTAATGTATATCGACAATCAAACTTTCCCAATTTATGCTTGCCTCACTGACAGCACAAAGTTCACTCAATCAGCGCAGTTCTTTTTAATGAATCACATGAATCATCAGCTTGAATCATGGTCTAAATCAGTCTGAAACTGCATGGTTTGCTTCCTTTCTGACCTCAGGTTATGATGTTAGACTCAAAATGAGCAAAATTATTTGGATAAAAGTGCCAATGGCTTCAAATAAGAAACACATGAAGCTTTGAAATGGTGTTGAGGCCCATTCACAGCAAGAATGCTCACTATAAAGATAACTATAATGATCAGCATCCACACCAGCACACAGTATCATTCTGTGTATTACAAGCACACGCTGCAATGTTGTCGTCTGCCGCTTTAAATGCTCGAGTTCTTAAAGGAGTCATAATGTAGAAATTTCACTTTTCCACGAGAATCAATGTATGTTATGATTGCATAATGATTGTACACTGGCCGGGAAGCCGATATTTAAAAGTGAAGCGTTTGTTTACCTCGGGGTTTGTAAAATAGGCCACGTGCACGCGCACGAAAAAACGAGATTTTGATTTCTTCCCCTTCTTGACGTCAAGACGGGGGAGGATATACCAAATATGGACACCGCAAACCTATGCCGCGGGAAGCCCGCCCCTCTCCCCCTCTCCCCCTCAGATTCAGTTTAGTTGACTCGAGAAAGATGGAGAAACCGAGTGCACACCTGAGATGCTCTGTGGGTGACTGCCACAAACAACATGCAAATGTGTTTTATCTACCAAAAACGGACGAAACTATCAGGGAACAGTGGATGAAATTCATTTTTAATGACGCTGTCCCAACAACTCTTTCAAGTGGCGTATCGTTAGGTGTGTGTGCTAAACATTTTACACCGGAATCATTTACAAATTTGGGGCAATATCAGGCGAACTTGGCCTCGAAGCTCCGTTTGGGAAAAGGTGCCAACCATCAGGGACTTGCCAGAAATTGAAAAGGTAAGACTGTGTTTTTATTGCTCTACTGTGGTTAACAAATAGCAGCTAACAGCTAATGCGGCTATTGTATGTAACGTTACCTTCGAGGTAAACACAGGGAATGGACTCTACGAATGCTAGCCACATCTTTCGACTTTGTTTTACACTAGCAGCTACAGTAGTGACGGTACAGGAGTCCATGCTCAGTGGCTAAAACTGTTTAAATGCAAGTATGAAAACAATATACCACTAGGGATGCACCGAATATTCGGCCACCGAAAATTTTCGGCCGAAAATGGCCCAAAAGTGTATTTTCGGTTTTCGGCCGAAAGACTTTTATCACCGAAACAATACGGCCGAAATGTTGTGATGACGCAAACAGCAGACACCGCGACCTGCACGTGCTTGTCTGAAGCAACATTACATATCTGCGGTGTGGACGTATTTCAATATATCTAAGAGTGACCCACAGACAGCGATTTTCAAAACACAGACATCCCAAGTCTTCCGGAAGTTCCGGGAGTCTCCCGCGTATTGATACCGGCTCCCTAATTCCCGCAAATTAGTTCAAATCTCCCGGAATCGCGAGCGAGCATGAGCGCGCGAAGGCAGAGAGAGGGAGCGAGAGACCTTTGCGTGTGTGTGCAGAGCAGCCGTCATTTCTCAGAGGTTTACCTGAGCTGTTTATGGTTTTTGCAACTCACGTCCATGAGCATATAACTGCAGATATTATTTTGGGCTATGGCAGTATTGACCTAAAATATCGAAAATAGCTTTCAGTTAGTGGGGCTTCTGTAAGAATGTATATGGCAATGGTGTATTTTTTCTTTTTTCTTTGGTTGTGATTACAATTTCACTAACAATAAGTACCGTCACATTTATTGAGCTATTGCAGTATTTTGTCTATGTTTTTGTACCGCTTGGAAGTAGTAAAATACATTCCTGCAACCAATCAACGCGCCCCTCATTTGCATTATTATAATGACCGTCCACGACAGCCAAAACATCGCATAAGATCTCGCGAGACAATTTGCCTTTAGAAATAAGGGTCTGAGGGGCTCTGTGTTGATTTTTTTTCCACTTTTCTTTTTTAGAAGTGCCTAAAATACTATAATAGAGCATTTGGGTATCCAAGGTAACACAACATTATGACTCCTTTAAAGCAGGACGGATTCTGATTGGTTGTCAATATTTATTGTTCATCAGCTGAAAAAAATTAATAAAAATCATCCTGAAAGTGATTCCAATTATATTGTTTCTCTGTGCTGTTATTGTTATAGTTGTGGTGTGAACTCTGCTGTTCTTTTATATTTAGACTGATTTTTAGAACTATATCTCTATTGTCATCATCCTTGGTGTGAACAGGCCTTTAAAGTCTGAACCCTACGCTATTGTGTACACACAGATACAGCACTGAGAACAGTCACTGTTATTCATGCTCTTGAACGCTGTTGAACTGTGGGTGAGATGTTGGTTTTGACCGGTGGCTATGATAACACAATGGCCCACACAGTGCTGTCATTCAGTCCCAGAACTACAATGGTCATACTCAACGCACAAGACCAGGCTTCCTTTCCAACTCTAAAGTGAAGGATTCTGTCTATTTCCATTGATCCCACTGTCTGGATAGCAGAATGCACTATCAATCCTCATATATACCATATATACAAGCCTGAATTAGTATTTTGGACAAACTTAAAACTGTCTGAATGTAAGTGGCATCTGAAATTTAAGTTATCCAAGCTTTTCTACAAATACATGGAGGAAACTACTTCACACGGACAACTGAATGGCATTATTGATAGCAATGTGTTATTTATCCTGTTTAAGCTGTAAATGGCTGATGAATAATCCAGTTCAAACATTCCCTGAATCACAGCCAAATCAAAGCGCTCCTACATCTACATAAGGAAACGGGTGAGGCCGATATCAGTCCATTTCCTGGTGTACGGCAGGATAAGAGTAAAATATGGACACCTCTTCCAGTACAGTACACAAAGAGGCAGAGGATGATAACAGAAGAGGTAAAACAACACTGTTCTCTCTGTGAGAAAATGCAACATTATTCTGATGAGAGGTTTTCTGGTAAATCTCAAAAAACCTTTCAAGAACAAGTTTAGGTCATGTTCACTCCAAAATCAAGGGAGAATTTTTGTTCTAAATCATATTTCGCCTAAAACGGGCTTGATATGACAACCATGCATTATGACATTGACAAATAAGCACTAAAAAAATTATTTTAATTATAGTTTAAGTACATTACTATTCAAAAGTTTGAGGTCAGTAAATAAACAAGTTTGTAAACAAATTTATAATTTTATTAAGCAAGGATGCATTAAATGGATCAAATGTGACAGTAAAGACATTTATGTTATGTTTCTATTACTGTATTTATGATGGAAAAAAAGTGGAGGATGAGACACAATTTTTTAAAATAAAAACAAATCTTGTCAACCCCAAACTTTTGAATGGTGGTGTATCCATTCTGTACATCCTGGTAGTATTTTTGTACAGCCATAAATTTATGATGATTTACATTTTAAAGGGGTGGTATAATGCCCTTTTCACAAGATGTAAAATATGTCTTTGATGTCCCCAGAGTGTGTATGTGAAGTGTTAGCTCAAAATACCCCACAGATATTTTTATATATCATGTTAAAATTGTCAATTTTTGAGGGTGAGCAAAAACGCACCGTTTTTGTGTGTGTCCCTTTAAATGCAAATGAGCTGCTGCTCCCAGCATAGGGGGCGGAGCTACAACAGCTTGCACTCACACAGACATGCACTGAAAATTTCAAAAAAATGTAAGCCTTTTATGTTCAAACCGGATTCAGACAATGATGGAGAGACTCAAGAAGAAGTAACATGTAGAAGCAACAGGACGTTTCTGAATGGTTAGTTGGTGAATTTATGTAGCTTATGTGTAGTTATCTTCTAGTCATTGATTAGCATATTCTGCCTTGATAATTTATAAATCGTTTTCCGGGGGCGGGGTTAATGTACATTTTAGGGTTTGTGATGTCACTAACCCAGGAGGAATGTCGTGTAGTCTCTACCAGCCGTTTGCTGTAGTCCTTAAAAAGTTATTTCTTTAAAAGCAAATATCTCCCTTTGCTTTGAACTTTGAGCGTTGTAACTTTGCAGATGTTGTTTATGCTCAAACAGCAACATTACACACTAATTAAAGTTAGAAAAGTGAAATCATAATCAACCACCCCTTTAAATAAAATCACTGTATTACAACATTTATAGTAATACAGTAAAATAATGTACTCATCAAGCAATGAGAATCACCTTTGAGAATAAATGGGGAATACGGTAAACCCCGAAACATTTTTTTGGCCGCATTACTGGGATTTTAAAATTCCTTCAATTTTTTGTCTTTCTAATTGAATGTGAAATATAAAAGAGCACATGTACTGTCTGAATTTCATAAAGCCTCTAGGATTTGAACCTCTCGTACGTTTCTAATGTCCGTACTGAAGTGAATCTGGACTGAAGTGACCTGGAAGTTGAGTCCACCTCAACCTTGTGCAGGAAGGAAATGGTTTGAGTCAACGCAGTGAAAAATACATTATGGAGCAAAGAGGACACTGACAACATGCCAACAGACAAGACAAAGCAGGTTACTTTTGGTATGAAACAAAGTTTCAAATTATGTCATCTAAATAAATAAAAATCAAACAATAAATACCGTTTTGTGACTCTTTAATGTGTTGTGACAGATCGTTGTAGTGCCTCAGTTCAAGCGGCATGTTAACCGATCATCTCTTCCTACTCATTAGCACGAAATAAACATGAATGAACATCAGAAAGTATGTTTCAACAGCGGAAAGACATCAACACACAGCGTTTTTCAATTCCACCAACATTAATCGACCAACTCTCCTGTCGGGTTTGTTTGTCAGACAAAATTGTGGATTCGGCGTTATGATTAGTCAGATCGCCTGTCAATTAAACTCCCAGCGAAGGGTGAATTATGAGGCATATTAACATAATTAAACAAGATGGGTCAAAATTTTTTTTTTTTAAGTCAGATTCCAAAATTGTACTGTGGAAAAGAGAATAGAAATAAAATCAGTGACCATGAAAAATAAACTAAATCCACTCACCCACAGTTTGCTCTCAAAGTAAAACGCGTCAAGCAGCTTGACGATATTGTGATGATCACATGATGCCAGGATGTCGATCTCCACCATGTAGTCCTCCAGCTCATCTTCAGTTTTGGTGTCAATCACTTTTGCAGCAGCAAAAATGCCTGTCTGCTTGTTCTGAGCCTGAATAAAAAGAAAATTAAAGTAAAAAATAGACACGCAGCCCTCTAAATAAAATGAGTCTAATGAACCATCTCATGCTATAACTTTCAACAAAGCAAGACTGGTTGGCAGACACTTAGGCTAACATGTTGTTAGTGATAAGAATTAAAAGTGATTTAAAAAAATTGGTTATTCTTTATTATACACCTTGTGATGTTAAACTACCTAAACTACTACTACTATGGTAAACTACTACAAATCAGACATGAATGTTTGAGGCGTGACATACATGAATACATGAGCAGACTACGAATGATTCAACACAATCTCTTTTAACAACCAGTAAACGGAGGTAAAAAGTATTAATTAGACCCATGCAGTCAGCGTGATCCAGTCCAGCATTCAACAGAAATCACATTCAGTGTCATTCATACTAATGAGTCTTTCTGCAGTGCAGAGCAATGAAGTTCACAGAACATTTACGGTATTCAGAATCCAGCGTGATTCAGAAGTGAAAAATTAACCAGGTCAAAGACTGCTGGTTTATTGCAGGACTTATCTGGAATAATAAAATCTGCAGTGGTTTTTATTGTATTTAAGCGTTCCAGTTGTATTTGACATGTTATAATTCAAACTTTTCATTTTTAAACCTTTAGCTTAGATTTAAATGAGGAAATAAAACCATTAGGTTACACTTTATTTGGTACAGTAACACTTTATTTTACAGTGTTACATGTAGTTACTGTAGTAATAACTATAAATTATGCATAAGTAACTAACCCCTATTCCTAACCCTAACCCTATTGTAAGCACATGTCATTCATTATTATTAAATGTACAATTACACTGTGACACGGACACCTTAAATTGTTACCCTTTATTTTAAGGTGACGTAGTTACATTATACTTTACATTGTAATATTAATTAACCACATGTACTTACTTTAGAGTTACGTTTAGGGTTAGTTACATGTAATTATGCATAATTTACTGTTATAACTATAGTAAGTACATGTAGTAATGTAACTACGTCACCGATTACCATTACCGATTAGCCTAAAAAAATAAAATACAATGTTAATTAAAACAACTACACAAAAAGAGTACTAAAAAGTTTTTAAGAGTACTAAAATGATTACAGCCACAGGAAACATGCTTGAAAACAGTCATTATTTTGTAATTCTGTTCAGTGCTCATAGAAGCTCCCAACAGAACACAAATCGACAAATGCCAATGTCCTGAAAACCCCAAACCCTCAATCCAACAGATCATTAGACCATTTACAAACCATCAAACTTGATGGAACCATGAGAAAGTTCTAATACCATTGTTTTGACTGTATAGACTAGAGGAAATGGCCTTAAACTTAATCTCCAAATCACCCTATCCCACTAACAAATTAAGCAACATTAAGCCTTTAGACAGAGCAAAGAAGAGGAATAATCAAGCAGACTGGACACTACAGGCTGAGGTCATGTGAAAGACAATGGCTGAATCCAAAATCACCCGCTATACCCTCAAAATAGGGCTTTATTTGATGGGACAGCCATTTGTAGTGGTGTCCGAAACCATAGTGGACATTATTGAGCGCACCCATTCAATCCCACATTGCATTGCAGCCGATGTACACTCAATAGTTGTCCGAATTGGCTCGCTCGTTTTCATTCACTCCTTCAAGTCAACCGTATTAATGGACTAACACAGGGAATAGTGATTGATGGTTTAGGGGGCGATTTTGGATTCAGCCAATGACAGGGGCTTGTGCTTGATGATGTCATGTGCGTGATGACCTTAAAGAGTTCAGAAACGTTTTGCATTTGCATATTAATTTTTGTACAAGATTGAACAGACAGATAGATAAACAAACAGATATTAGACAGATATATATATATATATATATATATATATATATATATATATATATATATATATATATATATATATATATACACACACATATACATATATACATACACATGTATGCAGACAGACAGATATTAGACACAGACAGGAATTAGACATACAGACAGATAGACAAACAAACAGATAGACAGAAATTAGACATACAGATAGATAGAGAGATATTAGACAGACAGACAGACAGACAGACAGACAGACAGACAGACAGATAGATAGATAGGACAGACAGATAGATATTAGACAGACAGACAGAAATTAGACATACAGATAGATAGACAAACAGATAGAGAGATATTAGACAGATAGATAGATAGATAGATAGATAGATAGATAGATAGATAGACAGACAGATAGATAGGACAGACAGATAGATATTAGACAGACAGACAGAAATTAGACATACAGATAGAGAGATATTAGACAGATAGATAGATAGATAGATAGATAGATAGATAGATAGATAGATAGATAGATAGATAGTACTTTTCTAATAAATAATGGAATCTATCTAAGGCAAACAATATCATATAATATATATAAACTTTTGCAGCAAGATAAGAGCAGACAATTTCAATGTGTTTATTTTACCTTGAACACCTTTCCAAAGGCTCCATCCCCCAGTTCTCCCACAATCTCCCATATTTCCTCCGGATTTGTGTCCCTGTGCACGTGCTCATATTGTTTTTTCTTCTTCTCTGCGCCCAATTTAAAGATTTTTCGGAAATTAAAGAAGGACATAGCTAGATCTCACGCGCGCTTCTCTCTGGTTGGTTGACAAAGAAGGATTTCTTTCAATTAATGTCTTAACAGGCGTAAAGCAATGCAATTGTTATTGCATTCCCATTGTTCAATCTCTTGTTTAATCAGGAAATAGTCTGAGTGTTGACATGTTTGTCTTTGCACGGGATAATTGAAGAGCTTGTTAAATATGTTCAACTAGAAGTCATAAAGGGATCATCATCATGTCACTGCAATAATGCTCAGACAAAGAAAAAATGAGTCTTGATTCTAGCTATTCTTGGAGGTCAATTGAATCATATTTTCAAAATAAAAATAAAACATTTAAATCTACGGTGTGCAATAGTGTGAAGGTGATCTTGAGTTGAAGAAATCCTCCGTCTAGCTCTTTAGTCATGAGGTTGTTGTTCTTCGGAGTTTCATGGATCTGATCCGTAAAAACATCTAGTTTTTTCTCTTTCTCTTTAAATAAAGTCTGTCAAGAGGCTGACAAAATGTTTATATATCCACTTCTATAGATCGTACATCCTCCGTTCCTTGTTTAAAAGCGAAACTGCTCCAAACGCATGATAAAAGGCACAATAGTTTTTGTTTGAAGAAACTATGCACCTCCTGCGTGTGCGTGCTCCGCGCGCCTCCTCTAATCTAGCGGATTTGTTGTCGCTGTGCGCGTTCACGAGGAGCGGCGCGTTCTTCGCTTGGTTCACGCGCTCTTCGCCTGCGCTTTACTGTCGCCTGCCGTCGTGGATGATGTAAACACTGATTTCTCAGGGTTAAATTACATGCTATAAGTCTGCAAATACATGATGTTACTTTAATGTTCACGTTATATGCCGAGTTTATAATTTTAAACACAATTAACAGAATGCAAAATACATATAAATATTTACAATGTATGTTTTTGTTCGTGAAGCATTTGCAACCTCATATTTATATTTTATATTTACAAGATTTTATTTATTTATTTGATTTTATATCTATTTCGCCTGGCTCCGCTTCATTGCTTCATCTCAACTTCAAAACTACTGTATTTGAACCGATTTGAACGTGAGCGTTCACAACTTGTAGTCAAGGCAACGGACGCAAACGGAGGCAGATCTAGTGTTCTGATTGGTTGTCGCCTCTCTGTTTGTCTTGACTGACAGTTTAATGCTGTGTCGTGATTGGTCAGTGTGACTGTTTATCCCTCGGGGTAAAGAGCTTTAGCGTGTTGAGATTTAATTTAACTCACCCGTTTTAATTTGCCAGAACCACTACAAGAGGTAACACGAGCTCACTTACACAACTAATACGTTGTCTTCTGCATTGTCTGTACTGAATGCAGAATCTATTTGCAGGTTTTATAGAGCGAGGTTTATATTTACTGTAACTTTTATCGTTACGTGTGAATGATTTGTGTGCCAGTATAACATTGGTGTCAGTGCAAAACATACCACTTTTAGTGCATGTTGTTGTTTGCAACTATTATCAGTCAATATTAAAATACTAAAATACACCATACTTATGTTTTATTGTTGCACGAGACGCATTTTCAGTGACGTGCAGCCGTAGTATCTCAGTTGCCATGCCAACGTCGTTGTGGTTTAATTTGATACATTTTGCTTGAGAAAACTTGCTTTTAGTAAGTCTGAATAAGATGATTTTGTATAAACAAGTCAATTTGGAGATGCTCTATTGAGATGTAATAGCTTTCAATCTCCATCGAAATGTGTGTGTTTCTTTGTGAAGTATTAATTAAATAAAATGTCTTCATACACAGCCAGGAACCAAACTTGAGCATAAACGAATGACTGGTAAAACATTACATTTACTGAAAATCATTTGTGATGCATAGGATTCTTCATGTATGCTATTTTTACTTTGGTTGTATTGGAATTTTAACGTTTATAGGTTGTAGTAACATTGTAGTCCCAGCAGGTGGCGTCAGAAAGTCAAAACTGAATCAGAGAGCCTGAAGTGAACTAAAAACAAGATGTTGAGATGTTGCTTTAGGCCAGCAATGAAAGACTAATGTTTTAAATGAATGGTCTCCAAATGCACATCTGAAATATGAATTCTTTGTTTCTCAATCTTCTGATCCAGCTAAGGAGGCCGAGGCACTGGGAAGGATGCTGAGGGCCCGTCGCTCCACCAGCCCCGTCAAAGGGGCATCTACCCATCGTAGTCCCACCAGACACTCACCTGTTAAAGTACTAATAATCCATCACTGCAGTAATATTAGTGATTAGTTTCTTTTAATGCTAAAAGAAACTCTCTCTCTCTCTCCTTTAAAGGGTGGCACGTATGATTCAGAGCTAATGAGGGTGTTGCGGGAAAGAGATGAACTGCAAAACATGTTGGAGAAAAACGAGCGGCATCTCTCAGAGATCCAGGCCAATATTAAAGTGCTCACAGCCGAACGGGACAAGACCAGAATGCACTATCAGCAGGTACACAACTCCAAACTTCCCAGAATTCTTGAATCAGGTTGATGTGCTCAAATTGGGCATGACACACACACACACACACACACATAGTATAAAACAACGAAAACCACATAGATGATTCTTAGTGGCTGATGTTTAACTTATTTAAACTATGTAACTATGTTTCTAACTTTAACTTATGTCACTGAGGTATAGACAGTAAACGATTTTAAATAATGTTATTATTTTTTCAGTATATTTATTATATATTTATTAGCATGTAGTCCTTCTTAGTATTATAATATTTTAATCATTTGTTTTGACTTCACTACAATGAAAATATACAGCAAAAACAATTATTTAATTTTATACTGATTAAAATATTTATACACACACACACACACACACACACACACACACACACACACATATATATATATATATATATATATATATATATATATATCATACAGTATAATAGTAGTATTACTTGACAGATAATATTTTGATAATTTGTTTTGGCTTGACTACAGTGACAATATACAGTAAATGTATATATATATATATATTTTTTTTAAATAAATTATATTTTATATTGATTTAGCAAAACATTTTTAGCACATGCATCAAATTTTTTACAGTGTATATATATATATATATGCCAGATAATATTATGATAATTTGGTTTGGCTTTACTACAATAACAATATACTGTACAAACAATTCTTTAATTTTATATTATTTATAATATTAAATGATTAAAACAATATTAATTTAATATTTTAGAGCAATATTTTTAGCACATGCATCAAATTTAGTTTGATTAAATTATAATAAAAAATATATAATATATAATATAAATACACTTTATATGTATAGTTGTAATATTGGGGATATTATTTGCCAGGTATACAGTAGCCTATATTTTAACAATTTGCTTTGACTTCACTACAGTGACAATCTACAATAAAAAAATAAATATATTTTTGGAAACAACAAATATTTTCACTCATAATGTTCTTTCTAACACAGAAAGAAAGCACTCCCCAATTATATATCCAGTATCTCATGACCCCACTAAACAATGTGCCCTAACTCCCCCTGCAGGCTCAAGAGGAGATAGCAGCTCTACGGCGGGAGGTGATGAAGTCAAAGGCAGCGCGAGGGCCCAAGAGCAGCGTGACCCCTCAGAGCATCCTGAAGCGAGTGGAGGCCGAACGGGACGAGGCCACAACGGTCCTCAACCGCATGACCACGGAGAGAGACAGCCTGAGAGAGAGACTCAAGGTATGATCTCCAGCCTGCATCACATTCATGTGCATCCTCCTAATGAAGATGTTATTTAGGAGCACTAAAGGAAAATCACTTACGCACTAGAGTACAGTAATAAATTGAGTCATCTCACTGGGGATAATACCAGGAGAGAGGTGTGCTTTTTTTAGCCTGCTGAGTGTATGTGTGTTCCCTTTGAACTGCACGTGTCCTCAGATCTCTCAGGAGACAGCCATCAGCGAGAGAGCTCACCTGGAGCAGAGGGTGGAGGACCTGCAGGCTGCTGTACTCACAGTAAGAGCTCTGTGTTAATTCAACATAATGTACTTACTATAGTTCAGAGGAAAGCAAAATCACCTATCAGATCTCAATTGTTTCTTTCAGACAGCAATAAGATTAAATGGAGTCCTATTTAAGCCTAGTGAGATCTGTTTTTGAACTGAACTCAGATTTGAACTCAACATTTGCATCACATTTGATCAAAACCAAACTATATGTCTGAACTGCTATCCACATTGTTTATTCTTTCTGTTATGACACTTAAAATAAGATTCCATTTGTTAATATTAGATAACTACATTACTTGGCACGAACTAACAATGACAGATGCTTCTAATCTTAGTTAATGTTAAGTTTTACATTTATTAATACGTACTTAAAGGGATACTCCACCTTTTTTGGAAATAGGCTCATTTTACAACTCCCCCAGAGTTAAACAGTTGAGTTTTACCGTTTTCGAATCCATTCAGCCGAACTCCGGGTCTGGCGGTACCACTTTTAGTATAGCTTAGCATAGATCATTGAATCGGACAAGACCATTAGCATCTCTCTCAAAAAAATGACCAAAGAGTTTTGATATTTTTCCTATTTAAAACTTGACTCTGATAATAGGTCTAATAGGTTAGACAAACTTAGTCCCGGTTCACGTTGGAAGTTACTGAGCTGGGGACTATTTTCAGGCACTGCGTCATATCATTACGCCTGCTGGACTCATGGTACGGCAGCAAAGTTTCTTGATTATTACGCAGGAATGAGAGTATAGTTCCTAGCCATATCAACCTAGAAAATCGCAACTTTTCATTTTCCGTCGGTCTTAGTACACGATGTAACTACAGAAGAGTCAAGTTTTGAATAGGAAAAATATCGAAACTCTTTGGTCATTTTTTTGAGAGAGATGCTAATGGTCCTGTCCGATTCAATGATCTATGCTAAGCTATGCTAAAAGTGGTACTGCCAGACCCGGAGATCGGTTGAATGGATTCGAAAACGGTAAAACTCAACTCTTTAACTCTGGGGGAGTTGTAAAATGAGCCTATTTCCAAAAAAAGCGGAGTATCCCATTAAAATCAAAAGTTGTATCTGTTGTTATTGGAAACACTTTACAATAAGGTTTCATTGGGTGACGTTAATAATGCATTAACTAACAATGAACAATACATTTGTTACAATGTTAACGTTAGTTATTAATAATACAACTATTAATTGTTAGGTCTTGTTAGCTCAAGTCTATTAAATAATATTAACAGATACAACTTTTGATTTTACTAAAGTATTAGTAAATTAGTATTAACATTAACTAAGGTTCATACATTCTTTAGAAGTGGTTTCATTGTTAGTTCATGTTAACTAATGCAGTTAGCTGTTAACAGTTACATGAACTAACAATGAAAACACTATTTTTTTATTAACTTTTATTAACGTTAACTAAGATAAATTCTGTAACAAATGTATTCACTTTTTAGTTAATGTTAACTAATTGGACCTAATTGTAAACTTGTATGTCAACAATTGTCTTATTTGTTTCTGTGTTTATTTCTTTATTTCTAAGACATTTCATGTGTAATATTGAGTCAAAATGGATACTTGAATTGAAACTTACGTGCATTATGAAAGCTCTAAGCGATATAATTTTCCTCTGGGCTATACTATAGTATAACATATTGTACTATACAGCACAATGCTATACTGTTTCACTATACTATACTATACTATAGTATAAAGTGTAGTTATTGTCATAGACAGTTATTGTTAAGGACTGGTGTCATTGTTCTGTGTGTCCCAGCTGGAGCAGGAGCGGGGGGAACAGAGAAGCAGGCAAGCTCAGATGAGGGAGACCATGATGGGTCTGGAGGAGGAAGTTCACACGCTTGGGCGAAAACTCAGTGCCAGTGAGGACGAACTCAGCCACTTCAGAAATGAGTGCAGCAGCCTCAGGTACAATAAAAAAACAACTAGCGTAGATGTGTCCTTAGAAAGTAGACTTAAAGCCGGTTTTGTTAGTTTAGTACTTTGAACATTAATTCATTTGTGTGTGTGTGTGTGTGTGTGTGTGTGTGTGTGTGTGTGTGTGTGTGTACCAGACTGGAAAATACTCAGGTGGAAAGTTCTCTGAGTGAGAATCAGCGGAGACTGACCAGCAGGATTGGAGATCTACAAAACGCTCAGGAGAGAAATCAAATACTGGATGAGAAGAACAGTGAGAAAACCAGACAATACATTTAATCTGTGCTTTTATTAAACAGTTGCGTTTATTTATCAGTATAGTAGATAGATAGATAGATAGATAGATAGATAGATAGATAGATAGATAGATAGATAGATAGATAGATAGATAGATAGATAGATAGATAGATAGATCAAATGCCAAAGTTGTGGGAAGAATATTTATATACTACTGTTCAAAAGTTTGGGGGTCAATAATTAAATAATTAAATAAATTAATACTTTTATTCAGCAAGGTTGGAAAAGTGACAGCAAAAAACATTTGTAATGTTGCAAAATCTTTCTGTAAAAAAAAAAAAAAAAAAGCTGTTAGTTTGAACTTTCTATTCGTCAAAGAATCCGGGAGGAAATATTATTACCGGTTTTACAAAAATGTTAATCATCAAAACTTTTTATTTATTTATTTTTACATTGATACAGTTATAAGAAATGTTTCTTGAGCTGATAATCATGAGCTGATCTTGCTTTGATAATCATCATATTAGAATGATTTCTGAAGGATCATGTGACACTGAAGACTGGAGTAATGATGCTGAAAATTCAGCTTTGCATCACAGGAATAAATTACATTTTATAATATATTCACATAGAAAACAGTTATTTTAAGTTGTAATACTATTTCACAATATTACAGTTTTTACTGTATTTGTAATGAAATAAATGCAGTCTTGGTGAGACTCTTTCAAAAACATTAGGAAATCTTACTGACTCCACACTTTTTAATGGTGGTGTATCATGTTTTTGGATGGATTTTTTGAATTAATCAGTTTGATACTTGCAGTAATGTCCATGTTTAAAGAGTGTATGTGTGTCACTGCGTCATTCTTCCTTTTCCTGTGTGTTTCAGACTCTCTCCTGAGGCAGGTGACCGCTCTGCGAGAGGAAGTGAACACACTGAGAGGTACAATCTCAGAGCTGGACCAGCACAGAGACACACTGCAGGAACAGCTGGAGAACAAATCGGATCTGCTCAGCACAGCAAATGACCAGCTAGATGACAAGGTACCATCCTACTTACACATACAGTAATTAAACTCACATATTTTTGGTTGGTTTTAGGTTGCTTGCTTTCCAGTTAGTTAGTACGTTTGTTGATATCGTTATTTATTTGCAGGAGAAAACCATTAGGAGTTTGAAGCTGAGAACCGAGGATCTTGAGACAGCTCTAATGTAAGTTCTGTTCATTTTCACAGATTAGCAGACAGTCATGTGTATTGATTTTGAGACCATAATGATTAAAATGATGCCAAAGGTCTGTATAACATAAGCTTGCTTACTGTATTATTTTCTTTTAATTTCACAGTGTGTTATGTTCACCATCCAGGTATAAGCTTAATGCTAATGTATCATAATTAGACTACAGTCTATAGCCATAGCTGTTCTTGACTGTGGCGCATGCTTATTATTACGCAGCTCTCTGGAATACTTGATTCTGATTGGTCAGTTTCAACATTGAGTGGTTACTGATGCTAAATAAATATTTGACATGCCATTGTCCATGGCAACATACCAATGCTACTTTAATATCATGCAAAGCTTCACCCTGTCAGGGTTTATTTTGCGATAATGACCAGTGGCTGTACATTATCCCTTACATAGTCACCTGGGTACAAAATGTATCATTTCCTAGAATGTTTTTGTGTAGTTTCTCCTTTATATACAGTACATTCAAATGTTTCGGGTGGGTAAAATTAACTTTTTTTTAAAATAAGTCTCTTATACTCACCAAGGCTTTGTTTATTTGATGAAAAACACAGTAAAACAGTAATATTGTGAAATGTTATTACAATAAAAAAAACGTTTTCCATTTTAATATATTTTAAAATGTAATGTGATTCAAAGCTGAATTTTCAGCATCATTACTCCAGCAGTGTCACATGATCATATCTCCTTTCTTTTTATTATCAATGTTGAAAACCATTGTGCTGCTTAATATTTAAAATAGAAATATTTTATAAAATTATAAATGTCTTAAATGCAATTTAATGCATCTTTGCTCATTAATTCCTTTCAAAAGGAAAAAAAAAAATCTTACTGACCCCAAACTTTTGAACCGTAGTGTTGTTTCCTCTGTGGATATTTGGGTATATGAGTGTATGCGTATGTGATATAATATGTGAATATTAGTATAGGAAAAGATGTATGATTATGATGATATGTGTGACCCTGGATCACAAAACCAGTCTCAAGTCGCATGGGTATATTTGTGGCAATAGCCAACAATACATTGTATGGGTCAAAATGATATATTTTTCTTTTATGCCAAAAATCATAAGGATATTAAAGTAAAGATCATGTTCCATGAAGATATTTTGCACATTTCCTACCGTAAATATATAAAACATTTATTTCTGTGAGTGAATGCAGCACAATCGCGAACATAAATGGACAAATTTAAAGGAGATTTTCTTAATGTTTCGATTTTTTTGCACCCTCAGATTCCAGATCTTCAAATAGTTGTATCTCGACCAAATATTGTCATATCCTAACAAACCATACATCAATGGAAAGCTTATGTATAAATTTCAATTTAAAAAAATTGACCCATGTGACTGGTTTTGTGGTCCAGGGTCACATATATGAATGACTATGGAAAAATGAGGATAATGATGTGACTTCCTGTCCCGCAGATCTCTGAAGGAGACCGTAACTGGCAGAGAAAGAGAGCTGGATGTTCTGAGGAGGAAGTTGTCAGACTCTGAAAAAGAAATGGGTGCAGTGATGAAAGTCAAACATGCCACGCTGCAAGAGAACGATCAGCTGAAGGATGACCTTGACAAAGCACATCTGGAAAATCAGGTACCAAACTTTTACTCAAGGGCATTCCAATAAATGAGGTAACAAGACGTCCAACTTTCTTTCTTTCTTTCTTTCTTTCAGACTCTACAGCTCAAGCTGGATGAAGCTAATGAGGAATTAGACGACTTGCAGAGAAAAGTACAAGATCACGTTTCTGACATTTCACGCACTGAAGATCTTTTGTCTGCTAAGGTAAAGTCCCTCAAACTAAAAAGCTAAATGCATGTTCTATGGCTAAAGGTGAATTTGAGTATTGTGTTGTCATTGGCATAGTTATAATCTGTTTTGTTCGTTCTTGTTTTCTGCCCTTAAGGAGCGCGAGTGCAGGGAACTGCAAGAGTCTCGAAGGAAAGCGTCTCTTCAGCTGGAAAGCTGGGAGGCACAGGCCCGGCATGCTGAAACCACTGTCATCGAACTCCGTCTTGAGCTTCACAACTCTAACTTAGAGATACTTCGACTCAAAGAAAGAGCAGATAGCCTGGAGAGCAGCTTGCAACAGGTCACTTGGTCATCATGATGTTGGTGGTTAAAAGGATAATCCACCCAAAAATGAATTAACATCCCTTTAATATGCAGGAGATTCTCAACACAACCTACATGCACACTACAAGACTGAAGCTTTTTGAAGTCTCAGATCATCGCAAACCCACAGCCAGAGGTGTAAAGTCCAGTCCTGCCATATATTTATTCCAGCCTTTTCACTAATATCTCCTGGCTGAAAAACTGTGCTAATTAGCAAATCCAGGTGATTGAAACTAAATACTGAGGAGGACTTTTACTTTCTGAACCTGGACTTTACACCTCTGCCCACAGCATGTGTCTGTCGCTAATGCTCTTCAGTCCGCTAGTGTGCACGTGGCTTTAGTCACCTCAATCTCTCATAAATTGTGATTTGTTGCCGTGTCCAGGCACTGAGTGCAGAGCGGAGCTGTAATAGTCAGCTGTCTCAGCTGAACCGAAAGATGATTCACATGGAGGAAGATCTGCGTCAGACCCAGACTGAGCGCACTCAGATGCAGACTGACCTGGAAAAAACACGAGAGCTCTGCGTCAAATTGGATGCAGGCAAAGAGAATGTGAGTGCTCAGATTGGTTTATGTTAGTCTGCCTGTAAAACAATACTACCTGCTTGATGTCAGGCCAACAACTGTTAAAGTTACGTTTCCCCTTGAGCTTGGTTCGGCGTTGCACGATTACAAATTTACAAAATCGCCTTTGGGAAACAGAACTGGGACAAACTGAAATTGAAGTGAGATGTAAATCATGTAAATGTTCTCATCCACGCAGGTGCAGCGTGAGCTGGAGTCAAGCCGTTCTGAGGCGGAGCTGTTACAGAAGCAGCTGACCGGCGAACGTCTGTCTGTTCAGACTTTGGAGAGCCTGCTGGTGTCCTCGCGTGAAATGGGGTTACAGAGGCAGCTCACCTTTCAGGAAAGACAGACAGATATACAAATTCTCAAGGACAAACTCAGCATGGCTGACAGCAAAGTGTGAGTGCACGTACGACATTTCATGGAGCACAGCAGCTGTTTCTTGTCTTTCTCACTGTCTTCATGTCCACTTTTTTGCTGTCTCTAGGAGTTCTCAGAGTAGGGAAATGGCTCAGCTGAGGACACGATCCGCTCAGCTGGAGGCAGATCTCGAGATGACGAAGAGACACCTGTCTACTGAGCGCTTTGAAAGGTGAGACGCACACCTAACGGGGACCTATCGTATCCCTTTTACAAAGTCTTGATCATGCTTGAATGTTAAAAAAAACAGATTATCTTTCACCGTGTGCGCTCAGTCTGGGCCTGACGCAGATCTTCCTCCATGTGAATCATCTTTCGGTTCAGTTGAGACAGCTATTTGACATTGTTGCAGCACCTCTCTTCTCAGTCTGTCAGTAACGCTCAGTTTAGTTCCTGTCTCTATGAAGCTCCTCCTTCTGAAAAGCATAATGTGCTCTGATTGGGCGGCTGGATCAGTGTGTTGTGATTGGTCAACCATTTTGAGCATGTTTGTGAAATGTCACGCCCCTTACCATAGCTACGAGTTTCAACACACTATGCTACTCAACCAGGCCTCGCCACCTTTTTTGCGTATGCCTTTGGCGGGAATTATTTAAATGAGGAATACTGTGACATGTATGTTCTCGGAAGACTACAATCAAGGCGTTTCAGGGAGTTCAGAAACGCCCTTTGAAGCGACTTTGTGCTTTGTAACTTTGCAGACCTGCACACAGCAAACATTACACACTAAAGCATAATAGGACCTCTTTAAAGGGATTGTAAAAATGCTTTCATTATTTACTCATCCTCATGTTTTTCCAGTTCCAGTTTTGAATATATTTATTTCTTTGTGGTTTGAACAATGAAGACTAAGGATTTGAATGTCCACTCTATGTTTGTCTCTCTCTCTCTCTTTCAATCAGGGAGCGGGCAATACAGGAGCTGCGCAGGCAGGGTCTCTCAGCTGTTTCTCCCGTCCTCTCCTCCACTATGCGCTCCTCATCCACTTCCCGCCATCGGTCTCTGAGTCCTCAAAGATCATGGTCTCCAGAACGCTCTCATCACAGCACACCTGACCCACTGCTTATGTCCCACTACCCTGACAGGTGCGCTCCAGTGGCAGATTTGTCATTCTAGGTTTAAGCAAATGAACAACTGGTTGTTATATTCAGGTAATTATGATATGTTTACGCTTTAACAGGAATCTGACTTTCAGGGATCTTTATGACTGAGAAGATCTGAATCCTCCAATCATCCATGTTTTGGCTGGCATCACTAACGTCATCTACTTATGTCTTGGATTCTCTCTGAAGACAATCAACAGACTCTGATCTTATAAGATTTACTGTGATGTCATGTTTTTAATAAATCAGACTTTTCTTACTGTAATGTTTACTGTTTTGCTGAAACTGAGACATTGAAGCACACAGAGTTAATGTTGTAAATAGTTTTGGAGTGGTTTGATGATAATGGATTTTCCATGTTTACGCATATTTCTACAAAAATGTGATTGCGCTTGATTGATTTTTAATAGATTTTTTTTATTTGTTCAGTGTCGCCAGACGACCTCTAGAATAATAATAAAAAGAAGTGATCTAAAAAAAAGTCTATTATCTCTAGTTATTTGTTAGGGTAGTGGCAATGCTAGTCGTCGTCTTTATAATCCCTGCAGTTGAAACATAAATAACAAGCAAGAAAGAAAAGCTCATTAGAAGAAGCGCACCTGTACGCTTCAGCGCGTCATGTGTCGTCATCATGTGGGTGTGGCCAATCAAGTGAGCTCACTAGTTTCGTTCAGTCTCGTGAGCTGCGCGAGTGTTTTTGATGATCTTAGCGCAGGTGCGCGCTTCTGCATCTCCACTCCACAGAGGTAAGACATCCTTTTATGAGGCTGCTGTGGTTAGTTTTCTCTTCATATCCTTCCTCTTCGCGGCTAATAGGAATGATAGTTTGGTGCGTTGTTTAAAAAAATAAAAAAAATAATAATAATATAGACGCAGTCTGGAAAGAAACCATTTCAAGAAACATCTTTGCGACGGCGATTTCCAACCATGATGAGATGCTGAACTTGAAAAGAAATAGTCTATCTATCTATCTATCTATCTATCTATCTATCTATCTATCTATCTATCTATCTATCTATCTATCTATCTCGTAGGCATGAAGTACTTGTGCACTGTTGTATGTAGCCTATTGTAAAAACATTACTTTAATTTTGTGCAAATGTTGTTCTCAAAGTAGATGTCTTTCTCTAAGCAAGAGGACCTTTTAGAGGATGTAAAGTCTAAGAAGGCCACCATCAGATGTTAAAAATAATCTTTGAAATAGGCGATCAGAGATATCAAAAGCCTATAGATATAATAAAGATGCCCAATTCTGATTTCTGAGTGCACACGGCTCCTCAGCTGATTATTTGATTCTGAAAAAGAGGTTTTGAATGAATAACTTTCTGTGCGTCAGACTCATGTTCAAGTGATGCACTTGTTATTAGGATAGTGTGTTTAGGATACAGTATTGTATATATTATCATTACATATCATCTCAGATTGCTCCCGTACTGCTGTTTATCAAGGGATCATGTTGTGATTGTCCTCCTACACTTGTATTAAAACAGGTGTGTGATGTTTGATAGGAAGTATGTCTAGCTCACGTTAAAGTAATTATAATCCAAAGGTCAGTACGTTTAGGATGAATGCAGCCTTTAGGAGGGGTCAGGTATATCTTCAAAACACAGTTAATGTTCAAGCAGATTAGTCACTCTATCTGTCGAGAAGTTAATGTTTGCAGAACGAGAACTAAACTGTCCTGAAAGGGAAAAAGATGAATGCAGAGCTTCAAGGATAAAAGTGAGTGAATAAAGCGTACAGGTTTTGCATGTCTAGTATTATATATTAGGCTATAAATAATAAAAAAAGTGCTGATATAGAGTGACCACAAAAACAGTAGTGCCCTACTTGTACTTCTATAGGTTACACAGGGAACATTCCCAGAACTTTGGCTTATGTTCTTAGCACAAAAACATGGAAACGTTTAAGTTGGGACATTTTGATCTATCTAACGTTTTGTAAAGTCATCATGAAACGGAAGTTGTGATAGTCTTTCCTTCCCTATAGTGTGACGTTTATCCGAGTGAAACAGCTTCTCAAAAAAGAATAAACGTAGGGCGGGACTTGATTTTGTCCATGGGGAATTGATTGGTTGTTTGTGGTTTGCTATTGGTGGATCTCATGTGAGTGACAGGTTGCTCCGCCCTCGCGCCAGTAAACACGTCATCAGAGAAGAGCTGTAAGAGGGAGGGGAAGTTATTTTGATTAAAGATTATGAGGGGCAAATTCATTTAAAATGAATGACGTGCTCAGAGAAATCATTCATAATAAACACTGCAATATTCCATAAAAAAATAAGAATTGTCCAACTTGATTTCATGGTGAATTTAAGCATTATTACTTACTGCTTGCTTCAGTTCAGAGAACATTCAAAAGTAACGTTTCCATAATGTTTGTAAAGTGATAAAATGGAACATTTTAAATAACAAATGTTTAAATAATTAAAAAACCTGTATGTATGTTAGCAGAAAATTCTCAAAACATGTTGTTAGCAGGGTATATCCTATTATATTTCTCATAGCCAACCTAAAAAAAGCATAAGAAAAGTTTGTCAAGGGACTTTAATGAATTAACTGAATGCATCACATGCCGTACAGTGTACAAAGATGGGCTTGACTGCGTGACTGCATTTCACCTGGGTAACGCAGTCCTTGAATTGACGCATTCATACCAAAAGAAAAGGAAAGGTCAAATCTGAAAGAAAGAAGAAGAAAAAACCTAGAGAAAGTGCGCCAGAGTGAGAGAGATGACATTTCTGCTGGAGTCTCAGGGTGTTGGGTTACATTAGGTCAAAACAACCGGTTGCCAACTACATTGTCTCCTCCTTCGGTTCCTCTTAAAGGATTCATTTCGCATCTTTATGAGCAGGCTGAAAGGTGGATTAAAACTTGTTGACATTCATTAATTGTGTAAGCTGTTGATTTCAGAGCTTATTTTTGGAAAGGTCTTCTGGGAAACTCCTCCGGTGTCACCTGCACTGTTTGAACGTAAGCTAACCTCTGGGAGACAAACAAGATGGAAAGGAAATGATATCACACAAAGCTAAACAGTCTCTATGTAAGCAATAACGTGCGAGAGGCTGAATAAGTCACGGCTGAAGGGCGTTGTTAGACACAACGCGACGCAAAGCCTCACGGATCCGAGGATAAAGTTCATCTCTGTGTAAAAGAAAGCCTGTAATACTCCAAATAGTCAGAGGCCTTTATCTTTGCAAGCACACATGTAAATATGTGAACATGAACATTATGAACACGGTCCTGAACACTAAACGATGGTCATTTTTGACCAATATAAGCTCAGATCGTGAAGCCTACAATCAGTCAGTTTGAAAAATAAACAAAACCTGTCCTAATTGAAAGAAAATAAGCTGACAAAAATCCCAAATCATTAAGTGATAATATAGCTTAACAAGAGATTTAAAAGCTATTTTTTGTTGGATGGTCATTTTTGACTGGGAACACCACAAGGTGGGAAAAAAAATATCCCAGACATTTTGGGAAGTATTTATATTTTGTGTGTAAAAAGTCCAATGCGATAACATTAACTTCCCACTTCTGAAGTCGTAATTACGAGATTCTCGCGTTCAAGTGCTTTGTTGTCGGAAAAAATATGAATCATGGAGGACGCAGGGTTCATTTTTGTCTATTTCTTAGGGAAATCTTATTAAAACCAAAATGTACTGAACATATTTAGTCAACACACGACATGTTTTGAATAAAATGTAGCGCTCCATTTGTTGGCAACCATTTAAACATGGCTTACGCTGACGATTCCAGTGTTTAAGTAAAATAAATGTATAATACATATAATTTACATCCAATGGTTATGTACATAAATAGGCTATACCTGACTCACTAAGGAGTTGATATGTTGTGGGAAAAACGAATAAAACTAAACTTTCCTTTCCTCCAATATATTTAAAGTGTATAGCCTAGCCAACTCTGAAACTCGGGTAGCAAAATGATCTTTCCCAGTCATAAATAAGACTTGGAAGGGCCAATTTCCAACTCGTATTTACGATAATTGTGTCGAGTGCACTTTGTGGGACTTTACTCAAGCATCTCAGCCTTATGCTTAGTTTTAAATCAGTTGTAGTGCACAAAACATAGTTGGCCACAGAGATATGCAAATACAGAAACACACCTGGCGTACATAAACCAGCAGTTTTCAATGTCAACACAGAGCTAAATGTGACGGGTCAAAGAACGAAATTACATTTTTAATCAAATTTACCGTGGCCAAGTCAGTGGTAAGAACGAGTAAAAGGATCGGGATGTTTATTTGCATGCATCTGAACATTGATGGATCTGTAGCTGGAGTTTTCAAATCAGTGTAAAAAGTGAGTTAAAATATTGGGTGTGTGGTCTGGCAACATCAGTCACGAGATGTAGAAGATGTACAAGATGTACAGAATCTAGAATATATTCATAATACGGGATACCAACATTATAGCATAATAACCATACAATATACACATTATAAAGTACTTTAGCAAATATGTAAATGAAATGGGTGATGCAAATGTCCTTTAATTTTTCATTCTGTAAAACAAATGAACAGTTTATCATGTGGTGTTTACCAGTGGTTAAAGATTCAGGGTTTTGTCTCCAGGAGACATTTGTTGCTGGGTAAAAAGCAATGGTTTTAATTCAACCTATTCGTATTATAAACCACTATGAATGCTTTATGGTATTCAGATCAGAAAATAAACTGGAATTTTCTTTTTTTTTTTCGCAATTATTAAGCAGATGATCAGTTTAATATTTCTGGGGAAAAGCCACCAGTAATTATTAACAGTTATTATTAACTTATTAAAAAAAATATGCTTTAGTAAGGGCTTTTACTAAAGATCGTTCAGGGACTTTCCTTGAAATCACTGCAATGCAAGAGTTGAGCAGGTCAAGAAGGTGTAAGGAAATATAGGGAAGGAGAAGAAAATAATTTAGCAGTACAGTACATTGAAAGAACTGAATGACGATGGATATATCTACAAATAATCTACAAGAACCAATGAGAAGATCCCAGGCAGTTTTAAAACACATCTAATTTATTGCCCTCACATCCTGTTAGTACCTCTTTGTTCCCTCACTCTCTCTCTCTCTCTCTCTCTCTCTCTCTATTTGCAGATGTCAGTGATCTAAAACTAAGGACTAAAGACCACAGCGGAAAAAGCCACAGAAGAAAACTAAAGAAGCTCTCAGACGAGGGAGAACATTCTGCCTCAACGTAAAGCTGCTGGTAAGTTTAGAATAATTTACTATATCATGTTTTTGTTCGTTTTCATTTTTACAACCAGTTCAGGTGCTTTACTATAAGTAAAATAATATGATCAATAAGTTATGACAACATGTTTTTTCCATTACTTTAACCTTTAATAATTTAACCAATTCCAGTTAAGTTGTACAAAAAACTACTGTCCAACTAGGAAAGATTAAATAAATAAAAAAGAAGAGTTGAAATGACTTGCAGTAAGCGATTTCTGAGAAACGCTGTTGACATTAACACCTAATCAACACCTAAACATATTTTGTGAATATTTTCTAGTCGCCTGCGTTTGCATAGCATGTTCATTCATTTGGGGGTGGGGCAATGAAGGGACGGGTGTGTTTCTTTTGGGTGTCGATTTCAAATATCAAATTCTTCTCAGAAATTGTTTACTGCACCTTTAAGACTGAAATTAGGGGAATCTTTTTTAGTGTTCCTCAATACGTCATTTATTTGATCAAAAACACAGTAAAAATTAGCCTGGGTTTCCCCATACTGCCTTGCTCGCAGCGTGATTTTATTCACGCTGCTAGGCAGTCTGGACACCATGGACCAGATTTTCCCCTGAAAAAGGGAACCAATCACAGAACGGGGAGGGAGCAGCAAGACGATGACGACACCGAAGCAGTTTGTTTATATCTATGAATCCAACATGGCATCAGACTCGACGTTACCTTCTACCCTCATGTTTATCTTGCACAAACGGTAATATTCGCTAAACGCCATCGTGCACAAATAAATCTTTGACCCATCGTCTTTTTCCTCGTTGAATTTCTGTCACTCATCTGGTATAATTGAAGCGATTGGTTATGAGCTACGTACAGGCGCATTTGATAGACATTCGTAGCGCCCAATAAACGGCTCTGGGCATTCGTAAACCACGCCTCAAATACGAGAAAACGAACACGTGGTTCCCGGACCAAGTCTCAAATGAGACTTGGTCTGACGTTAGCCAGGCTAAGTAAAAATAGTAACATTGTGAAATATTATTACAATATAAAATAAGTATTCCTGTGATGGCAAAGCTGAATTTTCAGCATTATTAATCAGCAGCCAATACAGCCAGATTTAGGCTCTTAATATGCATAACACATTGATATTTATGAACACGACCTGCGGGAAGAAAGCCGACCCTTGATGTTCTAGCCTTCCACTATTATTACACAACATTGATTTTTGATCTTTTGGTTAAACAAGAGTCTATTATCTGCCATTGTGTTGATCCTAACCCTGACTACTATATTGCATGAAGTGAATGCACAGCACTTTTGTCCTCCTCTGCACGCTCAGAAGCACATGGCATAAAGATTCCATATTAGACAGCAAGGACAAAAGGGGTTATTGGTATTTCTGTCATTAGATTGTTTGGTTAAGGCCTGAGGACAGTAGTAGCAGGTGTGTGTGCATATGCTAACACAGACATTTACATAAATTGATTAAGTTTTTTTTTTTATAGAACCATCTCATGCTACGATTCAGACACACGCCCCAGAGAGCACAACAGGATAAAGTTACAGCCATGATAACAAACTGATGATTGTTTTCATTAGCATGGTTATCATCACTATTATTATTCATCATACTTAGGATTAGGGACCTATTTCAACAAAGCACTAATGCCAAGTATTAAAATTTGGCATAATTATTCACATTCTTGTTGAGGAGAGATGTGCTATTACTTATAAGAGATACAATTTAAAATCTCCACCTGATGGATAATAAAAAAAAGACACAGAGTGCGCTGCCGAAAGGGCTGCCGCTTTTGCATAGTTTGTGCTTGCCGTTTAATAATGAAACTTAGCCAACTTAGGCAGCTCCAGTGGTACGATGAAAAGATTTATTCTGGAACTCTGTTATGGAAACTATGTGGAAACCTTAAAGAAACAATTTAATAATCAATTAAAAAGGAGCTTATACCTGCATGATATTACGCTGGACCCACATTGGACCAGCGGTTTGGAAAATGGAGGGAGGCGCCATCTTCTGGCTAGAGGCGGGAATTCATTCGGTGCGACGCCGTTATGGGTATTCTCTAGCCGTTTAGCGTACATTGGTTGTACACTTGTTATTGCGGTGATTTATGGGATAGCATGAGGGCACTCGATAACATCCACTTTGGTTTCGGACACCACTACAAATGGCTGTCCCCTCAAATAGTGCTCAAATAGGGTATTAGACCTGGAAGAAAAAAAACGATTCGCCTATAGCTATCGCATTCTTTTTTTTTTCTTTTTTTTTGATTCTAAAATAGATTTTTTTATTCCAGAATCGATAATAATTCAAATTCAACTGCTTTATTTTTGTCCCTGCTTGTAGATGAGGTTGACAGAAGTTAGCCACTTCGTTCCAACAGAGGATGAAATGTGTCGTTATCTATGAGTGTTGAGTGACGTAATATCCCAAGAGGACGCGTGAAAGAGACGCAAAACTGAACGCACTGAAAAGTCCTCGCGCTACTCATATGCTGTGAGAGAGACAAGACAATAGTGCTGCACGATTCATCTTTAAAAGACTGTGATCTCGATTCAAAAACCCACGCGATCGTTCAATTCGTCTATCTATTAAATTTGACAAAATCATATCGCGACATTCATAGCTGTGTTGGCGCTGCCGCTGACCCGGAGAGAGTGTCATGAAACAGCTTCACAAACAGTCTTTTCAACCTCATAGTATCATATTTCTGTGATGCAATAGTTAAAATTATCATAGAAGTACTTGGATAAAAGTTCAAATATGAACACTGATGTCTACGATAGCGATCAAAATTAGCTTTTGATAGAAACTTAGTGCTTAAAATAACTTATTTATCGATTACATTGTTTCACCACTAAGTGGCGAAAAGTGACTGTGTTTTTGTAAATATCACTCATCCTATACATCATGTACAAAAGTGTATGATTTAACTTTTCCCCATGATCTAGTGTTAAAACAATTGCAATATGGAATCACAATACGTGTAGAATCGCAATTCTTAAAAAAAAAATATATCGCAATACATATCGTATCGGCACCCAAGTATCGTGATAGTATCGAATCGGGAGATAGGTGTATCATCCTAGCCCTAATAGGGTATTAGGGGCGAGTTGCAACTGCACAACACAATGAGCTAAAGAAGTACTTTTCTGGCGTGTACTGTATCAACACCTGATAAGTTTATTGATCTAATCTGTGAATGAAATACTGTAAGTGTAATAAACAGTAAATGTAAATGCTCTGACACGCCAAAGAATAAATCTGAGGGCATGTGTGTGAGAAAGTGTGTGGTTAATGAATTGTGAGAGCTTGAACAAGGGCTTGGTTTCCCAGGTTGCAGGTATAGACACAATCTAGTGTTTACTAAAATGTGCGCCACCCTTGTGCATCGCTAAGCAACTGGTGTCCTGGCCAAAGTGAACTACTGTTCTCTCCCCTTAGAAGTCACTGTATTACAAGTGGCCAGTGATTGTCTCACAACACAAAGCCAATAGAAAGACGCAGGAGATGTTTGCACAAACTGTGGTTTGACAGTCAGACACGCCAAAGAGGATGAAAGCAGATGCTGGGCGTCATCCAGTTTGCCAATATAAAAGCAAAGAGACCAGCACATGACTCTCTGTCTTCACAACATGTACGTCATCAAACTTGTGAGCAATAATCTGGGTTATATGATGTAGCAGTGCACAATTACATTCCATTTACCTTATCTTTTAAAAGTAGTAGATTCAGCTATTGATCTGTATGAAGAACTTTTAAACTGGGAAAAAAAGGAGCAGCTCTTTCCTTATTAGGACATTGAGGATTCTAACAAATGCTTACACCAGGGCTCATCACCTTTGAACACAGGAAATGATGTACTAAAGTGCAAACAGAGTGCATCAGTTAACTGTGATCAGCTGATCTTTACTGCTGTAAATAAGACATGCAGCAGACACTTTTCCACACAGTTTCTATTTAAAGTCTTGTTCGTAATTCCATTACTCCAGTCTGCACACACTGAGATTTATACGCTTTTCTTTTTTTCAGTCATTATATGATTTTCTCTTCTTTTGTGGATCAACAGATTAAAAACATGGAATCCGGCCCCGGAGAAATGGACAAAAATGGAGAGGAACTCACAGGTTTGTGTTCGAATTCCTGATTTGAATACATTCGCACATTTTCTTTTTAAGGATTTATTAATGAGAAATACATGCATTAGTGATTTTACTACGTTTAAGGGCTATTTTTAGACTCAACATTAAGTGTCTAAAACTCCCTTAACCATAGTTAAATCACTGTAACCCAGTAGCCTTATAATAGAAGACACCAATATTGAACACATAATTAATAGTAATAAAAATAAAATCAGACAGAACCAAATCTGACCTTACTTTACAAACAGATCTTCTCATGACGTCATTAATCTCTATTTCTGGAGATCCATGCAAATCAATCTTTCTTACTCCTGGTCTCTTCAACAGGAAGGAAGAAGTCCCGTTTTAAGCAGCTGAAGACGCGTCTCTTTGGGAAACTGAAGAAAAAGGAAAACGAAGGGCTGATTAAGCAAAGCCAGTCCGCTAGTGACATCACTGCTCCAGAGGGCATAAGGGAAGGCTACGACTCTGAAGACGAGTTTTCGTAAGTCGCTTATATGTCAATAAATTAAAGTGGCCCTATTATGCTTATTCTTTCATGTTGTGTATAATATAGCTGTTTGTGAATGTAAAAGGTCTGCAAAGTTCACAATAAATGTTAATGTGTAAGTTATTACCTATATCGAGTCATCAGTAATTCCAGTCTTACTTCCTACACGAACTTACGTAGGTAAAAAAAAAAAAAAAAAATGCCAGTGCATAATGCCAGCCTATGGTCTGTATTGGCTGCCCTTGAACATCGTCTGCTTTGACCCTCAAACACTAGTTGTAGCTGAGTTTGGATAAGTTTGGATCATGTTATTCACATGTCGAGAAGACACTGTTTTCTGTGCTGCCAAAGCAAATCCACTTTGCATGCACTTCCAAAGAATGAGGACTCAGACTGGGATTTATAGATCAGGAGCTAAAATTTAGATATGGTAATAGCGTTTCACAACAGACTGGGTCATCTGACCAATCAGAGCAGAGTAGACCAATCATAACAGACTGGGCCACCTGACCAATCAGAGCAGAGTAGAACAATCACAACAGACTGGGCCATCTGACCAATCAGAGCAGAGTAGACCAATCATAACAGACTGGGCCACCTGACCAATCAGAGCAGAGTAGACCAATCATAACAGACTGGGCCACCTGACCAATCAGAGCAGAGTAGAACAATCACAACAGACTGGGCCATCTGACCAATCAGAGCAGAGTAGAACAATCACAACAGACTGGGCCATCTGACCAATCAGAGCAGAGTAAGCCTCAGACAGTTTTTTTTTTTTCAACCTTGGATGCATGTAAATCTATTGTAGAAGACATTCAAAACAAAATTAGGAACCTTCAAAACAGCATAATAAGGGCACTTTAACATCAAAGAGCTGTCCTGCTGGTTTACTAATCTGATTAAATTGGTTATTTGTACACTATATTGCACTGTAGTGTGTGGGGGTGTATGCATGTATAAAACCTAATATATATATATAGTACAGCAATGGTACAATATATAGAATATATACTATTTCATATAACCAATAAAAACATTTAGTACAATATCTATGTTATTAAACAGATACTGTACTGATGTTCTACTGAAACTAAAATAAAAAAATGAACCTATTGAATCTGATCCGCAGGTACCCGCAGTGTCTGAGCTCCAGGGCGCTGTCTCACGATAGCATCTTCTTTACCGATCAGACCCAGTCCACAGAACCGACACGCGTTCTTTCACAAGAGAACGTTCATGGCAAAATTAAGGCCTTACAAGTAAGGGAATGTTCTTTGTGGAGAAACCAACAGCTTGCAAATGTTTTTGTTAGAAAAAGACAGCAGATCATTTGACCTACTCTTATTATGCTACAGCAGTGTGCTTTGTGCTTTGTTCAACTTTAATTTGAGTAAGGCCGGGGTTCATTAAATAGCAAGTGGTTTATATTTTGTTCCGGCAGTTGAAACTACAGCAACAGAACTTACATCTAGGTCCTCCTCCAATGTTGATTCCTTGCAAACGCACAGAGGACTCAGGAACCACTTCAGAGGATGATGGTTTACCGTGCAGTCCACCGGAGACGTCCTTCCACGAGCGAGTGAAGCATAGAGCCGTTTACAAGGTACCAGAACAATAGAGATGTAAAGTATAGGTACACTTAAAACATAACAGAGACATTTGCTACTACTTTAACTTTGACCTTATTAATGGAATCCAAATGCCATTTTTCTTACAGTATCCCGAATCTCAGAAACATCTGAGCTCTCTGAGTTTAGCAGGAACGGGAAGTGAAGAAGAAGAACAGGTAATATTCATGAATAATAATAATAATAATAATACGTAATATTGACACACCGCATTATTCAAAACAATCTTTGCGAATAAACATTTACAAAGAAAAATTTATATATACATTATTTGATGGTAAATATTGTCTCACTCAGGGTGATCCTTTCCAGCCATCATCAAGGCCTCTATCCCCAATCTCCAAACCGTCCCCTCAGCCAATCATCTCCCCCACCTCCGCCTCGACCACACCCACTTCAGGAGTTGACTTCAGTAGCCCTGCATGTTACATGGCCAGTTTGGATAACTCGGCTGCCCGTCATCGCATGTCAGTCAAACCGAGGAAACAAAGAGCCAGCACGAGGGGAAACAGAGTGCCAACGGTAAGACAGTGAAGGTGATACAATGTATATGCCTCAGCTTCACATCAAGCTGTACGTATAAATAGATTTAAAATAGAATTAATGTGACAACGTTACACTGGATGTGTTAAAAAACTAGATTTCTCTTATTGTAATCAATGGCAGTGTGGACACTGGAAGTGCTTATTTTATTGATTTAGAATTATTTTATTTACAAATATGTGTTCATTTTATTCTTTATGTAACTAAACTAAAGTTCTAAAATTATTTTGCCATTTAAAAAAATATATGTTTTCAAAGGGTGTTAACTAAAACTACTAAAGGTTTTCATTAATTGAAATAAAATAGATAGATAAAACAGATAACTGAAATCTGCAAAAAGTAATGAATACTTAATCATTACTAAACGGTTGGTTTACACATAAAAAATTGAAGGCATTTTGATCTCTCTTTTCCAGGTATCTCTTTCTCCCAGGTATCGTTCAGAAAGCATCAGTGATCTGGACAACGTTCTGTCTGAGGGGGATGATGATGATGGCACCATGGCGTTCACAGAGACAGAGCAACGTCGTTTGTCTTCCTCTCCGTCTTCTGACCTAATAGAGAAGCCCATCTCTCCAGAACCTGCAGAGACATCTCCTGCAAAGTCAGTGCAGAACCAGGAGGAGAACCCCAACAAAACTGAAATTAATTTCCCATCTCTGGGTGTTGAAATCCTAAAGTCGGAAGCGTCTCCTGAATCTGAGGGCAAAGTCACCACAAATCCTCTTTATTTGCAGCCCATGTCCTTTGGCTTGACCTCAAGCTCCTCAGGTCCACCGTCACCATCAGGACTTCCAGAATCGACACAACCATCAAGAGCAATAGAGTCATTAAGAGCCCATTCACCTATCCAGAGACATGATCCGAATGATATCCAGATTCAGATTGTGTGTGGAACAAATACAAAGGAAAGCCCCCAGGAGGAAGCATCATTTAGACAAGTTCCTGTACCTCTGCCTCGCATCAAAAATCCGAAAATGGAAATGAGCCCTACGTCTCCAAAAGGAGCCATGGAGGCCTCAACAAAACCTTTCATTGCATCTGCAAAGCATCACTCCAAAACAACAAGTGAGACTGTGACAAAGCAGAATGAGGGCCATTTGAAAGGTACTCCAGGAATCAAGATTCAATCCAACAAACCCAACCTAGAGCCGCAGAAAGATGAAGCAAGAGAAACAAAACCAACAGAGTCTCAGAATCTCCCCCATCAAACACAAGACACAAAGAGTTTTCGTAGAGAAGTAACGCCTCCTATTATGTCCAAACCTACAACAGGAACCAATCTTAAGACTGATATTGCTACAGAACACGTGGAAACGGAGAAACTAGAGGAACCTGAAGACAGAAAACAGAAGAATACTTTTGGGGTGCAGCTCCGCACAACCTCTCTGTCGCTGAAATATCGCTCTGAGGTTTCCAAAATTAAAGATGAAACCAAACGGTACAGTTTAGAGTCTAATACAGCGCTAGCTGACTCAGAAGAGCATGCTGGGAAAGCAGAAACCTTCAGAAATACGTGTGATGGCAATTCAAAGAGTAAACAGTGTGTTCCCAAAAAACAAGATTCGCAGAGCCTGGAGTTTCAGCTTGCTGCCCAAGACAGTGAGTGTAAATGTCTTTCTTCTTTCTGTTCAACGATATAATATATGGTATCTGTTTGTTGAATTGGTTCAATCGATATTTTTTTTGTTCAAGAAAATGGTCATAAAATTAAACTAAATATAAAAGGAACTGGATATTTGAAATAGGGTTATTATAGTTAAAGTGCCCCTATTATGCTTTTTCGAATATTACCTTTCATGTAGTGTGTAGTACAGTTGTCTGTACAAAAGTGCACCCAAATAAAGTTATTGTCTCCTAAAAAAAAGAATCGATTCTGAACTGCTAAAACGAGTCATCAGCAATTGCAGTCTCACTCCTGTTACATACCTACATAGTAATGTATCAAATTTGCATAATGCCCGCTTATAGTCTTCACTGGCTGCCCGCGAAAAATGTTTGAGGCTCAACAGACTGGGCCATCTGACCAATCATAGCAGAGTAGACCAATCATAACAGACTGGGCCATCTGACCAATCAGAGCAAAGTAGACCAATCATAACAGACTGGGCCATCTGACCAATCAGAGCAAAGTAGACCAATCATAACAGACTGAACCATCTGACCAATCAGAGCAGAGTAGACCAATCATAACAGACTGGGCCACCTGACCAATCAGAGCGGAGTAGCTCTTAGAAAGGAGGGATTATAGAGACCGAATCTTAGAACAAACTTTTCAAAGTTTTCAAACTCTTTGAGAATTTTTTTTTACCTTGGATGCAGGTAAACTGATTGTAGGAAACCTCCAAAACAAAATGACTAACCTTTAATATAGCATAATAGGAGCACATTAAATAAAACAATTAGAAAAAAATGTTACTGAAAAAAATAAATGTTAACTGAAAAAAAAAATATATATATATATAAAAATTCTCAGCTAGTTGCCAAGGCAACATTTCTCATTTTCATTTAGTTTTACTTGATGTACTAAAATAACTAAAACAGACATAAACATTTATAAAAAAAGCTATGTAGAAATGACAAAACATTTTTTTTTTTACTAAAATCAAAATGAAAACATAAAATATAAGAATAAAAACGAATTGGAATTATTATTAATATTAAAACTAAAATTAAACATTTAAATTAAAATGTTTTATGAACTGAAGTGTTCCCAGATAAATACCATTCTGACTTTTTCTTTGCTATTTGTAATCTGACAGTAATATAAAACTATATATTAAACTTTATATAAAAACAAACAAACAAAAAATAAAACAATCTGAGATTGTTAATACCAAAATAATAGACTGCCGTGGAAAAACAAAATAACTGCACAGCAGTGTCAATCAAAATTTATCAAAAAAAGTAAAAATTATTATTGTGTCATTTCATAACACAGAAAACAAAGTTAAAATGTACAATTCAATTCTTTCTAAAATTGAGTTGGTTTTTTTACAGCTAGAAGACCATCTATCCAGAATACATCAGGAGCAACTAAAGAATCTGTGTCTGAGCCAGGCTGGAAGAGTCTAGCCAGAGAGAAGACCAGAGCTTACCAGCCATTCTTGAGCAGACTGGCCACAAATCACTCACCAGTCCACCCCTCACCTCCACCAGCACCTCCAGCACAGCCTCCCAAACCATCCGTACAGCCTAAAACACAACCACTAACCACCGCCGCGCTTCATCCTCTGAAAGCACAGCACACACTGAACACACCAATTCAGCCGGCCTCACAGAGACTTACTACTAAACCAGCACCTAGTGGAACAAAAGACAAGCAGGTAACATGGCTGGAGAGCACTGAACACACTTCTGTCATATATATATATATATATATATAATTATTTATTTTTTGTACACACACACACATCGTTAGCCTCATAGCATAATTGCCTAAGTCATTTAAAAAAAAAATATTACTTAGGCAATTATGCTATGAGGCTAACTATATATATACAAAAAAAAACATAGGAAAATTAAGGAGAAAAGTAAAAGCTATTGGTAATATTCTGATAAGATATATATATAAATAATGTAGATATATAATATTAAATGTAAATGTATATCTACACATCTATATAGATGCTAGATATATGTTAACTGAAATAAAATGTGTGTATATATATATATATATATACACACATATATGAATTAAATGAAATGCATATAAATTAAAAATTATTAAGTATGATTATATTATTCTGTATAGTCTCTAAATTAATTTAAGGTCATTAAGATGCATCCAATATAATTTTATTATTTCTTTACTCTTTGCAGGACAGTGATAGGAACTGTACACCAGACGATTACACGACAAAGAGAGGAGCAGCCTCCAACAAGATGGATGGGAACGCAAAACCCGTCCCACCTAACACAGAAAGTAAGCCACTGCTTTGACTGTCATTTTGCTGTTCTTCAAAGCTTCATCATTTGATGTAGACGTTGATGTGCATGTCCGTGTTCCTCTGCAATAGCATTTACCGTCACATCTGAGCTTCCAGCAACATCAGCATCATCATCATCATCATCGCCACCAGACGTCTCTCAGCAGCAACAGCCACGGTCAGATGGAGCTCAGCCGTCCTGGATGGAGCTCGCCAAGAGGAAGTCTTTAGCATGGAGTGACAAAACTTTAGAATGAAGACGAGACAATCGACCAGAGACATTCAGTGATGGACTTATGAAGTGGTGCAATACCCAATGTTACAGTGAATGAATGTAATGCTGTGTGCGTGAGATTGAGTGAGTGATTGTATGCTAATATATTGTACAATTATAATTAATTTGCATTAGTAAGATGTTACTCAACAGATTTACACAAATGTTTGTAATTAATCAAGCATTGATATTTGCATAGTAATTATGAATGAAGAACATGTATAGCTATAGTTTGTCCGCGTTTTTATGGTAGGCTATGTTACATTAAAACAGCTGATTCCCGATACAGAGATAATAAACAAACAGTAACTACTATGCTTAGTAGATACAGTGAGTCAATGGTATTGCATTATATAACAATATATCAAAGTGGCATTCATAAAATGCAATATTACATCAATACAAACTTGCCTTACTCCATGAGAACATGATGGATACACTGCCCTCTGGTGGACACATCACACCCTGACTATAAAAGTGTAAAATATTAATCCATGGCATGTTCATATTCCATTCAAAGTAGGATGACACGTGGGAATTAGTTATAGTGAATATAGATAATTAGTTATTCTCAACATTCATTTAATAATTTTTCCACATCTCACCAACTCTTATTCAGGCCTTTTTTATATAAATACACATAAATACAATAGATTTTTTTTACACATAAATAATATAAATGTGTAATCATCAAGCTAATGATGAACTTTAAGAAAGCTCTCGAACTGGGAGCGGGCCTGGAAGAGAAAAAGAAAAAACCTTGGTGTCAAGACAGCTAAAATTAAGAATATACAAAAGAGAAGCAAGAGAAGAAGGTGAGTTGAAAATAAGGAGTGGATCCGTCAGGCTGTTTGAAGTCGGGCATTGTATTGAGGCGTTATTGTGTCTGACGGCGAGCGATATAATGAAGATGAAGAAAGTGAGTGAGGGCTGAAGTTAATAATGCGTCGACCCCCCGTTGCTCCGACTCACCCTCTTCATCGTCTAATTGACCGGGCAGGATCCCCGGAGTCCTCTGTTATTATTTATTAACAATTCAAAGATAAATAATTCACGACTTTGAAAAGAAGCTTGCGGACAGAAGCTCTTAATTGAGCTTTGGAAAGGAATGGCGAGGCCCTTGTCCTGATTTTTACACCTTCCTTTCTTTCTTTCTTTCTTTTTGTCTTAACTTTATATCAAACTAATGCATATTTATCTTACTTGCGGTGCAGTCACATTTAATGCTGTTCAGCGACCTACAGAAAGTTGCTTGGTTTGATAGTGACTTCCGTGTGAGCTATAGGCCTACTTTATAAATCACTACATTGTTAACTAGACAATGGCTTTTTTGACAGGGAAATTTCGCCGAGACTACCGCACCTTAAAGGGTGTGTTTACACGACAATGATGTACTAAAAACCGACGACAACATTGTCAAAATGATCCCCGTTCTGCGAATATGACTATAAAGGCTGTATTATGCATATCAGGCCAGTAGTTGGCGATGTCACTTTGTCAAGAAACACCTGGCGCGCGAACCCATCGACACATTACAAGTGACAATTCTATTTTTTTGGAATATTGCGTTTTTTTTTTTTATAAATTACTTATGTGCACTTATATATGTATTTTTTTTTTATTCATGTTCCTTCAAAGTAATCTTTCCCTCCCTCTTGTAACGACTTCTCTGATGACGTGTTTACAGGCGTGAGGGCATGGGCAACCTGTCACTCACATGAGATCCAGCAAACCACAACCATTCAATCAATTCCCAATGGACAAAATCAAGTCCCGTCCTACATGTTTTTCTTGTTCGAGATCGGATGTCACAATAGGTAAGAAAAGACACTTCTTTTCTTTCAAAGCTTTGAGATCATGTATCTGTGTTCTGCGGTTATAAGACAATAAAATATTCTGGTAACACTTTACAATAAGGTTCTTTAGTTAAAATTGATGAATGTATTAACTAACAGGAACTAACCATGAGCAATCCATTTGTTACTGTATTTGTTAATCTTTGTTAACGTTAGTTTATAAAAATACAGCTGTTAATTGTTTGTCCATGTTAGTTCAGAGTGCATTAACTAATGTTAACAAGATTTTAATAAAGTATTAGTAAATGATGAAATTAACATTAATAAAGATTGACAAATGCTGTATACGTGCAGTTCATTATTAGTTCATGCTAACTAATGTAAACTAAAGTTAACTAACAAACCTTATTGTAAAGTGTTACCAATATTTTAAACAGTCATAATTGCAAATAATTGACCACGCATGAACGCATAGCAATGCTAAAAAACACTTTGAACCAGTATCAATCTTATACTGCGTCTACACAGTTGCACAGCTAGAAGCTGTCTACACTAGACGCGACAAAGTGACCATTGCAAATCCATTTGTCCTTCCTATGAGAAGTGTCGTGAGTGATTGGGGAACTGCCGGGGATTTGTCACGTCGCGCCACATCCAGTGTAGACATCATCACTGATTATAATGGTTCTACCAGAGAATGTCTAATAGGAAGAGAATTGGCACTCTCTGGTTACTTCCGGTTTCTGGACTGGCTGCAGTAACACGTCTCTGTCCATGCGGGGGCGCTCGCAGGCGAGTGCAGAATGAATGGGAGTCTATGGGGTTTCACCCCCAGAATCCACTTTTCTCAGGATGTCATTTTTTGTCAAGTAATTTGAATGTTGTATTCGAAAGGAGACGCAAAGACATTACACATTGCTGGGTGTTAGATTTTTTAGAGTCACTTATTTGCTTTAAAAAGTCTTTTAAAGTGTCAATGACGTCATACACATCGTACGACCAGATATACTGTTTTACGGCAATCCTTCAGTCACTTTGGTGCTTTCGCGCTCTGCACTTTCTTTTCTCTCGAGGCATCGACAACACAGCTGACACAGGTAAATACACGTGCTAGAAGAGTTTTTGTTTTGTTTGTTTCTGGTCCCGCTTCGGATGCCACGATGCCATCAAGCGGTATCTCTGGTCGTAATCAGTCCTTCACTGACCAATCAGCGTTCATTAGCAGAATGCTAGCGTGTTATGGGCAACAACAACTCAACCTGTAAGAAATCGAAAGGACATAAGTACTCGTTCATTCAACTTTCGACCTACAACTCATGTTGAACTTGCAAAACCTACACTCAAATCTGAGATTTCTCAACGGCAATCGGGTGAAAGAGACAAATTTAGCCGTCTAGCCCCATAGACTCCCATTCAGTCTGCGATCACCTCCAGTGGAATTCTAATGGAACTGCAACCAAGATCAATACAATGGGGCTAATAGGAAGTGCCAAGGCTCTCCGTAGACGGGCTCTGGTTCTACTGTCTTTTGTCGCATCGCGCCGCTCGCGTCCGGTGTAGTAGACACGGTGTTAGCATCTACTCGACAACACTCTAGCATTGTGGCACCACTAAATTCTTCCAGAATAACATTTGATCAACTTTTAAAACATTTTGCACTTTACTTTTTTAAATTTTATTTTTATTCAACAGTCAACACTGTTAATTGTTTGTTTAAAATTATTTATGGCATAATGTAATTTACAGTAAACAGGGATCCGGCGGGATTAGCCCTCCTCTTATATTGACAAAACAAGAAAAGCTTGAAAATTCTGCCACAGGATTTTGAAATGATCTTATTTTTATTTTAAATGTCTCATGCTTTTACAGCTTGCTAAGTTTGATCAACATGGTTCTTTAGGGCTTTAGATCATTAATAAACCAATCTTGATTCAAAGCAGCTAATGTTTAAAGTTTGCTTTTCACTGAAGTACAGTTTCTGCTGGGATATAATAAGTCAGAGAAACATCCCTCTGAAGGTCTTCTTTAGCTTGCTTCTCATCGGGGAATGGTTCATCAGAAGTTTTCAACAAGGTCCACAGAAATCTCCAGTTGCCACAATACTACACACAGAGCCTTTAATGATCGCTGCTCTGGGGGAGAGTGCAGATGGGAAGATAGTTTAACTTTATATTTGTATTTTTGAAGACATCACTGTAGACTTCGCTAAATCTAAAAGTACATCAAAGCGTCTAACGCAGCTTCTGCTAAACATTTGTCTGGTCCTTATTACCAAAGTATCTAATGCCCGTGGGACACTGAAGAGTCTAAAAGGAAAAACAAACATGCGCCTTTAGCTAACAAATAACTGTTTATGCTGGTACAAATGAGCATTCAGGGTAAACAAATACTCTCGAATGCTAAAATAAAAATTTGTGGTGCCTTGCGACTGTGTAAATGATCAATAGCAATGGTTTATCTCAGATCAAAAGATTTTAGTCAGGTGTAACGATGAACTTTTTATTAATAAATGACTGGAACCAGTTTCCAACTTATTAATGGCGCTCTGCTTTTATGAGCACAGAACTGCACTGCTTGTCGAGTGGGTCCCGGTCCAAGGTGGAAACACCTCTCCAGAGACGCTGCATTTTGCTTGCTTGATCTATCCGAGTATATTCCGATCCATCTCTCGCATGCTGTAAAAGCAGATCTCCAAACCCGCTGAGAACCGGGTGAGTTTTGAAGCCCGGGCTGGTGAATAATAGAACAAAGAGAGAATGAGCCTTCTGAGGTTCCACTGCTCTTCAGGACCCCTCTGTTGCACGCAGGGGGGAAGAGGGTGGAAAGAGATCTGCCTTTTCATAATAGAATGAGCTGATGGGTGGAAAACAAATGCGAAAAAGACATATTATTGTATTATGTTCGGTTTCGATAACAGATGCCCACACAGACACCTCGGGGATGACGGGTAAAACTTCATCCGAGATTTCTTGTATAGAAACAAAAGCCGTCTAGGGTTGAGTGAGATGTTCAGTGTATGTTCGTGAACAGTTCGCTGTCGATAGTGTGCTTTTTATGTGTCCAAAAGATGTGTCATTATTTGGGTGACTTATACTAAGACGTAGATGCTTTCGTAGCATCTCTAATTTCAAACTCAAAATGGCCTTAGTAAGTTCAATTAGTTTCTGTGAATCTGTTCAAACTTCTTCTTTTTTTTTTTTTTTTTACATTACAATAAATTTGATTCAAAACTCTGATTTGTCTGTTTTTGAATGTTACCGTCCAGAAGCTTGAGGTAGGTCAGAAGTGTCTTCTGCTCACCTAGGCTACGTTTTTTTGTTCAAAAATACAGTAAAAACATTAATATTTTGAAATATTATTACAATTAGAAATAACTGGTTTCTATTTTAATATACATTAAAATGTAATTTATTCCTGTGATGCAAAGCTGAATTTTCAGCATCATTACTCCAGTCTTCAGTGTCACATGATCCTTCAGAAATCATTCTGAAATGAAGATTTGATGCTCAAGAAACATTTCTTATCATTATCAATGTTAAAAACAGTTGAGCTGCTTTATATTTTTGGGAAATCGTGATACATTGCTGTAAATATTGCGAATTATATAATGAAAATGATTTCTTGTTTTCATTTAGTTTTTAGTTTAAACTATCTTTTTACTGTATTTTGCTTCTTGCTTTAAGCATTTTGAATCGGGAGTGTCGACAATGGTTGTTTGGTTGAAACGTCGTTCCTCTGATTGAAAAGAAATCACAATTTCAGACAAATACATAAATATCGATGAGAAGGTTTACAAAAATATCAAGACATAATTTTTTTTTACAAACTATATCACCCAGTCTAACTGCCATCTGATCAGAGGGTTTGCACCAATCGGCCCCATGAATAATGTTCCAAGATGGGACAGAGTTGTGTGGTCCCGCGGGGCGCCCACTTACTTTGAGCAGAAGAGCGAACAGACTCTTTGGTCATCGCGTAGAGCGATTGAAGTCTTGGCAGCTTTGACGCTTCTTCTGCCCCGATGATTATACACTTCATTAGAGCTGTCAGTCATTTGGCTCCTGTGACGGAGCAGCACTACAGGGCCCCCTCAGGGCCTAATCAATGTAGCATCCCAAGGAACATGCCATTGAACAGATAACAGGGAGAGACACACGCTGTACGCCCTAACCAAATGTGCCCAGATGGCTGTCATTGATCACAACACTTCTCTATCTTTGAGTATTTTATAGCAAGCTATTGCATAATTTGGTTTTATTCAAAAACAACAATTCAACTCCAGGGCCTTTACAGTGATAGTTGCAAAAAAAAAAATTTTTATGCAAAAACTGTGTTGTTAATTTACTCACCCTCAGGGCATCCGAGATGTAGGTGACTTTTTTTTCTTCAGTTGAACAGTAAAGAAGTTTTTAGCTGAAAATGTGGTACTTGGTGATTTCATGCAACTCTGCAAGAAACTGAACATTATTTACAACATTAACTTACCTGTAATCCACAGTCTGGGCTAACGGTCTTGAGCGCGTTCACGACAGTCTACAGCGCGAGCTTCCTTGTCGCATAATGGCGTTTGCGCGGGATCTTTTTTTTGTATATTTTTTTTATATTTTTTATTGCAAATCAAAAATGTTACAATACTTGAAAATTAATAAGAGGGGATACGGACAATATCACATGTAGATATACGGGCAACATAAATCATCATGGTATCATCACAACAGATGCGGGATCTTAAACATTGAGAATCTGTGAAAAGTCATTCCTCCTGATTGAGATCACGCATATATAGATTTCTGCATCCAATAAGCAAAAGTAAGTACAATTTTGAGGAACAATACAACATGCGCGTCCTCCCTCTCTCTTGTAAACAAACACAGCATCAGCTCACGTGTGTGTTTGCTCCCGCGCATACGTCATTATGCGACAGGAAATTCGCGCTGCGGCTGCAGACTGTCGTGAACGCGCTCTGGACCGTTTGCCGAGGCTGTGGATTACAGGTGATAATGTTGTTTAAAGTGTTCAGTGTCTTGAACAGATCGATTGTTTCGCTTCATAAGACCTCAATGAATCGTCAGAAGCCACGGGAATTAGTTTGTGATTTGCCATATGTTTTTTGACCCTCAAAGTGATGGTAACGTTAGCTATTGACTTGCATATGACTACAATTTCAGCTAAAAACCTTCTTTACTGTTCAAAAAAAAAAAAGTCTCCATCTTGGATGGAGTTAAATTTTGGATTTTGGACTTACATTTTTTTCCAAAATGACTACTTTTGTGTTTCACTTTCAACAGAAGAAAAAGTACAACAGGTTTGGAATGACATGAGGCAGATACATAATGACAGAATTGACCTTTTGGGGTGAACTGAACTGTCCTTTTTGCAAACCTTCTCAAATGTTAATTATTCATTAAGATATAACAATTGTTTGTTTTTGTTTTGTTTTGTTTTGTTATGTTATGTTATGTTATGTTATGTTATGTTATGTTATGTTATGTTATGTTATGTTATGTTATGTTATGTTATGTTATGTTATGTTATGTTATGTTATTCATTCACCTGACCTAGTTTAACCTAATCTTCTCCCTTTTTTATCCCAGTATGTTCAAATCATGAGAAGCATGAAAAATAAATGGACAGATGGCCACCAATCTCCAACCTGAGTCCCTGGAACAATGAGATATCCTCCATATTGTGTTTCGCAATGCAAATACATCAGGAAAAAAAAAGAAAAGTAAGGCTAAATATAACAAAACAAAATAGACTTTGAAGAAATGTTCTGCAGACAGAGTTCCTTTCAACAATATACAGAGTGAGTGTTTCTCAGTACTTTGTGTTATTCAGAGCATTCCTCTAAATATTTTGAGAGAGTGAGTGGAGATGAAAAGAGCAGAAAACAATGAGTCCGCACCGTTGTTGTGGCGTCGGTAAACCCTGGCTCGTCTTGCCTTTGTGTCTGCTCCAGGGGTCCCGAAGACACCCGCACTGGATCCAGAGACATGTTCCCAAATATTTCTCCGGGTGGGTCCGACTCCTAGTCAAATGTTTTGACCCAACCTGGTGGCATTTGTTATACATTCAAATATTAAAGTAGTAGTAAAACTACACTACCGTTCAAAAGAAAAGTTTCTTCTGCTCACCAAGGCTGCTGTTATTTGATAAAAAATATACTAAAACCAGTAATAGTGTGAAATATTAATACAATTGAAATTAAAATAACTTGTTTCTATTTGAAAATAGTTTAAAATGTAATTTATTCCAGTGATGCAAAGTAAAATTTTCAGTGATTTGCTGCTCAAGAAACATTTCTTATTAATATTAATGTTGAAAACAGCTGTGCTGCTTAATATTTTGATTATTCTTTGATGATGAATATAAAGTTAAAAAGAACATCATTTATTTGATATAGAAATCTTTTGCAACATTGTAAATGTCTTTACTGTCACTTCTGACCAGTTTATTAAATTCATTCAGAATAAAAGTATTAATTTCTTTCAAAAGCTAAAAATCAATAAAAACCAAACTTTTGACTAGTGTATGTAGGCAAATATTTTGGCTTTTTTTCTTTTCTTCTATGCATTATTATATTGATGGGTATAAATGAAAATCAGTAAACATCATTCTTCTTTGTTTATTTAGTGTTAGAAAACATGTGTTGATTATTTTTGACTAAGTTATTGCTCTTTTACTTTTTGCATTAAGAGTAATTGCCTATAATGACGGTTTTGTTGAAATTATGGTTTTTCTAATTGGAAAAAATTCACAATTTGAAGCTATTTTAAAAGCAAATACATAATAAAAATATAAGTCGTTAACAAGATCACAAAAGTATATTTATCTAAGTGGGACCTAGTAAAAAGTTTGGACTAGGTTATGACGCAACTTACCTTTTAATTTTTTGTTTGTTTGTCTTTTCACATAACACAGTGTAATATTATTCCAAAGCAGCTTAACAATGACTAGAACCCACCAGTAAGCAAACTGGTGTCCTTGGCACAGGAACAACTCTTTGAGATGTTTGAACCTTTGACCCGATATCTATATTCACAGATACAGGTTGAAAGTAATGCATGATCCCTCGGTTCCAGATCGGTTATGTTTGAAGCTGATGCCGCAGTAGCTTCAGAGAGGGGAGGTGGAGATCTGATAAGAGTTCACGGCTCTGCCTGTGGGATGATATTCATCTCTTATTCATAGATGATAGATCATATAGGCATCATTAGGATTGAGCTCAGGTGATATGGTCAGCCATGGGAGGAAGGAAATATCATTAACGTGCCAAATATTTTGATCATGCTGAAAACCATTCAGTGGTTTCGATTGGCTTAGATGTTGGGGTGAATATCAGATCAAATATGACTTGTAGTATTGATAACATGAACTTTTCTGTTGGATTTTATAGGGATAGTCCACACAAAAAATGAAAATCTTATCAGTTACTCACCCTCATGTCATTCCAAACCTTTATGATTTTCTTTGTTTTGTGGAACATTAAAGCAGATATTTTGAAGAATGTCAGTAACCAAGCAGTTTTGGTTCCCATTGACTTCCAGTATTTGAATTGGCAACCAAAACTGTTTGGTTACCAACATGCTTCTTTTGTGTTCCACAGAAGAAAGAAACTCATACAGGTTTGGAACAACATGAGGGTGAGTGATGACAGAATTTTCATTTTTGGGTGGACCATCCCTTTACAGCAATAAGACGCATTAAAATACCTATGTTTATTTGATTAATTCAGCTAAAACCTCTCTCTTTTTTTAAGTTGATGCTTGTATATGATGAATTCAAGCTTTGTGGAGACATTATATATGCATGTTCATGTAAGTACAGTAGTTCAAGAAGTTTATTTGGCATTTGCTCATCTTACACAGGGAAACAAATGCTTAAGTCAAGGCTCAAGTCACAGAAAGAAGTGCAGGACAATTAAGCAATATTATAGACTTTTTCAAAAGATCAGATTCTTTATACCATAACTAATTTATCCGTTTTAGGTGCTACTCTACAGTCTTCCACTTGAGGGCGCTGTGCATTGAAATGGAACAGGCAACAAAGAATGGTGAGTCAGAACCCTCTTGATTTTTATTGTATTTCAGGTCATATTTCCCTCAGAGAATTATTATGAAGCTCTATAGATTTAAAAAAATAAATAAAAGATCTTATTTTACTAAAATAAGTCAACTTTAGATGACAAAAAGCCTAAAACAACACACAATATGACTTCCCCAAACATCACATGCTCACATCTCCTGGCCTGGATTAGGAGGTAAAGACCTTAGTGAATGTTCACTGTGTGGCCGAGATTATACTCCCTCATAATGGAGTTAAATACTGCAGTCAGCAGATGACACCGCGTAGGGCTCAGTATGTTGTACACAGTGGCTTTGGAGCGGCAAGTGTGAATAGAGGGACAGATTTAATGCCCCAGCTCGGGGTGGATTAGCCCGCTAAACTGCAGCCTTCGTCCTGTAGTCTCAGCAAACTCTTGGGGAGGGAGGGGGGGGTGATAACCACGGACGGCACAGACGGTGAAAAAGGGTCTCGCATACATCCCATACGAAATAGGATTATCTCCCTTCTTCCACCACCAACCCTGCGCTCGGTCTCATTCTATATTCCACATGCCTCTTGCCTTTCTTTTGTCCTGTAGTTTGATGCAAGAGAGGAAGCATCTACATTTGCCTTTTAAAAATCGCATACGTGTGCCGGATAGATGGAAACGTCGGCCTGGTTCATGGTCGGTGTCGGGGACTTGATGATGTGGTGAAGGTAATCCAGGGTGATCTGGTCTAATCTGTCACAGATACACAGCTGAATGGCGGTGACCACCGAGTTGGAGTCTGAAAAAGGAAGAGGAGCTGAAAACTGGATTATGGCGGTACATTGGCGTAAACCGGCTGGGCTTATCTCTTAAATGCTCCAAAGAGCCCAGTTTTGGCTTCTGTGCAGGCAGGACAGTCTGTGTGTATGTGAAGCAAAAGGCACAGGGGAGCGAAATGGAAAGTTTCGGGCATCCGAGATAATCTTTTGAGGCCAATGCGACAACATTGCACTTCAATTTGTGCTATGAAAACTAATTATGGTATCATTCAGGGAGGGATAATTCTCTATGGATAGTTCCCACTCGAGCAGTGAGTGACTACTAGAGTGTGGCCAGTAATGCGCTTCCACCGCACTTGATGCCTAAACCCAATTATGGTGATTTTATACACGATTAGCGAATAGTGAGCTAGACATGAAAATATGACTAATTGACGGTTATTTTGAGAATATGAATGTCTGTCTCTGGCTAATCTGAGCACAGTCATAAACCTGTAGCTACAGGCCTTCACGTCTGCACGCCTGTACACACAATGAACCGCTTGACACTGCAAAAATGAGGAACTGTCCAGTTAAAATAACAAAAAAATCCTTATAAGATACATTTATTTGAGAAGCGACATGGCAGAAGATATTAAGTCTTTAATATAGATGTTTTTGTCACTATACCATTCAAAAGTTTTGAGTAAGATTGCTTAATGTTTTTGAAAGAAGTCTCTTCTGCTCACCAAGGCTGCATTTATTTGATCAAAAATACAGAAAAATGGCAATATTATTACAATTTAAAATAACTAAAATAACTATTTAAAATGTAATTTATTCCTGTGATGATCATTACTCCAGTCTTCAGTGTCACATGATCCTTCAGAAATCATTCTGATATGATGATTTGCTGCTGAAGAAACATTTCTGATTATTATTATCAATGTTGAAAACTGTTGTGCTGCTTCATATTTTTGTGGAAACCGTGATACAAATTTTTTTTTTTTCAGGATTCTTTGGTGAATAGAGAGTTACTATCACTTTTAATAAATTTTTCTGAATAAAACTAATCATTTCTTTGAAGGAAAAAATGTTATGACACCAAACTTTTGAATAGTTTTGTATATATGCAATGAAACAAGTATTATGCAGTGTTGCTTTTCAAGTTAATTCTTGTTTTAAGGATTTTTGGCAATTTTTTCTGGAAAACAACAGTTTTTTGCAGTGTCAGTTCACACTTAAAAACCACACATGGGCAGATACACATACAAACTCGTAGAAAAGAAGAATTACCAACAAGATCTCCTTAATGTATCAATAGTTTGTCCTAGACAAGTTAGATTTGTTAAAACCTGCTTCTCCTGAGAAAAGTGCCCAATAATGTAATGTTCCCCAAGTGTTTCAAATCTCAATAATCACTCAAACTGTGCCCAAATTTGCCAAGATATCAAAGTATGTGATCAAAAGAGACTTAAATGTGAATAAAAAATTCATATTGAAATCGCAATTGTCAAATTTTTTATTTTATTTTAGTTAAATTTATTTATTTTATTTTTATTAAATGACAAAATTCATACCCAAAGGGTGATGCATGTAACTTTCAGCACCAAATGGATTTGTTTGGTATAGTCAATGTTCGTCGGTGGCCATAACAACATTGACTCTATTTTTAGCTAATAGCTGTTTTACCCAAATTTTGAATTTTGAATTGGATTATATTGTGTCTCAGAGTTAAAGGAAATGTCCGTAAACCTAACGGATAACAATTGTTAATGGTGTTGACGGTGGTCTTTCAATAATGATAATCATTCTTAAAGGGACACTTCACCCATTTGCATTAAGCTTTGTATTGTTAGAAACCCAGTCATATATTATAATAAACGTGGATTTTTCATTAATTTTTCCCTGAGATGGGAGAAATAAGGATTTAAGTGTTTTACTTCCTGCTTATTATGACGTAAAAATCATCATTTTGCGTCATAATAAGCAGGAAGTCACATTTCATTGAAAAGTGTAGAGACTACAAACACTAGCTCCTCATTATTCCAGGGGGCGGGACCCGCTCACGCTACAGGCCTATTACAGATCAGTGGGTGGGACTTCACTTTCTGAAACTAAAAGCAATATCCTCCATCTTGTTTGGAAGCTAAGCTAACAGGCACTGTGGAGCAAGCTGTAAAGATATGACAATAGCGGAGGGTAACGTTACTCAATATGATGTAGAAGAAGAGGATTTCGGAAGTCTGATGCTCGAATCAGGTGTTTGTGGCTACCTTTACAAGCCGCATAGCGAAGAGCAGCCGAGGCAGAAGACCTGCCTGTCGCGGACGAGAAGCCCAGACTGGCTCGAGCTGGGGGCGGACTGGTGGCGCCGGTGATCTCACTATGCAACTACGAACCGCTACGAACACAGAGATAGAGTCCGTCTGCTGCAAAGAATTTAAACGATGCCAATTTCTCCTGGACGAAATCTCTGAATCAGACGAGGACACGGACGTTTGTGTTGTGAACCATCCTAGTTTCGCACCGCATCTGACTGAACATCCCGGTAACGTAACCATGCAATAATTCACCACTTCGAAAGAAATACAAATGAGGAGTATTCATTAATGAGTTCGCCAACTAACTAACGTTAGACATTTTGTGTGAAATGAATTTCAAGCTCCGGTGGTAGCTAGCCTTATGGACGGATGAGTGATTCATATGCTGTTCTGGATTAGTGGGAGTGGCTTGCGCAGCTGTGCAATGTGGTGCATTGTGGGAGTTGTTGTCTTTCATACAAATGCGTCCTGAAGTTACTTTCTTTCTTTCCTCGGTCAAGAAGGCACCAAATTCAAAATTTATTTTACATTTCGACTACATATATGACCCACTTTCAATAAAGATCAATGTTCCCATGGGTGAAATGCTCCTTTAAGAACTGAGATTTATCCAGCCTAATCCTTTTCTGTTTTTCTACAGATTTTTTTTATTCATTTTTTACTTCCAGTAAGTGAAACTATTTGGAAACTCATTATTTTTCCCATTCGGTGCTGCCAATGGCACATCATTTTTTCACTTAAGAACTTAATTATTTCGCCCAGTCGAATTCTGAGCGATGAAATGTTCTTTGAGAACACAAATACAAAGAACCACATTCAGTGACAACGAGCGTTCTTTGCACTTTGCGTTCCGCGACTCCCAAACTCCTGACAATTACTCACATCTCCTTCCTCCAATCTGGCCTCGAGACCTAGCGGATTTCGATCTGTGCACTTACAATGACTCTGGAAACTATAAACAAACAGTCGGAGCTACTCACGCACACTTACAAGCACAGGCTCCCACATCCCTAACCACAATCCACAGGGTGGAGGACCCGAAACACACAGAGAAAGATTCACAGACTGTGTGGATGCTCTAATGTTTATGTTTTGCAGATTAGCAATGATGAAAGAATTCCTTTTCATGTCTGGACTCGAAGAACCCTCGTACACACACCCCGCCCGAGCGCCACACACACACACACACACACTCCCGACTCCCTTCGCCAAGCGAGACCTCCCCGATGAACGCGGATCTCCTCTTCTGCCATGATGGACCATCGGTACTGGTGGTCATGTTCTTTGAAATGTCACCCTCATCCTTTGTGGCATCTTCTCATCAATGCTTATACAAGTTCATGTGAAAGGCTGCTATTGTTCCCCAGCAGCGTGACTGTGGTCTCCCTTGCTCTCGTTCTCTCTCTTTGAGCCATATGTTTGGCCTGATTTTCCCTTTCCCCATTTTTTTTTTTCTTCTTTGTGGTGACTGGGATTATGATGTGATTTATTCATGTTGGGGTTCCCATGCCAGGAGCCTCTGCTATCTCCCCCACTTCCCTTATGAACAAACCAGCACCTGCATATGTTGTGTTTCGGATGCTGGTGTGCCCACCAAGCTTTTTTAACCAGCAAAACTTCCTCGGTCAACCAACGTCACCACAAACACCATGCTGGTCAACCATCTGAAAGTCTCTCGGATGAATAGCATGGCTATGACCAGCTAAACCAGCCCTGAATTGCTGCCGCAATTAAATTAATCGCTAATGGTATTGACAGTGGCATTTAAAATAGTCTATTTATAATGATAATCATTCTTAAAAACGGAGATTTAACCAGCCTAATTTACAGATGCGTGTTTTATGTTTCATGGTGGGAATTGAAAAGACCCTTAATATGAACATTCTGTCATTATTAACTAACCCTCATGTTGTTCAGAAGCTGAATGCATTTCTTTCTTCTGTGGAACACAAAGGAAGATATTTTGAAGAATGTTTGTGTCCACATAATGAAAGTCAATGGGGTCCAAAAAAAAACGTATTATTATTTAAATACTATAATAGTATTTATCAATAAATAATAATTTGATTTTATTTGTATAATTTCAGTTTTCATTTACATTTTAGTAAATTTATGTATTTGTCATTTTTATTAGTTTTTGTTATTTAAAATGTTTCTATTTAGCTTTAAGTAATTTTTTGGTTTCGTTTTAGTAATTTTAGTTCTTCAACTTAAATGATTTATTTCAGTACTTGCTAAAGCACATTTCCCTTAAAGAGAAAAAAAATATAAGATGGGGGGAAAAGTATTTGTCAATGCTTTTGCGTTCCCCGAGAAACTTTGCGTTCGCTCGCAGAGAGCTCAAAAGGTTTTGCGAGCAAACACAAAGTTTCTCAGGGGAACGCAAAGGTTTTATTTTTCCTCCCGTCTCATATTATTTTTCCAACACCATGTCCCTTTAGGGGCTCCGTACATATCAAATGTTTGTTTAGGTTTTTAAAGTTTGAAGTTTTCATGTAATTTTTATATTTTGTATCATTTCAGCTTTAGCTAAACCTTGAAAGTACCGGGTTGGACCCCCTTTTGCCTTCAGAACTGCTTTAATTCTTCATGGCACAGATTCAACAAAGGTGCTGAAAACATTCCTCTTTGATTTTGGTCCATAGCATCGCACAGTTGCTGCAGATTTGTCTTCTGCACATCCATGATGTGAATCTCCCGTTCCAGCACATCTCAAAGCTGCTCTATTGGATTGAGATCCGGTGACTGTGGAGGCCATTTGAGGACAGAGAACTCGTTGAAATGTTCGAGATGATTTGAGCTCTGTGGCCACCACTGTCACCAGATCTCAGTCCAATAGAGCACTTGCTAATTGCATTAAATAAATTATTATTAATATCATGATTAGAATCTGATTAATAATAATATATCTGACAGTAAAATTCGTATTTTGTGTGGGAAAACTGCATGCCGTATTCTTTACGTAAGATACACACCCTAAACAAGCTGGGAACTGTGTTGCTGAATTTATTTATCACTGTTTTATGCATCAGTAAATCAAGACACTGACAAACTTCACATTAGTCCTCTTGGCAGCATGAAAAACAAAACTGTTATTCAAATTTTGAATTAATTACACACAGAAATCGAGCAATGCGACAATACTAAACCACTTCAATCCCATTTTAATCAACAAAGCGGTCTCGTACAATAAATCTGGTATTTACACTGCGTCTACACCTTGTTCTGGTTTTGCAGCGCCACTCTCTTGCAGTGCATGTTGGGTGTTGCGCCGTCTACATTGCAAATGATTGGCGCCACATCTATCGAATCCAACGTAATTGTGAATTACAGCCAAAGTGTCCGGTGAACTTTTCGATCCTAAGCTGAGGTTCTGCTTCATGGAGACTGAAGTCAGCTCACCATGTTGATTCACTTTTTCCCTCGTTCTCTCCACGATGGCGGATTTGGATTAGGAAATCCCGTGGTTGAAAGACAGACATGCTCAGGCAATTTGTTTCCCATTATTTTAATATAAGGGCGACTTCTTCCAAACAAAACAGGATTGCTGGCAGCTCAGCAGGCCTCTGGTCGGTTCCTGCAAAGCGAAGATCTGAAGACTCCTCTCTCAAACTCTGAGTCATATTTAAACGCAAAGATAAAGTTATGAAAGACACCTAACATTAATCATTAAACGCTAGATCCTTAGGGCATCTATAAATCACCTCCCGTTTAGTAGCGTGAGGATCTAGGCAAGTTGTAATTTCTACATTCATCAGATGTTATTGTTTTCTTTGAATGCAGTGTAATGAGGCAATAACAAAATCATACAAGCAAAATGCAAGGGTGCATGAGTTTGTTCCTCTGGATATGTGTTGTTGGATGAGCCTTTGCTTCTTTTGAATAAGTGTTAATATTCTGAATTTTTGTATTCTTCTAAGCCAGAGCGACTTCCTGAAGACCGTTGGGCGGCACGACCACACTTTTACATCACGGTAACACTATATACGTTTTTAGTTCATTTTATGTTTAATAATGATACTAATAATACACTTTTTGTATAACTTTCATACCTTTCAATGACCATGTGGTAATGTATATTTTTGAATAATCTAGTGAATAAAATACAAATTGAAAGTGCTCAATTTAGAAACTAACCAAAAGAAACTTGTGGCACTTTCTGTTCATCAAACAATCCTAAAAGAACTGTATCATGGTTTACACGAAAATATGAAGCAGCACAACTGTTTTCAACATTGGTAATAATACGAATTTTTTGTTGCTCAGCAAATCATCATATTAGAATGATTTCTGAAGGATCATGTGACTGAAGACTGGAGTAATGATGCTGAAAATTCAGCTTTGATCACAGGAATACATGACAGTTTACAATATATTCAAATAGAAAACAGTTATTTCAAATTGCAATAATATTTCACACTATTACTGTTTTTATTTTTATCAAATAAATGCAGTTTTGGTCAGCATGAGACTTCTTTCAAAAACATTATAAAAATCTTATTGGTAGTCTGTTATCATAGCAAAAACAGCTTTAGATTTTATAACTTATGAAAATCTTATGATTAAATATGTATTATGACAGCTAAACTTCTCTTTGTGTTACTAACCTGACTATCAAGTTTCTCCTCATCATGACTCATCATGAGCAGAATCTTGATGATATAATACGTTCATACTGCCCAGGCCAGGGGTCATATGTCAGCCATGTCGTCTTGAGTATTATCTGTCTGTGTTCATCTTTATAGTGGGCGCCTCACGTCTTTGTCAGTAGGTGTATTGGGTGAGGCTTGTTTGCAGAGAAAATCATCTTACCATTTACTCTTAGACTCTACCTGCCAGAAGCTTTCCAAGTAGGATGAGAAGCCCACCTCCCTCAGGCATGTGATGATGTGAGTTCTTATCTCTGTGATTGAAGCCTTGCTCCAGCCAGCGCAGGAGGGATGATCTCCGTACTCCTGCGACCGTTCGGCTGTGGTCTGTGATATATGAGCTGCACCAGGTGCTGACACTCAGCCTGAAGCAGAAGTGCAGGGGTTATTTACACACAGTGCAACTTTTGAGCGCCGCGATTCACACCCGCGAAATGACATCATTGGATTACTAAGCCTCTGTGAATCTCTGTGTGCTTGTGTAAAAACGAAAGACAGAAAATCTGTTTGTCGATAGATTTTCTCTGCCTATCTACTGTCTGTCTGTCTATGTATCTAGTATCTACCTATCATCTACCTATCTAGTATCTATCTATCATCTGCCTGTCTATCTATCCATCATCTACCTATCTAGTATATATCTATCTGTCTATCTAGTATCTATCTATCATCTACCTATCTTGTATCTATCTGTTTGTCTATATCATCTATCTATATCTATCTATCTGTCTGTCTGTATGTCTGTCTGTCTACCTATTTAGTATCTATCTGTCTGCCTGTCTATCTATCTATCTATCTATCTATCTATCTATCTATCTATCATCTACCTATCTAGTATCTATCTGTCTGTCTCATTATATCAATCTGTCTATCTATCATCCATCTATCTATCATCTACCTATCTAGTATCTATCTATCATCTACCCATCTATCTATCTATCTATCTATCTATCTATCTATCTATCTATCTATCTATCTATCTATCTATCTCTATCATATACCTATCTAGTATCTATCTATCATCTACCCATCTACCTATCTATCTATCTATCTATCTATCTATCTCTATCATCTACCTATCTAGTATCTATCTGTCTGTCTCATTATATCAGTGTCTCATTATATCAATCTATCTATCTATCTATCATCTACCTATCTAGTATCTATCTGTCTGTATCATTATATCAATCTGTCTATCCATCTATCCATCCATCTATCTAGCATCTACCTATCATATATATATATATATATATATATATATATATATATATATATATATATATTTCATTCTATCTGTCTGTCTGCCTCATTTTGTCTGTCTGTCTATCTTATCTTATACTATCTAGAAAATGACAAAAAGTCAGCTTTGGCATCAGTGTGAATATTTTGAAGCCTGTGTATCTTGTATTAGTCTTGAAAAGGTGTTACCCTTTTACTCTCATCAGCGATTTCACAAAAAATTAGAATAAATTGTGTGCCATACACTCAACATATATTAAACACTTTGTCTTTCAGAAAAAGCGAATTCCACACAATGATAGCTGTGGCTTGGATCCGTAGAAAGAGACATAGGCAAGCGAATATGTTCTTCTTACAGTGTCATCCCTGATGTCTTTCTGTGCGTAAGGGCCCTCATAGTCCTGCCGTTGACCCCTCTGTGTGTTCCTGTCCAGGAGCTGAACCGTGGCCTGAGTGCCCTTATCTGGTCAAACTGGGCGGCGGGGGAGTCTTTGAAGACACACTTAGTAGCGATGTAATCAGCCAGCAAGCTGTAGGGTCTCTGCCCTGTCATCCACAGCAGCATCCCCTCGAAAGCCCTTTCCAAAGGCCTGGCTGGACACATTTTACAGTAGAAGAGGCCGGGGAATCGCACCGGACGATCGCAACAAGGTCACGTAACGCTTTTTTTTTTTTAGATATGTTTTGTTAATCTTTTCTTGATAACCTGGTCAACCAAACTCCAGGGATCCAATCATGAATTTTCCAGCCTTGACTGAAAAATAAATAAATAAACCAGCCTTCTCTTTTGGACTGGTTTTGCAGAAGTGAGAATAGAGTATGAGAATGATAATGTACAGTCAGACACTCATTAAAGTGAACTCATACCGGATGATGAAGGTCGATGCGAAGCAGAGGGGTCTTGTATCACACTGAAGGGTTCTTGCTTATTATATGACTACAAAATAAATAAATACATGAAAATGAAATATTGATTTGAGTTGCAATGTTTTATTGCAAGAAAGTGAGTCCGTTGTGATTATCGTTCAAATATTTGGGGTCAGTAATGCTTTTTTTTTTTTTTTACATTAAACATTAAATAATAATGATTTATGCATTCAATTGATTACTGACCCTGTCAGTAAAGAAATGTATAATGTTACAAAGGTTTTTTTTTTTTACTTTCTATTCATCAAAGAATCCTGAAAAACAATTATCACAAAAATATGAAGCAGCACAACTATTTTCAACCTCGATAATGGTAAGAAATGTTTGTTGAGCACCAAATCATCATATTAGAATGATTTCTGAAGGATCATGTGACACTGAAGACTGGAGTAATGATGCTGAAAATTCAGCTTTGCATAATATATTCAAATAGAAAACAGTTAAATTGTCATAATTTTTCACAATATTACTGGTTTTACTGTATTTTGGATTAAATAAATGTAGCCTTGATGAACAAAAGAGACTTTTTATTTAAAAAAAAATCATGCATACCCCAAACCTTTGAGTAAATAACTGCAAACATCAAGGAAATGCATGCATTTTAGTTTAGAATGTTTGTGAAGTTTAGAACTCCATGACTGACCAGTCAGAATCAAGCATTCTAAAAACCTGTGTATAATAAATTATGAAATATTTCATATATATATAACCAATTGTAAACCAGTAAACAAGGCTGTATGACTGACAGTCCAAGAAATTCATTTCAAACTACTGTTGTCAAATCAAATCGATTAATCGCAATTAATAGCATCCAACATAAAAGTTTGTATGTGTATATATATATATATATATATATATACACATGCATACATACGGTATATATATGCACACACACACACACACACACACACACACACACACACACATATATATATATATATATATATTAGGGTGGTCCTTATCAAGTCCAATTTTTTTTTTGTGTGCAAAATGTTAGTGTCTTAACCTCTTAAACTGTCCCTTTTAACTTCAAAATTGGAAATATGCAAAAATGTTGACAAAAAAAATGATTTAGAGGTAGCTCAATCATGTGAAAGATTGCCTATGTTAAGCTGTGCGGCGTTATTGTGATATGCAAGTAATATTAAAAGTTGCTGCAAATGAACTACATTTTATTGAAATCAGAGCAACATGACATGACAACAATGACAACAATCTCAAAAAAAGCACAAAGTTTTCAACAATCCCTCATTTCTGATGCTCAGCAGCCAGTGTTGACTTTTTGCAGTCTGGATAGATCCGTCGGTGATCTTCCACCACATGAAGGAGAAACTGCAATTGTTCTTCAGAGTGTGTGAGATAGCCATTGTATTCTTGAATCAGAGCCACTTCTCTCTCGTCGTGATCATTGACTACTTTCATTGCATGTATGGTTGCCTGTGCCTCCTGATAATCTGCTTGATTCGGCCAAAGTTCCGGGTCAATTTCAAGGAACGTAATGTAATTTTTTAAACCAAAAAATGTGCTCTAAACCCAAACAATAACCAAGGTGATCATCAAGAGAAATATGTATTGATTCCACCAGGAAAGGTAAATCTGCTAAACCAGGTCATGGATGGATTAATTTGGATTTAGTTTCTACAGTAAGTAAACTGAGATATGCATCTAAAATACATATTTAGGAATATATGGTGCATATGGATTTTTTGGGAATTTTACTAGCCAGGTACAATACCAATTCAAATGATCGTTTTTAACGAAAATCATCAAAATCTCAGAAAGTTTAAAGCTATTGAGCTACCAGTAATTATTATGTTACTGCCATAAAAATTGGCATGCTGTATTTTCTTATATAAAGGAACAATTTGAAGGGTTAAGAGCATGACAATTGGAGACTTTAAAAATAAGGACCACCCTTATATATATACACACACACACACACACACACACAAAACTTTGTTAGATGCAATTAATCGTCATGAAACGATTTCACAGCGCATTTTCAAGCCAGTCTGAATAATAATGAATTTGATAATATGGCCAAAATATTCAAATATGTTTTGAATGGCTTTTGGATAGTTTATGGATTATATAATTCTGATAATCAGTAAATGTAGTAACAATAAAGAACAGTTAATGCACTTTTCTGAATTGGGCTTCACATCATCTCTTTGCAAAAATTACTTGTTCGCAGTGCCTTCGTTCTTCATGTTTTCTGTCTGTGCTCTTTGAAGTGCCTGTTTTAATTTGGAATCTAATGGAATCTGTGGTAGGATGTCTATCAGCTGTGTGATCAGAGATCCCATGGTGCAGTGCGGCATGCCCCCGCACTCTAGTGAGTGGGAGCGCAGATAGCCGTGAAACAATAGCAGTGCCCACAGGGCCTTCTATACATTCATTTCCAATGCAGATTGCGCCAGCCTCAGCACCATCAGGTTGTTTTAATATTAGCCGTACAAAAGCAGTTAACCTTTTCATTCTCCTCCACAGTGTTACAAGAGGAGCTTTTACCATTACAGAATCATTTGAAATGTCCACTAGGAGGTCAGTTAGCCCTCTTATATTAGCGTCACAAGTAGCCTAACTCATTTTGGCTGAGTGTTGAGATTGTTTGGGAAGATCAGACTTGATGGCCCGTTTCTGCTGTCAGTAAATCAAAGCAGGTGGTTTCCTCTCCTTTGAGACGTCTGTGCCGAGAGGTGCGCTCAGGGGCGAACAGGTTATGAGGGAGCGATGATAAAAGTCAGGTTGTAAATCAATTCTCCATTTCTATCAAAGGCATATTTCATGCGCGTGTCTAGCATTTAACTAGCAGTGAGGTCATAAAAAAAATTTCCACCTGTATGGAAACTACACAGGATATGGGGTGTGCGCTCTTAGCCATTTATTAATACAATATTCACAGACATAGGAAGTCATGTTCAGACGCAGAAGGGCGGAGGGGAAACCCCATCGCTTTACGTGCCGGTCCTTCTCAAAAAGAGCTCACTAATTGTTTTTAGCAGCACATTTGCATGGAACAACTATATTCCAACTATTTCCCAATACAAATATATAATCATTCCTAAATCAAGGCCTGGTTTCACAGACAGGGTTTAGATTAAGCCAGAATTAGGTCTTAGTTCAATTAGGGCATTTAAGTAGCTTTTATAAACGTGACTTTGAAAAAAAATCATTACTGGCATGCATCTTGAGACAAACCAATGGCAGTGACATATTTTAAGATCTGTGCAAGTTGCGTTCAGTTAAAACAGATCAAACATGCATTTTAGTCCAGGACTAGCTTAAGCTTTGTCTGTGAAACCGTGGGTAAATGATACAATGAAAAATGTATCAAACTTAGTTTTTGCTTAAAACAAGAAAAAATGCTGCCAACAGGGTAAGAAAAATAATCTTGCTTTAATGGAAGCTTGTTTCTGCCACGGAATGAAAAAAAAGAAGGTAATTGTGTCTTTTTAACTCGCAATTCTGGCTTTTTTCTCTGAATTGTAAGATATAAACTTGCTGCTTCAAATTGCTGCTTTTTATCTCGCAATTCAGACTTTTTTTCTTGCAATTGCGAGTTTACATCAATTCTGACTTTTTTCTCAGAATTGTGAGTTTATAGCTCAAAATTCTAACTTCATTTCTCACATTTCTAAGTTATAACTAACAATTCTGAGAAAAGTCCAAGTTGTGGGAAAGAAAAAAAATGTAAATTGTAATAATAAAAAAGTTTTCATTTTATTCCTTGGCAGAAACAAGCTTCCATAATGTTTTACCTTTGAATTTAGCTTATTTTTGAGAGAGAGAGTTTGAGAGTTTCCTACTCCTTCAGCAGCACGAAATAGACAACATCAGTGTAGTCCGATTGCAGAACAGTCTTATGAATCATTTCTTTCTAGTGAATCAGAAATACTCTGTGCAAACATGCTTGTTTTTATGATTTTTCTGAGCCAGTGTTTTACCAAATTCTGTGACCTATCAAATCTGTGACCGTCAATGAAACTGCATTTATTTGTTCCAAATGTTTATTACTATTAAAAGAATCATCAATGGAAGCGTTAAGGGATTGTTTAGAGGAAACCATTATTCAGAATCAGACCAGTTAAAGTGTGAAATAAATGCAGAATGCAAAACACCAGGGTGGAAAAACTGAAGCTAATGAAGCCGTTACGTTTGGTGTTTTCACTCAAATGTCATATCAAAATTTGACAAAGTTCAACCCCAGTCTAGAAAACCATTATTAGAGCGATAAATCCATCGCGGGCAAACAACCAGGGCAGATTGAAGAGACATGCCCAGATTTGGTGGTGGTAATGGTTTTTTTTTAAAGGCCGCTCCTCTGTGACTCACTGGAGAAGGGCTAGAGCGAAGCTTAAAACCCATGAAGATAAATAACATGGAGTTAGACTGGGATCTTTAATAACGAAGAGTAGTTTACCGGCCTTATCCGATGGCAAGACCAGGCTTCACTGCCGCTTTGATGTACGCACAAGCCTTTCTCTCCATCACAAACACAAGCGCATACACACAAGCGAGCGAACATTGATCTTGATATGAATTGATATGCCCGAAATGTGTCTCATATGTGCAGGCGAATTGTTTTGAGCAAAGTAAATATGTGTGCAGCATTTTAATTGCATCACAGCAATTATGATCCGGTTTACAGTGAAAGTTTATTTGTCGGAGGAAATTTGCCCTCGCTCCCGTTGCCGTAAAAGTGTGGAGACGTGTTTGTTACTTTTCTCTTAATAGGCTTGCCTTTCAAGGTTGTCGACCTTGGCTCTGATGTAAGACCCAGACACCCTCACATCAAAGCACATAGACTTTCTTTAGATAGATTTCTATCTCCGAGGAGGCTAGTGACTAGGCAGCAATCAATGAAGCATTTCCCTTTGATCTTTCTGCAATGATGCCAAATTTCATTGAGGCCAGTCACTTTCTAGATTTCATTATGTACCATTACATTCATCTACTTTTATGATTGCAAAAATTTAGAGGCCATATGCAATAAAGCAAGATGGTGTATCTGATAAGAGCTTTTTTTTTCCCCATTGAGGGCACTTGAGAAGTACACCTGTGTGGCTAGCCGACCACTTTCAGACACACACTCACACACACACAATCCCCTTTAATATGGACCCGAAGACACGCGGACATGTTTGTGGTGGATGTTCCTCATATAATGCAGGTGCACCCGGGGAGAATGGGGGCGTTTCCCCCAAACAAGACATCAACAACCCAGAGCAGTTTGTTTGCGCTATAGGGGCCATCTGTGGCCCTTGACTTGCCTATTTTACCTCAGACCACACAAACCTGCGGCGCTGATGGAAACATGGTGGAGCTCGCAGGTGTAGATCCATCTGATTGGCTCTTTATGGTTTCTGGTAAACCTGTGAAAAGCCCAGCCACCATGCCAAAAAAACAAACAAACAGTTTAGTGTACTTGCCACATCAACCCCAAATAAATGTCTGTTTATTTAGGGTACATTTACACGACAACGAAGTACTAAAAACGGAAACGTTTGTACTTTACGTTTTTCGCGTACGGACGACAACGTTGTGGAAGTGATCCCGGTTCACATGGATACGCAAAAACGATTAAAAACGCTGTATTATTCATGCCAGGCCAGTAGATGGCGATATCACTGTGTAAAGAATGCACATGCGCATGACTTCAGTTTTCACAAGTTCACGTTTTTGTAGTTTATACAGAGACAATAACGGTGTCGTTTGCAAATACGTGCACTTTGAAACTGTGCATTTTCAGGCCCCTAAAAGTTTTCCTTTTTTAAGTTTAAAACTGTGTAAACGCCCCCTAAATTTCATCTAACTGTTTTCATGAAATGTCAATAATTGGGATTATCTCTTTTGTGTGATCAGACATTAGAATTTCATCCAGAAGATGATAAAATGAGTGGAAATACATACATACATACATACATACATATATTTCTTATAAATGTTCTTTTGAACTTTGTTCATTAAAGAATCGTGAAAAAATGTATTGTGGTTTCCACAAAAATATTAAGCAGACACTGAAGACTGGAGTAATGATGCTGAAAATTCAGCTTTGCCATCAAAAAGAAAACAGTTATTTTAAATTGTAGTAATATTTCACAATGTTACTTTTTTTACTGTACCATTTTTGTCTCTTGTGCTCACCAAGGCTGCAAAAAGTAGTGTCTAGGCCTGTATATATATATATATTTTGTTACATTATAAATCTCTTTACTGTCGCTTTTGATCAATTTAATGCATCCTTTAGCTTATTTTTGAATGGTAGTGTATTCTTGACACTTAAATTGACACATTAATATGTATATATAATATATGTATATGCCTATATATTTATAGATTTTAGCTTGTGCTCAAAAGCAGATAATACCATTTGATACAAGCTTATGGATGTACACACTTGGTGTCTGAAGTTTGTAACTTTCATTTGTAAAAAAAAAAAAATCACTTTCTCCCTCAAAAAAACCTAAAACTAACACGCATACGAAACATTCCCAGTAATAGTAATCAAAGGCAGGTTGTTATTCCCCACTTTTCCACACGTTGTGTGAAAGAGCTCCTCTAATCTTATGTCCCCTGCAGGCTCCTGGCCTCGCTCTGCTCCGCTGTTTCAGATGCTTCTGGAGCTGATGTACCAGACACACACACACACACACACAAAGCACACAGGTGGCTGGCCCGCTTCCAGAGCACCGATATGGAAGCTACCTCTGAATGAGTCACTCGTACACACACACATAAAGGGAGATAATTCCCCTCGCCCACATGAAAGAGGCACGCTGTGGGCCGCTTGCCAGGTCTCGGCTACCTGGAGACAAAGGAACAGCACCTCTGGGTAGGTGTAGATGCTCATCTGGGAGCGAGCATGCTGACGGATGGTATCTACAACGTGTGTATGTGTGGCCATGCGTGAGTGTACAGACATGTGCAGGATACGGGGTGTGCGGCCTGTAAGCTGTGTGTGTATGTGTGTGTTCCCAGAGCGCTGTTCAATCACAACCTGCAATTAATCTGGCCAATATTCAGCTTTCCCTGCGGGCAAGACCCCACTCCCCTCAGCCTGCCATTGATCCCTGCGGTAGGGGGGTGGAGAGGGTGGAGGTGTTTGGGGACTGTGCCAGTCAAGCTAGTTTTGTGGGACGTAGGATAGTGGGCATGAACAGGGAGAAATCTCTAGTGATTCATTGATTTACTAATATGCTTTTAAAAGGTTTCTTTGTTGATAGTGGACCCAAAAGATATTCATTGTTTCCTTAAGTAGTTTATGTATTTGTATGTATCAGAATTATGTATATAGTTAGTTTGCTTGCTTGCTTATTTACCATATTATTATTATTATTATTATTGTTGTTATTGTTATTATTATTAGTTTCCTTTCAAAACCTCACCACAGATTTCATCTGGCCCTGATAATGTTATTGCTTAAACTTTTTTTTATCTATTTAGTTGTTTATTTATTTATTATTTATGTGTTTTCTCAATTAATTTATTTGCATATATATATATATATATATATATATATATATATATATATAGGCTATATATAGGCTATATATACTATATATATATATATACACACACACACACAGTTTGTTTTCTTGCTTATTTAGTTATTATTAGCTTGTTTGCGTCTGTTTTATTTAGTCGTATTTTATGCATTAATTTGTGTATCTTTACCTTGACCTGAAAAAATAAATAGAAATCTGCTGAATAAATAGTGTAAAAATGTATAGAATTTATTATTTAGATAAATTCAGATGAATAAGTTGACGAAACTAGTTGAATTGGCATATTGAAATAACGCATGCTTTACTGAGTCTGAGCATAAGAAATACTGCTTTTTCAAAACTATGCTTTTTGAAGAATGGCCTTTTATTCGTAAGTACTAGGTTTTAATTGGACGCTTCTTTGTTTTTCCCCGCAGGAAGTGACATCATACACAGCAGTCTCTAATGACCGGAGCCGTCATGATGTCAGGTGAAAGCTGTATTATTAGCAGAGCAGGTTGTATGTGATTAGTGCTGTGCAGTGTAAATCTACAGTGAGTTTCTAATGATGTGTGTTTAAGGAGAGATGAAGAGGAGGAGAATACGGGGAGGCTTATCTGTGCTTCAATGTTACATTCCTCTTAATTAAAAGCTCTATCAGTGGCTTTGAAGTTAATGAGTCAGTTTGGTTGGGGGGTGAAAAAAGAAGAAGAAAAACAGGGCTGGAGATATTTCAAATCAAGGATTGCCCATCTTTGATATAACTCTTATCTCATGCCATGTTCTACAAGACATGTTCTCCATGTGTTACATGTTGGTAACTTTCATTCTTGTTCACTTTAGATCAGTTTAAAGATTTTTATTTATATTTTTTTATGTGTACAAACACATTGGGAAAAGTGTGCCTCTACCTACATGCTTGCAAAACTCCCAAAATGCACCCATATCTGCAATCCACTGCAGTTTCCATCTAAAATTACTACTGGAGGCAATAAAACACCAACTACTTGTATGTGTGTGTGTGTGTATATATATATATATATATATATATATATATATATAGTTACAGGGTCAGATTATCAATGAATAAAGAATTATTTTCGCATGGTTTCTTGCTCAATACTATGTTATGACTTCAAAACGCTTTTACCATAATGCATAATTTGAAAACTAATACATTTTGACATCTGCTTCACATAACTAGCTTTATTTACATAACTTTTCTGATGTAGTAAACTAACTTGGTAGCTCACCTGGTATAGAATTGCACACGAGTCACGATAAAAGAGCTCAAAGACTTGCAGAATCAAGCTAAAATGTCATGGTTGCTTTAGCAAATGCGTTTTATCTCACGTTTGCTTTTGTTAACTATGGGTTCGGCGTAGGGCCAGGATTTGGGCCTAGTGTGAGTTATTTTCAAACGCGATAGACCATTAACATTTTAGCACCACTCGCCGGACATTTCATATCTGAACTGACACAATGCATACAACAACCAGCTTTACAGTAGCTTTGTTTTGCATTAAAAAAAAAAAAAAATACTGGATGGAAACGGCAAGATGTGCATAATTTCTGAAATGCGCATAAGAAACTTATGTGTTCAAGTAAAGGTCCTTGCACACTGAGTCCGAAATTTTCGCATGCGTTTTTTCGTATTCGTGAATATTCGTGATTCGGTGGCTCTAAATTGTCAAAACACCATTCAAAATGCTTGCTACGGATGCGAAAAACGCAGAAAATCGAACCTGATTCGATTTTTTTTTTGACGGACGAAAGTTTCGGAGGCAGTGTGCAAGCGTGATTGACATAACGTGAGGTCGTGTTTATTTTTTAACGTGCGAAAATTTCGGATGCGAATTTCGGACTCAGTGTGCAATGGCCTTAAGTCGGATACATTTTTTTATTCGCTAAGAAAACATGCGCATAAACAACAATCGAAACACATTTACCAAATAAATTCCTCGATGCGCATCAAAAAAGTCATGTGACTTTGCGACAGTATAACTGGACCAACCAGCTAAATCTAAAATGCGGTTTTGGTCGTTCTGAAATGCCAGAGCAAAGTCTGTCGTCAAAGTGGTTCGGTATAATATCCTCCCAGAACTGTCTCACGCGACTGCGTTCCCAAACAGCGGCATCCACCCCAATAACTAACATAACATGACTGCGTTTATTGCTCTGAGGGACACGTTATTTAATATAGGCCATACGAAAATGACTACATGGTGTGGCTTCTCCTATTGCAGAAGCTTCCATTTTTGTTTGTGATATTTAGCAGCATTATATCAGGAAGTGACGATTTTGTTTTCTTCGACTTAATAATTTATTCGCAAATTCCAATTTTGCGCACAAGATAATTTGCTCAGTATACATCGAACCTGAAACTTTGTATGTTTATCATGGTTCAACCTGTGCTTGCTGCATAGATAGTTAAGCAGTATTTAATTAATAAGCCCCCAAAAAAAGACCTTGGCATCACAAAATGACACTGCGGCTCAATTATTGTCCATATTTTTGTGCCTGTTCGCCGTGTGTGACGATCTATAACATTTCATTCTGATGCAAATAAACAGTCCCTTGTGCCCATATGCTGCCAGTCTTTTAAATGCTAATGAAAAAGTGTTTAGAGACCATGGTTTTATTCATTTCACACACAATATGAGAGCTCGTTCGACAAGAGCTTTCAATAATCAGACGCACTCGGCGAGTGGATGTTTGGTTGCCACAACTGGCATCATAAAGCGAGGCCTTCTGCAGTCTGAAACGCGCTCTAAATTTAACCGCACTGTCTTTCTGTCTCTGTCGATGCCTGTCAGAATGAAAGCTTGCTTTTATTCCTTTGGTTTTCCGCTTACTTCCTTTTACCGTTTCCTGCTTTCAAAGCCCTCCGCTTCCAAAGCCCTCCGCTTCACCTCTGAAACTGCAGACGCCTCACCTAGATTTCCAAAACCTGGATGGTGTTTTATTGTGCTGTGTTGATTTCTTTATTCCCTCAAGTCGAGTGAACTTCAAAAGGCGCAAAGACACCTTGATGTCACCAGCGATTGGTAGCGCTTCTCTCTACGGGACTGTCTCCGTGCAGAGATGGAACTTTTATGATTTGGATGGGGGAAAAAAAGATAAAATAAATGGTCCAACTGAAAGTTCTGGAACAGGAGTTGGTCTGTGTTGTCTTGTACTTTTGAAGGCTGTTGTTCAAGGCCAAAACGAGTTGTTGTTGTTGTTGTGCACCTAAACAAACTGACATGTAGACAGCCGTCCTCGGAAACGCTTCCCTTTTCATTTGCAAAATGCCAAGCACTCAGCAAAAAAGATTTGAAATGAGCACAAATGAAAATGAGGTCGGAACGTTAGGCTTTTGAACACGGCGCTATTATAGGAACTCTTCAAAGACACTGGCCTTCGCCAGCATTCATGCCCAAGTCGCTCTCTCTGTCTTGGAGCACTCTAAAACGCAGGGGTTTCGTAAAATTGCTTCTTTGTGTCTTAAGGTGTAATTCTCCGCAGCATCTTGAGAGACATCCATATCTGAGGATGTGGAGGTTCTTCCCGCTCTCAAGGCTTTGTTCTGGATACACTTCCCTCTTCGCCCTCCCCGCCTCCACGACATCTCCCTACGGGTCCGACATCAGCGTAATTGAAGATCATTACGCAGCCACAATGCATCTTGACAGAGCTTGGGCCTCATAATGGAGTTGAATAGTGGGGCGCACTTCAACGCGTGCCGCTCGGGAAAATGAAGGGCAGCAGCTGAGGAATATTCCGACTCGAAATGAAGGCGCGATTTCCCCGTGTATAACGCCATTGGTCGAGCGAGGGGGCGAAATAGCTACTGATTATTGGCTTACGCACAGCCACTCTGGTTGCTTTATTTATTTATTTATTTTCTGGGGGGCTTGTTTTGTTTTGGCTGAAGTGGGGTTGGAGATGGGGGGTTGCCTCCACACTTCAAAAGAATTTGTAACAAACCTAATTCATCTGAAGCGTAGGATGAGCTGGTAAGGAAGATGAAAGATGAAAGTCTGTTGGCATGGAAACTGAAAGCACATCAGTGCCTTGTGGTGAACAAAAGGCTGCCTGTGTTGTGTTGCACTCGTGAGAGCATCCAGAAAGGTTTTAAGTAGTAACATAGAATTGCTAAGAAAATTACCCACTTATGATTATTTTATCAAGTTCGGTTTGGACTTGTTTTGTACATTACAATCTGCCCTCTCGCAATGGGATTTAATTTTCCCCGCCACACACATTGCTTATGCTGAATCATCTGTTCCGCATTTGAATGTAATTTGTGCCATGTTTAAATTGATGCTTTTGCTTCTGAAGTACATTTAATAGGTATGACACCAACAAATCAACAAATACCAATCAATAAGTCAAAATAGATTTGTTTGACATTTTTCTTACTTTGATTGATACTGTCCGTCTGTCTATTTATCCTTCTTAAAAAACATTGTAAACCAGCTGGTTTGTTGGTCTTAGACAGACTTGGTCTGTTGGTTGGTTTTCAAGTGGTTTTGAGCAGCTTAGGCCGGTTTAAAGTCCCCTTGTGGTGAAAATCCAGCTTTTAATGTGTATATATGTGGTGTTTTTAATATGCTTTAAGATTTATGACAAACCATGTGCAAATTCATAAGTTAACACCATTGCTGAGTATTTTCTCCTAAAAAACGGCAGTGAACCAAAGACAGTCTCAAAAACACGGTTTGAAATCGCTGGTGTTTCTGACGTCACAAACTACCTTGTAACCAATCAGGTCAACGTGTGATCGTCAACGAGTGGATCTCTGAGCTGCTGTGAGTGAGTGGAGGCGGGGTTAATTTGCATATTCATAGAACCGCATATACTAAATGAGGCAAGGGTTTAGAGTTACATTCAAGCTATTTTAAGGCATGAAGAATTTTTTTCAAGGAAAAAACTTTTAAATATGTAATTTTGGTGATTTTACGGGATGAAATTATTGACTACAGGGGGACATCCATCCATATATCCTATATATCTAAAAAAGGCATCTTATTCCAGCCTAAGCTGGTATTACAATAGTCTGTTGGATGGTTTTCGAGGGGTCCATCCATCTATCTATCCATCCTGCTTAGAAACATATTAAACCAGCCTAAGCTGGATTGTTGGTCTTAGACTAGTCTGTTGGTGGGTTTTTGAGCACTTTTTGAGTTGTTAGACTAGGAGACTATCCTAAACCAACTAAAACCTGCTCAAACCAGCTTAGGCTGGCTAAAGGTTTTTTCCATCTATCTATCCATCCATCCATCCATCTAAAAAGCATCTGATTACAGCCTAAGCTGGTTTGCTGGTATTAGACTAGTCTGTTGGATGGTTTTCAAAGGATTTCGATATCTATCTGTCTTTCTGTCTGTCTATTCAGCCTGCCAAAAACATAAAACCGGCCTAAGCTGGTTTGCTGGTATTAGACTAGTCTTTTGTTTGGTTTTAGAGGGCTTTGGGTTTTTAAGTGGTCAGACTGGGATACCATTGCCGGGGACACACTTAACAACTAGCTGAAACATTCTAAGACTGATCTAAACACATGAACAGACTGTTACCAACGACTTGAGCAGATTTTAAACACCGACTGTGAATACCGACTGAACGCAACTGTCTCTGAACTCGGCACGTTTGGGCATGATCAGTCGTAAGTATCAAATTACATTCATAATCAGCCTTACAGTCGTTAAGTGTGTCCCCGGCTTATCCTTAACCAACTAAGACCATCAAACAAGCTTAGGCTGGTATGTTTTTTCCATCCATCCATCCATGGAATATTTTATTCCAGCCTAAGCTGCTTTGCTGGCATTAGACTAGTCTCTATCTATCCATCCATCTATCTATCTATCTATCTATCTATCTATCTATCTATCTATCTATCTATCTATCTATCTATCTATCTATCTATCTATCTATCTATCTATCTATCTATCTATCTATCTATCTATCTATCTATCTATCTGTCTGTCTGTCTGTCTGTCATATCACAGGTGTTGGTAGTAAGAGTTAATTGGAGAGTGAATGTTGAGTTGAGGGGGATTTCCACACCTCAGGGCTGTACTGCTGTTCTCTATATGCACTGAAGTTGCTCTGGAGCTATATCTCATTCACACACGCAATCTGTGATTTACAGTGAGCACACACACATACTTGCATAAAATGTCTTTGGTTATATCACCCACAGATTTGCAGTTGTGCTTTAGTGAACTCGCAAAACTAAGCATGCACTTTGTAATTTGCTGTCCACAGTAATTCAAAGTTTTTTAATGACAAAAGATATTTTAGTTAGCCCTGAAGAAGATAAAGAGATTGTTGTGTGTGAGAGAAAGTTCCTGTTCCATTCCCAGATTCCTTCTAAAAACAACCACAGATGAAACGGCTATTTTAAGAAGTTCCTAAATTACAACTGCTGCATGAATATGTCACCCTTCACTTTTTTTCCTAACAATAAGCTGCCCAAACACATTTACTAGCCCTGCATTCATACCTTTTCATGTTTTCTAACCAGAGGAGTTTGATCTCTCCACAGATCCTGCGATGTCACAAATATGCATGAGAAGACAGCAGCTTCAAAGACCATCACTGGGATTTTTTTTTTTATAATAATAATGAAATATTCATTTTAAAAGTGGGATAAAAATACAAATGAAATCAGTACAGAAAGGGAAAAGAAGTCTGTGACATAGCTGTCAGATTTGCACCAAATATAAAAAAAAAAAACCTTTAAGCATCCACCTCATGTTGTTTGTTGGTGTGTTTTTTGTAATGTTCACTACGGTTTTGTCATAGAGAGAGTGATTGTTCTAAGTTTTTTGGCAATGCTTGACAAAGTCAAAAGGTACATTTCACACCCAAACATACTGTAGGCTTAGATATGCATATGTACAAGTATACAACCAGATCTCTATCTTGCAATTCAGATACGCACAAGCACATTTTTCCTCATCATTAAACCAGTGCTCAGCTTTGCAGTCACTTTGATTTGCCCAGTTCACTCAAGATGATGGGGAAGATGCTTTCTTCTTCTCCAATTAAAACTTTCTCCGAATCCGTAGTTCGTTACTGCACAGCAATCTTTCGGTTAACTGGCAGCAATGTGCCTTCCTAGTGTTAAAAAACCTATGAAAGGCAGCGAGTGAAGAATTAGCCTCTAAAAGCGAGGATCAATTAAAATGGCCCTTTTTGGTGGTGAAATAGGCTACATAGAACCAGCTGCAGTCTTGATCGCAACAAAATAAATTACTTGATGCATTTTCTTGCTTTCTTTAACACGATAATCTGCTGTCAAGTGCATCTGATTCTCTTCGCCAAATTTGACAGCTAATTTTGACTGAATTTTCACAAGCTTGCGAGGGATAAAAGCTGCTGACAATGGAAAAGGCAACCCTTCTTTTTCCCTGTCGTGTTTCCAACCAAACCTTTTAATCTGGCTCTTGTGCAAGGGCTCAGTGGCTAAGCTCAGCAGAGGGCTGGGATCTGTTGGGGATTCGACGGGGAGCCTTAAACAACAACACCGGCAGTGGACGAGATGACACTGGTGCACCAACACTGCAAAAAATGAACCTAAAAACAATTTGCGTGAGCTTAATTCATTTACTCAGTTATTTTAAGTAAATGTTTTGACTTTAACTTAAAATGATAAGTTGCCATGAATAAAAATTTGCCATAATTGTTAAACAGTTTCCTATTGTAGAAGTAACTAATATATAACTTCTATTGCACTGGATACATTTCAACAGCCTAATGGGCTACATTTCCTGAAACCCACGACCTTGAGACCGTGGCATTAGGATCATTTGTAAATAGCCAACCCAACGAAATAGCACACACATAGCCTACCTAATAACTTGGTAAATTTACAAACTTATTTTGACATAAAATGTTTCTAAACGTGACAACAAATCGTTGTAACTGCATATAAACTAGCAAACAGTCAAACCTACATATTCTATGCCCCACATCATACCTGTCAATGGTAAACGGATCATAACCACAGCCGTTTTTTAGTTTGAATGCGAAAATGCGCATGTTTGTGATGTGCTGATTGTGCTCTGTCATCTGTCAGCAATTCGTTTTTGCAATTATAAGCAAAAACTTTCATTTGTTTTATGTTATTTTTGATTGATCAATGTCTCAGCTTTCCAATTAGATCCACTTTATCGCGAAAATAAAACAGTAAATAAATACCTTGGAGCTCTTTCATGTGATGTGAGCAGGGGCGGATCTAGAAAAATATTTATGGGGTGGCGAGAGGGGGGCAGGAATTTTTGAGGGGTGGCAAAATATGGCAGACGTATATATTCTGAATTTAATCACAGTTAAATTGGCCATAACTTTTCATTTGTTGCTGCCAACAGGGATGGGTATCATTAAGTTGGCTTGAGAGAGCCAACATATTGAAATCCTATTTAAACTTATTATTAAGTTGGCTTGAGAGAGCCAACATATTGAAATCCTATTTAAACTTATTAAGTTGGCTTGAGAGAGCCAACATATTGAAATCCTATTTAAACTTATTATTATTATTATTATTATTATTATTATTATTCCGAGACTAAAATTTCTATATGAAACTCGTCCTAGAGCTTTAACTCTACATACTCCAAACTCGGCTCAGACACTCAAACTGTTCTGACTCGCGTTGCTTTATCTTTTCAGACTGATCGGACTTACGGTTTTCCTACAAATGACGATCAAAACTCGGAAAAACTCCCATTGACTTACAATGGGGAGTTCTAAAAAAATTCAAACTCACCAACCGACAAAAATTTAAATCTAAATCCCTTGAAAACTAATTCAAACTGCCATTCTATATATATTAGCCAATGAAACTCATTTAAACTAATAAACTCTAATCTCATACACTTATAAACTAATTAACTTAAATTTAATAGCTAATTAACTAATAAACTCATGAATTCATAGACTTATGAACTCTTAAACTCATAAATTAATAAACTCTGAACTCTAAACTCATTTAAACTTATAAACTCTAAACTCAAAAACTCGTACACTTATAAACTCTAAACTCATAAACTCTGAGTGTGTGTGTGTTTGTGTCTGAGTGAGTGTGTGAGCGAGGTAGTCTGAGTGTGTGTGTGTGTGTGTGTGTTTGTGTGTTTGTGTGTATCTATCTAACTTATTTATATATCTATCATAAACTTCAAACTACTTTAAACTACTTTAAACTTCAAACCACTTTAAACTTCTTTAGTTTAATGCTTCCAGCTCCCAAGCAACTCCATAGCAACCAAACTTGAGTACCCTAGCAACCGTTTTGCAAGACCTATATCTCTGTATCAGAACATCGTATAGAGATGAGTTTTGGCTCTTTTGACTCATGCTAGCAAACAGCACTTCCAACATGCTACACATGCTAGCAGTGAATAGCTACATGCTAATAGCAATTAGTTAAGTGTTGAATCATGCCAAGATCATGCTAAGAACTCTATAAAAACTCCATAGTAACCATCTGTGACAACTACCAACCAGCTAGTAACACCATATAACCGCCCTGAATACCATAGCAACCACCCAGAACACCCTAGCAACCGCCTAGCAACCACCCAGAACACCCTAGCAACCACCCAAAATACCTTAGAACACCCCAGCAACACCATAGCAACCACTCAGAACACCCTAGCAACCACCCAAAATACCTTAGAACACCCTAGCAACACCATAGCAACCACTCAGAACACCCTAGCAACTGCCTAACAACCACCCAGAACACCCTAGCAACCACCCAAAATACCTTAGAACACCCTAGCAACACCATAGCAACCACTCAGAACACCGTAGCAACTGCCTAACAACCACCCAGAACACCCTAGCAACCACCCAAAATACCTTAGGACACCCTAGCAACTCCATAGCAACCACTCAGAACACCGTAGCAACTGCCTAACAACCACCCAGAACACTCTAGCAACCACCCAAAATACCCTAGCAACCGCCTAGCAACCACCCAGAACACCCTAGCAACCACCCAAAATACCCAAGCAACCGCCTAGCAACCACCCAAAAGACCCTAGCAACCACCCAAAATATCTTAGCAACCACCCAAAACACCCTAGCAACCACCCATAACACCCTAGCAACTGCCTAGCAACCACCCAGAACACCCTAGTAACCACCCAAAATACCCTAGCAACCGCCTAGCAACCACCCAAAAGACCCTAGCAACCACCCAAAAGACCCTAGCAACCGCCTAGCAACCACCCAAAAGACCCTAGCAACCACCAAAAATATCCTAGCAACCACCCAGAACACCCTAGCAACCACCTAGCAACCCCCTAGCAACCACACAAAAGACCCTAGCAACCGCCTAGCAACCACCCAAAACACCCTAGCAACCGCCTAGCAACCACCCAGAATACCTTAGCAACCACCTAGCAACACCATAGCGACCACCCATAACATCCTAGCAACCGCCTAGCAAAAAAATGTTCTGCTCTAAACTTTCTCAAGCCAACTTAAAGTTTGTCTCGACGAACTTTCGCATCTAGTTATTATTATTATTCTGAGACTAAAATTTCTATATGAAACTCGTCCTAGAGCTTTAACTCTACATACTCCAAAATCGGCTCAGACACTCAAACTTTTCTGACTAAGTGTGCTATCTATTTTCAGACTGATCGGACTTACGGTTTTCCTAAAAATGACGATCAAAACTCGGAAAAACTCCCATTGACTTAACATTGGGCATTCTAAAAAAATTCAAACTCACCAACCGACAAAAATTTAAATCTAAATCCCTTGAAAACTAATTCAAACTGCCATTCTATATATATTAGCCAATGAAACTCATTTAAACTAATAAACTCTAATCTCATACACTTATAAACTAATTAACTTAAATTTAATAACTAATTAACTAATAAACTCATGAATTCATAGACTTATGAACTCTTAAACTCATAAATTAATAAATTCTGAACTCTAAACTCATTTAAACTTATAAACTCTAAACTCAAAAACTTGTACACTTATAAACTCTAAACTCATAAACTCTGTGTGTGTGTGTGTGTGTGTGTGTGTGTGTGTGTGTGTGTGTCTGAGTGAGTGTGTGAGCGAGGTAGTCTGTGTGAGTGTGTGTGTGTGTGTGTGTGTGTGTGTGTTTGTTTGTATCTAACTAACTTATTTATATATCTATCATAAACTTCAAACTACTTTAAACTACTTTAAACTTCAAACCAATTTAAACTTCTTAAGTTTAAAGCTCCCAGCTCCCAAGCAACTCCATAGCAACCAAACTTGAGTACCCTAGCAACCGTTTTGCAAGACCTATATCTCTGTATCAGAACATCGTATAGAGATGAGGTTTGGCTCTTTTGACTCATGCTAGCAAACAGCACTTCCAACATGCTACATATGCTAGCAGTGAATAGCTACATGCTAATAGCGATTAGTTAAGCGTTAAATCATGCCAAGATCATGCTAAGAACTCTATAAAAACTCCATAGTAACCATCTGTGATAACTACCAACCACCTAGTAACACCATATCAACCGCCCTGAATACCATAGCAACCCCCCAGAACACCCTAGCAACCGCCTAGCAACCACCCAAAAGACCCTAGCAACCACCCAGAACACCGTAGCAACCACCCAAAAGACCCTAGCAACCACCCAAAAGACCCTAGCAACCGCCTAGCAACCACCCAAAAGACCCTAGCAACCACCCAGAATACCCTAGCAACCACCCAAAACAGCCTAGCAACCACCCAGAACACCCTGGCCACCACCTAGCAACCACCCAGAATACCTTAGCAACGCCTAGCAACACCATAGCAACCACCCATAACACCCTAGCAACTGCCTAGCAACCACCCAGAACACCCTAGCAACCACCCAAAATACCCTAGCAACCACCCAAAACCGCCTAGCAACCACCCAAAACACCCTAGCAACCACCCAAAAGACCCTAGCAACCACCCAAAATATCCTAGCAACCACCCAGAACACCCTAGCAACCGCCTAGCAACCACACAAAAGACCCTGGCAACCGCCTAGCAACCACCCAAAACAGCCTAGCAACCACCCAAAACACCCTAGCAACCACCCAAAATACCCTAGCAACCGCCTAGCAACCACCCAAAAGACCCTAGCAACCACCCAGAATACCCTAGCAACCACCCAGAACACCCTGGCCACCACCTAGCAACCACCCAGAATACCTTAGGAACGCCTAGCAACACCATAGCAACCACCCATAACACCCTAGCAACTGCCTAGCAACCACCCAGAACACCCTAGCAACCACCCAAAATACCCTAGCAACCGCCTAGCAACCACCCAAAACCGCCTAGCAACCACCCAAAACACCCTAGCAACCGCCTAGCAACCACCCAAAATACCCTAGCAACCACCCAAAAGACCCTAGCAACCACCCAAAATATCCTAGCAACCACCCAGAACACCCTAGCAACCGCCTAGCAACCACACAAAAGACCCTGGCAACCGCCTAGCAACCACCCAAAACACCCTAGCAACCACCCAAAACACCCTAGCAACCACCCAAAATACCCTAGCAACCGCCTAGCAACCACCCAGAATACCTTAGCAACCGCCTAGCAACACCATAGCGACCACCCATAACATCCTAACAACCGCCTAGCAAAAAACTTTCCGGTCCAAACTTTCTCAAGCCAACTTAAAGTTTGTCTCGACGAACTTTCGCATCTAGTTAAGTTGGCTTGAGAGAGCCAACATATTGAAATCCTATTTAAACTTATTAAGTTGGCTTGAGAGAGCCAACATATTGAAATCCTATTTAAACTTATTATTATTATTCTGAGACTAAAATTTCTATATGAAACTCGTCCTAGAGCTTTAACTCTACATACTCCAAACTCGGCTCAGACACTCAAACTTTTCTGACTAAGTGTGCTATCTATTTTCAGACTGATCGGACTTACGGTTTTCCTAAAAATGACGATCAAAACTCGGAAAAACTCCCATTGACTTAACATTGGGCATTCTAAAAAAATTCAAACTCACCAACCGACAAAAATTTAAATCTAAATCCCTTGAAAACTAATTCAAACTGCCATTCTATATATATTAGCCAATGAAACTCATTTAAACTAATAAACTCTAATCTCATACACTTATAAACTAATTAACTTAAATTTAATAACTAATTAACTAATAAACTCATGAATTCATAGACTTATGAACTCTTAAACTCATAAATTAATAAATTCTGAACTCTAAACTCATTTAAACTTATAAACTCTAAACTCAAAAACTTGTACACTTATAAACTCTAAACTCATAAACTCTGAGTGTGTGTGTGTGTGTGTGTGTCTGAGTGAGTGTGTGAGCGAGGTAGTCTGTGTGAGTGTGTGTGTGTGTGTGTGTGTGTGTGTGTGTGTGTGTGTGTGTGTGTGTTTGTTTGTATCTATCTAACTTATTTATATATCTATCATAAACTTCAAACTACTTTAAACTACTTTAAACTTCAAACCAATTTAAACTTCTTAAGTTTAAAGCTCCCAGCTCCCAAGCAACTCCATAGCAACCAAACTTGAGTACCCTAGCAACCGTTTTGCAAGACCTATATCTCTGTATCAGAACATCGTATAGAGATGAGGTTTGGCTCTTTTGACTCATGCTAGCAAACAGCACTTCCAACATGCTACATATGCTAGCAGTGAATAGCTACATGCTAATAGCGATTAGTTAAGTGTTAAATCATGCCAAGATCATGCTAAGAACTCTATAAAAACTCCATAGTAACCATCTGTGATAACTACCAACCACCTAGTAACACCATATCAACCGCCCTGAATACCATAGCAACCCCCCAGAACACCCTAGCAACCGCCTAGCAACCACCCAAAAGACCCTAGCAACCACCCAGAACACCGTAGCAACCACCCAAAAGACCCTAGCAACCGCCTAGCAACCACCCAAAAGACCCTAGCAACCACCCAAAAGACCCTAGCAACCACCCAAAAGACCCTAGCAACCACCCAAAAGACCCTAGCAACCACCCAGAATACCCTAGCAACCACCCAAAACAGCCTAGCAACCACCCAAAACACCCTGGCCACCACCTAGCAACCACCCAGAATACCTTAGCAACGCCTAGCAACACCATAGCAACCACCCATAACACCCTAGCAACTGCCTAGCAACCACCCAGAACACCCTAGCAACCACCCAAAATACCCTAGCAACCGCCTAGCAACCACCCAAAACCGCCTAGCAACCACCCAAAACACCCTAGCAACCGCCTAGCAACCACCCAAAATACCCTAGCAACCACCCAAAAGACCCTAGCAACCACCCAAAATATCCTAGCAACCACCCAGAACACCCTAGCAACCGCCTAGCAACCACACAAAAGACCCTGGCAACCGCCTAGCAACCACCCAAAACACCCTAGCAACCACCCAAAACACCCTAGCAACCACCCAAAATACCCTAGCAACCGCCTAGCAACCACCCAGAATACCTTAGCAACCGCCTAGCAACACCATAGCGACCACCCATAACATCCTAACAACCGCCTAGCAAAAAACTTTCCGGTCCAAACTTTCTCAAGCCAACTTAAAGTTTGTCTCGACGAACTTTCGCATCTAGTTATTATTATTATTCTGAGACTAAAATTTCTATATGAAACTCGTCCTAGAGCTTTAACTCTACATACTCCAAACTCGGCTCAGACACTCAAACTTTTCTGACTAAGTGTGCTATCTATTTTCAGACTGATCGGACTTACGGTTTTCCTAAAAATGACGATCAAAACTCGGAAAAACTCCCATTGACTTAACATTGGGCATTCTAAAAAAATTCAAACTCACCAACCGACAAAAATTTAAATCTAAATCCCTTGAAAACTAATTCAAACTGCCATTCTATATATATTAGCCAATGAAACTCATTTAAACTAATAAACTCTAATCTCATACACTTATAAACTAATTAACTTAAATTTAATAACTAATTAACTAATAAACTCATGAATTCATAGACTTATGAACTCTTAAACTCATAAATTAATAAATTCTGAACTCTAAACTCATTTAAACTTATAAACTCTAAACTCAAAAACTTGTACACTTATAAACTCTAAACTCATAAACTCTGAGTGTGTGTGTGTGTGTGTGTGTGTGTGTGTGTCTGAGTGAGTGTGTGAGCGAGGTAGTCTGTGTGAGTGTGTGTGTGTGTGTGTGTGTGTGTGTGTGTGTGTGTGTGTGTGTGTGTGTGTGTGTGTGTTTGTTTGTATCTATCTAACTTATTTATATATCTATCATAAACTTCAAACTACTTTAAACTACTTTAAACTTCAAACCAATTTAAACTTCTTAAGTTTAAAGCTCCCAGCTCCCAAGCAACTCCATAGCAACCAAACTTGAGTACCCTAGCAACCGTTTTGCAAGACCTATATCTCTGTATCAGAACATCGTATAGAGATGAGGTTTGGCTCTTTTGACTCATGCTAGCAAACAGCACTTCCAACATGCTACATATGCTAGCAGTGAATAGCTACATGCTAATAGCGATTAGTTAAGTGTTAAATCATGCCAAGATCATGCTAAGAACTCTATAAAAACTCCATAGTAACCATCTGTGATAACTACCAACCACCTAGTAACACCATAGCAACCACCCAGAACACCCTAGCAACCACCTAGTAACCACCCAGAATACCCTAGCAACACCATAGCAACCACCAAAACACCCTAGCAACCACCTAGCAACATCATAGCGACCACCCAGAATACCCTAGCAACACCATAGCAACCACCAAAACACCCTACCAACCACCTAGTAACACCATAGCAACCACCCAGAACACCCTAGCAACCACCTAGCAACCACCCAGAATACCCTAGCAACACCATAGCAACCACCAAAACACCCTAGCAACCACCTAGCAACATCATAGCAACCACCCAGAACACCCTAGCAACCGCCTAGCAACACCATAGCGACCACCAAAACACCCTAGCAACCGCCTAGCAACAGCATAGCAACCACCCAGAACAACCTAGTAACTGCCTAGCAACATCCTAGCAACCACCAAAACACCCTAGCAACATCCTAGCAACCACCCAGAATACCCTAGCAACCGCCTAGCAACACCATAGCAACCACCAAAACACCCTAGCAACCGCCTAGCAACATCATAGCAACCACCCAGAACACCCTAGCAACCGCCTAGCAACCACCCAAAACACCCTAGCAACCGCCTAGCAACCATCCAGAATACCCTAGCAACCGCCTAGCAACCACCCAGAATACCTTAGCAACCACCTAGCAACAGCATAGCAACCACCCAGAACACCCTAGCAACCACCCAGAATAGCCTAGCAACCACCCAGAATACCCTAGCAACCGCCTAGTAACACCATAGCAACCACCCAGAACACCCTAGCAACCGCCTAGCAACCACCCAGAATACCCTAGCAACCACCTAGCAACAGCATAGCAACCGCCTAGCAACCACCCAGAATACCCTAGCAACCGCCTAGCAACAGCATAGCAACCACCCAGAACACCCTAGCAACCGCCTAGCAACCACCCAGAATACCCTAGCAACCGCCTAGCAACACCATAGCAACCACCCAGAACACCCTAGCAACCCACTAGAAAACCCCCAACAACTTTTTAACTGTAAACTACTTTATACTTTAAACTACTTTAAACTTCAAACTGATTTAAACTTTAAACTAATTTAAACTTTAAACTAATTTAAACTTTAGACTAATTTAAACTTTAAACTACTTTAAAATTTAAACTAATTTAAACTTTAGACTAATTTAAACTTTAAACTAATTTAAACTTCAAACTAAATTAAACGTTAAACTAAATTAAACTTCAAACTACTTTAATCTTCAAACTACTTTAAATTTTAAACTTTCCAGTCCAAACTTTCTCAAGCCAACTTAAAGTTTGTCTCGACGAACTTTTTAATCTAGTTAAGTTGGCTTGAGAAAGCCAACATATTGAAATCCTATTTAAACTTATTATTATTATTCTTCTGACCCTAAAAAAATCTATATCAAACTCGTCCTAGAGCTTTAACCCTACATACTCCAAACTCGGCTCAGACACTCAAACTGATCTGACTCGGTATGCTATATCTTTTCAGACTGATCGGACTTACGGTTTTCCTAAAAATGACGATCAAAACTCGAAAAAACTCATTCAAAAACTCCATTGACTTACATTGGGGAGTTCTAAAAAATTCAAACCGACAAAAATTTAAATCTAAACACCTTGAAGACTAAACCAAACTGCCGTTCTATATACTATATGAGCCATTGAGACTCATTTAAACTAATAAACTCTAAACTATAAACACTTATAAACTAATTAACTTATAAACTCATGAATTCATAAACTTATGAACTCTTAAACTCATAAATTAATAAACTCTGAACTCTTAATCTCATTTAAACTTATAAACTCTAAACTGATTTAAACTTATAAACTCAAAACTCAAGAACTCATACACTTATAAACTCATCAATTTATACACTTATAAACTCTAAACTCAGACACACACACTGAGTTTATGAGTGAGTGTGTGAGCGAGTTAGTGTGTGTGTGTGTGTGTGTGTGTGTGTGTGTGTGTGTGTGTGTGTGTGTGTGTGTGTGTTTGTGTGTTTGTGTGTGTGTGTGTGTGTCTATCTAACTTATTTATCTACCTGTCAAACTTCAAACTACTGTAAACTACTGTAAACTTCAAACCACTATAAACTTCTTAAGTTTAAATCTTCCAGCTCCCAAGCAACTCCATAGCAACCAAACTCGAGTACCCTAGCAACCGTTTTGTAAGACCTATATCTCTGTATCAGAACATCGTATAGAGATGAGGTTTGGCTCTTTTGACTCATGCTAGCAAACATCACTTCCAACAAACTACACATGCTAGCAGTGAATAGCTACATGCTAATAGTGATTAGTTAAGTGTTAAATCATGCCAAGATCATGCTAAGAACTCTATAAAAACTCCATAGTAACCATCTCTGACAACTACCAGCCACCTAGTAACACCATATCAACCACCCTGAATACCTTAGCAACCGCCTAGCAACACCTAGCAACCACCCATAACACCCTAGCAACCACCTAGCAACCACCCAAAAGACCCTAGCAACCACCTAGCAACCACCCAAAATATCCTAGCAACCACCCAAAAGACCCTAGCAACCACCAAAAATATCCTAGCAACCACCCAAAATACCCTAGCAACCGTCTAGCAACCACCCAAAAGACCCTAGCAACCACCGAAAATATCCTAGCAACCACCCAAAAGACCCTAGCAACTACCCAAAATATCCTAGCAACCGCCTAGCAACTACCCAAAAGACCCTAGCAACCACCCAGAACACCCTACCAACCGCCTAGCAACCACCCAGAACACCCTAGCAACCACCCAAAAGACCCTAGCAACCACCCAAAATATCCTAGCAACCACCCAAAAGACCTAGCAACCGCCTAGCAACCACCCAAAAGACCCTAGCAACCGCCTAGCAACCACCCAAAAGACCCTAGCAACCACCCAAAATACCCTAGCAACCACCCAAAACACCCTAACAACCGCCTAGCAACCACCCAAAACACCCTAGCAACCACCCAAAACACCCTAGCAACCACCCAAAATATCCTAGCAACCACCCAAAACACCCTAGCAACCACCCAAAACACCCTAGCAATCGCCTACCAACCACCCAAAAGACCCTAGCAACCACCCAAAATATCCTAGCAACCACCCAAAACACCCTAGCAACCGCCTAGCAACCACCCAAAAGACCCTAGCAACCACCCAAAACATCCTAGCAACCACCCAAAACACCCTAGCAACCGCCTAGCAACCACCCAAAAGACCCTAGCAACCGCCTAGCAACCACCCAAAAGACCCTAGCAACCACCTAAAATATCCTAGCAACCACCCAAAAGACCCTAGCAACCGCCTAGCAACCACCCAAAAGACCCTAGCAACCACCTAAAATACCCTAGCAACCGCCTAGCAACCACCCAAAAGACCCTAGCAACCACCCAAAAAATCCTAGCAACCGCCTAGCAACCACCCAAAAGACCCTAGCAACCATCAGAAATATCCTAGCAACCGCCTAGCAACCACCCAAAACAGCCTAGCAACCACCCAGAAAACCCTAGCAACTGCCTAGCAACCACCTAAAATATCCTAGCAACCACCCAAAAGACCCTAGCAACCGCCTAGCAACCACCCAAAAGATCCTAGCAACCACCTAAAATACCCTAGCAACCGCCTAGCAACCACCCAAAAGACCCTAGCAACCATCAGAAATATCCTAGCAACCGCCTAGCAACCACCCAAAACAGCCTAGCAACCACCCAGAAAACCCTAGCAACTGCCTAGCAACCACCCAAAAGACCTTAGCAACCACCCAGGACACCCTAGCAACCACCTAGCAACCACCCAGAACACCCTAGCAACGCCTAGCAACACCATAGCAACCACCCATAACACCCTAGCAACTGCCTAGCAACCACCCAGAACACCCTAGCAACCACCCAAAATACCCTAGCAACCGCCTAGCAACCACCCAAAACCGCCTAGCAACCACCCAAAACACCCTAGCAACCGCCTAGCAACCACCCAAAATACCCTAGCAACCACCCAAAAGACCCTAGCAACCACCCAAAATATCCTAGCAACCACCCAGAAATGTAAGCTTAGCGTTAAGTTCTGCCAGGAAGACTCAATCAGCGCGTTATGAATTAACTCACTTCTAACCAATCATGTGTTAACACTCTCAGTATAAAAGAATGGTACTTACATCCGTCTGAGTTCGCAGATACTGACGGCGCCAATTACCTCCATCCTCCCCAACCACCTCCAAGATGGTCCTTTCCCTCCATCCTCCCCACCACCACCAGGATGGTCCCTTCCTTTACCTCCAGGGGGTCGGCTGCGCCCCTGCCTTCATCTTCAGGCGGGATTTGCAGATTCCGTTACCCTCGCATTGCTTGCTAAGGACGGGGCCTACGCCAAAGACTATGCTTGCTGAGCTATTAATAAATTTACTCTTGTTATATCATTTTATCTCCCGAGTCTTTCTGGTAGAACACCCTAGCAACCGCCTAGCAACCACACAAAAGACCCTGGCAACCGCCTAGCAACCACCCAAAACACCCTAGCAACCACCCAAAACACCCTAGCAACCACCCAAAATACCCTAGCAACCGCCTAGCAACCACCCAGAATACCGTAGCAACCGCCTAGCAACACCATAGCGACCACCCATAACATCCTAACAACCGCCTAGCAAAAAACGTTCCGGTCCAAACTTTCTCAAGCCAACTTAAAGTTTGTCTCGACGAACTTTTTAATCTAGTTATTATTATTATTCTGAGACTAAAATTTCTATATGAAACTCGTCCTAGAGCTTTAACTCTACATACTCCAAACTCGGCTCAGACACTCAAACTTTTCTGACTAAGTGTGCTATCTATTTTCAGACTGATCGGACTTACGGTTTTCCTAAAAATGACGATCAAAACTCGGAAAAACTCCCATTGACTTAACATTGGGCATTCTAAAAAAATTCAAACTCACCAACCGACAAAAATTTAAATCTAAATCCCTTGAAAACTAATTCAAACTGCCATTCTATATATATTAGCCAATGAAACTCATTTAAACTAATAAACTCTAATCTCATACACTTATAAACTAATTAACTTAAATTTAATAACTAATTAACTAATAAACTCATGAATTCATAGACTTATGAACTCTTAAACTCATAAATTAATAAATTCTGAACTCTAAACTCATTTAAACTTATAAACTCTAAACTCAAAAACTTGTACACTTATAAACTCTAAACTCATAAACTCTGTGTGTGTGTGTGTGTGTGTCTGAGTGAGTGTGTGAGCGAGGTAGTCTGTGTGAGTGTGTGTGTGTGTGTGTGTGTGTGTGTGTGTGTGTGTGTGTGTGTGTGTGTGTGTGTTTGTTTGTATCTATCTAACTTATTTATATATCTATCATAAACTTCAAACTACTTTAAACTACTTTAAACTTCAAACCAATTTAAACTTCTTAAGTTTAAAGCTCCCAGCTCCCAAGCAACTCCATAGCAACCAAACTTGAGTACCCTAGCAACCGTTTTGCAAGACCTATATCTCTGTATCAGAACATCGTATAGAGATGAGGTTTGGCTCTTTTGACTCATGCTAGCAAACAGCACTTCCAACATGCTACATATGCTAGCAGTGAATAGCTACATGCTAATAGCGATTAGTTAAGTGTTAAATCATGCCAAGATCATGCTAAGAACTCTATAAAAACTCCATAGTAACCATCTGTGATAACTACCAACCACCTAGTAACACCATATCAACCGCCCTGAATACCATAGCAACCCCCCAGAACACCCTAGCAACCGCCTAGCAACCACCCAAAAGACCCTAGCAACCACCCAGAACACCGTAGCAACCACCCAAAAGACCCTAGCAACCGCCTAGCAACCACCCAAAAGACCCTAGCAACCACCCAAAAGACCCTAGCAACCACCCAAAAGACCCTAGCAACCACCCAGAATACCCTAGCAACCACCCAAAACAGCCTAGCAACCACCCAGAACACCCTGGCCACCACCTAGCAACCACCCAGAATACCTTAGCAACGCCTAGCAACACCATAGCAACCACCCATAACACCCTAGCAACTGCCTAGCAACCACCCAGAACACCCTAGCAACCACCCAAAATACCCTAGCAACCGCCTAGCAACCACCCAAAACCGCCTAGCAACCACCCAAAACACCCTAGCAACCGCCTAGCAACCACCCAATATACCCTAGCAACCACCCAAAAGACCCTAGCAACCACCCAAAATATCCTAGCAACCACCCAGAACACCCTAGCAACCGCCTAGCAACCACACAAAAGACCCTGGCAACCGCCTAGCAACCACCCAAAACACCCTAGCAACCACCCAAAACACCCTAGCAACCACCCAAAATACCCTAGCAACCGCCTAGCAACCACCCAGAATACCTTAGCAACCGCCTAGCAACACCATAGCGACCACCCATAACATCCTAACAACCGCCTAGCAAAAAACTTTCCGGTCCAAACTTTCTCAAGCCAACTTAAAGTTTGTCTCGACGAACTTTCGCATCTAGTTCTGTATTACTACTCTTACCAATACTCCTTATCGATCCGGTACTTTAACGGTATTCTTATCGGTTCTTTTTGTTATATTAAAAAAAAGGGGAAAAAATAATTAGAACACAATTAATATTGTTTTATATTTTGAAATGTAAAATAAATATCTATAGCAAAAGAAAAAGCAATGATTTAACAAAACAAATAAAACATACGTTATGCAGAAGGGTGCAGGCTTCTGTGTTTTATATTCAGAAGACATAGGACACCAAAAACAAAGTACAAACACATGGTCAAACAAAAAAAAAAGTATACAATTAAACAAATATACAAATTATATATCCAGTAGTGCTTTAATTTCAGAAATGTCTACTGACATAACTGTTCAGGAGTAATATGGGCTAAAAAGACATCTAATAAAGTCAGATTTAAAATAACACTGCATAGTTTATCATAGATAGATTAAAGCTTATATCATTCAAGAGCTGCGACTGATTTTCTCTTTGCCTTTTGTAGTTTGGTTCACATTAATGGAGCAATCGTCAGCAGGTTTATTAGACTGCTGCCTCTTTAAGACCAAATGCAGATCTAATCATTATTACGCATCATATTTTCTCCCAACTATTAACGCCCATACTTAATCCTATTGTATTTGTTATTTCCCCAGTTGTAACCTGGTTTCATTGCTGTGATATCTGAGAGGAATTGGATTTAATAGGACTGCTTAGCTAATCAAATTATCGATCTCCTAACTGGCACTGTATTGTGTGTTGTAACGTAACGTACGTCGGCATAACGGCGACAATCAGTAAACGTTATGGATACAAACAATATTTTATATTTTTTATTAAGCTGTTCTTGTCTTTACTAAAATAAAAATTAGGCCAATCAAAGGGAAGAGTGCTCTTACAAATCACGAGGGAGCGATTTGACCGCTGATTTTTGGCTAACGTAATAGACTCGCTGTTTTTGCTGATGCTGAATCGTCTTTAGCACACAATACATTCATTACAAATGTAACTTTAAGTTAAACGTGTATTTAAACTACACCTGGGGAAACTCACTTCACCTTCAGAGGCTCTGGGGCAGCTCAGTCTCTCCAGTCGGGTTGCAAGACACTGCGTACAGATGCACTGTGGAGGCTGCCCTGCTGCCACTGGTGAAATTTCATTTTCGCGGGGGTCGCTGCCTTGCTAGTGATGGGTGAAACCATTGTGAGGGGGAGGGGATTCTAAATCGGCGATTTCTGTTTGAGAGGAGTTTGTTGCGGGTCTCCCTGGCCTTCAACGTGTAGGCTATGAACATAAAATATACTTAAAAAATATTATCTGATTTATAAATGGGGTGGCAACAGGGGTGGCAAGACTGTATCCCAGGGGTGGCAGCTGCCACCCTTTGCCACCCCGTAGATCCGCCACTAGATGTGAGAGATGTAGCTGCCTTGTAGCTCGCGTGAACCAATTGTCGATCTTTTCTACAACATGAAATATGAATGAACATCCGAAGTTTTAAACAGCCTACTACAATCGCCCAGACAGTTTTTTAAACGCAGAAATACGTCAATACACCATGTGAGCAAGTCAGATTTCAAATTTAGGCCTACCTCAGGAAAAGTTTGTTAGCAGGAAAAATGAATTTTAAGAAGATATATTGCAAACAAAAAGTCAATATAGGCTACTATATAATATAGTCCGTTTTCAGTGTCACATGATCCTTCAGTTTTTGCTTGAACACTTCAAAAGTTTGGGTAAGTAAACTTAAAAAAAGAAGCAAAAAATAAATGAACACTTTTATATATAAGGACAAATTAAATTGATCACATGTGAGAGACTTTTATAATGTAAATACTGTTCTTTTGAACTTTCTGTTCATCAAAGGATCATGGGAAAACGTTTCAGTTTCCACAAAAATATTAAGCAGCAACTGTTTTCAACATTGATTATAAAAGTGTTTCTTGAGCAGCAAATCATCATATTAAAATGATTTCTGAAGGATCATGTGACACTGAAACTGGAGTAATGATGCTGAAAATTCAGCTGTAATCACAGGAATGAATTACATTTTATTATATATATATATATATATATATATATATATATATATATTATATATATATAATCAAAAATATCAAAAATACAGTAAAAACACTGTAATACAGTAAAATACACTGATAAAAATACAGTAAAAACAGTAATATTGTGAATTATTATTACAATTTATAAGAAATGTTTTATAATATATGTGTGTGTATATATATATATATACATATACACATATATTATAAAATATTTATTATAAATTGTAATAATAATTCACAATATTACTGTTTTTACTGTATTTTTGATCAGCTGAAAGCAGCTTTGGTGAGCATAAGCATTCTTTCAAAAACATTTAAATAATCTTATCCAAACTTTTGAATGTGTGCATATGTTTATTCATTGTACCATTTTAAATGATGTACATTTATAAAATAAATGGTTGGATTTTAGCATTTCTCATGTATAGAGGCTCCGAAGACTCCTTCCCAAACATACATCATACATTGGGGATTCAGGGTCTCAACAGAGTGCTTTGAAATATCAACGCCTGCCATTGGCACCCTTGTCCCGAAAAGTGGGATCTCCCATCATTTTTTTTCTTGGCAGTTTCCTTGGAAATTCCAAACGGGGTGTTTGTTGGAGATTTTACTTCAGGAGGGGTTTGAGCAAACACTCTTTTCAATTGTTTTGGTGGTATCGGCCTGTACATAGATAAGCTCTGCGCTGTCAGCACAGGCCAAACTAATCCATAACCCTTTAGCGGAGCTGATCGCATTCTTGTGAAGCGAGCCACACCCTGAGACCCCCCAGAAAACAAAAGGGAGTTTCCATATGCCTCATCTACCACCAAGACTGTCTGGCGTACATTTAAGCATTTTTCTTCCCTGTCAATATCATCTTTTCCCACATATTTTTCTCTTGCAGGACCAGCAGTCACACGTTGAAGACGCGACTCTCTTTAATGTTGATCCAAGTGTTTGAGGCCTCACTGAGGGGATGACTGTGATGACCGATGGAGAGCTATCCCATGATTCCCAGCTCTCTGACTCGTGGCCGTTGCTCTATTTTCTGGACGAATCATTTGGGTCCAGGTTCTGTTTGGAACAACGACATTATTCAAGGTGGTTCTGGAGCTGTCAAGGTTTGAAATGCTTTATGGGTAACTAAAAACCTTAAATGATACTCAAAGACTAAGGGTGTGTTCACACTTGTAGTTCGGTTCTCTTGGTTCTTTGGATCCAGACCAAAAAAAGAAAATAGTACATTTAGTCCTAGTTCGCTTAGCATTCACACTGTCATTTTTAAGAAGACAGAACCTAAAGATACAAAAAATGACGTATTTTGCGATGGGCGAACATGGCATTTTGAGCAGCCTTATGCCTGTGCCTAACTGTGATTGAGCACTTTAAAATGTTGTTCTCGTCGGGCTGTCTCTCTCTCTCTTGTAGATCGTCCTGATCCTTTTGATACTCCATAAAGGACTTGCGCCAGAGCAGTAACTGCAGTATAACCCATTGAACAATTATTGAAAAATATAGTTATAGTCATCATTATGACCGCCGCTAGCATAGCTAGCGAAAGCGGTCATATAGGGATTGTCAACGTTTTTTTTTGTTTGTTTTTTTGTCAATCTACTGAATTTTCCGTCAACGATACCAGGGACACCGAAACACCGGGGAACATGAAATTTGGTGAGCATGTAGCCCCACTAGACTTTTACGGAAAAATTTCGTTTGGTCCCTGGGGGCCACTCCCCCCCGCACTGGGCCCCCCCAAACCCAAAAAATGCAGTTTTTCCTAAATAACTACCTGAACCGTGGCACCGAGGATGAAGAAATTTGCAAAGTATGTTGGTCTTAAGGGCCCACATCAACCTAGCCCATAATCGATTGTCAAAGTTTTTTAGTTTTTTTTTCCCCTTCAATCTACTGAATTTTCCGTCAACGATACCAGGGACACCGAAACACCGGGGAACATGAAATTTGGTGGGCATGTAGCCCCACTAGACTTTTACGGAAAAATTTCGTTTGGTCCCCGGGGGCCACTCCCCCCCCGCGCTGGGCCCCCCCAAACCCAAAAAATGCAGTTTTTTCTAAATAACTACTTGAACCGTGGAACCGAGGATGAAGAAATTTGTATGGTATGTTGGTCTTAAGGGCCCACATCAACCTAGCCCATAATCACTCATTTGTGATTTGCGCCCCTCCCATAAAAAATGAAAATGCAATATTATTCTGCTTTAATCGCCCCTATCTTCAGTGGAGATGTTCAGAACTGCACCATATTTCATGTGTATGATTAACTTGACATCCTCTGGGGGTATGCTAAGTTTCGTAGAATTTCATCCATGGGGGGTATAAAATAAATTCATTTATGTGCACATTTAGTGACTGTACACTCATCGGCCTGTAGATGGTGCTGTTGAGCGAAGGGTTGCTGGTTTAGGATGATACTGTCACACACACACATGCAGGAATATAAACAAACGCAAGCATGCACACACACTGACATCCACACGCAGAGACACACACCCATACACACACATACAAATCCACATGCACAGACACACACACACAAACACACATGCGCACACACAAACACACACACATACACACACACACAGACAGACATGCACATACTACTACTTTTTTTAGGTATATACATAAACACGCAATACAGCCAAATTGCTCCACGTCATTTATTTTTGTGGAAAGCCAGTGCAGGCCTGAGCGGCGGTCATATTTTGTACCGCCATGCGGTACATCTAGTTATAGTTATCTTCCTTGATGTGAACGGGACCACACCATGGTATCTTTTTAGTACCTTTACCATAGTACATGAATGTAATATTGATTCAGTTGCACTGTATATATTAAAGTACAGAGATTTTTGTAATCAATGTACCATGGTACTACCACAGTAAGAGTATACAACGTTAAAATTTTCGCATGACGGACCGTTCGTCCATGCATTTGTTCGAAGGAAGGAACGAATTATCAAACAAATAAACAAGAGAATGCCTGTTTCCTAGCTCTCACTGTGCTATAAATGTAATTCCAAGTACTTTTGGGAGCTGGATTTCTTTGTTGTTATTTCAACCTTCACTTTCAGTTTATTTGAAAATCATGAGATCTCCTTTGGAAAATATGAATTTCCTTTACTCCTGAAACCAGATTCCCACTGAGGGCTAAGACATTAGCATTTGGGGCTTTAGCTCTTCCTCTGTTGTCCCTCTTGCCATTTAGACTCGACAAGCCCGTAAAACCTCTGGTGAGCTGTAGGAACTGCGGCCCATGCTGGGTAGAGTCGTGTTAAGCTTCACTGAGAGTATGCCAAAGTGACGCTGATCAGTCTCTTAAAAAGACACTCGCAGCGGGAATGTGAGTGTACGTGGGTGTGTGTGTTTGTGCGCGCCCAGCAATCGCTCAACACTAATCCCTCCATCATTAAAGAGGAGACACAAGTTGACACTAAATGAGGCCCTGATGTCAAACTCAGGTGTGGAGGTGGGTGAACAGGGGAGCAGCGGAGAACGGGTTAGGAGGAAAATAGTGAGGCAGTGATCAAATAGTGATCAGATGAGTGAATAATACTCCCGCTGTGAGTGCTGAAGAGGTGAAATGAGTGGATGAATTCATTAAAAGGAATCTCAGAGGAAAAATTATTATTTATACATTTTTTTTGAGGTTGCTCTTTTATAGGTAATAATGGTCTCAGATGTTTCTCCTAAAAGTCCCCAAGAGAAAAAAAAATGACATAAAGATTGTAAAGCTATATAAAAGTATTTTTCTTCAGTTTTGTATTTCATTTATTTATTTCAAAATTACTGTGAATAGCAGTTCAGATCATTTGATCTTTGTAAAATGTATTTCAATTTGCCGTAAGTAACCCAAAGCTCTGGCTTTTCTTTCTTATTTTTAACTAAAAATTCTTCATTCACCTGACTAAAAATGGGATAAACATGGCAATTTTCAGTTCTGTTTACAACCTGCTTATTCATTGTGCTTATACATAAAGATTATAGATTATTATTATTTATTTATTTTCGTTTTTTTGCAATATTTATTTATTTTGGAAAAAAATGTATGTGGATAGTAGTTCAGATTATTTGGTCACTGGGAAATATTTGATGGTAAATCTGAGCACGGATTGAGGCATATTTGCTTTAAAAATGTGAGAATAGGAGAGACAACTGAGAAAAAGGAGACCTTAAGGACTTAAGCATAAGTTTCTCTCGATTTAATGTCACTGCTGTCTGGGAGACTGAGAAAGAAATCTCATTTGTGAATTTTCTTTCCTGAAGGATGCAAACCCTGCTAAGCAAGAGGTGGTTATACAAGGCAGATAAGCCGTCTTTAATAATCTTTAAGACATCCCACATTGATTTTATATAACAGTTTGGACACTTGGGAAAATGTAGACGGCTTTCAGCACGCTAGTATAACCCGATTTGACCAGTTCTCATTCAAATAAACCATGACACCTTTTGCACTGCATCGTTGGGTTTATCATGAGCAAGCAAATAATGAGAGAGATAGAAATCCTGTATCTCTCTCTGTCTCTCTCTCTCTCTCTCTCTGTCTCACCCCTCTCTCCGTCTCCAGGGATGCAAATCCGAGTTGGCACATCTCCCACCCTCACCGTAGCTGTACACCTCCTCCTCTCTCCGCTGCTCCATGCCTTTGATCTGAGTCCAATGCCCACACAACCCATGGGGGTCAACCGCACTCAACCCTTTCACAGGCTGGCACACTCCTCCTCCTGTTGGCACCGCCATGGCCTGGCTGCCGGAGCGCATAGTGAGTTTCACAAGAGACGAAGATGATCAACGCAGCCGTTGCATTGTGGGGTAATTAACCCAAAGCTGTGGGTTTCCTTCTTAATGGGGGCGATGTATGTTTGAGCCCATGCTGTTTAATCAAAAACGATTTTGATATACATTCTTCATGCGAAGGGATGACGAGATACTATCACAAAGAGGGACCTGGCTTACAATTTGAATACTTGCGAGGCTAAACATGCCATTTTCAGTCCTGTTCACGAACTGCGTATTCATTGTGCTGTCGGATATGGATTTCCTTTTCCAATGAAAACTATTGCCCAGTAGTTCACACAAAATTTTGTCTTTATTTTCTCACCGTCATATCATTCTAAACCCATAAGTCACTGGGTTTAGAAGCCCAACCTGATGTTGATGTTGTCATGTTGTGTTTTGGCCTGATGCCCCACCCTCCACCTATCTATCAATCACGAAGTCAGTAGTGTTTCGGCATCCGGGTTGCCAGCTCTGCTCTAGTTACCACAGCTGCAGCTACAAACGTGTCGGATAAAAAACGTCTAACGTTACGAAACCTAAAAGACCTCGTTATGAATCCGAAATACGTCGTGACAAAGTCCGAAATAAAACAAGGATTTGTATAGGAGATGCCTTTGAAAGATGGAGATGGCTATGTTGCGATACATAATTACTTCGCAAAACATCTCTCATGAAACATAAACATAATTAACAGAAAAAAAACTTACTGTGTAGGACTCGTCACTTGCCATTGGAAGCTCCTTGTAGCAGCCTACGTTCCTGCCGGATCCTGCAGCCTAACTGGCAACCTCGAGTCAGGGGGGAGGGGATACACCGCTCTACAGTAATTTGAAAGTGATTGCAGTACCAGTTTTGGCCACAATCTTACATACGGTTCCTTTAAGTTTATTGCAAAATATGCATATTATATATAAACATTTCAGTATTTGGAGAGCGTAGGGAGATTCGCAGTGCTTCCTGGGAGTAGGCGGAGCTAAAGAGCTGTTTTGGAGTGTGTTGCTTTTTTTTTACTCTGATTGGCATCATTTTCTGTACAGCATCATAGATAATGTAGTTTTTCACCAGGAATCCCACTGTTAAACACGATTATTAAAAAAAAATAAGCTGAAATAATGTGGACTGACAGATTCAACAGGAGTAAATACCATTGATAAACAACCTCGTAGCTCAAGGTCTGTCTTTAAAGTGTCGATTTAAAACATTGTGGAAACACTGATTTATAATATAGATGATATATAATTTCTATAATCTAACAGATCAGTGAGAGAAAAGTAAGGGGTCGTTTACACGATGCATTTTGGCTATTCATTTACACGAAAACGGCATTTTGGGGGCCTGAAAACATAGCTTTTGAAAACAGGATTCAAAGTGCAAGTTTTTTTAATAACCAATACCGTTATCGCCACCATGTGAACTACAAAAATGCGCATTTGTGAAAACGGTGACGTCATGAACATGTATTACATGTTCAGTCTATAGGCTCGTAGTTTCTTTACAAAATGACATCGCCAACTACTGGCCTGGCATAAATAATACAGCGTTTTTAGTCGTTTTCGCGGATCCGTATGAACGGGGATCTTTTTGACAAAGTTGTCGTTTGTACGTGAAAATAGTACATTGCTGTCGTGTAAACGCCCTAAATCTGTAGTGAATTATAATAATCAATAAAAAAGTTATTTTAATTTTAAAGGCAGCATTAAATTCAATAATTTACTTTTGATGTCATTCGATTTCAATGTGGGGTCAATTCTATAAAAATGTCAGCTCATGAATTCAAGGGAACAATTCCTCAGTTGTAAATTTTGCCCAATCCTCTTCAGAATTTCTCCTTTTGCGTTCCACAGAAGCAGAATGCAGGAAATGACGTGCGAGAGAGTAAATAAAGACCGAATTTTCCATTAAAGAACGCCGGTTGGTATGATGTATGCGCTCTGTTGTCTCACACACCTCCTCTTCAGCGCTATACATGTTCTTGTCTTCTCCGCTAGAGCCTTTTCTCTCTGATATTGCTCATCGGCAATTACCCCGAGCTTCTGCCGGCGTCTGTTCTTCAGCGACGGCGTATTCAATCGCGCTCCATTCACATGCAGATGTTTCCAAATCCCTGTCTTGTTTTTGTTTCCCGTGACCCATCAATCAGCACTCCTCCCATCTGTTTGTTACTCGCTGCTTACTGGCACCCTTTTAGCGCACAACAAATGAAAACATCATAATATCCCTCTCTTTAGCTCTCATTCTCTCACTTTCACACCCTCAAGCTTTTTGTATTCATATGACTTTTAGGGGTTAAAAAGGATGCGGATCCTACTATAAAACCAACACACCTACTTTTTTTTCTCTTCTCTGGACATCATGTAATTGATCATAGCGCTTTTTTCCCCCATGGTTAATGTAGGCCTGTTATAAAGAGGGAAAAGTTGTGGTAACTTAGTGATCTCTAATTATGTCATGCCCCTCAGTTCTGCGGTACAGACTGAGTTGGTGGGAGATGAAAAAGGGGAACACTGGATGATTGACAGCACCCCTTCCCTCAGGAACTCATTAGGCTACGGACTAAAAGCTAGTGGGCACACACACAAGCTGGTCTCGCTTCCTCTAGTCCTCTTTTAGTCTTACACTCAATCAGATGGAAAAAAGAAATGCCTTATTTCAGTAAGCTGCAAGAAAAGGGAAAGGAAAGGAGGGGGGGGACAGTCAAGCGCTTGTGCGCTTGTTTCATCTGTTCAGAGGTTGCTTTAAAACCCAGAGTTTTTGGCCTTTTCTTTCAATTATAGTTTCTTAGAGATTCTTTTACTCTCCCAGATCTTTGCTTCTCATGCTTTCTCTTTTTTCTTCCCTCTCTCTTTCTCCTTCTCTTTTCTGTGTGCGCTCTCTCTAAGGCTGGTTTGGGTCTGTTACAAGGCTTCTGAGGAGAGTTTTGAAGTGCTCGGCCCTTGGAGAGGCTCGCAGAGATGTTGTACAGTTCACAAAATTCGAGAAGTTTTCCTCCCCTGGAAAAAAAAAAAAAGTTTGGTAGCAACGTTTTATATAAGCTGTACTGCTAGGACTGTTTAAAAGGGAACATCAGCAGGAATATCGCAGATTTCTCCATGATCATGCTGGCCTTTGATTCGTCAAAGTCGAATCAGTACCATATTTTAAAACAGCATCCATAACCAATGGTCCCGGCCAGCTTGTGACAGTTGTACTTCAAAGAATACGGATGTAAATAAACTTTGAGAGCGTTTTTTTATGAAATTTTTATGATCCCTTTTCATTTGCTCTCACTGTTGTTTATTAAAAATTTTTTGGGGGTTGTAGTTTGGGAAGTAAACAAAACTGGTGATGAAGCTTGATGAACCAAAAAATAAACAGATTTTAAGAATGTACATGCAAGAATTGAATTGTAATATAATAATACATTTTACCATCTGGAAGTATGTTAGTCACCATAACTATTTTGACTTTTTTTTTTTGGCAGCCTGTAGTCAGTATAAGTGAATGTAACCAAAGTAAGAAAAAAGTAATTTGATAAAATGTTATTTAATCTTTTTATGTAAAAACAAAAATGTATTCAAAACAAAAACATCAATTCATTATTTTATGTAATATTTATTTTATCTTTATTTATTATACTTTAATGTAAATAAAAATATAAATACATGTATTTTTTTCAGTTTATAATATATTTTTGTTTATTTTATCTTATTAGTGTAGTTGCTCTCTACCATTTTAACGTCAACAAAAAAATTATCGCTTTAAATATTATGATGATTTAGTTTATTTCAATAATAATTAATATTTCAATCGAAATATATTGTGCCAAAAAGCATTGAGTTTCATTTGGTGGAGCGCAATAAAGAAATGTGTTAAAGTAAGCAGATACCAACATGGACAGGTTGCGTGACCTGTAAAGTACGACATCTTCGAAACCATAAAAAAAAAAAAAAAAACTATATGTATAAGAAAATATGACACAGTCTACATTAAACACAGGTTCTTCCAAGGTGACCAATATGTTTTGTGCTGTAAAACATAGGTAATAATGCTTATTATTTTCAGCTCCTGAAGCAGACCAGTTGAGAACCGCTGCCATAAAGCCAGTTATGATTTGTGCTGATGACATCACAGTGGCCCCATCGGGTCTTTGACATCATCACGAGTCAATGTGCATTCAAACGAATTCAGCGAGGAAGCTACGCCGGGTGCTTAGGAGCTCAGCCAGCGAAATCATGTGCGATGCTCGGATGGATATATTGTAATTCTTTCTATGTTTTAAGTCCGTTTCAGCTTGGGAAGATAAAAGGCTCAGTTTTCAAGGAGTCCAGCTATTAGCCGTCTCCAATTAGAGAGGGAGGGTGTAGTGTTCTTCCACAAGCCTAATCCCCTCTTAAATTAAGAGAGCCTGCGCCAGAGCCACTCAGGGCAAAGGATATGGTCCACTCACTAACTGCTTTTCATTATACATGTGCAAAACACACACATACACACACACAGAAGAATGAGTCTCATTTCAAAGCTACTGTTGCCCCTTCAGTGGGATTTGTACACTCAAGCAAGACATCTCTCAACCCTTATTTTCTTTTTTCTCTGACCAATTTATTCAACAGGCAATAGATTCATACCCCAAAACAGCCATTCATGACTCGGACGGTCTGTTTCGGCACACACAATATGCAGATTCGTTCTGATTTGGTGAGATTATGTTAAAACGCATGGATATGTTGACGTTTTGTTCACATTTTCCATGAAAAAGTGTGTATTAGCGTTCATTTTGAGCTTCTCTGTTTGTATGTTTGATTCTAAATATATATAATCGTTCCCATCTGCCATTTGAGCAAACGATTAGCTCGCTTGCGAGGAACTCGTGTATCTCAATGTTTTGGGAAATTATGTTTGAATTGAGGGGATTCCACCGCATTCAATAGCATTCGGCACAGGAACTGGATTTACCGAGCTGGAATTAATGACTGTTTTGAAGGCTTTCGAAAAGTTTTTGGTGCTAATCCAACAGTTTCGTCAAAAATTAAGAAGAAAGCTAGAAGATCAATGGAGTTTGTTTCACATCAAATCCCTTTGCTTAATGTCTCATTTGAAGTTTGGAGTGAGGAGGCTCATTCACTGGAAATCAAAGAGCTGCCATCTACATTTGGGTTTCAGGGGGATCATGATATGTTTTAGGAGTTTTAGGGGTTTCGGTTGCAATCTAAATATGAACATCAAGATAGATTGCTTGCCATGCACAAACAATGGTGATCCCAAATATTCCTCAGATCTAATGATGGGCGAAACCGCCAACAGAATGTGCAATTGCCGTTGCGTCTCTGCCGGAGAGTCATCTTTGACATTTTCGAGCCGTAACTGCACAGGCTGCTGGGAAGGAACCACATCACATGGCCAAGCCAAACACAATTGGAGGGAATCCATGTCAACCGAACTAAAACAGAACAACTCTTATATAACTCCTGTAAAACACACTTGTATATCATTCTGAGGCCTGAAGCGTAAATAAATAAAGTGTGTTGGATGGTCTGAGTTACCGCAGGTTTACTAAGGAGTTGAGTCCACAAAGAGACACGCTCCAATCAAAGGGCTCTCTGGCACGCTTCGGGCCGACCGCACTGACTACGCCACCGCCGTAACCGACCAAAGACTTTGAGCGCCGCGCCACGCGAAAAGCAAACCTAAGATAAGCTAAACGTGGTCTGGCCTAAAGGCTTTTGTGTGGCTTTGAATACTTTCTGTCGCTCGCTCTCTGTGATTCCATCTGGCTGGTCTGAAGCGATGGGGCACACTCGTAGAGCCCCTCAGAGGGTACAAAGGGAGGATTATTCCAGCTGCCAGTCACACTAAGACCCTCAGCCGCCCGCTCCCTTACCACGGGCAACGTCTTCAGCCCTCATCCCCGTCTCTCACAAAGGGACATCATTAACATGGGACAATGGAGCCTTCCAACAAATCACCAGCATCAGCCAGACACTCATCCTCCCAGAATACACACTGTACCCTCGTTAAAAATGGGGAAAAGAAAGTCCTGGAATATTCAGATTAGAGGAAGATTCCCCTAATGTGATTTCTGATTCTATCACTTACCGTGCAAAAAATGCTTTTCAGACGCTTAGTTGTGTGCTGTTTTTGACAGGGTCGCAAGGTGGAATGCGCTTGGGTAAAGGTGAGCTGAGCACACTGAGTGTTTTTACATGCACCGATTAGGCCGTTTAATAACCATTTAGGGTCGTGTAAACACCTTAAACTGTGTTTATTTATCCGGTGAAGATCATAAACTGTTTGAGCAAAACCAGATTGGCCCACGTTTTTTTACTCCAGTTTTGCTCTGCATGTAAGCACCTTTACCTACGTTCTGGCTGCTTAAGCCATGATCTACAGACACTGCAATGGTTGTACTATGACGTCGCACCACGCCTGGCTACAGCTTTTAGATTTAAGATGGGCCAAGTGACATTCCTGGTGGTCCGGAGTATACATTATTTAGTTTTTTCTCCATAACAGATTTTGTCACTTTATTTTATAACAAAAGAGGCACGTCTTAAAAGAGACTCTATATTTAAATACAACATTCAACGCTAAGGAGCTAAAAAATTAAATAAAAAATATGTTTTTTAATAAATAATGTTAAATAAAGACAAGTTAACAGTCAGTAATAAAATAAAAAGTAATCGACAAATTACAAGCAATAGCACAAATAAATACACAAACAAGGTACAGATGAAATAAAAAGATTTCAGGTAGGTCTAACTGTCACAATTATGTTCTTGTTAATCCCTGATTAGTTAATATTCCTCCACCTGTGTCTAGTTAGTTTCCTGATTTCACCCTGTGTATTTATACTCCCTGTAAACATTGTGTTATACCCTCATCTTCATCTTGTGCCCTCAACTACAACACACACTTACAGAAGAACCGACCTCTCAAAAACGAGAAAAGAAAATGGACTCACCAGCACTGCGACTCCTTCTCCTCCCTGAAAAACATAAGTGGCTGGGGTACCTGGCCTGGGGGCTCCAGAACGGAAGCATCACCCTCACAGCCAGCGAGCCTGAGGCGCCCACGGAGATCATAGAGGAACCAGAGTCAACGCAGGCAGGTCAGTCCACATCAGAGCCAGGAGCGGACCTGGACCTTATAGACGTGAGGTCCGCGGATCCAATTCCCTCCCAAGTCCCCACCCTTGAGTCTTCATCCTCCTTGCCGGTCCCATCCGGAAACCTGCAGCCTGAATCCCTGCCTGACCTCCCAGTCCTGTCTCCATCGCTGGTCACGGCCAGTCCCCTGGATCTGTCGGCACCACTAGTGTGGTCCAGCCCCTCGGCTCTGCCTCCGCCGCTCTCCCCTCCACCAGCTTGGCGTGAGGCAGAGTCCCCGGCTGCACCTCTGGCCTCCAGGCCCACTCCGCCACCTCGTCCTGTCAACCCATTGCCCTCACCTCGACCCACCACTCCTTCATAGCCTCCACGGTCCGTCTGCCCGGAAGCTCCGCTGGGCTCGCTCGACACTCCAGGTCGGCCTTTGGTGGTCGACGCCCAGCTGCTGCCACGGACTTCCGGGCTTCAGGCTGCACCCTCACCCTGCACCCCGTCGGCATCACTGGACTCCTCCCTTCTTCTGACCTCCCCATCGGCCTCCCTCACCACATCGTCACCCCGGTCATCCGTCGCCGCCTCAGTCCCGCGAGTCAGTGGCTCAGCTCCCGTCTTCCGGGTCGGCGATGTTGTCATGGTCCGTCAGCCACTCAGCTCCGCGGACTCCACTGCCACCCGCGGTGCCACCGCCGTCGATCGGCTCCCGGGTGTCGTCCTGCCACTCAATTCAGGCTCCAACCTGGCTCCTCCCCCCTGTCTGCACCACCATAGTTCCTGTGGTCAACGCCCTCAGGGTCCAGTCCGTCCCCAGCTTCACACCCTCCGCAGAGCCTCCGCCCTTTTTCTGTTTTTTTAACTTTGTTGCCATCACGGCGCGAGGACGCGCCTCATCTTCATCTTGTGCCCTCAACTACCACCACACCGTTACACTAACAGTATTCAGGTACGAAATAGTATAAATTAAATGCATATTAATCCTATTAAAGCTAAAGAAGTTATTTAGTCAAGACCAGATTTGAGCAGACTTTTTCTTTTGTTCTTTAATTAACATTAATCACACAAGATAGCAGCAAGTATATTAAGCTACTGTCACTTTAAAGCTGCAGTCCGTAGCTTTTTTGGGTTAAAAATTATCCAAAATAAATTGTTGAGCAACTACATAACCAGCCAGTGTTCAACACTATCTGCTTGCCTTAGCTCGATTCAAAACGGTTAGCTTGTAATAATGTTTTTAATTCCAGTGGTACTGGTGGATTTCCGCGGGAAATTCGAGCATGTCTTTGCGTCATTACGTCACATCTGTACACATAAAGAAGGAGTCTCGGCTAGTAGGCAGTATTGCATGTGAGGGTGTTGGAGGTGGAGATTTATAGCCTTTTCTCGCAGCACTTGATATAACTTATCAATTCGACAAACGACAATCACCAGGAGATTCACCCGCTGTAAAACGCGAAAGACTTAGGACTTCTGAGAAAAATAGAGACTGCAACCAGGCCCATGCGAAAACAAGGATAATATCGGAAGGGCATTAAATGTAGTCACGCAATGCTGAAATTGTTAATATTAACAATTTGAGATCAAAGTATAATTTGCATAGTTTGACATGATATGATAAGCGATCGTTAGATTTAATCAGCGCGATTTACTGCAATGCTTATTTTCCCTTAGTTGGTCAGAACAAAAGTGGATGTTACTTACTTGATCAGATTAAATTTTCCGGTGAAAATTCTTATGTTGGTCATACTTCCAAAAAGTAGGATCTGTGATTGCGAATGACAGTATCCACACCAGTGTGGTGACTGACAGCCACATTCTCCTCAAAACATTGGATTCATCCGCGCTGTGCCGTGCCGAGGCACAACGCACGTAAAGTTGACAATTCCGCGAATAACTGCAATTGCAGATTTTGAACAGAGATGGCGACAAAGAGGAAAAACTGCGGACTGCAGCTTTAAGACCAAACGCACGGATCTGACACACATCAGATTTTCTCCCAACTGTTTACGTTCATTAAGACTTTTTATTTTAAATTTAGTTAAGACTGAGCTTAAGAGAATAATCACCAAAACAGGCATTTTTACGTAATTTTGTGTGTATTTGTCCATCTTTGGGATGTGCTGGAGGAGACTTTTAAGAGTGCTGGACTCTTGCATTGTCAATGCAAGATCTTGACCAAAAATGTATGCACCTCTCAATGGAAATAACATCACAACATTTATTTCCACCAAGAGGTGCATCAGTTTTTGGTCAAGAACTTGTAGATCTTGATGAATACACACTCCACCAATTAGAGTTAGAAGAATTGTTGCCAAACATATAAAATGCTAGAAACATTATAATCACTGGAATAATGATCCAGTCATTGACTCTTAAACTTTTGCCTATTTAAATCCAAACAGCGAAAAATTATTTTTGGCTGGGCAATGTATATATATTTATTTATTATAATAATATATATATATATATTTTTTTTTTTTAAGGACAGTAAGCTGTTGGAGAAGGATCAGGAAAGGATCTCGACTCGGGTTGCCTGACACATCGACTTATGGCACTGTCAATATACCTGTAAAGTATGAATATACTAATCCACAAAGAATTTGCTTTTCAGCACTTCCAATGCCCACCATATTTATTTTGTCCAGGCTTTTGCTTCTTTTTAACTTAATTCATCTGTGTGAACATGCACAAATGAATGTCTAAATGTGCTTTTCATTACAGTCATTTTTCTTTAGTTTTATACGTTCATTGTATTGTGATATAAAATTTATAGAAAACTAATAATAATAAAATCTTTCATAGATGACCCTCTGCTTCATAAAGGAAAAGAAAGTGAGTTTTGGTCCATTTCAAAAACAGCACAGTGGAGCTGAACAGACAGCAAAATTGCGATGTGTGCGGATGGGGTTGGATTAGGTTGGATTCATTTTGGACACCCCTGGGATCCAATCCACTAGCTCTCCACGATCCCCTCAGGGGCCCAGCGTATCAGGGGCGATGATCCTGTGTCAGATGGCGATGGAGGCTGATGTGCACTGGGGTATGGAGTCTCCTCCGATGGGTCTATTGGTTTCTCCAGTGATCTGTTAGCAATGGGGCCCTTAAAAAACTAATTTTCTAAGACTTTGAATCAGAATTCAGGTAAATTGACATCATGTTTGAAACACCCAAATATAACTAAATATTAGCTTTGATATTGACTTCAATTTCAGCAGCTATCTGTCTGCTATTATTCATCTGAAACTTAAGATTAAAAATGTAAGTTATATTTAGAGCCATGATGATTATCATATATTGAAGATATTTACGCAGACAGCTTTTAGACCACACTGATCTTTTCTAGATTTCTTATGTGTATTCTGTGTATTTCAGGAGTTTCTTTCAGGCAAAACATGATCCTTTTCAATTTCGGATGAACATCGTCAACAAACACCAATGCAAAATCAGTACCTTGGGATAAACTGAATGTTTGCATTTGCTGAATATATATTCATAGTTTATATTTATTTTATTTTATATATATATATATAGAGAGAGAGAGAGAGAGAGAGAGAGAGCGCATAGTTTAAATGTAAACACCTAGAAAAGAAATATCTGTGTGTTTCAGGTGTTTCTTACGGCCAAAACATACACTTCCATGTCGGATGAACATCATCAACAAACACCAATGCTAAATCAGTATCTTGGGATAAACCGAATGTTTGCGTGTTTATAAGGGTGCAAATATTTTCCAACCCTGCGCTGTCTGCTTTTGAATCAGTTCTCTCCAGACACGCTTTATCAAAGTCATGCCGTTTGCTAAATGCTCAAAAGATGAAGAAATTGAAGGAGACCACTGGGGAGGAATGTTTATGGCAGTGAGGCGAGAAATCAAAGGAAGGACACGGCACATGGGAGATCCGAGAGGTGGTGAGACGGGATGGGAGGAAGGACGATGGGTCGATGAGGAGGAGATAGAGAAAGAGGAAGGCCGAACGATGAGATGGAACAGAGGCCCATGGGAAACAGGAAGGACATCGGAGTGCATGATCGGCAGCAGAAACACTGTAAACAAACTCGCCGGGGCCACGGGGTCCTCCAGAAATGCTCCCTGTTTACCCACGAATCCCTCTTGTTGAAGGAACGATTCATCGTCAAATGAAAGGCAGCAAATATTTACAGAACCCCGCTCAGCCAATGCTGTGGTGTTTTGTGAAATCATGAAAGGACCCTTTGATTTCTAGTATTCCCTTGGCCATTGATGATAGGGATTAAACAGACAGATGGTTAGGTAAGTAATGACTAGACAGGGAGTGTAAGGGGAGGGGCCTAATTTAAGAGGTGGGGCTGGGGGTTGGAGGGTGGGGTCAGACACTAGCAAGCAGACCGTACATTTGCACAGAATTTCACCATGACTAACAAGATTATAATTTCACAGTTATGAAAAATGGTAATTTGGCACCGCATAGGATACAGCTTTAAGGAACATGATGCAGAGGTCATGGGGTTTTGATCATTAATAGTCCAATAATTGGCTTCTTTGCTTTTCAGAAATGTAGCATTGTGTTTTCAAAAATAAGTAGCCTATGGTAAATATAAACTCCAACTAAAGTTTTAGTTGTGTAAAAATGTACACAACTGCCACTCAAAGGATTGGGGTTGGCTAGATTTGTTAATGTTTTTGATAGAAGTCTCTTCTGTTCAGCAAGGCTGCATTTATTTGGAATACAAAAATACAGTAATATTGTGAACAGTAATAACGGTTTTCTATTTAAATCTATTTTAAAAAGTAATTTATTCCTGTGATGCAAAGCTGAATTTTCAGCATTATTACAGTCTTCACATGATCCTTCAGAAATCATTCTAATATGATGATTTGATGCTCAAGAAACAGTTTAAAACAGTTGTGCTGCTTAACATTTTTGATGAATAGAATATTAAAAAGAACAGCATTTATTTGAAATAGAAACAGTCTTTACTGTCACTTTTGATCAATTTAATGCATCCTTGCTGAATAAACGTATTGATTTCTTTAAAAAATAATCTTACTCACCCCAAATTTTTTCCATACACTGGGGCTATTGTCAGAGTATTTCCTTACCAAAGCAGTTTAAAAAGGTTTTTATTTGGTAGCAATGAGTATTTAATCACCATTGGACTTTCAACAGCATTTGTTGGTAGAGGACAAGATAATAACAAAAGTGAGTAAAAGTGAGTTTCCCTGCTGCAATCAATGAACAGCACATTTATGTTATTATATCTCTGTGCTATGACTTCAGTGCTTTGGATTGAAGTGTTTTACGAGTGTCTTCTACACCAGACACTTGCTGACAGAGATTAACATTTTTTTTCAATTCCTGCATGTCGCTTTGGAGCTGTTTGAACAGGGTCTTTTAACCCAAAAAAGCACTCAGTCAATTTGCCTACCTGAATCCGGACTGAACTGTGTCTGGGAAATCCCTCTGAGACAAAGGCAGGGTTAGTCTTGTGTAGCCAAACGTTTGACTATCGGCTTACTCCACTTTGAATATTTATATGAAAATAAAATTCTTTTTTTGTTGTTGAAGATTTGGTCCAGCCATTAGCTCCTTAGAAGCGCTTATTGTAGCAACATCCAGGTTGATCTTCTTTTGCACTTTTTCAGTTTCATATTGCATGTGGAGGATGGTGAATGGCGTTTTTTATTTTGCTTTACATTATTGCTATACTGAAAAAAATTATTCGTTGAATTTAATCAATTTTTTTTATTGTAAGTGGTTGCACACAATTGATTTTAGCTACATTTAAACAAATGCATTAAGTTGAACTAAAATTGATTAAGTTCAACTTAAAGGGATAGTTCACTTTGAAATTAATTTTTGATATGTTTTAGCTTACCTCAAGGGCATCCAAGATGTAGGTGTCTTTGTTTCCGCAGTAGTTTCAATTTTGATATTTTTAGGTCAAACCGTTCTTGTCTGTCACTGGCTCAAAACACAAGCACAGAGTCCAAATTAAAACAATTCCCCACGTCCAAATGAAACAATTCCCCATCATAAGTACACATTGATGGTCTAAGACACGAAACGAGCGGTTTGTGTGAGAAAACGAACAGTATTTATATCGTTGTTATCTCTTGAAAACAGCACACGTCCAAATGATCTGACGGCGCGGGCGGGTATAGATATATACATAGATGTCGCCTTGGCTACGGTTTCGTTCCAATGAACTGCAGTAGCGAAGGCGACATCTAGTGTATACATCTATACCCGCCAGCGGGCGGGTATAGATATATAGGCTACACTAGATGTCGCTTGGCTACGGTTTCGTTCCAATGAACTGCAGTAGCCAAGGCGAAATCTATGTATATATCTATACCCGCCCGCGCCGTCAGATCATTTGGACGTGTGCTGTTTTCAAGAGATAACAACGATATAAATACTGTTCGTTTTCTCACACAAACCGCTCGTTTCGTGTCTTAGGCCATCAATGTGTACTTATGATGGGGAATTGTTTCATTTGGACGATGGGGAATTGTTTTAATTTGGACTCTGTGCTTGTGTTTTGAGCCAGTGACCATCGACCTGCATTATATGACAGACAAGAACGGTTTGACCTAAAAATATCAAAATTGAAACTACTGCGGAAACAAAGACACCTACATCTTGGATGCCTTTGAGGTAAGCTAAAACATATCAAAAATTAATTTCAAAGTGAACTATCGCTTTAATGCATTTGTTTAAATGTAGCTAAAATCAATTGTGTGCAACCACTTACGATACATTTTTTTTATTAAATTCAACGAATAATTTTTTTCAGTGTAGAACATTTTAGAGCTCTGGATTTTTTAAAGAAGGAGATATTTTGAAGAATGTTTCAGATTTTGTTAATGAACTGACTTTTCATACAATGAATGTCAATGGTGTCCAAAACGACATTAGACCCCATAGGCTTTAATTTTTGTTCTGCAGATGAAGGAAAGTCAAACAGGTTTGGAACGACATGAGGTTTGAGTATAAAATTACAGAATGTTTAATTTTTTGGTGAACACATGAATATTTCTTATGTGAGAATGTAATGGTTTCCTGCTCATTGTTAGTGTGACGAGATATTGACAGTGATGGTTCTTGTTTAAATGCCATTGGAGGTGACCTGTCTGAGAGATGTGTGTGTGTGTGTGTGTGTGTGTGTGCGTGTGTGTTTGATTACAGACAGGACTTGGGCTCTGTGACTCCTCAGTAAGGCGGTCATGACCTTTGACACCTTCCCAGCAGGACTTGACCCAAACTCAATGTGTGCTTCAATAACGCGGCAGGATGAAAAGACAGATACAGCATTCTGGGCTACTGGTGGACTTCCCGTCTGAGGACAAACACAGGCTGTGGAAATTGCACAGGGGTTGCCTCTACGTGTCGGCTGCACAATAAGTCTTTTGTGCACAGGGGTAAAATAAATGTTGTCTCTTTTAATGTATTTTAAAATGTAATTTATTCCAGTGATGCAAAGCTGAATCTTCAGCATCATTACTCCAGTCAGTGTTACATGATCCTTCAGAAATCAGTCTAATATGATGATTTGATGCTCAAGAAAACAGTGTTGAACACATTTTTTTCAGGATTCAAAAGAGCGGTCCATTTTGTCCAACAGAAATGAAGTATAAGTTTTAAATTAAATAAAAAATTAAACAACTTACCCATACCTGACATTTATGAAAAATACCCCTATGTAGGCTAGAAACATGCACACGCTATGGGAGACATTCTGTATGTATCCCTCAGGTCATAGATGTATTGTTTGTAAGTCTTTTCATTTTCATTACGTATTTTGACAGGCTTGCCAAGAGTGAATTTGTGTAGGTGCAGAAGGCTCCAAACTCAATAACCCAGCATAACAAATTTCCCCCTGTTGGGTCTTTTCCCCTCCCCAGCTCCATCCAGAATATGATTTTATTTTAATAACAGTATGTCTCCTTCTCGCCGTGTTATAAATCAGCAGATCACAGGACAGAAGTGGGGCTGAACGCTCAGCTCATCCCCTCCAGACACTTTCCCTTCCTCTGAACATCACCTGTATTCCCACCAATAAAAGAGTAGCAAAAACCATCTCTCGCCTCAAAACCTCCGCCACCTCTAACTCTTCTTCTTCTGACTGATAAATGGCTTTCTTTCGCCCCTCTCAACTTTAATTGTATGCTCTTTTCATCTTAATGTGATGTTTGTTTCCTGCCGTTTATTAGGCGGTGACTGGGAGCTTCACAGCTATAATTTTCGATTCAGGGGGGTTTGTCAGAACTGAAGCAGGTGGAAGAACCGCTGGATCGGCTGCCAGCTTTATCGCGGCTGCAAAGAGTGAGGTTCCACTGAACTGCACTATACTGTGAAATAGTTGTTTCATATCAAGGTAAATGCAAAATAAACATGAAATCAAAATTGATCAGTTTTTTAATACATGTTTATGGAGAATGATTCATCAGTGCACATTATTCCAAAGATAAAAAATGCTTGTCTGATCTTTTATTGCAATGATAACTTGCTCCCCCTCGGATAAAAATAATAATATATACCTGCGTTATGCCGCCCTGAAGTACATGACTCGCATCCTGTTATCTTTGGGTCGTCTGTGACATAAATGATGTGATGACAGGATTGGCTGATGACACACCAATAACACATGCACAGTACCTAGCCCTTTACTAGTGACTGTTCTGAGCTCAGCTGTGATGTCAAAAACAGCAGAAAGAAAAAAAATGTGAACTTGCATATCACATTATTCCTTTAGTGTGTAATGTTGCTGTTTGAGCATGAAAAAGGGGCTTGGTTGAGTTAGTTAGTATTGAAACTCGCAGTTATGGTAAGGCGCGTTACATTTCCCAAACACGCTGGAAGCGGTTGACCAATCACAACACACTGATCCAGCCGACCAATCAGAGCACAGCGTGCTTATCAGAAGGAGGGGCTTCATAGTTACAGAAACTAATCAGAGCGTTACTGACAGACTGGGAAGAGAGGTGCTGCAACAAAAATAATGTGTTTTTGGAACATTCAAGCATGAAAACCTTTTAAGAGCCCAAAAACAAAACACTGGCATAATATGGCCTCTTTATGATTTTAAGATTACAGACTAAATAATAATTATGATTAAATACATTAGCACTTTTTTTTTATGATCTACGGTCAATATCGTATTGAAACAATTTGAATAATTCAAAGGCCAAATCAGCAAATTTTCCCTCCATTATATAGGTCATTCCCATCCTCAGATTACAGTTAAACCAAATTATTAATCCACACAGTTCCTGATCAATAGCAATGCATGCATGAGCGTCACAGCAAGAGGGCAATCTTTTCTGAACTTCTCTTCTGAACCCAACAGTCTAATTCCCGTCTAGATTAGCAGCGCTCTGATAAATTATGCTGTGTTATGGATACATTCCTGGTCCTTCAAGGTTATATAATATTCAATATGCAGTAGAAGAGTGAGAGACAACTAAATTCAGGTCAGGACACAGCAGGACACTTTCCTTTTCATGTTTGATCCAGAGGGGTCACTTCTGCAAACTCATTAAGACGGAAATGCAAATGATCTTCTCTTTCACGATATTTCTCTTTTTTGACGGAAAAAAAGAGGCAATTATTGCGCTGTAAAACTACTGTAAAAGAAAAATACTAGGCAAGAGCTGTGCATTAACATGTAACACTGCTCTTAACTATGTTTTTGTACATTTATGTTTGCTAACAGTTGAAGGTCCAGCGATGACGCAAAGTTCGGCTCTTAAATTATGTATAAGCAGTGTATGTTTTCCTTTGAAGTCTCACTGAAATGTGGATGGTTTTATGTTTTATGCTCTTGTCCTTGCCATGAGGTCAGATACCCTCATGTTATGAAATAAGCTGATTTGGATTTTTATTCTAATTATTGACTGTATATTCTAGACACACAGAGCTGCTTTCCCATACAAAGAATGAGATTTGACTAAATTACTTCTTTGTGAACCAGGAAAATGCATTCACACACTTCACTTCATTATTTAACAATTGATTTATGATGCCAGATAACTGTACTTTTATTTAAAGTCATTTGCCTATCAGTTTTTCAGAATTGTTTTTCTGGCCATCAATCTGTGATTTGCCAATGCTGATGACAGAATTACAGCATTTTTTTCTCTCTATGCCCTACATTTTACTATAAATACATCAATAATTTCTAAATTTGAAGTTAAAAATCCTGTTAATGTCTAGGCTTTTTAACAAGTGCGGTTCAAAAATGCCTGTTTTGAGCTTTCTGGCAGCCGTAATGTATTGCAGCATTACATTAAAACAATCATGCATTCAAATAAATAAAGGTTAGATTGTCATAGAAACCAGTCTGTCAGATTAATGTGTGTTTGTTTGTGTGCATTTTGTTTTCAAGCAGCAAATTTCCCATTTGTCCTTTCTTTACGATCTCTATTCATTCACATTTACCAGTATATGTCCCTGAATTGAATCAATCTGTAGATTTGCTAATACTGAGAACATTCATTGTATAAAAATTGAATTCGAATTTAATTTTCTGCCACTAAAAAAAACATTTCTTTGTTTGACTAAATAAAAAATATTGTCAGTGCAGACACATTTAATAATCATTTTAAAATAATAAATGTTTAGCTGTCTCAGGGCTGTGGAATTACAGCCTTAATGTATTTCATATGGAGCCTTACATTTAAATAACCATGCATTAAAATAAATCCACACAGTTTACAATAACAACACATCTGTCCTGCTATGCATGCATTTCATTTAAAAACTGAAAGGTTCGATTGTTATCCCGGGAGCCAGTCTCAGTGAGTGAATGCGCGAGTGTGTGTGTGTTTAAGGCTCAGCTTTCCGCTACACTCTGGAATGCGGCCAGTCCCGTCCCGTCTCTCTCTCTCTCTCTCTCTCTCTCTCTCTCTCTCTCTCTCTCTCTCTCTCTCTCTCTCTCTCTCTCTCTCTCTGTCGCTCTCTCTCTCTCTCTCTCTCTCTCTCTCTCTCTCTTTCTCTCTCTCACACTCTTGATTCCACATTCGGGTTCCAAATCCAAAGCCTTTGATCTTTCTCGCTGTGTCTCCTTTACCCGGAAGAGAACCGTCGCTTTCCCTCTCAGCTGGGATGAAGGAGCGCGTGGAAATATTGGCGCGACTCCATCCTCACACCATATATGGTCATACAAAGAGTGTGGATGAAAGAGGCCGCCGCCGCCAGATCAAAGGCAGCCGTGGCTCCGCCCACTGACCCCTCCTCCGCCTGCTTTATAAAGAGCTGCCTCCTACTCCAAACTTATTCTCACGCAAGCCGCAGAAACACTTCCCAATGTTTTTCTTCCCCTTTCTTGCTTTCTACTACTCTGAGGGAGGGCTCCTTGCATTTATCTGGGTTTATATATTTAAATATTGCTAGCAGATTTAGCAGCTGTTTACATTTGCTTTATTCATTGCAACAATTTCATAAAATCGGCTTAATATGTTAATTCGACTAAAATGGCTAAATTAACGTTTTCAATTAAAATCTGCTGATAACGATATCTGTAATAGCCTAAGTATTTTTTAAAGCAAAATTGCACAATTGATTATTATGTAATTGTCATTGATTAATTAAATGTATAGCCTATTTCTAACAAATATTTATCGTCAAATTTCAGAGCATGTTACACAATATGATTTTTTTTTTTCTTTTGCAACGGTTCATATTAGATAGAAATAATTCGTTATGTACACGACCCCTAATAAATTACATGGTATATCAAACATTGGATGATTATACAGTGTATGTTTTATAAATAAGCTTAATTGCATACAAAATTTTAATTTAGATTACCTTGAGAACAAAAGAAGCAGTCGGGTCAACCTCAAGTATTCATTAAATCATGCATGCATGAGAAAATGTATTTAATAAGATGACTACGAGATAAAAACAACTTTATAGATCTTTTCAAACGCAATCTCATCCTCTATTATTATACAGCTGCATTAAAACGATTCACGCATTTGCATATTTGATTTCACCCTTTGCAAGCTAATGCAGATCAATGATTATAGGCTAATATAGGCCAAAAGGTGGGTTTTCTGTATTGTTATTATTATTATTTTAGCATTTTTGTTTTCTATTTAAATGACCATTTATTATGGTCATTTCATAATTGCAAAAACGTGTCTCAGATTTTTATATAATATTCTAATATTTGTCTCCTATTTTTTTGTTTATAAATCCAAAATAAGCACAAAGGGTGCTGTTGATACTATTTACTATAGTAACACTAAGAACAATTACATATTGAATTTGTTGTGCTAATCAAATGTACTTGCTCAGAAATGATTATTAATAATGATATATTATATAACAGTTATGTTATCCGCCATCCCACATATTTAATTATAATCATTTCGATTCAAACATTTGCAAACAAAAATATAAATACATAAAACATATTTAAAATCATAAGATGACAAGCCTATACAATGTTGTGCATCTTTGTGGTTCCAATATAAGTAGCCTACATTAGAAAGTGTTACTTTCAAACATTATGATGAAAAGCTCGTGGATATTAGCTATATATCGAATTAAACTGATTTACATGAAACCAGTCATCCAACATTCAATACAATGTTCACAAATGACTTCTGATGTTTCCTGTAAATCCTAAATATTTTACACCGCTTATGTATGATCCCGTAGCTCTTTTCTAATTGGTTAAACTGACGTTGTTGTTACGACACTGTTTTCGTTTCCAATAACCCCAAAAATGAACGTCCACATTTTGTCTGCTCTCTGTCCATTTTTTGTTGGACGAACTGTATAAAATCCCCCTTTACTTTCCTCTGGTGTCAGTCAATACATGTGCGTGCGTGTGTGAGGTGTCAATCACAGCGGCGGCTTCTCTTTCATCTCTATAGTCAGTCAGAGATCAGGGGGAGGAGTACAGCACTACACTCTCTCCAGCCCAACATTACTCTCAGTCTCTGCTGAGCTCATTTCTGAAGAGGGACACCTTTTTACCCAACAAACAAAACGGGAATGACACACAGCATCTGAACTCCAGCACTTTTTTTTTTTTTTTTTTGGGAGTCGGGATTTTTTTTTTAACAGTCACAACCGTCCTGCGTTCATTTGAGCTTTAACTTCTGACGCTTGCTTTAAAAACACCCAAGGAACTGTACTTTAACTTTTTTTTCTTCTTCTTTTTTCTTCAACATTCAGCGCCGCTACATTTTATTCCCCCGTCTGGATTCTTGAGTGTTTCACCGGTCGCGCGCTCTTGCTTGCAGTTGACCAAAACACTCTCGCGCGTGTTTGGAGTGCGCGCGAGCTGAAAGTATACGGGGGTTTCTGTTGCACGCGTTCGCTTTCCGGGCGTTTGTAGGGTGAGGAGGACTTTCAATCACCCGAGAAATGCCGCAGTTGTCAGGTGGAGGAGGCGGCGGGGACCCGGAGCTCTGCGCCACCGATGAAATGATCCCGTTCAAAGACGAGGGAGACCCGCACAAGGAGCAGATCTTCGCGGAGATCAACCACTCCGAGGAGGAGGGAGACTTAGCGGAGATCAAGTCATCTCTGGTCAACGAGACCGAAATCAGTCCCAACAGTAACAGTCACGACGTGAGTAACTCACTCCTCAGACCCACGTGAAGGTCTCCGTCAAACTTCGTGTCCAGCTGTTGGGAAGTTGGAATTTGTTCTCAAAATTAAGTGACATGTTGATATTTTAGCCTCTGTTTCTGTTAGTGTGTGTGTGTGTGTGTGTGTGTGTGTGTGTGTGTGTATGGTTTAAATGGTAGAGCTACACGTGTTAAAGTCAACAAACTAATTTTGACCCACAGTCCTTATAGGCGAGAGAGAAAAAAAACACACTAAAAGGGCCTCGATGGTCATAATTTTCTTCATTGATCACAGAAATGATTCAATGTTTAAATTTTTTTATAAGATTATTCATTCAAATCATCATTAACAATATTCCTTTTTAACCCACAGTCGTTATTTAATTTTCAAAGGCTTTGTTTATTAATATTTTCTTTTACTAATCACAAAATAGTCACTATTCAATATATGTATTTGAAATTGTACTAAGACAAAGCCTGCTTATTCAGTTTATTCAACAATTTATGTTGAACAGTTATTAAACAATATTGTAAACATGATATTGCAATACCATAACAATGCTAAACGTTGTTGTTATTATTATTGCAATTTTTCTGATTAATATTAATTATCTTGGAAAGTCTGCCAGATAATATGGTGATGCACATATTTTAATATTTCTGAAACAGCTCATTATACCTCTGATTGGTTTATTGTGATATTATTTTACAATATTCTGCTATTTGCTTTATTTTTATTAATATAGGCCTACATATGTATTAAAAATCAGCACACCCCATTTATGATGGCGACAAATTAATTTGCCTGTCCTCTTACAAATTACATACTGCAATTTCACACAAAGAGTAAAGAATTATCCAAAATGAATTTTGTGAGACCGTTTAGTTGAGACAGAATTTTGTGTTTCTCTGCTTTAAAAAAATCATAAAAAATCAAATCAATTCCCATTACTGCTTGGTCATGTGAATCAAGTAAAATGAACTGAAGAATAAGCAGATGCTTGGCTTTATTAATGAAATGTATTTCCTCCTGGCATCGACAGCATGCAGGGTTACAGCATGACATGAGAAAGAACAAACTGATGGGCTGAGTGTTAATTGGGAAAGCGGTGCCGATCCTCACTCTGCTGGAAGGCACCCAGAGGGAGCTGAACTCCAAATGGGAGTTTATTTCCCGGCACTTCTGATTCATAATGCGGAGTGAACGAGAATAGTAGCGAAGCCTTTCTTTTTCCTTCCTTAAGATACCGACCGCATCTGTGGTCAGACTCCACAGCAGAGAGAGAAAATGACTGAGTTTAATCAATGTATAAAAAAAAAAACCTCAAGTTATCTTTTCCTTATGGATGCCTTCAGCCAAAAATATGATCAAAGCATGCCTTATTTTGTCAGCTTTTTTCCTTCAGATAGCAGGAATCCTGGAAAAACATAAACGCGTTGCACATCAGAATTTAAGCTGTTAATATCTCTCTCCTACATTTTTGAACAGGCAGCTAGACAGTCCCAAATAACACCAGACTCTTACCATGAGAAGCACAGGGACCATCCGGATGATGGTAAGTCCTATGGCTTGGGGTAAAAACATGGCGTATTATTATTAATTCTTTGATTCAGTGATGTACTTTTTTTTTATTCTCAAAGCATGCTTTTACGAAATCATGGCATTTTCATTTTATGATGTTAAAACACTTGCAAAGAAAGCAATTTACACACACGCACACACACACACACACACACACACACACGACTATATATATATAGTCTCTCTTTTTTAAAATTCAAATGAATACAAGATATAATTTGTAATAAATATGCTGGTAATTATTCCGATTTGTTCATTCGCTTCACTGATCACGATGGCTTTGTGAAGGGAATTTCACAGCCCACAGTCTGTTTGTTGTCGACACGTAATGACACGTGCCAGGGAAGTGCCCCATCTTCCTGTGACACGCTGGCCTCCAAACACACCGTCTGAGACTCTATTGTCAAGAGCAGCATGTTGCTGTGATGGCCCGGAGTTCATTTGATCTCTGTTTGCACCCGGGTCTTTTTTTTTTTTTTTTTTTACGCCGAGCAGGGCGCCGGGGTCACAGTGAAGTGACTTGATTGTCTTTTTGCCCTTTGTTCTCTGCTTGCTGTGAATTAGGATGCTAATTTTCAGCTAAACACTTCAGTGGCCTCAAAACGGCTTCCTCGTTTTAGATGCCTACTTGATTTCCTGTTTAGCTTGGATTTCATGCATTTGTAAAAAAATGTGGCATTTGCTCATTTTTGATTCGTTGTTAAAGTTTTTTGTTTTTGTTTTTGTGACTGGATCACATCAAGTATTAGTTCAAATAAATGTAAATCTTGCCTAGGAATTCTTATTAATTCAGGTTGAATTTTATTCTCTCACAGGAAAGCACCAGGACATGTACAGCAAAGGCCACCCGTACCCCAGCTACCCAGGATACATCATGATGACCAATATGAACAATGATTCCTACATGAACAACGGTTCTCTCTCGCCTCCCATTCCCAGAACGGTGAGTGTTTTCCCGTGCCGTTCACTCCCGATCCCTCGCCGTCCGCCAGTGACATTTTTCATAACTTTATATCTTCCCTCATTGTAGCGTGCAGCTTTGGGTTATGACGTTAGTTGCTGCTTGGCGGCGTGTCTGTGACTAATGCTGTGACCCATATCCATATCTGCTCGTACTGTCTATGCTTTTCAGCGTGGCAGAAAAAAAAAAAAAAAAAAAAACGATATTTGTATGATTGTTTTGAAAGGACGTGCACTCTTTTGGATAAATGTATAGAACTTACAGACGTTTACCCTCTCGGTTATTCTATAACGCAACCGCTGATGGAAGGAGGGGGTTTAAAAAAAAAAAATGAAAAAGATGGTGGATACGCTAGCAGCTGTCCACCCTAATCCTGTTTGGTAGTTTTTGTGTGGTTAAGACTCCCTGTTTGGCAGTGTACTGGTGCCTGGAAGAGATGGCCGCTGCAGGCAGTCTGTGAGCCCGATGAGAGAGAGGGCTTTCTCCGCTGAGCTCATCTCATCCATTGTTTGCACAGCTCTGAATTCAGCTCCTTTATCAGTCTGCGGCCGTGCGATTATGGTTCGGTTTTTGCTGTGGTGACGGACACCAAACAGAAGATTGACCTGTAATCAATCGAAGCATTTGGGATAAATGGTTATTATGACTTAGTTAACATCTTTATTGCTTGGTTCTTCTTAAGCAGATACATTTACACAACGAGATGTGGTTTATATGCACAAACACAAAAAATGCCTTTGGGTCAGCAAGGTAGTCACTGGAACATCCTTTGTGGTTTTAAAGCCTTTGCTTGGGAGGTACACACACAAAAAAAAAAAAAAATCCACAAATAATAGCAGATTATTTCCACTCGCACTTTTACAATGATTTTGCAGAGTTGTTGCAGAATGTGCGACCATTTGCAACTTACCTGAATTTCTCTTTTTCACTCTGTGTGCAAATAAAACCGCAATCACGCCAGATCCTTTTCCTCGAACTCCTCCGCCTGTTGTCTCTTTCTCTTTCTCAAATATTCGGACACAGTATCTCCAAGGCCTGGGATCGGTTTTCTGCGAGATCAAAGGCATCTTCTTTTTTTTTCTACTCCCTCCCCCCCCTTCATTCCCCTGAAGTTTGGATTGATTTCCATTGGCTATGACATTCCAGTGCCTGAACTCCCTCCCAGTCATGAAACAGACAATATTCTGGTGGTCAGCATTTTTTTTGAGTGCGTGTTGTTGCTACCTGGTGAAACGCCAACCAACCGTACGAGTACAATGTTCTCCAGCCCCCCAGCAGTAGTGGATATTGGCATCATGGTGCTTAGTGATCCATGAAAGCTTTACATGTTGCTCTAATCTGATAGACGACATCTGGAAATGGCATCCAGGGTTCCTTTGAGATGACTAACTTGGGGTCAGCAGATAATGTTTCCAGGTAAACACTGGGGCTGCATTGTCTCTGGTGCCCGTAGCTTTGAAGTTATAATATTTTAACATTAGTATGAAATGGTGAATTGGGAATTAAGACAACCTAGGCATTTCCTCCTTTTGAAATGATTTCCCTCGCGCCGGGACGTTTCATGTAGTTCCGCTTATCTCGGGCCCCTTTTAATCAGTTGGAGAGAAGAATGGGGTGAATGGGGTCCTGGATTTCATTGAATTGTTTAATCTGTTCTTCATCCCCTTTCTTTCGTTTCTTCATCTTAAATTGGATTATTTAAAGTTCGAGCGCAAAGTTTCGTCTCACTAAGTGTTTGAGATGTTACATGTTTGACCTGTGACCCATGAGTTAGTTAATGCCTTTATCTAAACGTCCTGAAATTCTTCAGAATGTGCTGATCCAAAGGCTTTTTCACGTTTCGAAACTATAACAATAAGGGAAATGAGTGATCTACTCAAAGTAAGCAAATACGAAAATCTAATTTCCCCATGTATAATAGGTGGTGCTGAATATCAACCAAATTTACTCCTGTATAGTGGTTTGCACACCGCTTTTTTTCTATTTTAGCTGCGATTTCAGATTCAAAGCTTTTCTATATTTGGTTGTGAAGTTGCTATCATTTGATACAAACTATGTCATTGGGCAACATTGTAAATGGCATATTATTTCAAAACCGTGTTTGTGACAAATAGTCACGTTTGGTGTGCAAAAGTCTCAGAGAAGAGCAGAAAATTTAGAACAAAGACCATTAAATCCATGGAAATTAGGTTAAATTATCATTTAAGTTGATTGCAGTGACGCTTTGAATTCTACCTTACTTTCAACTAGGCTGTTTTGATGGGTAGCTTGCTCTCCATATGTATGAATGGCTACTGTAGTACATTTGCTGGAGCTACTGATGGAGCAACTTCTGTCCTTGTGCCGTATACCTCCCCCATCCTGACTGGCCTCTGGCAGTGGAGCTCGGGAAGAACCGACCCAAGATATACACTCGCACTCGGCCTGCTTTGATGTGGGATGTGACGGATCTCTTAGCGTGGACATGCCGTGGAATCACAAACCCCCCCAAACCCTGGCTTTGCCTAAAGAGATTTCACACAGCTGGATCATCTACTCTTACTCTTTTCCTTTCTGCACCATTCGAAGAAACTACAGTTCCCAGCAGCCCTTGTGTGTGGTTTTTGTAACATTATTTCTGTAGCACACTTTCATAGTTTTCAGTATTAGCATTATTATTGACATCATAATCTACATTTTTGAACTTCTAAACTCGCCCATATGCCTTCCTGACGCTCTTAGCACGTACTTTAAACGCGTGTCATCTTTTGATGAAGGCAAGCAAAGCGAACCGCACCCACACATGGGTGATAAGGGGCAAACAAGTAGCCATATCATCTGTTGAGCAGGTCTGAACACCAGCGTGGCCTAGACCTCGCAGATTTCAGCAACCCACGGCCCTTTGAAGTGCACTGGTACAGACGCAGGGTTTTGAAACAGAGGGCCATTGATACTCTGTTTACATCGGCTGGTTACCACAGTCATATTGAATCCATGTGTCGGATGTACAAAGAAAAACAGGCTGGCAGTGTTATTAGGTTAATTTTCAAAGGTTTGCCTCCATGGGGCATTTAACCAACCCCGAAATATTAATGGCAAGCGACCCACTGAAATTCGTTAATTGCAATGTCTTCATAGTAGGAGACTATAAAAACTTTTGAAATTCTGTCCAGAACGCCCAAATGAAATAGCTTTTGTGTGTATTCGAGAAATGCTGTCATAATATTGTGTTGAATAATTACTTTTGTTCCTCTTTGTAAGTCGCTTTGGATTAAACCATCTACTAAATGCACGAATGTAAAATTCATTAACAATTTTCGTAATATACAATGCCAAGTTGCCATCATTTTTGAGCTGGCGTTGAACAGGCTTGAACACACGAGTGTTATTTCTTGACTTTTTAATGCACATCTATTCTGCAATCCAGCGGTATAGCACCTGTTGAGAGGATCCTGAGGGCACGTGTAAATGAAGTGCAGTGTTGTGTTTTGTCTTCGCATCACAGTTGTCATCACTTTTCCTGTATGTTATGTCTCCAGGCCCGGCTGTGACCTCCATCACCCTCCGGCGGCCTCTTTAAATCCTGCTTTATTTTGACAATATAGCTGACGCTCTTGTAGCTACCAGTTTAGTTGTTTTTCTTGTGCAACTCCTTTTCATTGAATGTTTTTGGCTTCATTTTGTGTATTCTCATTCCCAGTGTCATTTGAAGCTCGTTTAGTCTCGAATGACTTAAAATCCCCATGTTTTTCTCTTTTTACAATTGTTTGTTTGAGAATCGACATTCGATGCGTGTCAGTAACCCTCTTCGCTAGTTGTATAACTGTTGAAAATTGTGTAGCACTGGTTATTTTGGCACGTAGAAACACCAGAACAGACAAGTCGAGTGTCTCGTCAAACCTTCGTCATCTCAAGAGAAATTCATCAGTGACAGTGACTGAAACCGCATTGTGTTTGCGGACATGCATGCGCGCATCTCTGAACTTCACGTGCACTGCTTTTTACTGATTAATAGAGGCTCTGTGCCACTAGGTTCCACTTTTTTCCCCATTTTTTTTTCTGAAGCTCATTATTTTTATTTTTTTGTCAGGCTGTTTGTGTATGTGGGGGCAAAAGAGCTTCACATGCTCCGTGGATCAGACGCCACTGAAATATTCATGCTCCCTGGTGTAGGAGTTTGGTAAAGGGTTTCTCTGAGTTACAGTACAAAAGATGGCTTGCCACCAGGCTTTATTAGCAAGGCTGTTTAATGGATGTATAGATACAGCCTCTTTTTTTCTTTTTTCTTGCATGCACTCACTCCCTCTCTCTGTGTTGCACACCAAAACCCCTCTCTCTCGGCATCTCGCAGTCAGTCAACTCATGTTTGCAGCGGATGGGAGGGGTGGGCTTTGCTATCAGCTCTTTTTGTGTGGTCTCTCGGCCGTAAAAAACACCCTGTTCTTTGAATGTGAAAAGAGCCTGTCTTTAATTTTTGGGGAACTCATAAAAGTTTGTCGCTCCTTTCATATCTGCCCGCGGAATTAAAAACAAATGCTTCCTTTTTTCATCCGCCTTTGAACTGGCCAATTATGGAGTTGTGAAAATAAAAATCACCCTGTCAATCTCTCTTGCTCCCTCTCCTCCTATTTTACTCCTTTCTTTTCCAGCTTTTTCCGTTTTAACGTCGCTCTCTTTGATTTTTCTCTCCTTCGCTCCCTTGTTTTTGTCTTTTTCTGTCTTCCCTTCTCTCTCGTTTGTGTTGAAGGTGTGTGTGTTGGGGGGGGGGGGGGGGGGGGGGGATCAGTGATGTCAAAGTCAAAACCGAGAGCATTAAGAAAACTGGCGAAATGCAATCCAGCTGCAATCCGACATGACGCTGGAAAAAGGGGGCTGTGGAGCAGAGAGCTGCGGCGTATTCCCAGGGCGCACAACTGCTCGCGGCCTTGGCTTTGATCTCTTCAAAGCCTTCTGCCTCCTACTAGATGAAGAGTCTTGGCTTCGTTTCGTGAGCGTTGGAGAGAGAGAGAGAGAGAGAGGAAGGGGAGGGTGAGCGAGGGATGGTGAGGGGAATTAGAGGGGGTTGTTGTGCATGGAAATGGATAGGGGGGGGGGAAGCCGAACTGAGATGGCGAACGTAGAAAAAAAGTGACAAAGATACACTGAAGGAAGGCAAGCAGGAAGTTAAAGGTGTCCTCTTGCCCTATTCGGACCAAAATCAATCAGATTGTGAGAGTAATTACATGTAATTCAGCACAAGTCTCAGGGGGTTTTGTTACCTGAGGGACTCTGACCCCAGAAACGGAGCCCAGGCAGGGGAAGGGAGGACCAGCGGAGGGAGGGGGAGAGGAGGTGTTGAAAAGCAGGCTGCCCTGTTGCCGTCCAGCAGAGCAGAAAATGGGAGCACAATGCAGTGATTACCCTTGCAGATGTCCCCATATTTATGCGGGCGATGTTTTGGTGTGGCGTAGGCGGTGGGATTGCTACGGAGCTAACGAGGCTCGGCTATTGTAGTGGAGCGTGTGCCCGGTTCTGCCAACACCCCCCCCCCCCCCCCCCCCCCCCCCCCCCCAACCTCCAGGCTTTCCCACATTAGACTGAAACGGGGAAACTAGCCCGCCCCTGGAGGTGTCCAATTTGCGCAAAATACACTTACTTAAGATGCTGATGGCAACATAAACACATTTTCAGTGACCCAGAGAGCAGGGTGGCCTGTAGACATCTGTTATGGTGATATATAGGCTACACTGGAAAGAAAACTGTGTATAAACAACTTTCACAAACAATTACTAAGAAATGGCAAGTAACACATTGAATTACATGTGATATTTTGTAGTAGAAAAACAGACTTTTTTTTTGTGTTCATTGCATGATGAATTTATTAATGAGTAAATGAGATGTGCACAACATTTCTGAAATCAGTTTTTATACATGCATGTTTATATTATATAAATTTATATTAAAACAATAAAATATTCAAAAATGCTTATTTTTATGTAAACAAGTTTTGTATAAAAATTTAATAATTTACGAAAATCATTTATATGTGACCCTGGACCACAAAACCAGTCACATGGGTCAGTTTTTTTTTTTAAATTGAGATTTATCTGAATAAATAAGGTTAGAATAGGACAATATTTGGCCGAGATACAACTATTTGAAGATCTGGAATCTGAGGGTGCAAAGAAATCAAAACATTGAGAAAATTGCCTTTTAAAGTTGTCCATTTATGTTCGCGATTGTGCTGCATTCACTCACAAAAATAAATGTTTTATATATTTACGGTAGGAAATGTACAAAATATCTTCATGGAACATGATCTTTACTTAATATCCTAATGATTTTTGGCATAAAAGAAAAATCCATAATTTTGACCCATACAATGTATTGTTGGCTATTGCCACAAATATACCCGTGCGACTTGTGACTGGTTTTGTGATCAGTTCGATTATTAATTTATTGATTTATTGATTTATTTTTTCAAAGAAATTACTTTTATTCAGCAAGGACGCATTAAATTAATCAAAAGTGACAGTAAAGACATTTATAATGCTACTTAAGATTTCTATTTCAAATAAATGCTGTTCTTTTGAACTCTCTTCATCGAAGAATCCTGAAAATATTTATCATGGTTTCCGCAAAAATAATAAGCAGCACATTTGTTTTCAACATTAATAACAATCAGAAATGTTTCTTGAGCAGCAAATCATCATATTAGAATGATTTCTGAAGGATCATGTGACACTGAAGACTGGAGTAATGATGCAAAAAAAAAAAAAATGCACAGGAATAAAAGACTATATAGGAATATATATAAAAAAATATATTTAAATTGTAATATTATGGCTTTGCTGTATTTTTGATCAAATAAATAGGGGTTTTTTTTTTTTTTTTTTTTTTTTTTACTGTATACACACCACTCAATTCTTGTTTTGTTTTCTCCTATGTTTAAGTACTGATGTTCATGCCTCGATCACGGTTTACACAAACCGTAACCATTACCAGTGCCCCCTAATCTCAGCCTATTGTTAATAAGGTTCATCAGACAAATTGACTGCTCTGCTGCTTTGATCTGATCTTTCATCTCTGATTCTGGCCTTCTGCATTACTGTTACTGATCTCAACAGACCTGCATTGTGATGTTTTTTTTTTTCTTTTTTTCTATCGCTAATTGATTTGAGCCCATGTGGAGTGTTTATTTATTGCTAAAGGGCCCTTCACAAAAATATAGAGCCTGTGATATAAGACAGCATGGTCAAATACACTCTAGAACGGGCATTTCTGTATTTTTTTTAGAACATGCGTTATTATTCACCCCCCTATTTTGTTCTATGATTTGCTCTGTCTAACTCACTCTCGTTCTGGTTGCGGATGTGAGGCCTGAGACGAGGAGCACTTTGTTTACTTTCCCTGGTTGTTTGATGCTGGATGATGAAACCTATAAAAATACTCCGCAAGACTGCGTTTGTTCATCTTTGCCTTTGTGAACTTCTTGCAACCACTTCAGCGCTTTAATAATGACATCTGTGCCTCTCAAAGGATGTGCATAGGTAAAAATAACATTTAATTTACATCTTGGTTCGAGACTACACTATACTGATGTTAGGCCTGCAAACTTCTGAAGGAACTTGACTGTGTTTGTTTCTCAAGACCTTAAAACCCTTTTGATCTGAAATGTTTGAAATTAGTTTTGTAGATACGAAACTAGTCGTTTACATTCTTTATCTTTATCGAAATTTTTTAATTAGAATCTTGCAATTATAATGCATGTGGCTTTTATGATGATTAATTGCGAGAATACATGGAATTTATTCTGTCAGTTATAAAAGTATTTCTCACACCATTTAAAATTATGCAGTGACGGCAAAAAATATTAAAAAATACTTTAAAAGAAATGGTGACCAGTTATAGGGCCTAAGAAGGACTTTCATAGATTTTAAATTGATATCTTGATATTAAACATTAAAATAATTTCATAGTTTTGAACTTTTTGTAGTTTGTCATTGACTGGCTGTGCGTAGAATCATAAAGATGGCTGGAAGCGAGCACTGAGTTACCAAGATTTGGAGATGGGCTGAAATATTTAAGTTTTGAAGCCATATTTCAAATGATCTAGCATGTAAGCATTTTATATGAACACAAATGCATTAAAATATCTCTTTGACGATGTCCGTTTCAGTCCTGTTGAGAATAAGCCTTAGGGATACATATTGTTGACACAAATAACAGCTGTAAGACATAAGAAAGAAGTTTAAAAAGTGTTTTCCACAAATTTCTAGTGGATAATTTAGTTGCATAATAGTCAAGAGTTGCTACTTGCTATTGCTAGTCGGTTACAGAAAGGTGGTATTTCTCATTCTTGAGAGCATTTCATTGGAGAACAATTTGTCTACGCCCCTGAGTGCAAGATGAGTCCTCAGTATTTTCCATCTGTACAACAGAAGAGAAACACTGTAAATGCATATTTGCACAAATATGACCTCCAAAGCTAACAGACACGGAATAAAAGCCACAAATGTCAAATTCATCAAACATATTCCGATTGGCTGTGACTTGTGTAGTACATTGTGGAGTTTTGGGGATTTTGTATGTACCATAATGGTATAATTCATATTCCAGCAGAATACTCTAGGTAGGTTTGCCTGGCATACAATGATATTTATACCTGGTCTTTAATCAATATTAATGTATCTTAGATGGCATACATCTATGCTGCTTATGCATTATAGATTTAGTCTGCAGTTATTGGAGCCATTTTGAAGATAATACTGACTGATAGTTTCTCAGCTCGTTCTGTATCTGCACGCCCATGACGTGATGTTATTTATGAACTTGTTTTGAGATTGAACATTAATTAAAACCTTGTTGTAGCACATGGCACCTTTATTTACACTTCTGTTTTTCAATCTGTTATTTAATGGACGATGCACAAGAATTTTGCAGACACAGGGTTAGGCTAATTTTATGAGTTTTTTTTCTTTTTTTTTCCCGTTAGACCAGATCTTGGACCTGTTCCCTCTCCTATCCCATTATCTCCTATTTAAATTGCACAAAGTCAAGAAAACAAAGATCTTGTGCACGTTTGCATACTCCGCCGTCCCCTCTCGCCTTGTTTGCACACAGCCGATGTTTTGTTTGCTTTAGTCGGGACAATAGCCACAAAAGTATCGAACCGGGGGAGGTGCCCGTCCTGTGTGTGAGCCGACTTTCAAGAGCTTGTTGAAGTGCTCCCTAGTCATGCGTGGGTTGAGAGAAGTCATTTGTTCTCCGGGGATTATAGTGCGAGTGTGTGTGTGCGCTCTCAGACTGAGGGTTTTCGCTGGCTGATGCTAAATTGAAAAGCAGTTGTGTTGAGGTTAACTAGCTAATTCCCTCACAATGTGAGGAGGCCACATTTATATGAGAGGTTTGTGCGTAATGCGGTATTGTCCTACCTACAAGCAAAACAGTGCAACAAAGGCTTTGTGTGATAAAAGAGTGAAGATGTAGGGTTGTTACAATTGATCCCTCTGTCTTATTGAGACTTATTCAGTCTTGAATCTGACAGAATAGATTGTGATCTCTTGCGCTCTTTGAGAAATATCACAATTACTTTTTAAATGATCTCTGTGATAGAGAACTGCACAAGTAACGATTTCAAGCAAAATAATACGAAAATAGATTTTGGGAAATAACTATTTATTTTATTATTATTGGCATTATTATTATTTTTGTAAATTAGTGGAACATGAATAACATGCTAGTTGAGGACAGGTGTTTAATTATTTTTCTTAGTGAAAATTAGTGTTTCTTACTGACTTATAATAAAGGAGTGTCATATGATTTCATAAGCCTTATGATTTCTGTGATGCCAAAAACAAACAGGCCCCTACCCAATGCCTCCGCCCCCATAGTCATGTACCAGTCTATGCAACTATGGCGAAATCTGAGGGTATGATGTCATCGATAAGTGAAAGCATTTCGTGTTACTACAATAATTCAGGTTGAATAGGTATCTAACTCCTCTACTTATTTGATGGCAAAGACATCGCTTCCATCCCAAAAACCATAGTTTTCATTAGAGATGCACCTATATGAAAATCTTAGCCGATACCGATAATTATTTATATTTGAAAGCCGATAACCGATATATTGGCCCATAAATCTAAATCCAAATTTTTATATAATTTTTGCTTACAAAAACAAAAATCTCACCATTACAATCCATGTCCCAAGCACACACAATTATAATGTTCTCATTATAATCTTATGTAGCCTATGTGACAGACTTGTGCTGCACACGTTGCACTGTATTTTCATTTTTTGAGTGATTCCAATCATATTTCAAGCAATTCAAAAGGATCATGGCGAACAATGCGCATCTGAAGGGTCTCAGCTGAAGGACATAATCCATTGTTTATCGACTTTAATACATCGGCCAAATTTCTTATCGGGCCGAAAACGATAACATCAAAAATGAAGCCGATAACAATATGGTTGCTGATATCGTGCATCCCTAATTTTCATGAGCAGCTCCATACATAACACGATAGATAGTCCAAGTAACTAATATATTACAAATGTGACAAGATTAAGGAGTTAAAGCGATCACTAAAAGGGGAACTAAAAGAAGAAAACATATATTAGGAGTATGTTATCTCACTTTTCAGAAACACTTTGGGAGCTTATGCTTTATCCGGGCGGTGGAGGTTTAGATGTTCCAGGTTTCTAATTATTATTAATTACTAATAATGAACTATTATTAGTCAAGATCAGGCAAAAGGGAAGGACCTGCGTTAATATCGTAGAAGATTTCCAGCGCTGTAGAGACCTTAAAGGGATATTTCACCGCTGGAAAGATGAATGTGTATTTAAATTAGGTCATTTATGTAGTAGAAATGTGAAATTATTTTAGAAGTTGGTGCCTTCTAGACTAAGAAGTTTTGGCTCATGTGGATGAAAGACAACAACTCCCAGAATGCACTTGCTATGCTGCCCTACGAGGACACTTCCAAGTAGTGGTGGAAAGTTTGATTCTTTTCAGAGACTCGTTCATTTTCAGTTCGTTCACCAAAATGATTCGTTCAGACTCGTTCACTGATTCGTTCAGTGATAATTTCTTCATATTAGATATATACTGCAGCAGGTGGCGAAAAAGAGTGTATTTTATGTTATGTTTTAATGAACGTATTTACTTGTTACAAAAAAAGTGATTTGGCTTTGTTAAAATGTGTGCCTTATTTACTAAATTAATAACATAAGTCTAAATAAGTGGTTCAGATGACCAAACCAAGGTTTTCTTGCATAATATTAACATTTTAATTATTTAGTCAGACATACACATTCATAAATCTGGGATTATATTAAACGTTGATGTTCTGTATGTTGAATATGAATATAAACAATTATATGTGCACACCTATAACTGCGCTTTGAATGAGATTAAATCACATGCTAAATGACCGATCTACCCAGTACTCTCATTCACGAACGAAAGTACCAGTTCAATTCGTTCACGAACGAGATCTCTCCCTCTCGTTCAGACTCAATACAGAGCGATCTCAGCAGTGATAGGCAAATTCGTTCAGTAGATCCAACCAAATACATGCCCCTTCACAGCCCGAACTGAAATGCTATTTGCTGACGTTATGAGACCAATAATACTGTCATATTTTTTTGGTTTGTTTTAGTTTTTAGAGAAGTGCATACATGAATAAAACGTAATGAATTCATTTTGATAATACAAAATGAACACAAGTAGTCAAGTAAATTGTTCAAATTGCAAAATACCACAAAACTAAGACTAAAACACACAACCAAAATATAAAAAAAAAGCAGGTAACGAGAAGTGTAAATTTAAATCAAGTAAACAGTCAAGTGCGCCCCCCTTAACTCAAACCAAGTAAAAAATGACGATGTTAATTTGTCTTTGTTATATTTAACCAATATATTGCGTTATTAACCTGTTTTCATTACAATGGTAAAGTGTAAATTTGATTATTTGATGCAAACATGCTAACTACACAAACCTAGCTCTATCGGTTCGCCATCATTATCGTTCAAACAACTGGTTATTTTCGTTCATGAACGACATACCAGTTCGTTCAACTCGTACACAAACGATAAGATCTCTCTCTCGTTCAGACCCGGTTCAGACTCAAAAGCAACTCGGTCAGTCAGTGAAGGGCGTATTCGTTCACTACATCCAACAAATCACATGCTCCGTCACATCTCATACTCGAAGGCTATTGGCTCGAGGTTCATTCTTTGACAGGTTGAAAACACCGGTTCACTGAGCTGCGCATGCGCTGCTAATAGCGCCGTGCTGCTGTGGAGGGAGGGATTTCAGTGAACGAGAAATATGAGTCAATTGATTACGTGAACGAGAACGATTCGTTCACCTAAAGGATTCGTTCAAAAAGAACGATTCGTTCACGAACGTAACATCACTACTTCCAAGCCACGCCTACCGGTTACAGAGGGCAGTATCGGAATAAATGATACAACTAGGCTACTAGTGACTCGAAACTGAAAAGACGGCGTTTTATCGTGAGATCCCCCTATGGGTGGGTTGAACACATGCAGAACGAGCTCCTCCTACTGGCTGTAGTCTCTCGCCTCTGGACAAAAAAGCCTCCCATGATGCAAAATGACGATTTTTGTGTCATCTGAGGTTTTTTTTCCAGACACACAATACAGAAATCTCTCGTCTCAGGGGGACACGAGGGAGGGAAGCACGGTCATTCGAAAATACTACCGGGTTTCTACAGATACAAAGCTTAATGCTAATCGGTGAAGTATCCCTTTAAGGAGCAGGAAGGCCTTAAGGTTGCTTTATTTCTTCTCGATACGCGAGTAACGTTGGTTTTTCTGCGTTTCACAGAACTAAGATATGCTGTCTCTTGCTTGATCGTAACCCTTCTTTTTAAAGTTATATTCCCCTGGCATTTTCGTCTTTTGTATTTTCTCTGCCATCTCTCTCTTTCTATAGTCGTTCTGCTAATGTCGGTCTTGTGCACTGAGCTCTCTCTCCTCCCCCTTACTGCTGATTGGCTACAAGTGTGTTTTGGTGCTCAAGTAAGAGATCAAATCTGCACCATGAACGGCAGAGTATGTATTTTCTGCAGAGCTATTGGCAGCAAAGGTAATTGGAAAAATAATGGTTTCCAAACATACAGAAGACTGCATTTATCTCAAGAAACAAGCAGTATTTACTGGTTTCTTAATGTCATGTCATTGTATTGCCGTTTCGTAGAGAAATTTACTTTTTTTTTCGCAATTGGCAGACACTTCTTACAGTGCATTTTATCATTTATAATTTCATGCATTCCCTGGGCATCAAACCTATGACATTGACATTGCTATATGTGGAAAAGTTTACTTAGCACATTAGCACTTTAGAAAATGGAAAACACTTTACCTTTAAATATAACAGTATGCTTGGGATACAGTGAGTTTATTTGGAGAGTTAAAGGACTTGGAGAGTTATATCAGAGTTTTTTTTTTTTTTGGGTGGTATCCTAAATGAGCAATTCCACTGCACATTTTGTCCCATTGCTGAACACTGGAAACACAAGCTCATGCAAAAAAAGTTTAACCTTTCGCTGCGCTCAAAAGTTCAATTTTGGCGAATTTGTATCACGCGAAGACGTGTGTCCAATAGAAGATCGATATGTGATGCACTGATCTTTTAACTGAATTAACAGAACGCAATCTTTAAAGCTGCAGGTTTGCAGCAACGCAGGAAAGTGGCGCAGATTGTATATTTTTACATTTTTGATTTGTAATATGTTGAGCTTGTTTTTAAAAAAGACGCCACAGAGCGTGATGTCATAACATGACCGTTGCAGTGCTCAGAGAAAATGTGTGCTAAAATCCACATCTTCTGCTATGTTAATTTGCTTTCAACCGGTGTAGACTTCTGTCTCTTTCCCACCCTCCCCCTGCTCTGCTTCCTCTTTTCTTCTCATCTCAATCCCTAACTCTGGGCCGTAAAGCTCAGGCTTTGTTGCTGAGAGTGTGAAACTAGGTCACTACCCGGCATCTGAAGTAGCTCCATTCACTACAGCCCAGCACTTCTGATGTTGCAGGTACAGTCACACGTGCACGTACTCACACACGGTAACACACACACACACACGTGTGGCAGAGGATCACCACTTCACTCAAACATTAACCTGAGCCTGCGAGGGAGCGGATTGTTCCAGCCCTCCATCACAAGCTCCCCCACAGGTCTCATTCTCCCCTCGCTGCAAGTTCCTCCCAAATCCAGAGTGGCAGCCATTTATGTGCCGTATACCTGTGTCTGCACATGCCAGGCAAATCCCATTCCTTCAAACGCCTGCTCAGAAATGACTCGAGAACTTGATATATCTTCCACCGCTTCCTTCTTTATTTGTGTTGTAGAAGAAACTGATTTTTTTTATGTTTTGAGGGAAGCAGCGCTTGCTTGTGCAAAACTCAGTGCCATGATGCTAGGTTGTTTTTGGTGATTGCTGTGCAGTTAGGTGTTCTGAGCTATTATCGTGAGGATCAACTATTACAGCAATTGAGGAGTTGAAATGGGTACATACAATTTTTTATTTTTTTTTGGTAATGATTCTGCTCTTAACCTTGTGGTGGGACCAATTATTTCTGTAGAAAAGACCATTTATCTATTTTGAAAATTTAATTGAAAATTACATCTATTTTAATGTCAATTTTTTATGCATGTACTTATTTTAAAGTATTATTAAAATAAATATGAATTTAAATAAAATAAACAAAACATTTATGTATATTAATATAGAATAAAACATGAAATAATTTTTTACATTTAAATTGCATGTATTTTTATTTTCTTAATTTTGTTTCTTTAAAGTGTTTTTATTTAATTTAATTAATTGATTAATTTTTGTCTCATTAGTTTAGTTGATTTTTGACAATTTATCGTTATGAACCCTTTTCACGGACTGTGACGCGTTTCCACAATTATCAACATTGCAAATCTAGTCATTTTTTTACAAAACTGAATACACATTTATAAGGCTATATATTGTTATATTACCTTGTCAGTAAATGACAAAAAGCTAATGAACGCTGCTGTGAGGGTGTTTCTAATACAATGACTGAGGGAGTGACCGCAAATTTGACATCTTTCTCTCTTCTGACCGCTGTAAATCAATCTCTCAATATTTCCCCCTTCTTTTGGAAAGTCGTGGAAACACTATTGCAGATTTTAACAACCATTAACAAAAAAATTCTGATCGCTTGAAAAAATAACAGTCTGCCTCTACTCAAGCCGCATGATTTTAGGGATCATTCATGTCTGTTACACGTTAATGCTTTGGGTTGTAATGTTAAAAGCTTTAGAAAGAGCGTCTACTGTAAATTTAGCAGTCCTTTAATTTGTGCTTTGCTACTGAGCTGTTTCATTTTCGTTGTCTGTTAAGCTAGCACTAGCATGTTGCATATACAGCGATTGGCCAGTCTGATTATGTTGGAGTATCGGCCTTCCATAAATAACCGAGTGAGAGAGAGCGAGAGCTGGCTCGGTATGAAAGAAAGGAATAAACAAGTATTCATTCACATGCTTTCCACACTTCCAACAACATTGTGAGGATCACGAATGCGTGTGTTTGGCATGTAGAAGTCGAGCTGGCTTTCAAAGTTTAATGTGTGTGGCTGTTGTGTCAGAATGCATGCTAATGGCACGTTGTGTTTGTGTGTGTGTGTGTTTGGCCAGTGGATGCTGCGTTGCCCGCTGACACCGGTCCACTTCAGTGGAATGTTTGACCTTTCGGTGGCGCTTTGAAGTGACCAGGTCCTGCTGTGAAAATGAGCCCTGCGTAAGCCTCAAGGTGAACGTGCAGCAGGATGTTGAGGACCCTTATATAACCTCCACGCAATGCAAAACTGTGACGATATTACCTCACAACCAATCAGCAATGTCCATATAATTGCAAACGCATGCAATTGTCGTCACAGCCCACACTCCAACACTTTCCACTTAATCCTTTGTTGTCAGTTTGTTGCAGCATTATTGTCGCCTTATTGTCTTGATAATTATTGCGTTTTATTCTCAATGAGCTTTAAATTCCTCGCCTCAGGTTGGCGCAGTTCCAGCGCTTGTGTATCAGATTTGTGTTTGTTTTATGGTTCACATCTGTCAGAATGCAGCACTGCATACGCCGGTGATGTGGTTTTCTGGGCCATTAATGGGTGAGATGTTTGATGTTCTGCTCCTCTGCTTGACTATTGCAGATGACAGCTGGTGCACTGCTGTCAGATTTCTGAATGCCATGTTTTGAACTTAAGCTAGCACATGGATTGAAGAGTTGGTATGGCTAAATACATTTGATTTATTTATTTTAGTCCCTAATTTTTTTTTTTTTGTAAAAACCCAAAGGATATTAAATGTTTTCTTATTATTTCTTATATAAATATATATTTCTTAAATATAAATATAAATAAAAATATATTATTATTATTATTATTATTATTTTTATTTTTTTTATTATTATTTTTTTTATTATTTTTTTTTTCTGTAAAAACTACCTGATCAAATGTAAAATATATTTATTTGTTTATTTGTTTCAAATTTCTTTTTAATTTAGATGATTATTTTTTGGTGGGTGTAACATCCAGGTTCTGACAACAATGTTCAAAATCTACTTGTCCCTGAGAATGATTAAAATAAGGTCTGTCTTTCGCTCACTCTCTTTCTTTTAAAGCCTTTAGGGCAGGCTTTCCTCCATTCGTTCCCGTCTCCTCTACCTCTCTCACTCTCCGTCCCACCCTTCGCTTCCTCCTCTTGTTTGTATCGTTACCTTGGGCATGTGGCATGTGCCATGAGAGCTCTTCATTAATTGGGTTTGGTTACTTTAAGCCCCAGAGCCAACAGGCCATCCTGCCAATATCACATTCCATTTATAACCCATCGCTTTAGACTGGGGGCCTCTCTTTATTTTGGGCGTCTCAGCACTGGGGTTGCTCACTTACTGGGGCTTTAAAGGGGCCAATATATCGAATTGAGTGGGCAACACATGTGTGTTTATCTTTGTTATTTAAAGGTCATGCATTCCACCAATGGGATGTGAGTATGAACACCTGGGCTAGGGTGTGTGTTTGTGTGTGTGTGTTTGTGGGCGAGAGCTGTTTTGGCTGGTAGTACAGGGTGTGTTTCTATTCAGGACTGGGCTGTGTTTTGTCAAATGTTTCAATAGTCACAAAACCTGAAGCAAGTACATGTTTCTCACAACAATTTTTTGGTTTTTGCTTGTTTATTCTGATTTTCCTGTATAGTGCTAAAGAAATGTGCATGGTTAAATATACGTTACCTTTGTGTATGTCAATTTACTGTTTACAATTTGTTAATTTCAACTCCCTCCTCTAACAATTATTGCTATTTTATTACTTTTTTTCTGTACGACACCACTGGATTTATTTATTCATTCATATATATCATGTTTTTTTTTAATGGTTGTAACTTCCATGTTCCAACTTCAGCATTCTCTTTTTTTCTATTCAACAGCAATTTTTTTAACATTTTTATTTGTATTGCTTAATCTGATTTTGATTTGGGAAAGTTAGGCGTCTTACACACTGCTTTAAAGGAATTTTCAGGGTTAAATCTAAATTACCATTGTGTCAATGTCAATTTATCACAGAAGATAGTTTCAACCCATTCGTCTTACAAACAAACTAAAATACACACCGTTTCAAAAGTATAGCCACAAGACTTATGCATGCCGACATAGACAAGACTAGTGTGATAGAATCGCTTACTGACCTTTCCTTATATGTGGATTAATTTAAATATATTTTATGTGGTGATCTTATATATGCGTATTGAACCCAGAGCGACCTGAATATATGGCTTGTTTGAACCTACCTATGCATGCGTTGCATTCACTCTTTAATTTCCTTTTATTCATGTGTGGTCATCTCTCTCATGGGTGAACAGTATAGAGGGATTTCACCTAGATTTGTAGCTGTTTGGCAATCTGTCGTTACCACTTAAGTTGCCAACTCTCGAATGTTTGCAAAACACCTTGCGCTCTTTCACTCAGCCGCTTTATTGTAGCTGCGGGCATGAGGAGTCCTCATTGCATATAAATTACAGTAGAGGGAAGCGATTATTATAACCCTCCCCCCCTCCCCTCAACACCACGGAAATGAGATAATTGAGTAGAGGACAAAGGACTGGTGGTGCGAAGAAAACGCTTGTTGGTAACGTACTGACAATGTTTTGGGCAACATAGGATGATTGGAAAAATGTGCTTCTACCTACATTTTGGCAAAACTACAAAAACATATAGTATTTAACTGCAGTTTCCAGCTGAAATGAACACTAGTGGCAGTAAAACATCAACAATTCTTATATTACTACTTACAGAGACCGATTATCTGTTAATAAAGACTTATTTTCGCACAGTTAAGAACACTTTTACCATAGTGCATGATTTGTAAACAAATCTATTTAGACATCTGCATGACCAGCTCCATATGTATTGCTTTTCTGATGTAGTAAACTCGCTCTGTAACTCTCATGAACTTGAACTTGCAATGCGAAGCAATCGGGTACGAATCCCATGAAACACCAGTCACGATAAACAAGCTCAAAGTCTTGTAGAAGCAGCGGAAATAGCATGGTTGCTTCAACAAATGTGTTTGATCTCAACGCTGGCTTTTGTCAACACTATTAGTTTGGTTTTGCGTCAGGATTAGTGTAGTTGGTACGTTATTTTCAAACGTGATGGAGCATTAGCCTTTTAGTGCAACTCGCCAGACATTTCCTTTCTGAACTGCCGCGATACGTTCAACAACCAGCATAATAAAGCGTTACCAGATCTGTTTCGGATAAAAGTTGATGTGCTTTTAGTGCTACTCACTGGACATTTCACTTTGAAAGTGGTGCGAAACACGTCATTTTGCAGAAATGTTGCCACAACATTTTTTTTTTTGCAATGAGCCTGGTTAGGTTTTGGGTTAGCAAAGCCATATCTGGATGGTAAACCTCAACCTGCTGTGAAAGACAGAAAAGGGGTTATCATCTAGACCTGATCATTTTCATTAGCTTTCAGAGTTTGGTGCTGCTTGGTTGAAGTAGAGGTGCTTTTTTGGAGAGGTTGTTGAACTGAACAGTGTCCATTTTGTCTCCCAACTCATTGCACCCAAGTTTGCCATTTCCCGCACTCTTGCTTTTTCCTCTGGATTTTCTGCAGGCCCTCAGCCAGCTTGAGTTCTGCACAATGAAATTTCTTTTAAACCACATCTGAGGGGCTCTAGAGGCAGGGTTGGCCAGACCTGCTTATAAAATCCTAAATGGACATGCTTCTTTTCAATCGGCACCGCCTCTCTGCAAATATGAATAGAAAAACCTAAGCCTATTATTTTTCTTCATAATAAAAGAGAGAAGGGGGGGGGGGAGGTACGTCCGTGCCATATCCTGTCGCCCTGGCCTGTGAAAAATCTGGCCCCTGAGAGATCCTTAGGGATAAATCGCCATGGCACCATCCGACCCGGGTTCCTGTGGGCATTCGGGGTGTCCGGCCACTTCCTGGTCGGGTTGGGCGAAAGTGTTTTTAGTTTAATACGCAATTGAGCCGGGTTGGGAACTGGGTGGCGCAGCCTGTGATCTCAAACCACCTGGAAGGATTTGAATGGCCTTGAGTGGCGGTGAATCACTCTGCGTGACTTTTATTTAAGACCACAGAAAGCCAAAATAACCAAACCCTGCCTTTTGTATATTAAAGGCAACCACATTTTTGGAAAGCTGAATGTATTTTAAATATGACATTTTATTTTGCTCTCTTTTTTTTTGGGAAGAGTGAGCATTTTTCAAGGTTGTGCCTCGGGGGCCCCTACGAATTTGCCACTGCAGTCTTGAGGTTCCCTGCTGGAATTTTAGCTTCATGCAATGCTCCGAGATGGCAGTTTATTAAGAAGTTGAGAGAAATGGGCTCTGACAGCTGCGACTGAGAGGACATAAAAGAGGCCCCGATCGAATAAGGTGGAACGCAAAGTGCCAGCTCCCACTTTTCATGGCTTCCGTGAGCCGAGGACCCCGTATTGACACACTGGAGAGTTGTGCTGTCTTTTGTATGATGCTTGCGTTGGACTCCTTTCTTCAACTCGAACTGTTTTAAGTTCTTCCTCTGCTCCTTGGTATCTCTTTTTCTCCTTTACTCTGAGACAGAGACTAGGGGCTTAAATGAAAAATATGCCTGCCTCTTATCTCTCTCCCAGAGGAAAAGCCAATAAGAGCTGAGAGGCGTAAAATGAAGAGGGGGTAAGGATGCTATCGTGCAGTCTTCCAGTGAAGGCCTTTCACAGTAGCTACTGTCACCCCAGTCACATATTAGTAATGAGGGCGAGTCAGGGAGCAAAAGAGCCTTTTTAAATCTACTAGTCCAGATTAGCCTTGACCTCTGACAACCAGTTGAACCTGTATTTAAACCACATAATGGAGTGAATTATTAACAGGCTATTTTTTGTTTTGTTTTTTGTAAAAAGAGCAAAGAAGATGTTTTACTATTGTTTTTACTTTATTAATAATGTTATATTTTTATGTTATTACTTTATCTGTACAGCACCAGTGTACAATTTGTTTGTTTCATTTAAATCACGTGAATTCACTTATTTAGATGACATCAGCTATCATACTGATAAACAAGTCTTACAAAAAATCATCATCTGATTGAATCTTGACCCATCATAAACCTTGTCAGCCTGCATCATGAATATTAATTGGGCACATAACGTTTGCCCAGTACCAATTTCAAGTTTGTTCGATTGACTGCAGATGTGAAAGGTTGGCAGAGGCTTGTTCTTGGTCTCAAAACGACATTCCAGCTGGCTACAATTTGTTTCCTTTGTACTGAAGTAAAGCAAAGTTTATATACGTTTAAGTTATTATTACCCCAAAAGTGGGGTCGAAATAACCTTCTAAAAGTGGTTAAATATAATATTTGCTACACCAAATAGGACATGCTCCTTGTTCAACATCCTTGTTGGTCTTGGAACAACATTCCCAGCATATTTTAGGGATACACTTAGAGCTTAGGGCTTCAATAACATGATCAACCTAACATTTTCCTTTGGTTTTACAAGGGTTTGGGTTAGGGATAGGGCTAGGACTATATTTGTTTTTCCAGGACCAACAAAGGATCCAAGTGCATGTCCTTCATCTGGCATCAAAGGCATTGAGTAATAAAGAAATGAACAGTTTTGTATTATCAGCATCGAGACTCCCAAAAAATGCCTTGGAAAATGTAGGCGTTTCGGACGTGTTTGGAACTCCTAGTGTTGGCTATCAGAGCTGGGATCTTTCCAGAGAATACCATTCATCTCATCATCCTCCCTCTCAGACGCTCCAGTGTCTGAGAGACTCCGAAATAACGCCCCCGTCCAAGCGCACACGGACACGCTCTTCCCTCCCCATGGTTTTACAGCAGTACGTCTGCCGAGGAAATGGCACCCTACACCTGCCTCTCTGGCCAATTAGCTGGTCGGAAACAGCAACCTTTGCTCCCAAATTAGGACAAACCACTCATTCATGCCTGTGGGAGTTTTGCCTGTGGCACGGGTGGGCCGCTTCTTACCCGTGCGAGACGGGTAAAGTTGTGGAGATTCAATACAGCTGAACCTTAATTAAGTTTTAGGGAACAGTAGGCAATCAATAAATGATTTTTTGCAAGGGATTTCGTGTTTGTTTTTGTATTCAGATTGATTTCATAGGACATTTTTAATACATTTGTTGAAATGTGATTATAAGCTGCCTTCAAGTCTTCCTGGGAATTTTCCACAGTGAACTAATCTGCGTTCTTGTGTCTTTTTTTACTGGCTAACAAATACAGGACAGTTTTATCGCGCTAGTGCAAATTAATGAATTGTGAAGGATGTGCATGTGTAATGATGCTTCATGTATTTCATAATTCTCATGCTACCACACTGATCAGTGGGAAAGAGATTTGTCTCCTCATAAAAATATTTTTCTATAAGTTTTATTGCTATATCAAAGCTACAAAGTGTTGATAATAGTATCATTGAGATTCTATTATAGTCTTTACCAATATTTTGAAATGGTTTATATTTTTATACTTTCCAGTTCGATTTTAACTAAAGATTTGGTCATTTTATTGAGTGTTTTCTTTACATCTATAAAGTATTTATTCATTTTTATTTGAGTTTTAGCTGTTTTAGTACATAAAGTTCAACTAAATGAAAATGAGAGATGTTGCTATGGCAAATAAGAAAAAAAAGTTTTATTTCTGTTTACATTTATAGTAACAAAAATGTTCTTTCATGGTTTTATTTTAGTTAACTATAATATCCATGAGCTACACAAATGCATATACAATTAAATTAAATTAGTCAAAAATTCACAATTGCAACCAGTACCAATTAGCTTCCACTTTGATTCTTTTATTGACAAACCCCCAACTTTGACTTTGGGCTCTAAAAAAATCCAGAGTTTGGCAGTTACGTCTCTCATAAATAAACTATTCTGGACAGAAATAGATCATATGTAGACCAGGTAAAGGAGAAGCTCACCAATTATCTGCAAAATTGCTTCATGTTCTCGCACACTGTGTACTTGATGTCCTTTTGTGGTGTGCAGAGCACTGCTTTGTGAGTCAGCTCAGAGCTGTGTGTGTGTGTGTGTGTTTGCGTGTGTGTGTGTTGAGTCCACTGCTGACGTGATTAACCCTGCTTAGTTCCACCGCAGACGGCCGGGGCTCTGTAATGAACTCCCTTATTCACTGGCTAATGATTCCCTTTGATCTTCAGCCCCGAGACCTCTGGTCTGCCTCTGCCCTGTGGCGTTCCCATCCTCCCTCCCTGTTTCTCATTCTCTCCTCCTCTTTCTCTCCCAACCCCCTTCTTTATTCATTCGTTTCTGCCCCAAACTACTGCAGTAGACAATCCACACATCAGCATTGGTGAGCTGGAAGTGTGCATGCACAACTTTTTTGGGTTGTTGCCCATTTGTTAGTCTGAATGCCTCGGTCACATTTGATGCTGTGTTACAATATACGTTTTTTTCCCTCTGTGTTTTGCAGTCAAATAAGGTGCCGGTGGTTCAGCCGTCCCATGCCGTTCACCCCCTCACCCCTCTGATCACATACAGTGACGAGCACTTCGCCCCCGGCCCACACTCGGGACACCACCCACAGGACATCAATCCCAAGCAAGGTAAACGCATGCAAACCGCACAAATACGCTACTGTTGTTCATTGCAAACTATTAAAAGTCATTTAAAATCACAATTTAGCAGCTATAACTACGTCTGCCATTGGTCTGTACATTAAAATTAAAATAAAACTTAGTTAACTATAATATCCATGAGCTACACAAATGCATATGAAACTAAATTATATAGTCAAAATTCACAATTACAACCAGTTCCAATTAGCTTCCACTATGATTCTTATAATTGACAAGCCCCCAACTTTGACTTTAGGCTCAAAGAAAATCCGTTACGACGTTGTGCACATATCTCATAAATAAACAATTTTGGACAGAAATAGATCATCTGTAGACCAGGTGATGAAGAAGATCACCAATTAACCATTAAGTTGGGCTAACAAGTCATTTAACATGGAAAAAGACATCACCTTTAACTTGAAGCAGCATTCAAAATACATGTAACGCATTTTGCCATTTCTGAGTAAAACAGAATATTCAGTGGAAAATTATATAGGACTGAGCTTGATTTAATCCATTTTATTAAATTGATATTTTGATATTAATGATTTAATATTTTTGGTTACATCAGCGGAAAAGAAAATTGTTTTGGATAGGCAAAGGAAGTTAAGGGAAACCGGAAACAATATGGGTAAAAAAAAAAAAAATCATATTCACCCAAAAATGAAAAATCTGTCATTTACTCGACCTCATGTCGTTCACTTTATTCTGAGACACATAATATAAGATTTTTTGAGAATTCTTTTTTTTTTTTTTCAGTACAATGGAAATCATTGGTCATCAAAAGTGTTTGGTTATCAACATTCTTCAGATTTTGTGTTCGACAGATAAAATAAATCGGTTTAGAATGACTCGAGGCTGAACAAATGATGACGGAATTTTCAATTTGGGTGTACTGTCCCTTTAAGTCTGTTGGAATGTTATTTCCTGTTGTTCTTAAGCATTATTTCTCTAATATCACTGATCCGAAGAGACATGAACTATACACTTACACTTTAATAAGCTAACAATTCATTCTTGGTAGAATCCCATTTCCCCCAAGTCTGTCAAAGGTACTGGGGTTACAGTTTTAAAGGGGCGTTGAGATTTTTGGCAGGCGTTGTTGCACGCGAACCCAACTCCATATGTGCTCCTTCCGGCGAGCACTCACCTCTGTGGTAACCGGCGAGGGAGAGGGCAGACAGGATGTGATGAAGTGGAGGAGGTCTGGAGAGCTATAAATAGCCTGAATGAGGCTGCACGCCACAAGCAGATTGGCCAATGATCCAAAACTTGCTCTGTTTTCATACACAAACACAAACATGGAGTCACTTATTCATCAGACATAATACGCCGAGGGCGGAATGGATAATACACTTACACAAAGAATATGTGAGAGATTAGCCTTTTTCAAGATCGTTTTCAGTAAGAATTCAGGTAAATGTGCAGTGTTTTAATGTTTCAGTCCTTTTACTTAGCATGAAAAAGCACAGATAGTCGGCGTGAAATCAAAGTAGACCATGTTTACCTTTTAAATATACATTCCTGGTGATCCTACTGTGCATATTATTCCAAAGTAAAACCTAAATGTTTATTTTCATCATCTTTCTGAAATGATTTTCCTTTTCCGCTGGCTGATGTCATCTAGGCCATGCACGAGGAAGACAATGATGTTATCTAGTACTTAGCGCAGTAATTTAAAGCCTATTTTAGCCGTTTGCAGTAACAGACCACACATTCTGAGCTCCATGTGAAAGAAAAATGATCAGTTGGAGATGCAGGGGTTGTTTTTAAACTGAATGTTCTTGCTGTTTGTGTATATATCCCCAGGGCTTTGTTGTCTTCCACGGACACCCTTTTGACAGTTTAATTTAGCCCTAGGGCCTTACTTCACTTTTCCCTCCTCGATTTAAGTCTTTATACACAAACACTGTCTTGACCTTGGTGCAGATGTGTGTTTGTGCGAGTGTGCACGCGTGTGTTTGGGGTGAAGTTGAGAAGCTTAGTACCGCAGGCCAACTGACATCCATAAGCAGCATGAATCATATCAGCGGGGCTTATTAGAACAGCGCAAAAGCATTCCTAATTATCCCATGATCCGCTTATGCACCGCACCGGACCGTAGGGCCCAACTGTGCAGCACGCATTGATGTCACACTGCTGTTTTCCACATGTGTCCTTCTCACACTAACGCACGTCACTGTCGGTTTCTCATCCGCTTCTTCTTGAATCCTGAAGCAGGTATGCCCAGGCATCATCCTGGACCAGACATTCCCAATTTCTACCCTCTCTCCCCTGGGGGAGTTGGACAGATGACCCCTCCACTGGGATGGTGAGTGCACTAACGACTACTTTAAAGAGAACGTCGGTTTTCGACAACTGTGAAACGAATGGTTTTGACGTAAGCAGATCAGGTTGTATTAGAGCTATTTGTGTAAAGTAGAGACTGAAAATTCCATACATTGGCTATACATAGACTTATTTGATTTGATTTTGAGAGCATGAATATTCAAACGGTTAAGATTAGCTATGGATACGGATGGTGAATGACACATTAACACACACACGCATTATTTTTCACTTTCAGGTTCTCTCATCACATGGTACCAGGCCCTCCTGGACCCCATGCCACGGGAATCCCCCATCCCGCCATTGTCAACCCGCAGGTGAAACACGAACCGCATCACGACACAGACCTGATGCACATGTGAGTGTCTCGTCCATTCAGCTGCAAGCTTTCTACAGCATGCTAAAAATACAATCAACGTCTCTATGTTCCCTGATCGCACATATATTTACACAGCACTGATTATTGGCCAATATTAGAGATTTTTTGTTTTAATTTATTGGTATTGGTTAATATGAGATAAATTGGCTGATAGAGTATATTTATTTGTGCATGCTTATTTCCGTATAAAACACTAATAATTTAAAGGTGGGGTAAGCGATATTTGAAAAACGCTGTTTGTAAGTTAGTCGGACCGACACAAACAACAACAAACATCTGTAGCCAATCACCATTAGGGGGGGCGTATGACGGTGGAGGAGAGAGACGAGCAAGAGAGGGAGATTTTAAGAAAGACTGCAGAAATAGAGATACAGTACAAAAGAGAAAAGCTCAGTGGAAATCCCTGGAAAATAAAGGGTTATGACCGCGTTAATATTAGAAAAGCTTCTCAGCGCCGGAGAGAGCTAAGTGGGAAGGCCTGAAAACAGACACGGACGTTGCTTTGATTCGCTCTACACGTGAGTAACACTGGGTTTGAGTGTCATTGTTTGTCTGGAGCTGCTGTGCTGTTGGCAACTAACAACAAACCCTTGTTTGTAATTACTAGCGCTGACGACTGCTAGAGAATGCTGTGTTTAGCATCATTGTTAGTGCACTCGCCTCGCATGCTGGTGATCGAGGTTCGAGACCGACTCGGGGCAGGGCGGTTTGGAGTGTGTTTGTTTTGGTTGATTTCAAATATCAACAATGTACAACAGCGTTTTTGAAATATCGCTTGCCCCACCCTTAAATAGCAAAATGTTTTATTGTAAGCTTGGCCACGTGACCAAAACATTTCCCACTTTTTTCAGTAAAAGCATTTGATTTTATCTTGCTTTTTGACGTCTCTTGTCTTTGGTGGAGTGTGCGGACTCTCTTGAAGTGCCTCACTGATTGGAATTTTTTGTCTACGCACCTCATATGGACTAAATTTTAAGGTCCCTAGCTACTCCCCTGGTACAAAAATAAGAAATGTCTAATCAGACAACAGACAAACATCATAGCATAAGAAAGAAAATAGAAATAAATAAAGAAGTAAAATAAAGAAATTAAATAAATGCATACAAGCATGTAGTCCGCAGTTGTTGTTGCTGTTACGTGACGTAGCAGTATCTGACTAGGGTCGAAACGTGGGGTGATGACATCATCGTTTCACAAAATATATGGATTGGCTGGCTTTGGCTGTACCACAAAAAAAACGCAAGAGTGTAGTTTTTTTTTATATTTATCCAAATTTTTCTTTTAAATAGCGGTTTCAGACTCCCAAAACGCCGGATTCGTCTGGACGAAACGCTGATATGATACAAACTTTTTACGTATATAGCTAAACGCCTGGACAAAGCCTTAATCTGCTTAAACCCTGCCCTGGCAAGCCTCCACTTTTGAGTGCAACGTCCACATCTCAAAGTCCCACCCTACATTTTTTCAATAATCTGTCATTATGAATCAAAAGATCTGTTGCGACTTTAAAACTATTGATTTTTAGTTTTTCTGTTTTATTTTTTATTCATTCACACAAAATATAATAGAACAGTTTTATATTGGCCATTTATCGGTCAGCTCAAATTTGTATTTTTGGTGCATCTGATTTCAACGATTATGAGTCGTGCAGTTGGCTCTAGGTCACCAATGGGAGTGAAACACTGGAACTCTCGTAGACTAGAAAGAGGGAATATGAAGGTTTGGTTGCCATTACTGGTGAAGTAATCTCTTTGCATGAAAGCACCCAACTGGACATAATTAAAAGCCGCTGCTAGCTTTTCGGCACTGGCTCCCAGATTGTTCTCTCATGCAGCTTTCTGATTGGTGGTTGGAATCAGACATTCGGCGCTCTCACACGCCATGGCGTCGCTGTGGCAGCCGCTTTCGCACCTCCCTCTGAGCGGTTTTCCCCTTTTGTATTTCCCTGTATCACTTAATAATTCTTCCCCCCTTTTTTAACTCTTTCCTCCTCCTGTTTCTCCAGGAAATCTCAGCATGAGCAGAGAAAGGAGCAGGAGCCCAAAAGACCTCACATCAAGAAACCTCTAAACGCTTTCATGCTGTATATGAAAGAGATGCGTGCCAATGTGGTGGCCGAATGCACGCTGAAGGAGAGCGCCGCAATCAATCAGATCCTCGGCCGGAGGGTACGTATGTGGTTCGCCTTCACGCCTTTGGGTCTCTTGCACCACAAGACTTCCTTCACGAAGAGGTCTATCATGGTTAGCACATCTGTATAACTCAACATAACAAGTACACCAACACACAAGCTGGCGGTTCAGAAATTGGGGCCTTTGGGCAGGTAGCTGGTTTAACTGTGTATTCCTCCTTTTTCGGAGTTGGAAAAAGAGGAACCGTTAAACATATTTAATGCTTTATGGCGGTTTGAGGCGGCTAGCCACAGCAAAGGACCGTTTTGCGGCGGTGTGGGGTAATTGCACCCTGACATGGTTTGAAGTAAAGCGCCGCTAAATTGGAACCAGTGTTTTGATATGAAATCAAAGTTTCGTGTTTTTTTTTCTTCCCTTCTCTCATCGCTGCATATGTTAATCTCTTCATCATGTTCCATTCCACCCCCAGGCACGCGCACACACACACACACACACACAGATTTACACGTGCACACACACACACACACGCACGCAACATTTGAGTTAACAAGGATTTTTAGCCAAACACCAGCATGCGTCTCTTTGGAAGGAACTTAAAAGTGCATGTCAGTAATTGACTACTTTTTTCCCCCCTCTCTCTAATCTCCCTCTGCACCGAACAGTGGCATGCTTTATCTCGGGAAGAGCAAGCTAAGTATTACGAATTAGCCCGCAAGGAACGGCAGCTCCATATGCAGCTTTACCCAGGATGGTCTGCCAGAGACAATTATGTAAGTGTCCACACTAACACACTGCCTGAGAGTGAGAGTTGTGCTGCGTGTTGATTGCATGACAGTAAATGTAATGCTCGCAGTGAATGTCTTAAAAAGTGAAAATATATGCATACTTGCTACTACAGATGACACGACTCACAAGTCTACGTTGTTTGTTTGTTAATTTTTTACGAAAAACAAGTTGTAAAACAAGTAGGTTTGGTTACACTTTATTTTAAGGTGTCCGTGTTAGTGTAATTATACATTCAGAGAACTGAGTAATAATAGTTAACTACATGTACTTACTATAAGGTTAGGAATTGGGTTGGTTTAGTTGCATGTAACTATGCATAATTTAGGTTATTACTACAAGTAACTAACATTGTAACGTGTAACAAGGACACTAAAATTGTAAAAGTGTAACCGTAGGTCTAAAAAGTCTAAAATCCTATTCAAAAATATATTTAAATAATGCAAATATTCACAAGATAGATGGCAATTTGTTGTATTTGATTAAAAAAGATATAAACTTGGCCTTAACAAAAAGGCTGATCATTGTTTTACAATGACTACTATTGATGGTTATTCAGATCATTTTTTGAAGGATTTTTATTGGGACTCATTCATGAAACGAGCAGAAAAATTTGTGTAAATTGTTCAAAAAAGGCATTTCTGTAAATGATTGCATTGAATGTATTAATACAAATTAAAAAAACAAAGGGTTTTATGGCTGATATACATATCCATTCTTCTTGAGTTTCATAAATGAGGCTCAGAAACACAAGCAGAATTGTTAATCGTTTGTAAGAAAAATAAGTAAGGGATAATGTAGAGCGAGGCGGTTGTTATAGCGAATACAACCCTGACAGGCTGATCAGGGCACCGACGCGAAGCGGAGATAGCCATGTAATAAGCGGGATACCGCCTCGCACTACATTATCCCGCTTATTACATGGCTACCTACCAAATAAATCAATAATTTGACACAAAATATTGATTTAAAAAGGAGTTTATTGATTTAAAAACGATTGTATTGCTTCCGCTAAAGAAAATAGTCGGTTCCGTCTCTACGGTTAGAATCCTGCGTCCATAGCAACGCTCTGTTTTTCATGGCAACGGTGTGTTATACTTAGCAGCGGTCTGTTATCAAGAAATAAGAGGCCGCATTCTACATTAGAATTCAACCAAGCCGTGTAATAATAATAATTATTGCGCAAATTGTTGCACTGAAAGTGATTCTTTACATAAGAATGGTTTTATGATAACTTTGTTCTGCTCCAGCCTCAGAAATGAGCAGAGTGAATTAGTGTAAATCGTTCTTGAAAATGTTCTTGCGCAAATTATGCCAATTAAAGTGATGTTGGTTTTACGACTGATTCATGAAACACAAGCCTGATAAGTTTGTGTAAATTGTTTGTAAAAATGCTCTTTTGCAAATTGCGTTGAATGTGACCGGTTTCATACAAATGTTTTTATGAACAATTTACTCAATTCTTCAATTGTTGAATTAGGATGTTTTTACACAACGATTTACATTCATCCATTCAGCTCATGGTACATGAATGAGGCCACTCGCATCTTGTTATAAGCATTTCATTGTGCCAAAAATTTTGGATGTGATGTGAATAGCCATTTTACTTGGTGTTTTCATGAGTAACCGCCTTAGTGTCGCTCTGTCACAATCTGAACATCAGTCAGAAAAGCTGGTGGTTTTCCAGAAAGGATATAATGCTAACTCAATATTATTAACTTTATACAATTATTCCTTTAGTTTGCACATGTGTGGCAGATATCAAGGCAGTAGGCTTGTAGAATTCACCTCCAAAATGTATGGTGTGAAGTTTTAACCTGCATAAATCTCACTCGATATGAAGTGCCAGGATGTGATGCTAAAACTAAAACCTGGCTTTCACACTAATCACCAAATGGAAAAGCAACAGGACTAAAACGAAACACTTCAAAGACAGATGAACTTTCATCTCCACTTATATATTAGTGGTGGGAGCACACTTGTATTTAATAGTGCTAAGGATTCTGAGCGTATCCCTGCTCTGTCATCAACGCTTCTACTGCTCTGGGCTTCTTGGTTCTGTCAGCCAGGGCTAGAATACACAGATTAGTGACTGAATAAGTGGATTATCAGACTTTACAGCAGGCAACCAAAGCGTGGCTCATATTGGACTGCAAAATGACAGTGCGGCACTATCTATACCTATAGTCATCCTGCCAGGGGATTTTGGGTAAGCTACAAATCCTAAAGCAGTCCAGACTTCTCACTCTGGAGGAGTGTTTGTCGTGTCAATTGGAGCAGGGGCAGATGTTTGATTCTTGTTTAACTTTCTGATTGGTGATTAGAACATGGAATCCAGAAGAATTAGGAAGGATATTTTATTTTATTTATTTATTATTTTATTTTATTACAGTTCAGCTTACTAAGGAGTTTTTTTTTTTCAATTGACAAATGGCAGAAGTGTCATGCTTTCGTGGCAGCCCTTTAAATATTCCTCTGGCTGTTTTATAGGGAAAGAAAAAGAAGCGGAAGCGGGAAAAGATCCAGGAACCTGCCCCAGGTAAGACTCAGAAACCTATTCTGGCTGTAATATGTCCGATTTCATTAATGTACACGCTAACTTAGCTAATGTCACTTAGTTTGTGTAAATGGTAACAAGTGGTTTATGATGGGATGCCACGTGCTCAATATATGCTTTCACACAGCGAATTCCAACCATAAAAGAACATTTCTAAAATCAACATGAACATTTATGAATTTATGACTCTGTTGGTTGCCTGAAAATCCACAAGTCTGCAGTTTTATTGTTCTGTACATTTTATTTAATTTGTACTTTTCACAACATTATGAACAGCACACCCCACCCAACCACTCCATCTTTCCATCTTCTCCTCACATTTAAGTCTTTAGGATTAGTCTGTTTTAAAGTCCACATGCTTCCTTCATTGTTTCTATATGTTCTGGCCTTTTTATAAATGCATTTGCAATGTGTGCTTGTACCATGTATATCTGGCACTAAATCTAGATCATTTAGAGTTGTGTATAATGGAATTAAATGGATAGTTCACCCAAAAAGTAAAATGGCATCTGGCATCATTTACACTCCCTCATTTATTTCAAATGGATATGACTTTTTCTTTTATGGAACACAAAAGGTGAACTTTGGGCTGTCTAGCTAAAAAATGACAAAATTGCCATAAAGCTCTCTTTAAAGTGTCCATATGACTAATTTGTAGCGATGTTTAATTTGTGAATGGAGTTCTTGTGAGTCAGATCTTTTCAATAAATCATTTAACAAGAACCATCCTGAATGATTCGTTCAGCACATTATTCAGATTTTCTCCCTTTGTGTTCATTGCAAGAAAGTAAGTCATAAAGGTTTGAAATGACATGAGGATGAGTAAATGATGACAGAATTTTCATTATTGGTTGAACTGTTCCTTTAATGAACAATGCTGATGTGTTAAATGTGCCAGCAAATTATGTTTGTTGGCCCTACATTGACAATTAAGACCAGAGATGGACTTATATGTTACTTGGAGGCACATCCTGGTAATTAAAAGCTACGATTTCCTGCAGGTACAGGCCAGAGAATGAAAACGGCGTACATCTGAACAATGGTAAGAGCCTCTTCCGTACCTCTGGTCTGATTGAGTCATGATTTTTCTAATGTGGTTCTTGGCAATCAGAAATACATGAGACTAATCCTAAAGGCAAACCTTGAGTTCACCAATCAACCATTCACTGTTGTATTACGAAAGCTGTTGTTTGCATTGTGTGTGTGAGCGCTATTGTTAAAGGGTTTACTCTTATGAACATACCGATGAATTGTTGTGACAAGTCATTTTTCTTTCCTAACTCTGTTTAAGAACTCCATTACATCCCTTTTCCTGTACTCTGATGTGTGGCTTGTGGCATTGGGTGGCGAGTTAGTATTTTCAGAAGACCAATGCTTTTATCAAGCGTACCATTTGTTTGAAAGATCACAGAACAGAATGATCTCGACAAAGTCGGCTCAGAACATCAAGTCCACACTATCAGGTTTCTTTCCTCATTCATTCCTTCCATCATTAATATTTGGCATGCACCATTAACATACAATCCTGTGGCTCACGGCCATGTTTGACTGGCGCTTTTTTGAGAACATTTGGAAACCGGGATGGTTTTGAAAGAGTCGACCCAGATGTAAGCTAACTCTCTTAGCATTCACCCATATGGCCCCCATGTGTTATCTAGCCAACCCTGTGAATGAATGAAGCCCTTGCCAGCAAATTTGGCTTGCGCTTTGCTTTTTAATTTTTTAGCAATTAAACCAGCAACTGGCCTAAAAGAATCTAGTTCTCTAAACAAAGAAGAGAATCCTTTCCGTCATGTGAAAGTCTTTCAGCATCGAGGACAGTAGTGAGCAAGAGAACGTATCTATGTTCCCTCTTAAGTCACCCCACATCTTGTTTTTCCACTTCTTTTTGTCACGAAAGCTGCACAGATGTGACAAATATGGTCCTTCCCAAGCTACAAGACAAAGGTTTTACGTTTGATCAGTTCACTACCCTGTGGCTCCCGAACACAAATTAGACCGTTTCACACTCTCTTTCTTCTTTTTTCTCTTTCTGTGGGCTGCAAGAGCTTTGAAAACGCAGCTAAAAGGCGCTCTATCTTCGGTTCAGTAATTAGTGAACTGGGGATTGACGCTCCAGCTGATTCATCGTGACAACCTTAAACTAATATACATAAAACAGAGAATATTGCCACTGCTTGTCAATTTATGCAGATCCGACAGACTGCGAAACATCAAATTTGTCTTCATTTATTCGCCTTACAAATGACAAAATGTACACTTTAATACTTTTAAATAAAGTGATAACATTTTTGATAATTGATAGCATGTACATAGTGCAAAAACATCCTATTCTTAACAAGTATCATTTGTGCTTGTTTTCCAGTTAAAATATCCAGTTAAAAGACCCTAAAACGAGATTAATTTACCTAAAGCACCGCTAAATAAGATATTTTTAGAGAATGAATCTCTATTCTTTAAAACAAATAGAGCAAAAACAGCAATACTGTCAAATATTATTACAATTTAAAATAACTGTATCTGTTTTGAATACATTTTCAAACGTAATTTATTCCTGTGATCAAAGCTGATTTTTCAGCATCATTACTCCAGTCTTCAGTGTCACATGATCCTTCAGAAATCATTCTAATATGATGATCTGATGCTCAAGAAACATTTCTAATTGTTATCAAAGTTGAAAACAGTTGTTCCGCCATATTTTTGTGGAAACATTACTTTTTCCCCCCAGGATTCTTTGAATAGACAGTTCAAAAGAACAGCATTGATTTCTTTTGTAACACTATAAGTCTTTACTGATCACTTTAATCAGTCCTTACAGAATAAAATTATACATAATGGTATTGTACATTCATTCATTTTGAATGGTTTTGTACATATACTTTAAAAACAATTAAAATCTTGATTTAATAATGTTTGGATATTTTCCAGGAAAACGAGTCAAAAAGGACTAATTAAAAACATGCTTGCAGTGTATCTATTACTAGATGTCACAGGAATTCAGTATGTGTGTGTGTAAGACATTCAGGGTGGAAAATAGGGGATTTCTCAGGGAGAAAACGAGTTTTTTATTTTTGTTCTGCTCGGTCTTTATTAGATGCCTTATGACACATAATCCTTAACTCTGACTTAAAAACAAAAAAAAATTAGGTTATAGAATTTTCTTCCTCACACATCCCACTTTTCCTGCCCGTCCAACATTTCCACATCCTCTTGTTCTTAACTGTGTCTGTTTCTCAGATTTAGCTGTGAGAGCTTTTGTCTGACTAACCCTTGTGATTTGCAGGCTTTGAGATTGTTATCTGAGCTGGGGCATACATGCCCTCAGTGTTGTTACTTTTTTGCCACTGTGCATTTTTTTATTTTTTCATTGGGAATGGGGAAAGTCATGTAACAATGCTGGTCTTTTAATGGAAGCTGGCGCTGAAGATGCAGTCTTAGTCATTCAAAGAAGCCAAGGTTGTGAGTCACGACAGTCTGGCACATTTCAACATGCTGCTTTGTTGCCACCTGGACGTTGACTCTGTGTTACGATGACTGTTCTGCGGCGTTTCACTTTTGATTTTTATGGCGTCATTCTTCGGCCGAGTTTGATGATGTTGGCAAGCCCCTATATGAGGCTTACCGTCCTATTGGGAGTGTTCGGCCAAAGGTTTTTGAAAGCTTTCAGTGTTCCAGAGGTTGACAATAGTGGGGCAGTGTGGGAAACCGTTGGAGGTACTGGGCACTTTGGAGGTCATAGCCTGCTCTGTGAAGCAAGTGCTGCTGGACAGCTGTGCCCGAATCGGGTCGTCTTTATCCAGCTCTGTGTCTGTGATGAGTGAGACCAGAAGTCAGATGTCAGCCTTTGATGAAAAGGCATGAGAGGGAGAAACTGAAAGTCCCTTGTGTGCTGATGAGAGCGCCCTGTCTCTCTTCTTAATGTCCACTCTGCCTCCGGCACATGAATGGCAGAATAACTGATACTCTTTGTGCCTGAAAACCCTTTCAATTTACAGAAAGCTGGAACGAAGTACCTTGAGTTGCTTTACCAGAAATGTTTGGATTGGAAAGGTTGGACCTGCATGGGTAAAAACACGTAACTAGAGTCAGGGTTGGGCAGAATTCAAAGAATTGGTTCCCTTTCAATTCATGAGTGTAAATTTTAATTGAATGGCCACATCACACAGGAAGGGTTAGGAACTGGAATTTTAATTCAACTGACAAGAACAGGGATTTACTGAATTTACTCTGGGAAATGGGAAAGTGTTCTTCCACCCTACTCAACAAATTGTAATTATCAAGTATGATGAAATGTGTAAACGATACAAATTTTATCGGGGCATTTTCATCTATCTGTCTGTCATCTATCGCCATCTATCTGTCTGTCAAGACTTTGTCTGTTTTTAAAATTTCAGACAAGACTTTTTGACATACTTTGCATTTCTAGGAAAAAAGTTTAGTTAATTTGTATAGTTCCAATCAAAAAAAAAAAAAAAATGTTCTACCTCAATCCAAATTCAGAAACTGCCTTCAAGTTGAAAATGAATTCTCAATTCAATTCAGCGCAATACTAAACCCTCAAGTATGAGTCACTGTCAATAAACTGGTTAATATCACTGAGCGCAGCGGAAACCCAGAGGTTTCCTTCCTTGTATTGCTGCCAAGAACCTCTGCAGCGCTATAAAAAGAGAGTCTGGGAGTTGCTGGTATGTAGGTGCAAGGAACAAACTTGCAGAAATTGTTGAATTCAATATGCAAATCACCCCCATCAGATCCTTCATATAGATCATTGGATGGTTCCAGATGTAGACACCACTGTAGCACGCCAAGCAGCAGAGGAATCAAGTAAACCTTGTGGCGTCTACTACGTTTCCTCTGTCGCTCTCGCTCTTCCACGCCCCAGCCGTCGTCTGCTCTTTTCTGGAGTTCCTCTCCTAGGGAGTAAATCTGGCTCCTATTGTGAAAGCAGGCGTAACCCCCGCTCCCCGTCCCCCCGCTCCTCCTTTGAAGCGTCCGGGCGGTGGAGGGGAGCAGTCATTGTGCTGCTCTTTGATAGTGCCGCTCAGGCTATGCAGGAGTACGTCGTTCCCGGGCTCCCATCCCACTGCTCCTCAGATGTGGGAAGACCCCACTCAAGCCTTCGTGTCCCCTACCCCTCACCTGATGTTTTTTTGTTGTTGTATTGAGGGTTTTATTGAGGTGAACATTCTTTCCTCTGCCTTTTTAGAGAGATCACAGCAGAAAGGCCACAGCCACGGCTGGTTTGTAAGAGTTTTCCCCTTCTTTAATGTTACTGTCTCAGGGCCAAAGGAAGTGCTGACTGAACCAAGCGGTTTGTTTAAATCCGATTTTTCATCCAGGTGCTGTTTTTATTACTCAGGCCGGGGTTTTTTGAACCCCTCGTCCTCCTCCTCCTCGCAGATCATTGGTTATAGTGCCTGTTGAATTTTTATGGACTCCTTGAAGGACGCTGCCAAACCAGAAACAAAGCCAAGTGCTACAACACAAGGTCACTGGTCCAAAGTCAGTTTGGTGTGAAAGTGGACCTTTTCAGCTGACTAGGCTTAACACAACCCAGATTTGAGCTCTTCGTCCATACTCCCATTCCCTGCCAGTGTTTCATCGTAAAGCTTTGGACCTTCTCTCGTTCCGCACGTACAGCTACAGTAAGTGTCTGTAGAAACAGTTGCTTTACACCAGAAGTGAGATTTTTAGGCACCCCTCTAAAGCCTGGATACGTCGTTTTTCTGGCTGTTGTTACTTCTAACAGTTCAGCGTTCTCTTTGACCCTGAGCCCACGTTGGAAGCATGCACACAGTTTTGTAATACTTCACCTGACCTGTAGAGGAGAGCACGGTTTTGTGTCCGCTTTATGCCGTCAAACTCAAGATGTACAAATCGTTCAACCTCTTCGCACATCTTTTGTTGTCATTTTCACCCTTGACTTGAGTTTTTTCATTTTTATTTTTTGACTTTGAACAAGTTTGTCCTTAAGACAGAATATATTTACATTTACTTGAGATGCAACATTGCATTATATATGTTTTTTTTAAAATCTTGTTTTTCGTAAGCTTTATTTTATATAGATTTTTTAAGTGTATGTTGTCATTCTGCACTGGCAGATTTTTTTTTTTTTACTTTTATATTTATAATTTAAATAATTTTAACAATGCTTTCCAGCCATTTTTGTTTTTCAGATTTGCAGACTTAAAAAACTGAGTATTTTTGGCTAATTTCCAGTAAAAATAACTAAATGCATTATAATATGAATGTTTTATCTTACTGCGCTGTAAAAAAAAAAGTACTTATTTTGCGAAATTTTTTTTTTCCTTTTCCATTATCATTGACAATTTTTGAAATCAACTTTCCAACTGTTAGCGCTGCCTCCTAGTGAACCCACCAATTACTGCACATATACGCGGTTATAACATTTGACCTGCGCGCAGTGAAAATTTAGCGGCAAACGTAAAACCGCAGCCCACTTTCTCCAGTTTTTCAGAACAATATTTTTTTCTTGCTCTCTGACCACATCAAGCCTCCTTCTCTGGTTTTTGTGGAAAAGGAAGGGTTAGACCGGGGGGGAGGAGGTGTGTTGGTCCCAGCTGCAGGCTTTTTGATTTGCCCCGGGAGGTGAACGGGCCAATTGAGTGACACAGGGCCATGCCTGTTATCTTAACCTCCCACACTTCAAAGAACAGCCTCGCTACCGCAGAGCGAGCCGAAGAGAAGGACGGAGAGAGGCTGGCCCTCGAATACAGAGGAGCGTTTCATTTCCTGCGAGCAGGGCCTCGACATTCCTCAGCGCCAATGGGAAGTAGCTCTTGAATCCCTGCGTTTGTATCAGAAAGGACTGTAAAGCGTGGCCCGACGGCACCGTCCTAACCTCTCCAGACACCCCGACGCGCCCCCCCCCCCCTCCCCTTCCAACAGGAGGCTGGCGGGGAAAGGCAGGAAAGCATGCCAATTTTTTCATCTGTGGCCGGGAAGGAAAACGCTCTCCAGGAAGGGGGCGCAGGGCACAGGGAAGCTTTGAGATCATAGGATGAAAAGGGTGGGCAAGGGGAGGTAAATAAAAGCGTCCCCGCTCACTTTATTCTGTGACTCTCTTTCTCTATCCTCGTTCGACACCAGGGTCAGATCTCCCTGGAAAAGTAGTTGCCTTTCATCCACATGTGGTAAAGCCGTCCACATGGGTGTACGAGTGTATTTATGTGTGAAAGTGGTCCAGGGTGGAGTTGTGGAGCAAAACTGACATCTCGCTGAAAAAGGTTGCGTTCGACCTCCGCTCCAGGGAGGAGCCCGCTACTAGTCTTGCATTTTATCTGTCTCTCTCTTCTCTATCTCTCTCTCGCTCCATCCATCAGAGGTTTGCTCCTGTATTCCTGCTTCTCACTTTGATCAGGAATTCCATTTGATGCACTTCTGAAATAGCCCCATACAGCTCGTCGACCAAAATAGTCTGATACATTTAATATTTCACATCTCAAAAAGGGATTCTGATTGGACAAACAGTTTGTGATGAAAAACTTTGGGCTTCTGAGAACGCCATTCTTGTACAGCTGAAACAACTAATCGATTTAATCGATTAAAATCGATTATTAAAATAGTTGTCAACTAATTTAGTCATCGATTAGTTGCTAAATAACTTTTATTTGCCGTAAGCGGCTCATTTCGTGCATATTTTAAATCTGCGGTGACCAAAGTGTGGCAGTAATGAGCCACCGGAGGTTTTACTCAGCCAGTACAGCAGGAGAGGTAGCGAATAGCCAATAGCTGGCCTCGTTTTATGTCACGTGCTTCCCGCACAGCGTCTCTGCAGCATTCAGCGAGATGGCAGGCGGCAGTGGAGTAACTGTACGTTCACACCGCCGCCGACTTGAGCTTCCAAAGTTAACAGAAGTCATTCATTTTCAATGGAAGCTGGCTTCTCTCAGAAAAAATAATTAATTGCACAGTCTAACCATCATAGAGTGAAAGTGTATCATTTGCATGTGTTTTTAAGTCCTGTCAGTTTAACAGGGCGCGCTTGACAGGGCATATGAACGAGCAGAGAGAGAGAGCCCCGGCCGCGCGCGCACTCACCCGAGCGCTGTCTTGCTCTCTCTCTCCCTCGCGCATATTAATCAAAATCAATTGATACGCAGATTATTAATCAAAATCAATTGATACGCAAAATCAATTGATACGCAGATGTTTGCAAATGTTCAGTCGTAAAAGCTGATAACATTGCTTTTTAAAGCTTTACAAACATGTTCTGTGATCAGTTTGTCGTTTACCAGTTCATAATTCAGTCTTGTCAAATGGGCAAAACTAAAATATAAGTACATAAACCGATTAATCGATTAATCGTAAAAATAATCGACCGATTAATCGATTATCAAAATAATCGTTAGTTGCAGCCCTACATTCTTGATTAATGTTGGACGTGGGGATATTTTTTTTCTTTCAAAATGGCATGCTTGGGGACGTTTTTGAGTGTGCCAATTTGTTATAAACTTGTTTTTGCTCTAAATGTCCTCATGTGCAATACACAAATCATAATGCGTGGGAAAAAAATCCAGAAATTAGACTAAAATTTGATCTTGCAAAATTCTTGTGTACTTGATGTACAAAATGTACAGTACTATGAATTGTTGCTATGTTACTATGAATTGTGACATTTTGGTTATGATATTGATTTACGAATTTATTAAAGGGATAGTTCACCCTAAAAAAAATCATTTATTCACCCTTCTTGTTTCAAACACAGGGTTTCTGCAGGTTTCAGTAAGTCAAATTTAAGACCTTTTTAAGACATTTTAAGACCATAAAGATTGAAATTTAAGACCTACACGACACATTATCCAAGTTAGATAGATAGTTACCTTGGGATCATTAGAGTATCTATCTATCTATCTATCTATCTATCTATCTATCTATCTATCTATCTATCTATCTATCTATCTATCTATCTATCTATCTATCTATCTATCTATCTGTGTGTGAGAGAGAGAGGGAGTATGTACTTTTGCATATTATACTGTAAAAACAATTATTGTTGATCATAGTTGATCATAACTAGAGAGGAAATGATGAGATGATTAAAGTGACCAAAATTATCATGGTTATCACAGAATCCTGTTCAAAAAGTACTAATACTACAGAATGAAGTCAATTCAACAAGTTTTATGTCGAAAAACAGAAAATAACAAATTGATTAGCATCAATATGCACTTTTTGTTTACGTAAACATTAAAATACCATTAAAAATGATGGCCAGATTTTAAAAGAGTGTCTTGCAACATGTTATCTACTAACATGTACAAGTTCAAATAAAGTTTGACAAAAAAGGTTTTATACAAAGATAAACCTCATATTTCAGCCTTTAAATAATTTTTTATACAAAGAATGAGTCACAAAAGATAAATGACTGACATTTACACATTAGCTTATATTTATTAGTAGTGTTTGGGTGCACCCCCATCCTTTATGTTGACTTCAATGTTGTTATGGTTGGTTCCTGTCACATGACCTGCGGTGCGTTTGCGGCATTCTGAAAAGTTTAGATTTTTTTCATCTCGTTGCGCCTGGTAAAAAAAATTAGCCCGTCGCTTCAATTATAAGCGCGCTTGCCGCACGCCTACATTTGAACAAACTTGAGCGCGCAAAAGACGCGATATGTGAACGGCCTCTGGCGAGCTAGCTCAAGCCACGAGCTATTGGTAGCACGTGAGCGACGTGTTGGAGACCCCTGCTCTAGGGCTCCGCTTTGTAGGCTACAACTCGATACTTTTTTGCTACTTTGTAATAACTTTATGCGGCCGGCGTTTCTGGAAATGAACGAGGGTAAACACTTTTTTAGACCTGACTAAATGAAATTTAAGACCTAGCATGGGAATCTGGCCGTTTTTAAGGCCTTAAATTTAAAGTTCAGAATTTTAGACTTAAGACTTTTTAAGACCCCGCGGAAACCCTGCAAACAAAACGTTTCAGTAGTTTCTTTTTATGGAAGCTTGTTTACGCCACAGAATAGAAAATAAAAAAGTAATTACGACTTCGAAATTGTGAGTTTACATTTCAGGATAATAAACTCAGAATTCAGAATTGCGATTTAAACAATTCTGAGAAAAAAAGTCGCAATTATCTTTTAAAATGTTTTACTCTGTGGCGGAAACGAGCTTCCATGGTTTTTGACCATACAATGAAAGTCATAGGGGTCCAAAACAGCACTGGGCCGCTGACTTTCACTGTATGGACCTAAAAAATAAATAAAAAAACATTACGAAAATGTTGCCAGAATTCTCAATTTTGGGTGAATTATTCCTTAAAGTATAATAATATATAATTTTTAATATCTAACCACGTTTTCCTCTCCATTTGTGTTCTACAGGAGGAAAACGGACTTCTTTTTCCTCTTGCAAAGCAAAGACAGCAGCTACAGGCCCCCTTTTAGAGATGGAAGCCTGCTAGACTCCTCAACCTTTCACCCCTCCGTCACCTCTTGACCCCTGAGGAATATCCAGAGGGTCCCGGTCCTTGAATCTGCTCCTCGGCTGCAGGCGCTGCTGTAGAGACGTTGAACTGAGAACAGACAATCACCAACACAGGCCCTCACGCAGACCCGTGAATACCTTTTTTTTGTTTTGTTTTGTTTTTTTGTCCTGAATTCACTCCCGAAGCCGAAGGCGTTGCACTGATTATGTTCCTCGACCGTTTGTAAAGCGCACACATGGCCACATGTACACAAACACACACGTTCCTACACCTGTTCCTAAGTTATTCTAAGTTATTTGGCACCTCTGTCTCTTCTGTGTGTTCACGACGTCACTCCCTCACTTCCTCTCGCGCCCCGTAAAACGTAGCATCGCGGGAGCCCGACACGCCACACAACGTTCTATCGCAACATTTTAGGGATCACGCGTTGCCCTGGAAACAGTCTCCGTAGGTTGCGTTTTGCATTTTGACACATTGCTGCAGAAAGGGTCGATGTTTTGATTTCTCCTCAACATCTTGGGTTCAAGTTTATTTTGAATGCTTTTTTTATTATAATTCTTTATTTTCATTTCTTGGTGTATATTTTAAGTGATTTTTTTTTATCATTTATATATATATATATATATATATATATATATATATATATATATATATATATATATATATAATGGTATACGAAATAAGCTTGGAGACAGGAAAGCCATTTTTCTTGTTGAAGCGTCTTGCAGAAATAACATTTTGAAAGTCTTCTTTTTGATAACTATTTGTAACGGATATTGACTTCTCAGTCTCTACTTGCGCAGATGTAAAATAATGCTCAATGTGTACTTTTTAAAAAGAGATGTCTGGATGTCACTGTTTCTTGGTATTTTTGCAGGCAACATTAGGACAAAGGTGAAAGAGTACAGTAGGTACCCAGAGGCCTATATTTTATTGATCTAAATTGACAAATGAAGCAGATATATCTATATATATTTACCCCAGCACTTGGCAGTCTTTCTTTAATTGCAATGTACCTCTGTCTCTCTGGTAGGTAATAGAGTGGTCTTTTACCATGTTTATTCCATGCAAACATTTCCACATTTTATTCCTTTTAATTATTCTCTTTTAGCATTCTCAGATGTTGTTTTTTTTTACATTCATTGTCATATTTTGAATCGTTAACTTGGTGTAGCATTTTGCTTCCAAGTGGTCACATTCGAACTGTTTCAACATGTCTTTTTTTATGAAAATAAATAGGCATCTTTGACTGAAAACGATTGCAGTATGTTTGTTTTATCATATACACTGAAATATTTCTCGGTTAAGTAGAGAGAGAGAGCATTCCTGCATCCTAGAAGAAGCATTAGGAATTATAGAATATATCCGGTGGATCTCTGGGGAAACTTCAAACGGCTTCTTAAAATCAACGAGAAATAAAATGCAGCAAGTGTTCATTTTAATATGCATTTGAATATTCATTCGGCATTAAGTACATGATAATAAGGGATGATTTGCAGTATAGCTCAAATAATTAAATGGCCATTCATTATACTCCTGACAAATGCTCAAATTGGGGGTCTACAATTATATAAAGCATCATTTTTAATCTTTAAGTCTTTCAGTAGGCACGCTGAATGCAATGGCAGATTCACTATGACAGACAGCACACAGAACTGTGAATGTAGGATGTTCTGCATAAATGTTTTTAGAAGCAGTAAAGCTCACCGTTGACGTTTATGCTACTACAGTGCCACCTCATGCATGAAACTCTGCCATCTGAGTTATGGACATAAATAATGTTTTAAGTGTAGTTCTTAATAAAATGCTTGTCATTTCAGCCTATATGATTCACAATTATACAGAGTTCTAATTGTTAACAGTCTTTTGTTCTGTCTTGATGCTTTTCTGTGGGTGTTGTGCTCATGTTTGGCAAGTGTTTTTTTGGTCTCATCAAGGATGTTTGTTACTGCAACTGAATTGGCTAGAGGACAATGTATGATAGGGCGCCACCTACTGGAAGAAGATGAAATAAAAACATGACTGCCTTATTACACTATACTCTCATGTACAGGAGTAGTCATGTGATAATCTGATACAGCACCTATAGTATCGAGCATACTATCTGTATGTAAAAGACAAACAAAAATTGAATTTGTCACGAGCTCATTTAAATGCATTTGTTTTAGTGCTGTAAAATCGATCAAATGCATCTAACATAAAAGTTTGTTTATATAACCTGTGTGTGTGTTTATATATATATATATATATATATATATAAACAAAAACGTTTATGTATATATATATATATATATTATATATATATATATATATATATATATATATATATATATATATATAACAAAAACGTTTATGTTAGATGCAATTAATCACGATTAATCGTTTTGACACCACTAATTTATGTAGGTCTACATTTATTCAAAGGCAAAAAGCATTTTACAACGACTAAACGCTGGATGTTGCAGTAATGAAGCTGTCTTCTGTTTAAATATAAGTGTTAAAATAAGGTAAGTGCAATATGACATTAGAAATAAGTTACCAAATTACCCTACAGACCTACCAGAAAATAACTAAACAGTGGTTTAAACATTTACACACACACACACACACACACACACACACACACACACACACACACACACACACACACACACACACACACACACACAATAAAACTCTTGTATTTATATCATAATATTGTTCATATTTGTGTGTAGCCTATTATTCGTAATCTTGGGTCTAATTATTGTTTGAACTAATTTTGTGAAAATAGGAATAGCCAATTAAATATATTAATATAATATAAAAAAGTGCTGTCAATCGATTTTTAAAAAGTGACTAAAACAAAATTTTCTGTAAATAATCGGAATTAATCGCCAAATTAATGTAGAAACAACAGGAAGACGTTATATTTTAAATATTTGAACTGAAATTAGGCCCATTATTCGCAGAAATCAACGCGGTTTTGAATACAAATACAACATTGGCTTAATATCACGTTTAAGAAGCTAAAAAGTTCAGTTAAATGATAAATTGTCCCTCACATACATGTATGTAAATACAGTAATAAGTAAGTTTGAAGTGTTTTGACTTGATGTGAGCTTTATCAAGCTGTCCTCGTGGTTCCGAATGTGATGATGTAGGTGTGATGTCATTTACTCACTCAGTCTCAGTCTGGTCTCTGTGGGCGTCGCTGTAATGATGGCTGTCTGCCAGAAGAACCTCAAACACAAAGTGACCAGCGGCCTCAGAACAATCACCACAACAGAGAAATGAGACAAAAATGGCTGTTTGAAATGGAAAGTCGTGTAGTAGGAAACCTTCCACTGTTCCCATGAAGTGTCCAGACGGCGGGGTTCCCAGGAAGGCCTCACCGTCCGGGGGAAAACGTGAGTTGGAAAGCTACAGTAGGAAATCATTTATTTGCAGCTGCCACTAATATTTAACCTAATGCAATTAGATTTAAAAGCCATTCTGTCGTATTAAGATGTTTATCATAATATTGTACTTATTCTGGACTGTAAAATTAGAGATGTGGGCCTAGTTTTGAATGATAATTTAAGAAATCAATGTTTTGAATATTTCCATAGCTCCATGTGAAATTTTGTTGCTGTTGCTATTGCTGGCCTATCTTTTTTTGTTTTTTTGTCCAAGTTTGCAACAACTGGAATTACATATCTAATATAAATGCATATGCAGTTAGGACTGAAATACATGAATATTTTCATGAATTCTTCAGAAGGCAAAGTTCTTACATCAAAATGTGATGAGGTAAGAGCATCTTGAGTTCACTGTAAAGTGCCTTTATTTAAACTAAGAAGTCAGATTGTTTAGTAAAAAATAATCATCAGCAAATCAGTTTTGAGAAGCACCAAAAGTTCATATAAAGCATAAATAAACAATATTCATCAATGTTATTTTAATATTCATAGCTTCAACTAAAATGCAAGATTTTTTCAATGAGCTTTCTCTATGATTTTAAATCATACAGTGGCTACAAAATGTATTTGGACATTAAAATCTTTAGTCTTTAACATGAATGTCACTTGGTTTAATATTCTATTTATTCATTTTTAAGTGTGAGCGGAGTGTCCATATAGTTTTTAAGGCAAATGTACTTGTAATTTTGTGAATTCATTGATATTTGCTTTTTGGAAGACTGGATTTATGTGCAGGGAGCACATTTACATCAAATAACACTTTAGTTAAAGGGAATGTTCACCCAAAAATGACAATTCTGCCATCATTTACTCGCCCTCAAGTTGTTCCAAACCTGTATGAGTTTCTTTCTTCTGTTGAACACAAAAGAAGATATTTTGAAGAATGTCGGTAACCAAACAGTTATTGGGCACCATTGACTTCCATAGTAGAAAAAAATTGAACTGTTTGGTTCAAATCGTTCTTCAAAATATCTTCCTTTGTGTTCAACAGAAGAAAGAAACTCATACAGGTTTGGAACAACTTGAGGGTGAGTAAATGATGACAGAATTTAAATTTTTGGGTGAACTGTCCCTTTAAGATCTATTGAGAGTGAACTCCGTTTGAATTAATGATGAAACACCGACCTCTAGTGGTTGAACGTTGTACTACGAAGTTTATCTCACAACATCATTACTCCAATAATAGGCTTGTTCGACTTGAACCGGCGCTGCACAGACCGATCGGTTTATGACATCAAAGTACCGCGAGAGCAATTCAAAAGCATATAGGAGCCGTCTACTTTCTATTCGCTCTCGCGGTACTTTGGTGTCATTCACCGATCGGTCTGTGCAGCGCCGGTTCAAGTCGAACAAGCCTATAGATTGACAATAACGAAGACTATAAAAGCTTGTCTTCCTGCTAATATCAATTGATGTGTATATGACAATGAATAATTACAAAACACATTGAAACATTTTCAAACCTTTTAATGCAACACATTCAAAGTTCATATAATTATATCAAGGCACTAGGTGTAGAGGAAGACATTGCTGTCTTATAAACCTTTTATACCCCGATTGATCTGGTCCAGAATTTCATACAGGACTTCCCTGGGAAAACTGGTGCATCTGACCACCAATTAGGTTTCATTCCTGACTATATACATTAACATTGGTGCAATTCATAAACAGTCTTTTAAGGACTAGCGGCTTAGTCCAGTGCATTTCGTTGACTGGACATTTTTTGTCGGTTCATAAGGTGAAAGGCTGGTAATCTTCACTTGTTACTTGTATTTGTAGAATCCCTCGCCAGTTTTCTTGCCTAACTTGCCCTCTGACACCAGTTTGTTGAGCAGGGGACTGGTGCCAAACAGGGGGTTATCGGGGTCCATCGCATGCCAACCTACACAAACACAGAATTAGAAATCCTCAACACGATACTATTACATTAAAACTGGGTACAGTCAATTAAAAATGCTCACCGTCAATAATAAACTTTGAAGTGTCCAATCCAACATAGTCCAGAAGCTCAAACGGACCCATGGGATAACCAGCCCCAAGCCTCATCGCCACATCAATGTCTTCCTTGGAGCCGTGACCTGAGAAAAATATACAGCATTATGAAAAAAAAGAAAAAAGTTTTGGTATCCGTTCATCGCCCTTGACTGCTTCACACACGCACCTCTCTCATGTAGTCGAACGGCCTCCATCATGTAAGGAACCAGCAGACGATTCACTATGAAACCTGGAGTGTCCTGAGAGGAGACAGCAAGTGTGCTTCAAATCTCAAACCACAACAGGAAAATGAGGCTACAATTTGCACGGTCTCACCAAAGTTAGACTATAGAAGATTGAAAAAATGTTGCCTGGTCTGATGAGTGACACGAAGAATTAAAGCAGTTCTGAAGGCAGAAGTGGGTCCAACTCGGTACTAACAAAGTGTAGCTAAAGCGAGTGTATATAGTCATGTGAAAAAGAAAGCACACCCTTTTGAATTCTATGGTTTTTACGCATCAGGACATAATCATGTTGTTGTATTTACCTAATTTTAAGACCTGCTATAGACCAGATGATTTTTATTCATGTCCCGATACGTAAAACCATAGAATTCAAAAGGGCGTCCTTTCTTTCTCACATGACTGTAATAGAAGATTACAGAATGCTTACTTTGCACGAGACGGGATGCTTCCCCAAAGCTTTGCTGAACCCAAGGAGAGCGTCAAAAGTCTGTTGGCTTGTTGCTGGAGCTTTAATCACCTGAGATAAGACAGTCAAGTCAAGAGAATGAACCTACTCATGTTTAAGATATTCAATTCAATGCAAGCTTCAATATCTTGAACAGAATTTGACATTTGTATTAATGCGGATGGTTGCGCAGTGAGTGAACTGTAATTTCAATCCAAACCTCCACCAACTTCATCATTGGGACGGGGTTGAAGAAATGCAGTCCGCCAAAGCGATCTAACCTGGCCGTGGAGCTGGCGATGTCTGCGATCTGCAGGGACGAAGTGTTGCTCGCGAAGATGGTGTGTCTGAGGAGAACACGGACATCTGACTGATACGACACTGAAACAAGCTCTCTTCGCCATTCATGCTAACAAGGAAGACCCAGTTTACAACAAAATAAAACCCTGGACATTAACTCTTATTTTCTCAGCTCTCCAGAATACTAGATTCTGATTGGCAGATCTCTGCATTCTTCATCAAATGTTTTAGTATAATGATGATGAACAGTATAAGTGACATATTTCCAACATAGCTGTGCTCTTTCTTCTGGCGTAATATAAATCAGTTAATAATTGTTGAAAACAATCACTTCAGAAGCAAATTCTTGCACCTGTTTATTCTGATAAATAAAACAACGGACTTCTATTAATTTAATACATAGTCATTGCTATTTGTTCATTTTAAAACTACAGAAAGTAAATATTCTGAAAGCTTATAGTGCTCAAAGGACAGCCAATAATAATTTAATACAGCTTTACGGTGGCAACAATATGATATTTTATGATAGGCTATGCTATGATTATCATATATTTAAATTTGATGGTTTCATCATAAATCAGGTGAATTTACCATAAGTTGACCAATATCATGTCAACAAATGGAAAAGTCAGCCAACTGTTTATTATGTTTGTCAAGTTTAAACCCCAAATACCATATTTTCCATATTCTTCAGATATTGCAAAACTGTTGATTTAATTACCTTGAACAAAACATGTTTTTGTATCAAAATATCAGTCTTGAAACTATTCTCATTTGCTACATAAATCCATAACATTAAAAAAAAATGGATCAACTTAACTCAGAATTGATTTTGTGTTGCTGCCTACGATTGCATGAGTTTTTGCGCCATCTAGTGGTTACAACCCCGCTGGACCTTTAGCTCTGTTGCACCCTATATTGTTTCCTGAGAAATTGAAAAATGATTTTTTTTTTCTTACTCTGGGGCCACTTTGTCCAGAGCTCCAAACAGATCTTGTTTGACTTTGAGGTTTTCCACAATAGCCTCCACCACAAGATCAGTGCCCTGAACTACAGACGCAGCGTCTGAGCTTGTGGAGACATTCTTCAGGACTTTCTGAATGAATGCTTCTCCATCCTAGAGAATGCGAGCCACAGTTATCTTTCCATGATTTAATGAGCAATAGAGCAACATCAGCCATTAAACCACACATGAAATCAACAACTCTGAGACTCTAGTTCATGTCGGTGCTGTCAAACTAACCTCAGGCTTTTCTGCAAACTTCTTCTTCGCCACTCTCTTCAGACTAGCCTCAATGCCCTTTGCAGACTTCTTCAGTATGTCCTCAGATGTGTCCACTAACACCACTGAATGTCCTGTGGATGCAGCAACCTGAAACATTGAAGGGATAGTTCACCCAAAAATGAAAATTCTGTCATCATTTACTCACCGCCATGTCGTTCAAAACCCGTAAGACTTTCGTTCATCTTCAGAACACAAACGAAGGCCTTTTCAATGAAATCTGAGAGCTTTCTGTTCCTCCACTGACAGTCTACGCAACTACCACTTTCAAGCCCCAGAAAGGTAGTAAAAAAGACATCATTAACGTAATCCATGCGACTCCAGTGGTTTCACCTCCATTTTATGAAGCAACGCGAGTGCATGAACCTGTTTAATCGATGATCGATAAGTTTTATCGATTAAATGTATTATCGACAATTAATCGATCGTCGATTAATCGTTAACATCCTTAATATAGAACATACTTTTTTAGCGGTCATAAATAATTACTAATTCAAAATAAGTACAGACTCATGAGAGTATGCCCACACAATGGGTTACTGAAGGTGACTTACTACTTAGGGTGAGTAAATTTAGGGTGAACTATCCCTTTAAGCTATTTATTTCAAGCAATTTCAATTTGCTTATGAACAAACACACACGCACATACACACATATATATATATATATATATAATTTATGTATATATGGGTGTTTCTGCAACTACGGGCACTTTTGACTATCCTAATTTAAAAAAATAAAACTCTATGAATTTCAATTTTAACCATCACAGTCTGTAATACATATAAAGATTTACACAAAATAGAATGTATTTGTTAAGATTTTAATCTGGAACATGTTTATTTTTTATGTTTTTCGGGTCATCTTCTTAAAAAGTGTCCTTACCGCAATGTTACAATAACGTTCATTTTATACATTTTTCTTTAGTAATTTCTATAAAAAATTTAATATATTTAAATAGCTTTTTCAAATTTGATGCAGTTTTGTAAATACTGATATAAAAAAATAGTATACAAAATAGGGAATTTCATGTTTTTTTCTATGCCATGTAAAAAATTTACAGTAACCTTAGATGTCAATTGTTTCCATACACACAAAAGATAACATAATTAACTTTTTATGACAGATGTTGCAATTTCAATGTGTTAATCATCTCAACTTAAGTGTAAAAATATTTTTTTTTGCAAATGAAAATGTGAAAAAAAAAGAAAATAGAGCAGTGCTGCGGTAATGACATCTTGTGTCGGTAAGGACAAAATTAAATTTTTAATGTAAAAAATTGCATGTATATATATATATACTAATATAAATACTAATATATACTTAAGTACTAATAATATACTAAATATTTGTAATTTAATATACAGTAAACCTTGAATTTGTCTCTACCGCAACAAAAAGTCTTTACCGCAACACCCAAATTTGCTGCGGTAAAGACATGTTGCGGAAATGACATTTTTGCTAATATTTTAGCTAATTGGCAGCTAGCAAGGCCTACCACATTAGTTTTGACTCTTAACATCTTAATATATGTGAATTCAACAGTAATATACATTTATTTTTAAAATGTAGTTATAAATACACAATTATTAAGCTGAATGGTAAGGACGCACAATAAATACTAGAGCAGAAAAGATGATGTTTACCTTATTTTTTTGGTATCTTGTGAGTGAGGTAGTGTGGTGGTCCAGTCTGTCAGCAATGTGCTCATGTGATAATTTCTGTTTCCATAGAAACTAGACTTGTTTGTGTTCGATAAAATGTCATAATAAAAGCTTTTTTTCATTGTTGCGGTAAGGACTCAAAAGTGTGGGACAGGCACATTTAGTTAAAAAAATCATAAAAATGATCAGTAAATAATACAAAGAATTTTAAGATGCTGTAAATGAATCTATATATTAAACAATTCCATTTGAAATAATGTCATATTGTAAAAGAATGAGCTAATTTTAAGTATCTCAACATTGAAACCACGGGTGTGGGACATGAGCAAAAATGGTGTTTGGACCTATAAATGCTTCATAATTTTACATTAAATCATATTATTTATTCATCATTTTTTATGTCAAGGTGTGTATTGACACTACGTTTATATTTATGAAACATCAAATGACAAATTTTAACATAAATCTAAAATTTCACTCCTGGGACTTAAAAGTGCCCGTAGTTGCAGAAACACCCATATATGCTATATAAACAAAATCGATAGGAAGGAATACATGATTAAGCATTAACCTTAACTATATGTAGAAGTGGGTGAAAGGTCACTCTAGTAGTAGAGACAGTCGCAACATGGTGGGAGAAGTTTGCAACAAATTGGCCACGATTTATTGACACCCATCCTAATCACCGCAATGCAACTACATGCAGCTTGAATCTATAAAGAACAATCTTCTTCTTTATTAACTGTGTGATAGCACTTAGCTTGTAGCCTGGATGGCTACACAAACTATTTGCAAATTAATGCAGTGGTGATATTTCTCTGTCGTTACCTGTGCAATGCCAGCACCCATTAGTCCTCCTCCGATAACTGTGACATGTTTAATTGCATGTAACGCTGCAGAAGATGAGAAGCTCCTGATGTACTGGCGCGTGATGAATGCCATGACGGCTGTTTCGATAATGACACTGACGATAGCCAAGCTTCTCTGCGCGTGCTCGAGAACTGAAGCAAGGTTGAACTGATCACGTGGTTTGCTCCTATGGGTTTGCTCCTCGTGCTATGGCTTTTTCACATAATGGAGTAGTATGACCTGTTGATTTGCTGTTATAATATAAAACTCTTTGACAATGTGTTTAAAGTTATTAAACACCAAAAATGTAACGTTTTATCAAAAAATAGTGCAGTTGTTTACCAAGGAGGCAACAGTGTTATGTTTTGGCCATTTTCACATAAATCATTCAGATTTAGCTCATATTTCAAGAGGCAAATTAAAGGACTGAATCAGATTTTGTTTAGTAGTCAAAGATGAAATATGATGAAATACAAGGAAAATGTTGCTTTTCAGCAGAATATTTTATTGTGCATCATTTCCAATCAATCAGTATGTGTTTTTTTTTTTTTTTTACCTTTATTTAACCAGGAAAGTCCCATTGAGGTTAAAAAACTCTTTTTCAAGGGAGTCCTGGCCAAGAGGCAGCAAAAAACACAGTCAATTACATTTATAAAATTTATACAATACAAATAATTAAAAACATTTACAATTTAAATAAGTCATTTCAGGTTCTCTCAATCTGGACTTAAAAGCATTTAAGGAAATAAGTTCAGATAATTTTCAGTCTTTCAAAGTTCAGTCTTTTTGCAAAAAGTTCCATGCAGAAGGAGCGGAGTAAACAAAAGCCCTTTTTCCCAGTTCTGTACGGGCAAATGGAACAAAGAGCAGCAAGTGATCATTTGATCGCAATGAATAAGAACCAACACTTCTCCATGTTATTAAACTACAGATGTAGGATGGCAACAGACCAAGCATGGCCTTATAGATAAAAATATGCCAGTGCCCTGATCTCCTATTAGACAACGATGGCCATCCCACTCTGGAATATAATTCACAATGATGGGTCAAGTTTTTACAATTCGTAATAAATCTCAGAGACGCATGATAAACAGTATCAATCTTATTCAGACATTGTGCTGAAGCGGTCCTATACACCAGGGGCCTCATTTATAAAACTGTGCGTAGGAACCTTACTAAAAGTGTACGTGCGCCCGAAAGCCAAAAATGGCGTACGCAAAAAAATATTCAGACTTATAAAACCGTGCGTACGCCAGAACCTGCGCAGAATTCACTTTATAAATCCCAGTCAGCGGAAGATTGTGCGTACATGCGTCTCCACCCGAAATAACCATATATGGAGCTTACAACGCCTAGTTTTACTATGCAGATCCTCATCTACATATCATTTGCATATGATTATTCATCCAACTCATCAATTCATAACTTAAACGTTATCACGTCATTCACGTGGATGAATAATCATATGCAAATGATATAAACGGTACAAGAAACATTACATTAATACAAATCAAGTAGTTGTCTATCCTTGCCTTGTTTTTGAATAGCCTACATAAATCAAATAGTGTAAAATACATTTCAGAGAAAGTTTTTCTCAATCTTTTCCACTTGCCGAATTGTATTTTTAATTGATTTATATTTTTAATGGAAACAGATAGGCCTTTTTCTATTTTCTCAGACAATCTGGTATTATCATGATAAGCAATTATCTCTGTGGTTAAACATTAAAGCAGCACGCCACAGGAAAAGTGTTCAAAAACAATCGCATCCACAACAAATATTTCTAATGATTGAATTTAAAAAAATGTTGTAACTTCAGTAATGATTTCATGTTTAAGTGTTTAACTCCATTAATTTGAATGGCATATTTAATATAAATGTTTATATCAGAAGTATTTTATTTATTTTAAACTGTTATTTGCGTCAGTTTCACTAAACGGCTCAACACGCTCGCTGCCGCGGACATTTAAGAAGGAATGGATATTTGCTTCAAGTGACAGGCTTGGTGATTGAAATTGTATTTGTATAATCTTTCTGTATATGTTTAATTTTCTTTAGATTTTCTGTATAAAAGTGACCAAAAATACATTTAACTCCAGCTCACCATCGGTGTCGCCAAAGTGCTCCATCTCCAAAACGTTCGTACGCATGGGTCAGAGTTTGCGTGCAGGTGCGCAAATTTTCCCGTCAAGTTTTTCTTTATAAATCCCACCTTTTGCGCAGGAACTGGCGTACGCATGTTTTCAGCCCCATTTTGTGCGTACGCAAGCTTTATAAATGAGACCCCAGGTCTCCATAATCTAAGACAGATAAAAATGTTGCAGTGACTAGCTGCTTGTTTGCTTTAAAAGAAAAACTAAATTTATTTAGAAAGAAAAAGGACAGTTTAAGTTTGAGTTTCTTCACGAGGTTGTCTATATGAGGCTTAAAAGTGAGAGCATCATCAAGCTAGATGCCAAGGTACTTATTTTTTTGCTTCATCATACAACTACAAAGCCCTTAGTAGCCTGGTCAACACGGTCCACCAGTGCAATTTTCTTCCCAATGATGCCTGTTCAGCGTGCTTTAACACAGACAGTAAATGGGCATGGAGCCAGAGTCAGGCCGAAGCGTCCATGCATGGAGGGAGCAGATTTCCCCTCAGGAAGCCTGAATGTGAAGGCCTGCATTAGGCTGGTGAACATCAGAAACATCTCCATCTTAGCCAGCTGCTTTCCCATGCACACCCTGCGACCTGTGGCATACAGAAACGACTTGTTTAAACATAGTCCTCATCATAAGAGCAGTTGGTAACTTAGGGTACGTTTACACGACAACGATGTACTAAAAACTGAAACTTTTTTCCGTAGCATTTTTCGCATACAGACGATAGCGTTGTCAAAATGTGAATCACAAAAATGTCTAAAAGCGCTGTTGTTACGTCCAGGGGTCTCATTTATAAAACTGTGCGTAGGAACCTTACTAAAAGTGTACGTGCGCCCGAAAGCCAAAAATGGCGTACGCAAAAAAATATTCAGACTTATAAAACCGTGCGTACGCCAGAACCTGCGCAGAATTCACTTTATAAATCCCAGTCAGCGGAAGATTGTGCGTACATGCGTCTCCACCCGAAATAACCATATATGGAGCTTACAACGCCTAGTTTTACTATGCAGATCCTCATCTGCATATCATTTGCATATGATTATTCATCCACGTGATAACTTAAACGTTATCACGTGGATGAATAATCATATGCAAATGATATAAACGGTACAAGAAACATTACATTAATACAAATCAAGTAGTTGTCTATCCTTGCCTTGTTTTTGAATAGCCTACATAAATCAAATAGTGTAAAATACATTTCAGAGAAAGTTTTTCTCAATCTTTTCCACTTGCCGAATTGTATTTTTAATTGATTTATATTTTTAATGGAAACAGATAGACCTTGGGCATTATTTGCATGAAACTATATTCTCAGACAATCTGGTATTATCATGATAAGCAATTATCTCTGTGGTTAAACATTAAAGCAGCACGCCACAGGAAATGTGTTCAAAAACAATCGCATCCACAACAAATATTTCTAATGATTGAATTTAAAATTTTTTTGTAACTTAAGTAATGATTTCATGTTTAAGTGTTTAACTCCATTAATTTGAATGGCATATTTAATCTAAATGTTTATATCAGAAGTATTTTATTTATTTAAACTGTTATTTGCGTCAGTTTCACTAAACGGCTCAACACGCTCGCTGCCGCGGACATTTAAGAAGGAATGGATATTTGCTTCAAGTGACAGGCTTGGTGATTGAAATTGTATTTGTATAATCTTTCTGTATATGTTTAATTTTCTTTAGATTTTCTGTATAAAAGTGACCAAAAATACATTTAACTCCAACTCACCATCGGTGTCGCCAAAGTGCTCCATCTCCAAAACGTTCGTACGCATGGGTCAGAGTTTGCGTGCAGGTGCGCAAATTTTCCCGTCAAGTTTTTCTTTATAAATCCCACCTTTTGCGCAGGAACTGACGTACGCATGTTTTCAGCACCGTTTTGTGCGTACGCAAGCTTTATAAATGAGGCCCCAGAGCCGTAAGGTTTTGTTTGTGTGTTCCCAATCTGTGCTCTGTTTCTCTCTCTCTCTCTCTCTCTCTCTCTCCCTGTCTCACTTCATAGGAGAAATCGTTTCCACCTGATCCAATAATCAATGCCCTGCTGTGATTGGAGGGGAAGGAGAGTATTTAAACTGCAACCATCATCAGAGCTGTGTTGGTCTGACTGAAGAATTTAAGAAAAAAAAGGGAGGAGATATTAAAAGAACATCCTCATCTATTGGAAAAAAGAGAAGAAAGAGATAATACAATGGATGTCCCATTTGGAATGACAGAACTAAAACGAGCACTGAGGAGAATGAGAGAAACTACTCCTGGTCAAGATTAAATTAGCTATTATATGATTAAGGAGTTAAGCGAGGAATCGTTGAACGTAATGTTAGAGTTCTATATTAAAATTTGGGAAATGGGGGTACTACCACAAAGTTGGAAAAAGGCACTGGTATTGCCAATAAGGAAACCAGGGAAGGATCCAAGTAAGTCGGCTAATTTTAGACCAATAGCCCTTACATCTCATGTAAGGGCTATTGGTAACACTTTATTTTAAGGTGTAAGTATTACTGTGGAATTATACATTAGTACTGAGTAATAATTAACTACATGTACTTACTATAGGGTTAGGATTAGGATGAGGCTTTGGTTTAGGGTTAATGAAAATCCTTCCAAATCTTTTTGAGTTAAAACAAGGTAGGATAGAAGCACATATTATGTTGGTTCCAGCCCATGTGGGATTAAAGGGAATGAAGAAGCAGATAAATTAGCCAAGCAAGCAGTAGATGACGAAATGGTAGAAATTGAACTACCACATAGTACAAGAGAAATAAAATCAGTAATGAAAGAGAAAGTGATTAAAAAGTGGCAACAGTATAGGGATAATGAGACTAAAGGGAGACATTTATATGCCATACAAAAGAAAGTCGGAAAAGGTAGAAAGAGTGGGGGAAATAGGAGGGATGAAAATATAATTACAAGATTAAGGATGGGACATACAGGTTTGAATACAGTTCAGAATCGATTCTTTTGGGGAGACAATAACTCCATTTATCCTACACTTTGATATTTGAAACTTTGCAGACCTATTACATTCACAAACAGCTGTATTACACACTATATGAAAGGTCAAGTCGTCTTCATTTATATAGCGCTTTTAACAACGTAGATTGTTTCAAAGCAGCTTTACAGAGATAAGCGTATCATTTAAGGTAACAGAGATTGTTTTGGCTTTATAGCGGTTCTTTAATACAGTTATTTTTCAGCTAAAGTTAATTTTGATTGATTCGCTTCTGTCGCAACGATCATTTGTTATTTAATTAGGGGCCGCTAAGACGACACCATTCTCTCTACACAGACTTTAAACGCGAACCTGTGATAAACGTGGCGTTCACATGCGCACTAAGAATTGGTTTTATAGTTATGTGCGTTTGAATGTAAGTGTGCAGGGTTGTAATTCCCTACAAACCAAGCCTAAACAAAGTACTGGTCTTTCATTATAATTTTTGTAATTCATTATAATTATGATTTCCGAGAACGCTTTATCTGTAGAGTGGTAAAGGGATCCTCCATAGGGAGAGACTAGTTGGCACTTCAGCACTGCGTTGTCATCGGGTCCAGGCGAAGGTCCTTCGTCAGATCTGGATACGGCCTGGATCCGGCAGGCTGCGGGAAAACCTCAGGATACACAAAGACACTAAAATTAGCGTAGATGCCATTCTTCTCATGATGTAACGAGTACATCAGGATTTATGGGAAGTGTTCCCGGTTCCGGCTGACCTAATCTATGCAGCCTAACATTGAATTATAGAAGTCTATAATGTATTATGTGTATGCTAGGTCAAAGAGATGCGTCTTTAATCTAGCTTTGAACTGACAGAGTGTGTCTGCTTCCCGGACAATGTTAGGAAGACTGTTCCAAAGTTTTGGTGCTAAATAGGAAAAGGATCTACCGCCAGCAGTCGATTTTGATATTCGAGGTATTATTAACTGGCCGGAATTTTGAGATCTCAATAGACGTGAAGGACTATAATGCGTTAAGAGCTCGCTCAAGTACTGCGGCGCTAAACCATTTAGTGCTTTGTAAGTAATCAGCAATATTTAAAAATGTATACAATGTTTAATAGGGAGCCAATGCAGTGTTGACAGAACTGGGCTAATATGGTCATACTTCCTGGTTCTGGTAAGAACTCAAGCTGCTGCGTTTTGAACTAGCTCTAGTTTGTTTATTAAGCGTGCAGGGCAACCACCCAGTAGAGCATTACAATAATCTAGCCTTGAGGTCATGAACGCATTAACTAATTGTTCCGCATTTGTCAATGAGAGCATATGGCGTAATTTAGATATATTTTTAAGATGGAAAAATGCGGTTTTACAGATACTAGACACGTGACTTTCAAATGAAAGATTGGTATCAAAGAGCACACCCAGGTTCCTAACCAATGATGAAGACTTGACAGAGCAGCCATCAAGTGTTAGACAGTATTCTAGATTATAACGTGTGGGAGTTTTTTGTCCAATAATTCGAATCTCTGTTTTTTCAGAATTTAGAAGTAGGAAATTACTAGTCATCTAATTTTTATACATCAGCTAAGCATTCCGTTAATTTTGTGAATTGGTAAGTTTCGTTAGGTTTTGAAGAAATATACAGCTGAGTATCGTCAGCATAACAGTGGAAGCTAATTCCATGTTTCCTAATGATATCTCCTAATGGTAGCATGTACAGAGTGAACAGCAGCGGTCCTAGTACTGAGCCTTGTGGTACGCCATACTGAACTTGTGATCGATAAGACATCTCTTCATTTACTGCTACAAACTGATAATGGTCAGATAAGTATGATTTAAACCATGCTAGTGCAATTCCACTAATGCCAACATAATTTTCTAGTCTATTTAAAAGAATGTTGTGGTCAATGGTGTCAATGCAGCACTAAGATCAAGTAACACCAATAGAGAGATACAACCACGATCGGATGATAAGAGCAAATCATTTGTGACTCTAACGAGAGCCGTCTCGGTACTATGGTACGGTCTAAATCCTGACTGAAAATCATCGCAGATATGATTTCTTTCAAGAAAGGAACACAGTTGTGAGGATACTGCTTTTTCTAATATCTTTAACAGAAAAGGCAGATTCGAGATCGGCCTGTAATTGACTAATTCTGTAGGTTGCGTTTTTTTAACAAACGGTTTAATCATAGCCAGCTTAAAGGTTTTTGGTACGTATCATAGAGACAAAGACGAATTAATGATATTAAGAAGAGGATCTATGACCTCTGGAAGCATCTCTTTCAGTAGCTTAGTCGGAATAGGGTCTAACATACATGTTGTCGATTTAGATGAATTAAGGAGTTTGCAAAATTCTTCCTCTCCTATAACAATAAATGAATCAAATTTTTCCTCAAGAAACCCTACAATGCACTGCCCAGGGGTGCAAACACATGTATGGTCAAAAAAGAGAGAGGTAATCGAAGCCCTCGTCCCGCGGCAAATATCCAGATACTACATTGCCACCATCCCCAACCCACCCCTATAGGCACATAGAGTCAAATGAAATTTAGAAAAACTATCTTGCACTTCTGCTTCTTGCTTTACTGCTACTTCCTGAAAACAATTTCACCTGATGATTTGAATAGCTCTTTTTGTAAAGAATTAATAATTCTAGGATGATTGGGGTAATTGTGTAGGGTAGGCCTACTGCATCTGCATAGAAACTAATAAACAAAATACAAATATAAATACAATAAAACACAAATACACGAGAAATAAAGCAGTACTTTATGTTTTTCAGGTAAATTAACTGTATTAAGTATTAATACAGTTTATCTTTTGACAAAACGTGATTTTTCTCTTTCTCTTTTGTTGTTTGATTAACTTTGGTGACACAAACAGCTGCAGGTATATTGGGTGCTGTCCCTTTAAGACGAATGCACGTATCTAATACCGGTAATGACACGCATCCGTTTTATTTTGACTGCGTTTACGGGGAAACTAGTTGAGACGGACACTGGCTTATTTTTTCGTGCACATGTCTGTTCAAACACAAGTAGGAGCAACTGTGTCTAAAGTGCTGGAAAAGAGAGAGTTAAAAGTTTCTGTTGCAGTATCAAGTTCCTCTAAGCTATCTGGGATGCTGAGATGATGAAACTGATTAGGAAGATTATTAATAAAGCAATCTTTAGTGGCAGAAGTAATAGGTCTAACATATTTATAACACGGAGTCGGCTTTGCAGCCTTGGCTAAATGTAATTTACACGAGACTAGATAATGATCTGAGATGTCATCGCTCTGCTGCAGAATTTCAACGGCATCAACATCTTTTCCATTTGATAATATTAGATCTAGAGTATGATTACGACAATGAGTAGGTCCTGACACGTGTTGTCTAACTCCAATTGAGTTTACAATGTCTTTAAATGCCAATCCCAATGCATCTTTTTCATTATCTAGGTGTATATTAAAATCACCAACAATTAGTACTTTATCTGCAGCCAATATTAATTTTGATAGAAAGTCTGCAAATTCTTTAATAAAGTCTTTATGGTGCCCTGGTGGCCTGTATACAGTAGCCAGCACAAATCTCAAACGTGATTTATTGTTTACACTATATATTTTTACATTAAGCACCAATACTTCAAAATAAGTATATTTAAAACTTGATTTCTTAGTGGTTTTAAAAATATTACTATAAATTACAGTGACACCTCCCCCTTTGCGTTTCAGACGAGGTTCATGTTTATAACTGTAATCTTGCGGGGTGGACTCATTTAAAGTTATGTAATCGTTTGGTTTTAGCCAGGTTTCTGTCAAACACAGCACATCTAGGTTATTATCTGAAATCATATCATTAACAATGAGTACTTTTGGAGAAATGGATCGAATATTCAGCAACCCAAGCTTTAGCATGTGCTCATCTGTATTATATCTGTTTTTTATTTGTTGAACATCAATTACATTTTTAACCCTAGAAGAGTTTGGACGTTTTTTGGATTTCCAAATTGGGGGAACAGACACAGTCTCTATATGATGATATCTAGGTGAAAGAGGCTCTATGTGATGGGATTTATCTGACCTTGGTGACGCGAGGCCGCTAGCAGACAGTCGGTTAAGCCAGTCTGTCTGCTTCCTGACCTGGTGCCCGGTGTTTGGTGTTTTAAGCCCCCAACGGCGCCTTCCAGGCAGCAAGGGGATGTGTAGGTTTACGGTTGAGGGTAGGGTTAGCTGCCTCTAAGGAGCCACTGGGGGCTTAAAACACCATCGAGCCCTGGTGCTCAATTTGTCATTTTTTTATGGAAGTAAAATAATGTCAAATGTTTTTGAAACAAAAAGCCTGTTTAATTGCACTACTTGAAAAAAAAATAGGCATTGCATTAACCATGCTTGCATTTTAATGCATTGTATTTTTAGGGCTTGCATTTTTATGGGCTGAAATTCAACATGGTTGAAAATTTTAGCTGTGAATATTTCAATTAAAAACATTTCAAACACTCTTTCATTATTAAAAATTCAATAATCCATATTCACCTTTCATATTTCACTTCCAAAATATTCAAACTGTTTAAAAATACAACCTATAATATTCAACAGGCAATTTTCGGTCCATTTTATTTCGCTTTGCAAATTCGCGTCCACAAATTCAGTGGTTCAAATTCGACAGTAAATTCAACGGAACTGCAGGAAAAGCAATAGATTACCGAGCATACTCTTCATCTGCTGTTAGTCAACCCCACCAGCAGATGGTGCAAAAGCGCTTGTTGTTGACAAAGACAGAGCAACAGTTAGAGCAAGCCATTCATTCATAAAACTCATTTACAGCAATGTAAGTGTATTTGTGATTATTATGACAGGGTTTTATGTTAAATTCAGTGTCTTTACGGTTACTTTCCCTGTGTAGCCTACAAGCATCTTTCTCTACCGTGAACGAGATTATAATGTTATTTCCCGATGCAGATATACAGATCCAATGTTACATTTTTGAGGTTGACGTATATTTCTCTTGGTTGTTTAGTTGCCTTAACTTTAAATTGTGGTGATGTGCTGCATGCAAGCTATTAGGGTTTCCCTCAATACATCTGGATTCCCCTGCTGAACATATAAAACGCTTAACGTCGCTTAATGGACTAATTACAGTGATATTAAAAGACCAAACTCGCAGGCAAGCAGATGGACTCAGAATAACGAGCAAAATTTAATGCTGAGCGTTTCCCAGTGATACATTGGCATAAAGTTGGCTTAACATTGGACATTCGCACATTTAGGGACCGTCTCTAAAGTGTACACGTCTTTGGTATACACGTTTCTAACTTCAACAGCATTTGAATAGAACGACTTACAGTCATAAAACCAACTGTAAAGTGTTCATGTGGTGCCAGCCATAATTTTGAAATTTATTCAAATAAATTAAAGTTTGCTATTGAAGTTAGAAACGTGTATGTGAATGTTGTATGCAACTTTTGAGACGGTCCCTAAATGTGCGAATGTCCAATGTCAAGCCAATTTTACATTTAGGCTACATTTAGTCATTTATTTAGCAGACGCTTTTATCTAAAGCGATTTACAGTTAAACTAACAATAGGAGGACAACAATATGCAAGCACTATGACTCTTCCCAGTTTAAGCTAATGCAATACACGTAGGCATAGCCTACTATACTATATAGGCTATATATATATAGAGAGAGTGAGAGAGTGAGAGAGAGAGAGAGAGAGAGAAAAGAGAAAAGAAAGTGTTAGTATTGATCAAGTGTTGATTTTATGCCAGTATATCACGAAACGCTCGCATGAAACTTTGCGCGTTACGTTCATATTCTTAGTCCATCTAGCCTGTAGCCTAGCCTACAGCCTACATCCCCAATAAGGAGAGAGTTTGGTCTTTCATATCACTGTATTAGTCCATAGCGTTTTGCCCTGAGGGAAGGGGAATCCTTGAGTATGAGGTATTGAGGGAAACCGATTATAATCCTGTTCATGTAGGTAGAGAAAGCTGATGACATGTAGGCTACACAGGGAAAGTAACAATGAAGTTATTGAATGAAACATAAACACAGCTTTTGTGTCTTTATCATCTTTTCCGCATATATACTGACACGGGTAATCATTTTCATTTTATGAATGAATGGCTTGTTCTAACTGTTGCTGGTCTTCGTCAACAACACGCGCTTTTGCACCATCTGCTGGTGGGGTTGACTAACAGCAGATGGAGAGTATGCTCGGTATACTGTCGAATATCAACCACTGAATTTGTGGAAGCGAATTTCCAAAGCGAAATAAAATGGACCGAAAATTGCCTGTTGAATATTATAGGTTGTATTTTTAAACAGTTTGAATATTTTGGAAGTGAAATATGAAAGGTGAATATGGATTATTGAATTTTTAATAATGAAAATGTGTTTGAAATGTTTTTAATTGAAATATTCACAGCTTAAATATTCAACCATGTTGAATTTCAGCCCATAAAAATGCAAGCCCTAAAAATACAATGCATTAAAATGCAAGCATGGTTAATGCAATGCCTATTTTTTTTTCAAGTAGTGCAATTAAACAGGCTTTTTGTTTCAAAAACATTTGACATTATTTTACTTCCATATTTTTTATCTCTAAGACTATGAGCCAAATTACTAGAGAGAAGAGCAGCACCATCCCAGGACGGATTAATACCATCTCTTTTCAACAGGTCAGGTTTGCCCCAAAAACTTTTCCAATTGTCTATGAATTCTATATTATTAAGCGGACACCACCTCGACAACCAACCATTAAGAGAACACAATCTACTGACTATTTCATCACTCCTGCGAACAGGAAGGGGGCCAGAGCAAATTACAGTGCCTGACATCGTACTTGCGAGTTCACACACCTCTTTAATATTAATTTTGGTGATCTCTGACTGGCGGAGTCGAACATAATTAGTGCCGACGTGAATAATGATCTTAGAGAATTTACGATTAGCATTAGCCAGCACTTTTAAATTTGCTTTGATGTCAGGCGTTCTGGCTCCCGGTAAACATGTGACTATGGTGGCTGGTGTCTCTATTTTCATGTTCCGTGTGGTTGAATCACCAATAACTAGGGCACAATCAACAGAATTCTCAGAGGGTGTTTCACTGAGTGGGGCAAATCGATTTGTTATGGTAATCGGAACGGAAGAGTGGTTTTTTGATCCGCGACTAGAGCGATCCCTCACTGTCACCCATTTGCCTGGCTGCACAGGCACTAATTCAGCTGGAACCGAATCATGTAAAGAGTTCACTATGCTAGGTGCATCCAAAATAGTATCTAAAGCTCCAGCACTCTTACTATCCTCAATTAAAGTTTGGATGTGTGTCTCTAGTTCTGAAATCTTCTCCGTCAGCCTGACTGTCTCCTTGCATTTATCACATATAAATCCTATATTGCCAACAGAGAAGGCTATGCTAAACATGTGACATGAAGTGCAGGTGACAGTAACAGGACAAGACATTACTCACCGTGTTTGTTGACTGATTCTTACTCACCTGGGCTTTTTATGAACTCAAAGGCGCGAGCGCGCGAGAGAAAATAAATAATAAATAACTGAGCGCCAGAGGTGTGGACTCGAGTCATGTGACTTGGACTCGAGTCAGACTCGAGTCATGAATTTGATGACTTCAGACTCGACTCGACAAAATGTACAAAGACTTGCAACTCGACTTGGACTTTAACATCAATGACTCGTGACTTCACTTGGACTTGCGCCTTTTGACTCGAGAAGACTTGCTACTTCCCATGAAAACTGGGGGAAAAAAATGTCCACATGGCCGCGCCGCTCTCAGTTTATCTGCATCTGTGAAAAAAATGTGCACCACCTGTATGCATGCAGAGAGCGCGCGCGCTGCCTGCACGACATCCAATCACGGTCCCATGTTGTTTTGATTCGACAGCATCTAACGCCCGTTTCACATTCACACATACTCCGTTTGCAGTGCGTATGCGCCAGCGGGTGCGTATTTTTTTCCGTACCCATGTTAACAGAGCTTTCACACTGCACGCGGTTGCAGTCCGTCGATCCGTTCCAGGTGCGGTGCGTATACAGCAGTGCCGATCGTTTCCGCACCGAGTCTATTTCTGCTGTGCTGCACATGTGCTGCACGCGCTGAATTAAAGTGACAGCGCATGTTTCGTGGTCAACATGAACACAGATTGACCTAAAAATGTAGTAATTTCACCATAAATGCGATTAATTAAATAAAATGTAGTAATCTCACCATAAATGTATTTAATTAAATACTATTTTCACTTTAAGACCAGGGTAAAGCAAGGAAAACTACAATTTACCTCAACAAGGCGACATAATGAACAAATCTCGTCTCATTCGTGGAGGTGGAAAAACATGTTCCTTGTGACATGCAAGATTTATTGTATTAATTTAAATATAAAATAAAAGGCATGAGAGTCGGCTGTTTTTTTATATAAGTAGCCTACATGGTTAAATATTTGACCACTTGCTTTAGGAACTTAATATAAGTAGAAGTAATGCATTGAATAATAGGCCTACGTTGTTTAAATTGTGTTTAAACGTGCATACGTCTATTAAAGAGTGTATATGTGTACAAAGAGAATCGCAATGCTGAGACGTAAGACCGGGGTAGCCTAAATCAAGGGAAAATACATATTTCAACAAGGCAACATAACACTCGTCTCATTCGTGGAGGTGGAAAAACAAGTTCTTTGTGACATGCGAGATTTATTGTATAAAGATTTAAATTATGCAAAAGAAAGAGTATGAGTCTGCTGTTTTTGTCAATTTTAAGTTTTAATTTAAAATGTAGGCTATGCGATTTTAATATAAGTACATGGTTAAATATTTTACCACTTGTTTGAGCAACTTAATATATAATTATATAAGAGTAATGCATTAAATAATACGTTGTTTAAATTGTATTTAAACGTGAATACGTCTATTAAAGAGTGTATACGTGAGTACAAAGAGAATCGCAATGCTGACAATTTTTTTTTAAAATAAAAGATGCTAATAACTTCTGGATTTGAAATACAAATAGTGAGTATGTATTTGTGGTACAGCCGCGGATCACGCACTGCAAACGCAGCATATGTGAAAGCACTATTGCTCGTGCTGGTCTTGCACCGCATACGCACTGCAACACGCATTCCAATTATATTATCAGGTTGGTCCAGTTTTTCAGAAGTGATAATTTTGAGGAGTGAGGATTTTATTGATGACATGTTTAAAAAGGTTTAGGCTAAAACGACCCATGTCTATTTGAAAGTTAAACTGTTTTGCAATATGAGGTTAATACAATACAGGACTGAAGCTGCATGCTGTGCATTGTTCTAGTGCAATATTCTGTTGAAATACAAGCATTTTTTGTGAAAATTAAATTTTCTGTTTTTTACTGTATTTGATTATAATTTAAATCAAAGTATAAAAAGAGGTTTATATAAATACAAATCTTACAGACGGTCATGATTTGTATAGATTTTATTTCTGTGGTAAGAGGACTTGAAATGACTCGAAACTAAAATGGTGGGACTTTGGACTCGACTTGAGACTTGTTGGCTTTGACTTTTGACTCGACTCGGGACTTGCCTCATCTTTGACTCGACTTGACTCGGGACTCGAGGGCAAAGACTTGAGACTTACTTGTGACTTGCATAACAATGACTTTGTCCCACCTCTGCTGAGCGCACAGGTGGCGCGTTAACAGGCTAGCCAATTTCTATTCGTGCTGTGCTAATAATAACGGAAGCTAGTGATGTTAGGTTAATCTGAGATGTTGGGTAAGCTGTATTTAGTAGTATAAACAACTAGAAATTATAGTAAATGATGGTTCAAATCAGAGAGAAATACGAGGATATACGGAGCTTACAGCACCAAAGCAAACAAACTCACAGCAGGCAGCGAGGCAGACAGGAGCACAAATCCCATACAGTGCAATCCCATACAGGTTAATATAACCTATAACAGGTAATATATAAAGGTAATATATGTAACATTTTGTCATTCAAAAACATACCTATTCCAAATGGAATAAAACAATCTTTCCTGAGAAGCTTGCCCTGTTCATCCAGAAATCGGGCTGGATTGAAGTCATCAGGATTTTCCCACACAGTAGGATCCCTGTGTACTGACCAGAGGTTTGGGATGATAACTGTTCCTTTAGGAATAGTGTACCCTCGGAACTCTGGGAAGAGACAAATTTAGCTTTTAACTTTTTATGTGTCTTCTAAAAGTATTTGTACAGTGATAATATTTGTACAACCTTTGGATTTGATATAAAAAAATACAGATTTTAAAGGTTAAGGTTGACTATTATCACCCTTGTGGATTATGGCAGAGTTCTAGTGGACCTGGTTTAGTTTATTCATTAATAATTTACTTTAGAAAAACATATACAAAAAAACAACACAGAAAAACAAAAGTCCAAATACTTTCAGCTGGGCACTGTATATAAAATATTGAATATATAGAATCATGATCATAACCAGGTCACATTTCACCTCAAATCAAATGATAAATTAAATATATATATATACTGTATGTGTGTGTGTGTGTGTGTGGTGAGTTAAAAAAATAAAGAAATACATACATTTTATTTATACACTATATATATATATATATATATATATATATATACACTCACCTAAAGGATTATTAGGAACACCATACTAATACTGTGTTTGACCCCCTTTCGCCTTCAGAACTGCCTTAATTCTACGTGGCATTGATTCAACAAGGTGCTGAAAGCATTCTTTAGAAATGTTGGCCCATATTGATAGGATAGCATCTTGCAGTTGATGGAGATTTGTGGGATGCACATCCAGGGCACGAAGCTCCCGTTCCACCACATCCCAAAGATGCTCTATTGGGTTGAGATCTGGTGACTGTGGGGTCCATTTTATTACAGTGAACTCATTGTCATGTTCAAGAAACCAATTTGAAATGATTCGAGCTTTGTGACATGGTGCATTATCCTGCTGGAAGTAGCCATCAGAGGATGGGTACATGGTGGTCATAAAGGGATGGACATGGTCAGAAACAATGCTCAGGTAGGACGTGGCATTTAAACGATGCCCAATTGGCACTAAGGGGCCTAAAGTGTGCCAAGAAAACACCCCCCACACCATTACACCACCACCACCAGCCTGCACAGTGGTAACAAGGCATGATGGATCCATGTTCTCATTCTGTTTACGCCAAATTCTGACTCTACCATCTGAATGTCTCAACAGAAATCGAGACTCATCAGACCAGGCAACATTTTTCCAGTCTTCAACTGTCCAATTTTGGTGAGCTCGTGCAAATTGTAGCCTCTTTTTCCTATTTGTAGTGGAGATGAGTGGTACCCGGTGGGGTCTTCTGCTGTTGTAGCCCATCCGCCTCAAGGTTGTGCGTGTTGTGGCTTCACAAATGCTTTGCTGCATACCTCGGTTGTAACGAGTGGTTATTTCAGTCAAAGTTGCTCTTCTATCAGCTTGAATCAGTCGGCCCATTCTCCTCTGACCTCTAGCATCACCAAGGCATTTTCGCCCACAGGACTGCCGCATACTGGATGTTTTTCCCTTTTCACACCAATCTTTGTAAACCCTAGAAATGGTTCTATAAAATCCCAGTAACTGAGCAGATTGTGAAATACTCAGACCGGCCCGTCTGGCACCAACAACCATGCCACGCTCAAAATTGCTTAAATCACCTTTCTTTGCCATTCTGACATTCAGTTTGGAGTTCAGGAGATTGTCTTGACCAGGACCACACCCCTAAATGCATTGAAGCAACTGCCATGTGATTGGTTGATTAGATAATTGCATTAATGAGAAATTGAACAGGTGTTCCTAATAATCCTTTAGGTGAGTGTATATATATATATATAACTTTTGAGTCTATGTAAATGAAAAAATGTAAATAAAAAATGAATAATAATAATAGCAATATCAAGTTCCACATGAGTAATGTATCACTAACTATTGTTTTTGCAATATGGTAATGATGTTTATAATTGTATTTTTCTGCCGCTAAAAATCTGCTTAATTTTCTTAACGTAGGATCTAATTTCTTATTTCTTTCTTTTTGGTTTCAGGTTGAAATATAATCAAGGCACTCACTTTTTTTGCCTCACTTTCTGTATTTTTCTGCCAAAGACCAAAACTCACCAGTGGTTTCGGAGGCCATGTGGGGTATTGACAGAGGAACCACTGCAGTCATCCTCTGCACCTCCATAATGGTGGCTTCTGTGTACGGCAAACTGCCCTTATCGGTCAGAGACGGGGCTCTCTCGGATCCCACCACGCCATCAATCTCCTGCTGAACTCTCTCTGAGGGGTCACCAGACAAAGAGCTCGTACATTATCAGCCAAACCTTCAGATGTTTGTGAATGACATCACCTTTACCTTGCACATCAGGATACAAGGCCATATAGAGAATACTCCACAGAACGCTACTGGTGGTGGTATCAGTGCCTGCGATGAAGAGGTCTGCAATGATGTGGAAGAGATCGTCTTCTGAGAACAAGCACTCTTCTGAACTCTCTTCCCTTTGCTTCGCCAGCATCTCCACCAGATACATATCTATGAAATCCCTGGGATTGTCCGGATCCAGCGTGGCCCTGTGCCTCGCTATGATTTTCTTCAGGAAGGTGGCCAACACCTCGGCGCGCCGCAGCTCCTTGAAAACGCCCCAGGGCAGGTAGTAGAGCCAGGGGAACACGTTGATCAGCAGAATGGAGGTGTCGACGCTGATCTTCAGCCCGTGAGACATGAGATCCAGCATGGTGCGGAACTCCTGGTCCTGGTGATGGAAACGCTGGCCCACACTCAGGGAGGAGATGACGTTGGAGACTGCATTGCTGATGAGAGGAGTGAGGTCGATTCCTGACGGCCCTGCATTCTCGATGAGGTCCCGCAGTTCTGTTTTGATCATGGTCAGGCCTTCGCTGATGCACGGCTCCAGACTCAGCTTCCCGAAGCCAAAGCTGCGCAGAGAACTGTGACAGAACTTACGGTTCGTCCGCCACAGCGGGCCATAGGGTGCAAACACAATCCCTGCGAACGACATCCACTTCAAACATACAAAGCTTTGCTTTTTCATATCGAAACGCTGTTTTTTTAGGAACTATTTGTAAAAAATCTCCAATAGGGTGACCAAAGTACATTGAATTATATAATTATGTCCTATTCTGCTCCAATCTACTCTACTGATCTATTCTATTCTACCATTTTTTATTCTGTTCTATTCTTTCTGGTGTCAGTCTAATACCATTCTATTCTCTTCTGTTCAATTCTGCTCCATTTTATTTTATTCTGTTCTATTCTATTATTTGTCAATCTCTTCTACTGCTCTATTCTGTTCAGTTCTAAATGATTATATTCTGCTCTAGTCTATTATACTGTTCTATTCTATTCTATTTTGCCCTGTTTTAATCTGTTATTTTCTATTCTGTCTGTCATTTCTACTGTTCTTTTCTGTTTGATTCTAAATCAGATAATGCTGTAGTCTACCACACTCTGTTATAGTCTACCACACTCTGTTATAGTCTACCACACTCTGTTATAGTCTACCACACTCTGTATCTCTTCTGCTGTTCTGTTCATTCTAAATGCAGGGTTCGTACACCTTTTCCAAGGTCAAATTCACGCACTTTTCAAGCACTTTCAAGGTCCATTTTAAAGCTTTTTCCAGCACCTTACACCACTGTAAATTACATACCAATATGTAAAAATGTCAAAATTATTATTTCGTGTTTTTATCACATTAAAAGAGATAATGCTATAAACAGCCAAAATTGTGTTTTGTAATAGCAGAAGGATCAGATCCTTCAAATCACAAGTTTTATTTTTCAAAATGTATCACAGTCTAAGTAGACTAGATGATGTCTATTAATAATGCTTTTCATTATATTAATGTCCAAATATTGCTTCCCAGATAATGTGATTTCAAGGGCTGAAAATATAAAGACATAGGATTTGAAAATAAATATTTTACAGGCCTTTGTTTTGGGACACATTCTTGATATAGACAAGGTTTGAGACAGTGCAACAACAACCTGTAATTCCATTTTAACCCAGAAGACTCTGACAGTGCACAGGCACCTGCCTAATAAATAGCCTATATTAATTGAAATAAAAAAATGTATTTCATTGCATATACATTTATAAACTGGAATAGAGCAGTGTAAATATTGCATAAGGCCAGCCTCAAGCTTACAGTAGGCTACTTGTATGACACTCCATCTGACACGATTTCTGTTAAGCAATCAACGATTGTTGTTATGCACTGGACTAACGTTTGCAGGTTTTAATTTTCGGGTAGTTAACGTTACAGTTACTGTGCTGTTCCACAATATTCATATTCATATTCCACAAATGAACGTGCCATAACGGACATGCAATACTAACACATTATCACCGCTGTGCTATGACACCCATTTATTTCAAAACGCGAAGACGTTTTGTTGCTGCGTGGACCAAAGCGTTCAAAGTTAAAAATAGTTCAACTTTTGCCGAATATTGCTGCGCTCTGTGACGATTACCCGCGCGGCCAATAAAAACGGGGCATCCAAAAAAGCGCGGAAATCAAAATGAAAACTCCGCCTACTTTTGCTCTGGACAGCCCAGACAGCAACATGGTGTCGGCTCAGATCCGGCCCACATCTGGTACACGTGGATTCCACACGTACCAGGATGTGGACAGGTGTCGTGCCAAGGTTACCCCTGAAAGGAAATGTATCCCCGGTCGCGGGAGCTGTCTAATAACAGCAGTGAATATGGACAAGTTTTTTGATTTCTGACAAAAGTTATAGTGGGATACAGATTTTTTAAGACCGTATTTTCATCCTGCCAAAATAGCCTACTTAACCCGCCCAAGCCCCCCCTCCCCCTCCCCCTCCCCCTCCAAAATCTACAGATGATGGCCTATCATCAAGTGTTTTATTGTGTGAATAGGCTACTGTACATCATGTCTAATAACAGCAGTCAGGCACGTGCACACATAGACATCAAAGGGGGCTTGAGCACCTGCCCTTTTTATTCCTGGAGAGAAAGTGCCCTTTTTTCTGGGGTGCTTTTTTTTTTTTTTTTGTAAAATAATATATATTCCTGTTTGTGCACAGCTTCCCTGTCAAACAAATATATTTATTGAAGAATAGTATATCTAAATATCAGGTCAGGAGTTCTGAAGCGCTCCCTCTCTATCTATCTCTCTCCCTCCTTCCCCCTTCAGCGCGCCCGCGCTCTTCTGCCATTGAACAGAGAGAGAGAGAGAGAGAGAGAGAGAGCCCTGGACGCGCGCGCGCACTCACTATTCAGAGCGGCCAACGCGTCAAGCTTCCCCGTACTTTTTGACAAGCGTCCTTGACAGGGCGGCTAGAGCTTCTTGCAGCTCAAGTCGGCGGCGGTGTGTACGTAAAATTAACGCTTTATCTGTTGACGGCGCTGAGGAAAAAGGATATGTGAAGCTCCCGCCACTGGAAGAAGCGGTCGGTAAACGAGTACGTTCTGCCTTCCCTTCCACATGAGTCAGGTAAACAACACTGACAAAAAATGTTTTTATTTCACCCCAATGATAGTAATATTTCATATATTTCCCTCATTTTGATCAATATATAGATTCTTTTATTTATTATAGGCCTACATTTCCAATTTTTCTCTGGACATTTTTTGTATGTTTGTAGGCTATTCAACATAATAGGCCTACCTTATTAGCTCAATTAAATGTACTGAAATGAATGTGTGACAAAAAAAATTAAGTCAAAAGCCCCTTACATTTTTTAAAGCAAAGTCGGAGGAGTTGCAGAAAAGCCATTCTCTTTCATTTTGTGGACAAGCGTGCCGCTCAAGCCCTGAAAAGTGAAGCCAAAACGTCTCGATCGCCCCCCGGTGACTGGTCCTAGTATAGGTCATAAGCCCCGCCTCCCCGTGTTATTCAACGGGACGTGAGACCAACTAAACAATTAAATTACACTTCAAATATTTTTATTCCAAAGGTGGTTCTTTCATTTGCTGTCGTTTTTATTACGCTGATGTAAATTCAAGTGTCTGTTTCAAAAATAAGTAGTTTTTTAGTTAGTTACGTGATGCGGTGGTATAAAATAAACAAATTATTAGTAAAACACGCCCCTCTGCTTGATGCAGTTGTTTAGGTTATTCTAAATATATACTTGAAACTAGTAGCATAGAAAATGTTTTCAAAACATGCACATTGTGGAATGGTTTCCTTTGCTGCTCTATAAACCTAGTGAATACTAAGGAGACCATGGTTTCTTTGTGAACTGATTATTTTGTAGACATCTTTTGAAAATGAAACAATTGCGTGAGTTTGAGGAAGATAAAGTTAATTAACTTTTTTAATTAATTTTTTATATTAATTAATATAGCCTATATACTTTTTTTGTTTAAAAAAATAAAACGTAATTATGTGAAGTGCCCTTTATTTCACTTGAACCCCTGCCCCTCAAAATGTCTGTGCACGTCCCTGACAGCAGTGAATATGGACAAGTTTCTTGTTTCCTGACAAAAGTTATTGTGGGATACAGATTTTTTCAGACCGTATTTTCGACCTGCCAAAATATTTCTATTACTGTACTTACTATCTTGCATTATTTAAATTTTGTTTTATTTTTAATATTGTAATTGTGTTATATTTCTTTTTATTATTATTATTGTGTAATTCCTATGTATGCTTGCACTATCATGTAGGCTATGTCTGCACTTTGTCTGTAGCCTACTTTCGTTCTTCATTAGAAGCACCTGTAACTAAGACAAATTTCTTGTATGTGACAACATTCTAAATATTCTTCTTTGCGGCACTGTGGTCCAAGTGAAACGATATTTCGTTCCCCTGTGTATATATGCGGAAATTACAATAAAGCTGTCAAGAAGTTTCTTCTTTCCTAGCAAAAGTTAAGTGTATTTTCACCCAGCCATAAATGTAATAATATACTTAAATTTTACTATACTAAATGTGTTTTAAATGAGTTATTTTGAAACAACTTAATAATAACAACTGTATTTCAAGATATTCCTTAAGATCAATTATAAGCTATTGGCAATATATTTTAATAGGCTATATTAAATTGTGTTACTTTTAGAAATATATTGAAATACAATGCTATATATTTTTGATGCACTTCAAATAAGCATGCTGGGAAATACTAATGTAGGCCTATTAAAAACATACTAGGCCTATTTGAATTTCAAGTAGGCCTATAATTTTAATACAAATACATATTTTTCACCTGAGTATACATAGGCTATATTACACGAGTATGGAGGATTTTATATAGCTTATATTTATGTGTCCTGCGCCAACAAACCATACATTTGTTTTACGTATCACGTGTATCCGTTTAATTTACCTTGGTCAAACCATTGGCCCGCCTTTACTGCTAAATGCGTGCGCGCTCCCGCGACCGGGGATACATTTCCTTTCAGAGGTAAGTAAGTACCTTGGCACAACACCTGTCCTGGGCTGACACTATGTTGCTGTCTGGGAGCGTAGCGCAAATCGCTGTGTATCTGAAAGGCTACATTTTATTTCCCCATTTAATAAACGAACTATTCAGTCAGATAGGTATTTGTTGTGAAAGAAATACAGTTACAATTTCAAGCATTTTATCCAAAATGTAAGCACTTTTCAAACCTTGAAAACACAACATCAAAATTCAAGGATTTCAAGCACCCGTACGAACACTGTAGTGTAAATGATCATATTCTATTCTGCTTCAGTCTGTCATACTCTGGTCTATTCTATTCTGCACTGTTTTTTTTGTTCTGTTCGATTCTGAAATAATCTAAAAAAAAATGTCCTATTCATATAATTCTATTCTATTCTACTCTAATTGTGCTCTGCTCTAATCTACTGATCTATTATCATGGGATGCAGCAATCAGGTTAACTACTTACCTTTCCTCTTGGTGATAATAGTAACGAGCGGTATATGTGGTCTGTCAGAGAACACCTCCGTGTAGTTTAACATCGCGTCCCGGACAGCGTCATATCCCGTCAGCACGACCATGAGCTGAGGCCCAACAAAAATGCTGAATATGTTTCCATACAGTTTGGACATCTCGGCAAGTCCAGCATGAGGTGACAGCGGATTTGAGACCGTATTTGCAAACTCTTCACGATTCTTTGCAAATCGTTTTAAAATAAACGAAGGCACTAAGAAGCCCCCGAAGTTGCCCACGATGGGCCATGGCTTTGGACCTGGAGGGATGTTCGCGTATCTGTGATGATTCTGGTACTGTTGCAGTACATAGAAAACAAGCACGAACGCAGTGAGAGTGAAACCCACAAGGTTTGCAGGCGAGAACACATGCCACAGGAGACCCGGGGAAGCGTCCATGACTCGCTCGGTTATCCACTGACTCCTAAAACAGACGCTTTTCAGATCCACCTGACTCCTAAAACAGACGCATTTCAGATCCACCTGACTCCTAAAACAGACGCATAGTTCCTCCAGATCAATACTTCTTATCTGCTGCTAATCAAACACATTATCTTCCTGACTGTGTTCTTGGAGCTGCAGCATGGGTTGCGTCTTGCGTGTCTTTGTATTTTCCATTGGCTGAGAGCAGAGCCGTTATACTCTTTGATCTCGCCGCCACGCAGTCACGTGGTTTATGTAGCCTAGTTTCAAACAGAGCCGCGCTGTCAGTGTCAACCAGTTTGAATGATTTTAAGCGGGACAGACAGCAGCAGCTTTATTTGCAGCAATTATCGGTAAATATTGACGCATAATGTACATTGATTATGTTGACGCTTACATTAAATATGCCTACTTATATATATATATATATATATATATATATATATATATATATATTATTATATTTAATATAACTTATAATAATAGCATTTGTTTTCTCTGAGGAGTAACAGAAACACAGCATTAATACGTTTTTGTGTTTAATTTTGGAGGGAAATGGACTGCTCCCATAACGTAGAATACATTTACAACAACGACTATATTGCAGCAATGTTCGGTAAATATTAACTTAATGAAATGAAACCGAAGAGATAGTTAATTTTACTGAGTCAATTAATGTTCATAAATACGATCCATAACATGTATGTTTTTAACATACGATCCATAACGGGATTAACGGGATTAATTTCAGTATGGTTAATGTACCCAAAATCATAAACCATTTATTAGAAAACACACGCCTACGATGTACTGTGTACAGTGTGTGTGTGTGTATATATATATATATATATATATATATATATATATATATATATATATATATATATATATATATATATATATATACACATCTCCAAGACGCTACACACCATATGACTAGTAAGTCAAAGTCCAAATCACACTCTTTGCTGTCCAAACTTAATTGATATAAGTACCAATGTAGAACATTATTGAAACTGTGTCTATTCCTCGTTTAGTGAGGTCAAACATTAAATCTACTGTAGAATCTAGGAAAAATCTAATTGTGATTAAACCAGAAAATCTCAATATTAGTGTACAAAAACAATTTATAAAGCTAGGTCTTCTAAACATTAGATCACTCACACCTAAGGCGGTTATTGTGAATGAAATGGTCACAGATAATAGTTTCGATGTACTTTGCCTTACTGAAACCTGGCTTAAACCAAATGATTATTTCGGTCTTAATGAGTCTACTCCTCCTGGATACTGTTATAAGCATGAGCCCCGTCTGATTGGTCGTGGCGGCGGTGTTGCAACAATCTATAAAGATATTCTTAATGTTACCCAGAAAACAGGTCACAGGTTTAATTCGTTTGAAGTACTTGTGCTAAATGTTACTCTCTTAGATGTAAGAAAGAAATCCCTATTATCTCTAGCCTTGGCTACTGTATATAGACCGCCAGGGCCTTACGCTGATTTCCTAAAAGAGTTTGCAGACTTTCTCTCAGATCTATTGGTCAATGTCGATAAAGCATTAATTGTTGGAGATTTTAACATACACGTAGATAACACAAATGATGCGTTAGGGGCTGCGTTTACAGATTTATTAAACTCCTTTGGGGTCAAGCAAAACTTCACTGGTCCCACTCATCGTCTTAATCATACGCTAGATTTAATTATATCACATGTAACCAATCCAACCGATATAGATATTATACCGCAAAGTGATGAAGTCACTGACCATTACATGGTAACTTGCATACTACGTACTGCTGAAATTTGTCATGTTGCGCCACGTTATCGACCAGGCAGAACAATCCTTCCAACCACTATAGATAGATTCTCAAATAGCTTACCTGATCTATCTCAGTTGCTCAGTGAACCCAAACAAACAGATGAACTAGAGGAAATGACTAGCACTATGAGCACCATTTTCTCTAGTACATTAGACATCGTTGCACCAATTAGATTAAAAAAGGTTAGAGAGAAAACGAAAGCACCATGGTATAACAGTGCTACGCATGTTCTAAAGAGAGAAACTCGTAATTTAGAGCGTAAATGGAAACAAACTAATTTAGAGGTCTTTAGAATCGCGTGGAAAGACAGTATGTCACGTTATAAAAAGGCCCTAAAAGCAGACAGGGCTGAGCACCTCCGCAAACTAATAGAAAATAACCAAAATAATCCAAGGTTTTTATTTAACACCGTGGCTAGACTAACAAATAAACAGACGTTACCTGAGCAAAATATTCCGCTACAGTTTAGTAGTAATGATTTTATGAATTTCTTCACTGAGAAAATAGAAAACATCAGAAACACAATTGTAAATGTACAATCTTTAATGGTGTCTTATGATTCAGCCTCAATTATCCCTCAAGAACAACTACACCGCTTTACTACTATAGGACAGGAAGAGCTAAATAAACTTATCACTTCATCTAAAACAACAACATGTTTATTAGATCCAATACCCACTAAACTACTGAAAGAAGTGTTACCTGTAGTGGCAGAGCCTCTCCTCAATATTATTAACTCGTCTTTATCTTTAGGTCATGTTCCAAGAACATTCAAGTTGGCAGTTATAAAACCTCTTATTAAGAAACCACAATTAGATCATAATAATCTAGCAAATTACAGACCGATTTCAAATCTTCCATTTATGTCTAAAATACTAGAAAAAGTTGTGTCCGCTCAACTGGGCTCTTTCTTGCAAGAAAATGATATCTATGAAAAATTTCAGTCAGGATTCAGGCCGCATCATAGCACTGAAACTGCGCTCATTAAAATCACAAATGATTTACTTTTAGCTTCTGACCAAGGCTGTATCTCAATACTAGTTTTACTTGATCTTAGTGCTGCGTTCGACACTGTAGATCACAAAATACTCTTAGATAGACTACAAAACTACACTGGTGTTCATGGACAGGCATTAAACTGGTTCAGATCGTACTTATCAGACCGTTACCATTTTGTCTGTTTAAATGGGGAAAAATCGATCATAACTCCAGTAAACTATGGAGTGCCGCAAGGATCTGTGTTAGGCCCTCTGCTATTCTCAATATACATGCTGCCACTTGGTAATATTATAAGAAAACATGGAATTAATTTCCACTGTTATGCTGATGACACTCAATTATATATTTCATCACGACCAGATGAAAACAATAAATTATCTAAATTGACAGAGTGTGTTAAAGATATAAAATACTGGATGACGTGTAATTTTCTGCTATTAAATTCAGATAAAACGGAGGTATTACTTATTAGTCCAAAAAACTGCCCACAAAACCTCTTACAATACAACTTCAATTTAGAAGGGTGTCCTGTTACTTTATCCTCTACAGTAAAAGACCTGGGTGTTATATTAGACCGCAACTTGTCTTTTGAAAATCATATTTCATATGTTACAAGAACAGCCTTTTTCCACCTTAGAAACATTGCTAAGCTACGTAAAATGCTATCTGTTTCTGATGCAGAAAAATTAGTTCATGCATTCATGACCTCGAGACTAGATTACTGTAATGCCTTATTAGCTGGTTGTCCTGCATCCTCAATAAACAAGCTACAGTTAGTGCAAAATGCAGCCGCTAGAGTTCTTACTAGATCAAGAAAATATGATCATATAACACCAATTCTATCGTCTCTACACTGGTTACCTATAAAGTTCCGTATCAATTACAAAGTATTACTACTGACCTATAAAGCCCTAAATGGTTTAGCTCCCCTGTATTTAACGGAACTTCTATCGCCCTACAATCCATCGCGCTCTTTAAGATCACTAAATTCGAGGCTTCTGGTCATTCCTAGGATATCTAAGTCCACTAAAGGAGGGAGGGCGTTTTCACATTTAGCTCCTAAACTCTGGAATAGTCTTCCTGATATTGTTCGAGTCTCAGATTCGCTGTCCCAGTTTAAAACTAGATTAAAGACGCATCTCTTTAGCCAAGCATTCACATAATAATTACCTTTTATACCACAGTTGAATCAGATTGAATGCATTAATATTATGAACAGCAGCTACGCTAATTATTTCCCATCTGCTTTTCTGTTGTTATCTCGGGACGCTAGTCCCGAGATAAATACAGATCGTCAGCTCCAGTTTGTATCCAGCCTCCCATGGAAACTACAGATGCCCCAACACCCGTGAAGAGACGACTCGACGCCCGTGAAGAGACGTCTCGACGCCCGTGACGAGACGACTCGACGCCCGTGAAGAGACGACTCGACGCCCGTGAAGAGACGACTCGACGCCCGTGAAGAGACGACTCGACGCCCGTGAAGAGACGACTCGACGCTGGCGATATGTTTATGCCCTAAATCAATACATGATTAACTAACTGTATTTCTCTATGTACATTTCTGAAATGCACTTTCTGTAAAGCTGCTTTGAAACAATATGTATTGTGAAAAGCGCTATACAAATACATTTGAATTGAATTGAATTGAATTGAATATATATATACACTCACCTAAAGGATTATTAGGAACACCTGTTCAATTTCTCATTAATGCAATTATCTAATCAACCAAACACATGGCAGTTGCTTCAATGCATTTAGGGGTGTGGTCCTGGTCAAGACAATCTCCTGAACTCCAAACTGAATGTCAGAATGGGAAAGAAAGGTGATTTAAGCAATTTTGAGCGTGGCATGGTTGTTGGTTCAAGGCGGGCCGTTCTGAGTATTTCACAATCTGCTCAGTTACTGGGATTTTCACGCACAACCATTTCTAGGGTTTACAAAGAACGGTGTGAAAAGGGAAAAACATCCAGTATGCGGCAGTCCTGTGGGCGAAAATGCCTTGTTGATGCTAGAGGTCAGAGGAGAATGGGCCGACTGATTCAAGCTGATAGAAGAGCAACTTTGACTGAAATAACCACTCGTTACAACCGAGGTATGCAGCAAAGCATTTGTGAAGCCACAACACACTCAACCTTGAGGCGGATGGGCTACAACAGCAGAAGACCCCACCGGGTACCACTCATCTCCACTACAAATAGGAAAAAGAGGCTACAATTTGCACAAGCTCACCAAAATTGGACAGTTGAAGACTGGAAAAATGTTGCCTGGTCTGATGAGTCTCGATTTCTGTTGAGACATTCAGATGGTAGAGTCAGAATTTGGCGTAAACAGAATGAGAACATGGATCCATCATGCCTTGTTACCACTGTGCAGGCTGGTGGTGGTGGTGTAATGGTGTGGGGGATGTTTTCTTGGCACACTTTAGGCCCCTTAGTGCCAATTGGGCATCGTTTAAATGCCACGGCCTACCTGAGCATTGTTTCTGACCATGTCCATCCCTTTATGACCACCATGTACCCATCCTCTGATGGCTACTTCCAGCAGGATAATGCACCATGTCACAAAGCTCGAATCATTTCATATTGGTTTCTTGAACATGACAATGAGTTCACTGTACTAAAATGGCCCCCACAGTCACCAGGGGCCAGTTGCATAAACCTCTAAAGGTGCGTTCACACCGGACGCGAATAGCGCGTCAGGCGCGAGTGATTTCAATGTTATGTGCGTTCACACCGCACGCGAATAGCGCGTCAGGCGCGAGTGATTTCAATGTTAAGTCAATGCAAAGACGCGTTACGCGCGTAAAAAATTCCTGCGGCGCGAATGAGGCGTAGAGCGCGGCGCGGTATACGCGAATACGACTCATTCGCGCGTCAATTTCGCGCGAATTGAGTGTCTGGCGCGTTAAGCGCGTTACGCGCGAATGATTTTATTAGTGCTTTTTGTGCATTCACGCGTTTGACGCGAATTCGCGTCTGCCGCCCGAGTTGAAAAATCGGAACTTCTGCGTCAATTCGCGCCGCGTTAACCAATCAGGAGCCTGCTTGCTGCTGCTGTCACGTGGTGAAGTGACAGTTTATAATGTTATTTTATGTTTGGCCTCAATAAATTATTTTGTAATATGACTAAAATGCACAACAAAGCAAATCTTTCACATAAAAACTCGATTTCAATATGAGAGATACTCATTTTTTATTGAATGCTATTTATTCCATATCTATTCTAGATTATATGAAACTTTATTAATCTAATGTAAAGACAACAAACACAATTTAGTGTATAAAAACTTTAAAAAAAAAATCACAGGACAGGTTTCACTTTTGGAGGCTGGCTCCATTTATTATCAAAACAAAAATAAATGACAGATTAGGTGCGGGCGAGGGTGAACCTCGCGCCGGGCTGTACAGCGCAGGCTCGTCAGGCAGCGACCAGTCGAGGCCGAGGCTTACCCCTCATTTACACCGCACACGTCTGCGGCGCATTACGGCTGCGACACGGCTACCGGATCTGATCGCGCCCATTCTAGTCAATGCTTGTGTTTACACCGGCCGCGACGCGGCGCGTTTCAGAAGCTTCCCAGAAGCGGCTCTCCGCGCCGCTTCGCTAAATATAGGCGCCTAGTCTATTTCTGACGGGCGCGCATCCAAGTCGCACCGGAAATACAAAATAAAAGTAAAAAAAAACATTGTAAAATTCAAAATAAACACCCTGTGCAAACTCCCAAACGTATTACACACCAATATCCTTGGTAGAAACCATAGACTGTATGGTAGAAACCCAAAAATCAAGAAAAACCACGTCGGACAGGCAAATCACGTGGTCTCGCGCATCCAGTCGCTCCGCTTCTGAAATGCTCCTGGTGTGAGTTGGCACCGCTTGGAGGACGGAATAAAACCTTGTCGCAGACGTAATGCACCGCACACGTGTGCAGTGTAAATGAGGGGTTATACGGCCTACGCTGTCCTCGTCAGCGTCCTCACCATTAGGTGCACCAAACCTACCTCCTGGAGCAAATTGTGAAACTCCTGAAACCCTCCGGAGGGTCTGGTGGACCCGAGTACAGCGACGATGTCCCCTACGCAGCTGTTTCTGCTCTCCAGAGCATATACGAGCGGTGACTCTCTCGATTAATGCTACTGCTAATGCTCGATAAACATCTAAAAAAGATGGCCGCCAACAGGTTTCGAAACTTTCGCCTCCGGATTTCGCCTCTGACGCGCGTAAATTTCATTTCAAACTTTTGATTTTACGCGCGTCAATTTCGCTCTTGACGCGCGAATTAACACAAAGTGGTCAAGCGTATAACTAGACGCGGCAGGCGCGAATTTGACGCGCTATTCGCGTTTGGTGTGAACGCAGCATTAAGTCAATGCAAAGACGCGCTATGCGCGTAAAAAATTCCTGCGGCGCGAATGAGGCGTTTAGCGCGGCGCGGTATACGCGAGTTCGCGCGAATTGAGCGTCTGGCGCGTTATGGGCCTTTCACACAGGACGCGGTATGCGCGGAACTGCGCTATAAAACCCATTCATTTCAATGGCCTGCGCCGCGCAAGGACGTTTTGTTGCTGCGTCGACCAAAGCGCAAGCGCAGCGGTGCGCATCATTGGCGTGCTCACGCGCACGCCGCGGTCAAAGTTCAAAATAGTTCAACTTTTGCCGCTGCGCTCTGTGATGATTACCAGCGCGGCCAATAGAATCGGGGGATCCAAACAAGCACGGAAATCAAAATGGATGAACGGTTAGTACTGTGTATATATATAATTTGTTTTTTAGTTTCAGGTTTAATGTTTGAATAAATGTTTTATTCTAAAAAAGAGCTGACTTCATGATTCTTGTTTTGATTCAGATATTAAAGTATATCAAATTGCGTTGTATCTGAAGGGCAACGCTGAACCCAGCGGCAAGCGCCGCGCATACCGCGTCCTGTGTGAAAGGCCCATTACCCCTCATTTAAGCCTTGTTTATACTTTCGCCTGGCTCCGCAGCGCGAGTCTCCGCAGACTGCGCGCGCACCTCCCCAAACGGACGAGGCGTTTATACTTGATGCGCTCGCCGTTGTACTATTCTTTGAAACGACAGGGGGCGACTCGAGTAATTGTCCTCTAAACCATCAGGAATCAGCAGTGAGAAGAAGAAAGCTATACACACGTGACAATGTTTATTTTAGTAGACACCACTGTTACCACACTAAAAAAAGAATCGTGTAAAACCCAGTAAACCCTGAGATTATTACTCGTGACAATAAAACAAAATATATGGATATGAGAATGTGTACAATATAAATAAATTAACGATCTCTTACATATTTTCTAATTTCACTAAACATTTCATTGTTTCATGAACATTTTTATTAAACATGGACTTAATTATGTTCATTAAAAATACTTTTTATGCTATTGTATGCTCATTTTTTAAATGTAAGCAACTCATTTAGACGTGCAAACTGGGTGCCGGTGTGGTGAGAAGTTCGAGCTCGGCCAGATTCGGTTCGAAGTCGTTCATCTTCGGATGCGGCGCCGCGCGCGTTGTTACAAAAAATGTCGCGCACACCGCCAGGCGAAATTGGGTCTTGCGAACCCAACGCGCACGACCGCCCACACCGCAATGACGTCACTTTTGCCGCGCGCACCTTCGCGCTCGTGCGGACGCGTCGAGTATAAACCAGGCTTTAAGGCCTCATTATACTTCTGCGTCGGACATACGCCGGAGCCTATACGCCGTAGGCAACGTGTTGGTTTTAATTTATACTTCTGTGTCGTTGTCCGCGTTGACGCGTACCTAGGGAGCGTGTGAAACCCCGAGGGAGGGGTTCTGGCAGACCAATCACAGCGCTTGTGTCCGCGTAGAATTGACGCGTTGTTACATTTTTGGAGAGGTGCACGTCAGGGTACGCCGTAGGGTACGCGCGCTACACACAGCCTACGACGTAGCTACGGCGGCAGTTCGACGCAGAAGCATAAAACAGGCTTTACACTGCACACGTGTGCGGTGCATTACGTCTGCGACAAGGTTTTATTCCGTCCTCCACGCGGTGCCAACTCACACCAGGAGCATTTCAGAAGCGGAGCGACTGGATGCGCGAAACCACGTGATTTGCCTGTCCGACGTGGTTTTTCTTGATTTTTGGGTTTCTACCATACAGTCTATGGTTTCTACCAAGGATATTGGTGTGTAATACGTTTGGGAGTTTGCACAGGGTGTTTATTTTGAATTTGACTATGTTTTTTTAACTTTTATTTTGTATTTCCGGTGCGACTTGGACGCGCGTCCGTCAAAAATAGACTAGGCGCCTATATTTAGCGAAGCGGCGCGGAGCCGTCGCGGCCGGTGTAAACACAAGCATTGACTAGAATGGGCGCGATCAGCTCCGGTAGCCGTGTCGCAGCCGTAATGCGCCGTAATGCTTATTTAATGCTTAAATTAAATGCTTATTTAATGCTTAACGCCGTAATATACTGTACACAGTACATCGTATGCATGTATTTGTGTGTGTTTTCTGATAAATGGTTTATGATTTTGGGTACATTAACCATACAAGCAGGTGCTCTGGACTGATGAGTCAAAGTGTGTTTGTGTAAGTGTGTGTGTGTACATTCATACATGTGTATACACATACATTCATACATGCGTCTCTGTATGTGTGTGTGTGTGTGTGTGTGTGTGTGTGTGTGTGTGTGTGTATATATATATATATATATATATATATATATATATATATATATATATATATATATATATATACAGTGCTATGCATAAGTTTAGACACCCATGCTAAAGTTGACTAAAAAGAGGAATAAAAAATCATCTTTTGGAAATTGAACTTAATGCCTTAATTAAAAAATTAGGAAAAATCCAACCTTTAAGGACACCAATTTTCTTTGTGAATGAATAATGTATCGTAAATAAATAAATGTTCTTCCTTAAAATAGGGTGCATAAGTCTGGACACCCCTATGTTAAATTCCCATAGAGGCAGGCAGATTTTTATTTTTAAAGGCCAGTTACTTCATGGATCCAGGAGGATACTATGCATCCTGATAAAGTTCCCTTGGCCTTTGGAATTAAAATAGCCCCACATCATCACATAGCCTTCACCATACCTAGAGATTGGCATGGTTTTATTTCAGTTAGCCTAATAGCTAGTTTGATTTGCATTGAGAGATGATCTTATGGAAAGTACTCCATGCCAATCTCTGACAGATAACATTTATTTATTTACGATACATTATTCATTCACAAAGAAAATTTGTGTCCTTAAAGGTTGGATTTTTCCCAATTTTTTTTAATTAAGGCATTAAGTTCAATTTGCAAAAGAAGATTTTTTTATTCCTCTTTTTAGTCAACTATAGCATGGGTGTCTAAACTTATGCATAGCACTGTATATATATATATATATATATATATAATATATACACACACACACACACACATATACATACATACAGAGACGCATGTATGAATGTATGTGTATACACATGTATGAATGTACACACACACACACTTACACAAACACACTTTGACTCATCAGTCCAGAGCACGTGCTTGTATGGTTAATGTACCCCAAATCATAATCCATTTATCAGAAAACACACACAAATACATGCATACGATGTACTGTGTACAGTATATATATATATATATATATATATATATATTTATATACTGTATATATATATATATATATATATATATATATATATATATATATATATACACTTACCTAAAGGATTATTAGGAACACCATACTAATACTGTGTTTGACCCCCTTTCGCCTTCAGAACTGCCTTAATTCTACGTGGCATTGATTCAACAAGGTGCTGAAAGCATTCTTTAGAAATGTTGGCCCATATTGATAGGATAGCATCTTGCAGTTGATGGAGATTTGTGGGATGCACATCCAGGGCACGAAGCTCCCGTTCCACCACATCCCAAAGATGCTCTATTGGGTTGAGATCTGGTGACTGTGGGGGCCATTTTAGTACAGTGAACTCATTGTCATGTTCAAGAAACCAATTTGAAATGATTCGAGCTTTGTGACATGGTGCATTATCCTGCTGGAAGTAGCCATCAGAGGATGGGTACATGGTGGTCATAAAGGGATGGACATGGTCAGAAACAATGCTCAGGTAGGCCGTGGCATTTAAACGATGCCCAATTGGCACTAAGGGGCCTAAAGTGTGCCAAGAAAACATCCCCCACACCATTACACCACCACCACCAGCCTGCACAGTGGTAACAAGGCATGATGGATCCATGTTCTCATTCTGTTTACGCCAATTTCTGACTCTACCATCTGAATGTCTCAACAGAAATCGAGACTCATCAGACCAGGTAACATTTTTCCAGTCTTCAACTGTCCAATTTTGGTGAGCTTGTGCAAATTGTAGCCTCTTTTTCCTATTTGTAGTGGAGATGAGTGGTACCCGGTGGGGTCTTCTGCTGTTGTAGCCCATCCGCCTCAAGGTTGTGCGTGTTGTGGCTTCACAAATGCTTTGCTGCATACCTCGGTTGTAACGAGTGGTTATTTCAGTCAAAGTTGCTCTTCTATCAGCTTGAATCAGTCGGCCCATTCTCCTCTGACCTCTAGCATCAACAAGGCATTTTCGCCCACAGGACTGCCGCATACTGGATGTTTTTCCCTTTTCACACCATTCTTTGTAAACCCTAGAAATGGTTGTGCGTGAAAATCCCAGTAACTGAGCAGATTGTGAAATACTCAGACCGGCCCGTCTGGCAACAACAACCATGCCACGCTCAAAATTGCTTAGGCAAGGCAAGGCAAGGCATTTTTATGCAAATTACCTTTCTTTGCCATTCTGACATTCAGTTTGGAGTTCAGGAGATTGTCTTGACCAGGACCACACCCCTAAATGCATTGAAGCAACTGCCATGTGATTGGTTGATTAGATAATTGCATTAATGAGAAATTGAACAGGTGTTCCTAATAATCCTTTAGGTGAGTGTGTATATATATATATATATATATATATATATATATATATATATATATATATACACAGGGTTTTTCCTGGCTCAAAATGAGGCGGAGGTGGTAAAATCCTAATAATGTATTTTAATAATAAGGTAATTAAATTAGTATTTTTCATAGATCATCATATAGCCTTATGTGTTTCCCACATTATTCTTGTGGATGTGCCACATTACGTTTCATGTTTCATTACATCACTGTTTGAAAACACTCGGAATAATTTTTTGTACCTTTATAAAAGGCTTTTTTTTTTTCCTAAATGTTTGCTCCATCTTTCATTTCAAAGTCTTAAATTTGATCAATATATTCAATTAAAATAATAAGACACTAGGCTGTTACCAATCAAATTAAATAATTTACATTGAAAAATTATAACTGTATTAAATGAGATTATTTTAAATATTTTTGAATATTCAAATAAGGAATGTTGAAAAGAATGATATAGGCCTACTTTATGAAACTAAACCGCCAGTAGGAGGCGGCAGGCGACCGTGTTAATGAGCGAGTCATTGAGTCATTCATTCAAACGATTCGTTCAATCGGCTGATTTATTCAGAATGAAGCAGTTTATGAATAGTTAATTGAATCTTTGACTCAACCGATTCGTTCAAAACGCTGAATCATTCAGTGTTGCTGTGAGATCCGCTATGGTTCTGCTGTGATGTTTGGAACTATTTTCGCTGCTGAAACAGAACAAAAAACAGTCATTGCGTCTAAAATTTTAACTATTTGTTTATTGAACTGTTATGAAATCAGTATCTGTTTCAATCTTGATGGCATTCAGGAAAATAGCTCTCTGGTCGTGTATGTTTAAAGTCGGAAATGTTTCCTGCTTATTAAAAAACGGCAGTTTCTTTGCAAAAGGAATAAAAAGCTGTACAAGATCTGACTGAAACAACACTGAACAAGCTCTCTTCACCATTCATGCTAACAAGGAAGACCCAATTTACAACAAAATAAAACACTGGACATTAACTCTTATTTTCTCAGCTCTCCAGAATACTAGATTCTGATTGGCAGATCTCTGCAGTCTTCATCAAATGTTTTAGTATAATGATGATGAACAGTATAAGTGACATATTTCCAACATATTTCCTAAATAGCTGTGCTCTTTCTTCTGGCGTAATATAAATCAGTTAATAATTGTTGAAAACAATCACTTCAGAAGCAAATTCTTGCACCTGTTTATTCTGATAAATAAAACAACTGACTTCTATTAATTTAATACATAGTTATTGCTATTTGTTCAACTACAGAAAAAATGCAATTTAAAACATATTCTGAAAGCTTCTTAAAGTGCTCAAAGGACAGCCCATAATAATTTAATACAGCTTTACGGTAGCAACAATATAATATTTTATTATAGGCTATGCTATGATTATCATATATTTAAAGGGATACTCCACTTTTTTTGGAAATAGGCTCATTTTACAACTCCCCCAGAGTTAAACAGTTGAGTTTTACCGTTTTCGAATCCATTCAGCCGATCTCCGGGTCTGGCGGTACCACTTTTAGCATAGCTTAGCATAGATCATTGAATCGGACAGGACCATTAGCATCTCTCTCAAAAAAATGACCAGAGAGTTTCGATATTTTTCCTATTTAAAACTTGACTCTTCTGTAGTTACATCGTGTACTGAGACCGACGGAAAATGAAAAGTTGCGATTTTCTAGGCTGATATGGCTAGGAACTATACTCTCATTCCTGCGTAATAATCAAGAAACTTTGCTGCCGTACCACGAGTGCAGCAGGCGTAATGATATGACGCAGCGCCTGGAAATAGGCTAACTTCCGTCACCAATCCAGCACCCATTAGTCCTCCTCCGATAACTGTGACATGTTTAATTGCATGTAACGCTGCAGAAGATGAGAGGCTCCTGATGTACTGGCGCGTGATGAATGCCATGGCGGCTGTGTCGATAATGACACTGACGATAGCCAAGCTTCTCAGCGCGTGCACGAGAACTGAAGCAAGGTTGAACTGATCACGTGGTTTCCTCCTCGCGCCTTTTCACATATAATATGGAGTAGTATGAACTGTTGATTTGCCTTTATAATATAAAACTCTTTGACAATGTGTTTAAAGTTCTTGTAAAAAATAATAAAAGTTATTAAACACCAATTTTTTTTACGTTTTATCAAAAAATAGTGCAGTTGTTTACCAAGGAAACAACAGTGTTATGTTTTGGCCATTTTAAGTCAGATTTAGCTCATATTTCAAGAGGCAAATTAAAGGACTGAATCAGATTTTATTTAGTAGTCAGTGATGAAATATGATAGCCTGACGTCGTCATACTCAATTCTAGTCAGAATGTGAGTCTGATACTTTTCCATAGAGATTTGATTATGGGGCGTGTCTCAACCAAACCAGGAAAAAAAAAACCTCTGCACTCAATTGGATAGACCTACAACCAATCAGAGCAACGGAGTAAATGACGCATGTTCTTCATTCATATTTTCAACCAACAAAATGTCGCGGCTCTCTGTTCCTCTTTTAAAATGAATGCGCTGTCGATATAACAGACGCGATGGCGGAATCTACACATGATGTTTCATAAACAAAGTTCGGGAGGAGCACGTACAAATAATCAATCCAATATAAACTTGTCATCAAACAATACCATGTCTAACGTTACCCTATCTATCAGCATGAGGAAGCATATTCACTCTGTAAACTTACCTAACACTCCTTGACAGTTTTTCAGCATCCCTCCACCACCCCGAATCCTCACTCTTGTCTTGTTCTCTCACAACCAGGAATACGGGGGAGCATGGCTACCGAGCCCACAGCCCTCTCCTCGGACAGCACGTCATATACGCATTTATTCTATCGACTTATTTGTGTGAAATCTTATAAACGCATTTATTCTATCTGACTTATTTGTAAATGTGAACTCGTGAAATCTCAATTCTCCAGCAGCAGTCGTCTTTGTTGTAAACTAATTCAAATCAAGCGCTCTTTGGTGACGTGGACGATTACGTTGCATTGCTCATCTGTCCATCATCGTATAAAGCCCGCCCTGACAATTTGATTGGTCCGAACAATTTTTGTTCGGGCATAATAGCTCCTCAACGGAGCGAGTCCAGACCGAACTTCCCGACCAAAAAATATTGTGGGCGGGGTTCGGGCTGGCACCCAGGCTAGAAATATGATAAAATACAAGGCAAATGTTGCTTTTCAGCAGAATATTTTATTGTGCATCATTTCCAATCAATCAGTATTTTCTTGTCACGTTATATAAAAAGTGTGAAAATACTGTTTATATATAGGACGTGCAATTAGCTCTGAAATTAGCCGTAGCAAGACAAAGCTGGCCATTTTATTCCATTATTTTTTTTATATATTTTTTTTATAATTTCCACCACACAATGACATCAGAGCCGATACATCATCTCTAAGATGTGGTGGAAATTACTCTATCCTGGAAATGTTTATGACTTTTAGAAAGAGGTCCACTGTCCATTGTCCATTAGTGAACAAATTAAATAAATTAGCAAGTATTAGTTAAAAAATAAAATAATAATTCTAAGGACTTATTTTCTGGCCTACATCAAACAAATGTTTTGTTTTTACTATAACATTGAACAATGAAATAAAGTGTTTTAAATAATTTTCGACAATAATTCAATAAAATAATAATAACAGTCTTGTAGTACAGTACAGTAATCCAGTAATCATTTTGAAAAATAATCCAGTTCAGTTTGATTAAATTAAGAAATGAATATTTTAAAACAAATGCAATAATAAAACTGAAATATGCTGATATAATACTTATTGGAGGTTATTTCTTGAAATTGTTCAGGCAAATTTTACAAAACATCATACAACTACAAAGCCCTTAGTAGCCTGGTCAACACGATCCACCAGTGCAATTTGCTTCCCAATGATGCCTGTTCAGCGTGCTTTAACACAGACAGTAAATGGGCATGGAGCCAGAGTCAGGCCGAAGCGTCCATGCATGGAGGGAGCAGATTTCCCCTCAGGAAGCCTGAATGTGAAGGCCTGCATTAGGCTGGTGAACATCAGAAACATCTCCATCTTAGCCAGCTGCTCTCCCATGCACACCCTGCGACCTGTGGCATACAGAAACGACTTGTTTAAACATAGTCCTCATCATAAGAGCAGTTGGTAACTTAGGGTACGTTTACACGACAACGATGTACTAAAAACTTTTTTAGCATTTTTCGCGTACAGACGACAGCGTTGTCAAAATGTGAACCACGAAAACGACTAAAAGCGCTGTTGTTACGTCCAGAGCCGGAAGGTTTTGTTTGTGTGTACCCAAGCTGTGCTCTGTTTCTCTCTCTCTCTCTCTCTCTCTCCCTGTCTCTCTTCGTAGGAGAAATCGTTTCCACCTGATCCAATAATCAATGCCCTGCTGTGATTGGATGATGGGAGGGGAAGGAGAGTATTTAAACTGCAACCATCATCAGAGCTGTGTTGGTCTGACTGAAGAATTTAAGAAAAAAAAGGGAGGAGATATTAAAAGAACATCCTCATCTATTGGAAAAAAGAGAAGAAAGAGATCATACAATGGATGTCCCATTTGGAATGACAGCACTAAACCGAGCACTGAGGAGAATGAGACACTACTCCTGGTCAAGATTAAATCAGGTATTATATGACATCTCATGTAAGGGCTATTGGTTACACTTTATTTTAAGGTGTCAGTATTACAGTGTAATTATACATTTAAGTACTGAGTAATAATTAACTACATGTACTTACTATAGGGTTAGGATTAGGATGAGGGTTTGGTTTAGGGTTAATGGAAATCCTTCAAAATCTCTTTGAGTTGAAACAAGGTAGGATAGGAGCACATATTATGTTGGTTCCAGCCCATGTGGGAATTAAAGGGAATGAAGAAGCAGATAAATTAGCCAAGCAAGCAGTAGATGACGAAATGGTAGAAATTGAACTACCGCATAGTACAAGAGAAATAAAATCAGTAATAAAAGAGAAAGTGATTAAAAAGTGGCAACAGTATTGGGATAATGAGACTAAAGGGAGACATTTATATGCAATACAAAAGAAAATCGGAAAAGGTAGAAAGAGTGGGGGAAATAGGAGGGATGAAAATATAATTACAAGATTAAGGATGGGACATACAGGTTTGAATACAGTTCAGGATCGATTCTTTTGTTGAGACAATAACTCCATTTATCCTACACTTTGATATTTGAAACTTTGCAGACCTTTTACATTCACAAACAGCTATATTACACACTATATGAAAGGTAATATATGCAAAACCATAATAGGAGCACTTTAAACGCTAAATATGACTGTTTTTTAGGCTACATTTTGTCATTCGAAAACATACCTATTCCAAATGGAATAAAACAATCTTTCCTGAGAAGCTTGCCCTGTTCATCCAGAAATCGATCTGGATTGAAGTCATCAGGATTTTCCCACACAGTAGGATCCCTGTGTACTGACCAGAGGTTTGGGATGATAACTGTTCCTTTAGGAATAGTGTACCCTCGGAACTCTGGGAAGAGACAAATTTAGCTGAAAAATTAATTAAAACAATTTAACCCTTGTGCATTGTTCAAATCCACTACCCTTTCGTTATGTTCGTGGCTGAAAACAGCCACTACTTTAAACTGCTGTAAAAAAGTATCAGATAAATATTTTTTTTGTTCAATTTTTTTTGCATAAATCTAGCCTCAGTCCTGATCAAAACTACTAAATGTTAAAAAAAAAAAAAAAATCAGGATTTTAACTCTTTAATTGCCAAGTTCATAAATTATGTCACTGATTTGGGGAAAAAACACACACAATGACTTATTTTCAATATAAAATGTGATTGTGGACTGGATTTTTTTTGTTTTACTTTTATCACAGTCTTGGACATGTCAAAGATTAGAAACAACATTGGTTTTGATGCATTGTTAGTTTTTGTGCAGCATCAGATTTGAACTTTTTCTCCCTCATTTACTGTTCGTGGCTGTTTTTGCCCCATTGACTTCCATTATAACCACATTTTTTGATTGCAAAGCCATGACACCATATAATCATGCATTTTTGATTGTTGGTGGTTTTCCCTGTTGGGAAGAGGTAAAATTTGTAATTTTTACTGTTGATAACCAGGTGGCACCATTAACCCTTTAGATAGGCCTGTGCAAAAAAAAGCTTAGTTTCTGGCTTTTACAGTACATGGAGTTATATGGAGTATAATAGCATATTAAAGTGTGTGTGTACATTTTTACAGCAGTTTAAAGTAGTGGCTGTTTTCAGCCACGAACATAACGAAAGGGTAGTGAATTTGCCCACAGTGTACTGTTGAGTTTTTGAAAATTTTCAAAGCATTTTCCCCAAATATGTGTCAAAATAAGATTTGTCACCAAAAATCATTCGGAGAAAGTTATGGCCAAATTAAGACTCAAAAATACCCCATAGTGGATGAAAACATCCCCAACAGCACATAAGGGTTAAAAAACGTATTAACTTTTTATGCGTCTTCTGAAAGTATTTGTACAGTGATAATATTTGTACAACCTTTGGATTTGATGTAAAAAAAATACAGATTTTAAAGGTTAAGGTTGACTATTATCAACCTTTAGGATTATGGCAGAGTTCCATTTGACCGAGTTTAGTTTTATTCATTAATAATTTACTTTGGACAAACATATACAAAAAAACAACACAGAAAAACAAAAGTCCAAATACTTTCAGCTGGGCACTGTATATAAAATATTTAAAAATCTTGGGTGAATCATAATCATAACCAGGTCACATTTCACCCTTAAATCAAATGATAAATGAAATATATATATATATATATGTGTGTGTATATGTGTGTGTGTGTGTGTGTGTATATATATATATATATATGAATATATATTATTATGAATATATATTTCATTTATCATTTGATTTGAGGTGAAATGTGACCTGGTTATGATTGATTCACCCAAGAATTTTCTATATTTTATTTATATATATATATATATATATATATATATATATATATATATATATATATATATATATATATTACTTTTGAGTCTATGTAAATGAAAAAATTTAAATAAAAAATGAATAATAATAATAGCAATAGCAAGTACTACATGAGTAATGTATCACTAACTATTGTTTTTGTAATATGGTAATGATGTTTATAATTGTATCATTTGTTTTGCATTACGGCAATAGCCAATCATTCTTGGTGTTGTGTATAATGTTTCTGCCGCTAAAAATCCGCAGGATCTAATTTCTTATTTCTTTCTTTTTGGTTTCGGGATGAAATATAATCAAGGCACTCAGATGTGCCTCACTTTCTGTATTTTTCTGCCAAAGACCAAAACTCACCAGTGGTTTCGGAGGCCATGTGGGGTATTGACAGAGGAACCACTACAGTCATCCTCTGCACCTCCATAATGGTGGCTTCTGTGTACGGCAAACTCCCCTTATCGGTCAGAGACGGGACCCTCTCGGATCCCACCACGCCATCAATCTCCTGCTGAACTCTCTCTGAGGGGTCACCAGACAAAGAGCTCGTACATTATCAGCCAAACCTTCAGATGTTTGTGAATGACATCACCTTTACCTTGCACATCAGGATACAAGGCCATGTAGAGAATACTCCACAGAACGCTATTTGTGGTGGTATCAGTGCCTGCGATGAAGAGGTCCCCAATGATGTAGAAGAGATCGTCTTCTGAGAACAAGCACTCTTCTGAACTCTCTTCCCTTTGCTTCGCCAGCATCTCCACCAGATACATATCTATGAAATCCCTGGGATTGTCCGGATCCAGCGTGGCCCTGTGCCTCGCTATGATTTTCTTCAGGAAGGCGGTGATGTCGACCTCGGCGCGCCGCAGCTCCTTGAAAACGCCCCAGGGCAGGTAGTAGAGCCAGGGGAACACGTTGATCAGCAGAATGGAGGTGTTGACGCTGATCTCCAGCCCGTGAGACATGAGATCCAGCATGGTGCGGAACTCCTGGTCCTGGTGATGGAAACGCTGGCCCAGACTCAGGGAGGAGATGACGTTGGAGACTGCATTGCTGATGAGAGGAGTGAGGTCGATTCCTGACGGCCCCGCGTTCTCGATGAGGTCCCGCAGTTCTGTTTTGATCATGGTCAGGCCTTCGCTGATGCACGGCTCCAGACTCAGCTTCCCAAAGCCAAAGCTGCGCAGAGAACTGTGACAGAACTTACGGTTCGTCCGCCACAGCGGGCCATAGGGTGCAAACACAATCCCTGCGAACGAAATTCACTTCAAACATACAAAGCTTTGCTTTTTCATATCGAAACGCGATTGTTTTTTTTTAGGAACTATTAAAAAAATGCGAAATTTTTTTTTTTATGATCCCCAATAGGGTGACCAATATTTGGTATTATATAAAGTACATTGAATTGGATTTCTGAAACTAGGCCCGGGTCCTTTGTTCTATTCTATTCTGCTATTTTTTCCTATTCTGTTCTGTTCTATTCTACTGTGACCTATTCTGTTTTGTTTAATTCTATTCTACTTTATTGTTTTATGTTGTTCATTTCATGCTTGTCCTGTTCAGTTCTACTCTGCTCCAGTCTACTTTACAGATCAATTCTATTCAAGCCCAGAAATTATATTTTCTTCTTCTTTGTTCTATTCCATTCTGCCATTTTTTTCTGTTCTGTTGTTCTATTGTATTGTGACCTATTCTGTTTTGTTTACTTTATTGTTTTATGTTGTTCATTTCTCGCTTGTCCTGTTCAGTTCTATTATGTTTTACAGAATTATATCATTATGTTCTATTCTGCTCCAGTCTACTCTATTGATCTATTCTATTAAGGCCCAGATTTGATATTTTCTTTATCTTTGTTCTATTCTATTCTGCTATTTTGTCCTATTCTGTTCTGTTCTATTCTATTGTTAACTATTCTGATTTGTTTAATTCTATTTTACTGTATTGTTTTATGTTGTTCCTTTCTCACTTGTCCTGTTCAGTTCTATTCTGTTTTGAAGAATTATATCACTATGTTCTATTCTACTCCAGTCTACTCTACTGATCTGTTCTATTCTACCATGTTTTATTTTGTTCTATTCTTTTTGGTGACAGTCTCTAATGCCATTCTATTCTGTTCAATTCTGAACAGTTCAATTCAAATCCATTTTATTCTGATCTATTCTATTATTTGTCAATCTCTTCTACTGCTCTATGCTGTTCAATTCTAAATTATTCTATTCTGCTCTAGTCTATTATACTCTGTCCTATTCTAGTTTGCCATGTTTTATTCTGTTCTTTTATATTCTGTCTGTCACTACTGTTTTATTCTGTTAAATTCTAAATCATTCTATTCTGCAGTAGTCTATCATACTCTGTTATATCCGATTACATTCTGCCTTGTTTTATTCTATGTCTCTTCTGCTGTTCTGTTTATTCTAAATGATTCTATTCTATTCTGCTCCAGTCTGTCATACTCTGCTCTATTCTATTCTGCACTGTTTTTTGTTCTGTTCAATTCTGAGACAGTCTCTTCTACTGTTCTATTCATATTATCCTGTTCTGTTCTATTCTACTCTATTGTGTTCTGCTCTAATCTACTGATCTATTATCATGGCATGCGGCAATCATTAACTACGACTGGTTATCTTACCTTTCCTCTTAGTGATAATAGTAACGAGCGGTATATGTGGTCTGTCAGAGAACACCTCCGGATAGTTTAACATCGCGTCCCGGACAACGTCATATCCCGTCAGCACGACCATGAGCTGAGGCCCAACAAAAATGCTGAATATGTTTCCATACAGTTTGGACATCTCGGTAAGTCCAGCCTGAGGTGATAGCGGATTTGAGACCGTCTTTGCAAACTCTTCACGATTCTTTGCAAATCGTTTTAAAATAAACGAAGGCACTAAGAAGCCCCCGAAGTTGCCCACGATGGGCCATGGCTTTGGACCTGGAGGGATGTTCGCGTATCTGTGATGATTCTGGTACTGTTGCAGTACATAGAAAACAAGCACGAACGCAGTGAAACCCACAAGGTTTGCAGGCGAGAACACATACTGCCACAGCAGACCCGGGGAAGCGTCCATGACTCGCTCGCTTTTCAGATCCACTGACTCCTAATACAGACGCATAGTTCCTCCAGATCGATACTTCTTATCTGCTGCTGATCAAACACATTTTCTTCCTGACTGTGCTCTTGGAGCTGCAGCATGGGTTGCGTGTTTTTGTATTTCCCATTGGCTGAGAGGAGCACGCTGAGAGCTGATTGGTGAAACAACCGATGACGAGAACGAATGGGTGGGTTCAAGTGAGGTCACTATCCAATAGAGGAAGCAGACAGAAGTTTCACAAGAGATGATAATCCCTTATTATGGGGTTTCACTTCTTTTGTAAAGGAAAACAATATATATATATATATATATATAATCTCAATAATCATGATAAATAAATACCTTTCTGTAGAGCCTCTACAATAACAGTAAAACTTGAAATAAAAATGCAAAGACAAGTAATTATATTTACAGGTTTAAGCATCCCAATTTGCTGCCTCAATGCAATTTTGAAAGAGATAGTGAGAATTTTATGCAACAAGAAGTACACCAGGTGTTAATGTAGACCATTTATTTTTGTAGGTCTTTATGTTTTTAAGACAGAAAATAAGCATAAAATAAACTAAACTAAAATTGAATTTGCATTTAAAATATAAAATAGCGTATAAAATTAATAAAACCCAGTTTAAACTGACAAACCTGTTTGTCAACATTATGACAAACCTGTTTTAAATAACAATTAAATACAAGGTGGGAAAAAAAACAAGAGGAAAATATGACAACTAAGAAGCATGCACAAACTGATAGATTTGTTTTAATCCATCATTTTACAACACGTCCAGTAGGCCATTTAAAATGCTTACAAAAGTGCTTATTTAAATAGCCACAATGAAGGAACATAAATTAATGTAAAAAAAACAAAAAAACTTTTCAAATATTAAGTTTTACAATTTTTGGTCATCATGAGCTGTTTGGCTCTTTGTTAAATGAGATGTAATTATAAACAATAGCCGAACAGTCTTTGGTCTTTGGTATGGTGTAAACACTGAGATAGCCACAAGCCAAAAACAAAGCATTTCCACGTGGTGGTCGAAGCGTTGTGATATCACATCACTCTTCTCGGCTGCTCTGCACCATGGAATATTTCTTGCAGGGGTTCTTCAAGCAGGCAGGGGGCCATGTGATCGGCCAGCAGAAAGAACAGGGCACTTGGGTCTGGACATTCCTCTCGAAGAAGTTAAACACGGGGTTCCACCAGGTGTGAGTGAGGTAGTTGTTCGGAGAACACTTTAAAGTCTGGTGAAAACAGGAAAATATTATTTCTATTATAATATAAGTCATACTAAGGATATATACAAATTATAGAAACAATAGAAAGAACATTTTTATGCATGTTCATGGTTTTGGTGGCTATGTCAAGAATAAAATAACTAATTTAAGAATTTAAAAATGCAGAATTGTGAGGAAAAAGCCAGAATTGCGCGTTATAAACTCAGAATTGCGAATCATGAACTCAGAATTGTGAGGAAAAAGTCAGAATTGTGAGTTATAAAGTCAGAATTGTGAGGATAAAGTCAGAATTGCAAGTCATAAACTCGGAATTGTGAGGAAAAAGCCAGAATTGCTTGTTATAATCTCAGAATTGTGAGGAAAAAGTCAGAATTGTGAGGATAAAGTCAGAATTGTGAGGAAAAAGCCAGAATTGCTCGTTATAATCTCAGAATTGTGAGGAAAAAGTCAGAATTGTGAGTTATAAAGTCATAATTGTGAGGAAAAAGCATGAATTGCGCGTTATAAACAGAATTGCAAGTCATAGTCATAATTGAGAGGAAAAAGTAATAATTGTGAATTATTAACTCAGAATTGAGAGAATATAGTCAGAATTGCGAGTAATAATGTCAGAATTGAGAGGAAAAAATCTGAATTGCGAGTAATAAAGTCAGAATTGTGAGGAAAAAAAAATCAGAATTGCGAGTAATAAAGTCAGAATTGTGAGAAAAAAAAGTCAGAATTGCAAGTTATAAAGTCAGAATTGTGAGGAAAAAGCCAGAATTGCGAGGAAAAAGAATTGCGAGGCATAAACTCAGAATTGCAAATTAGAAACATAATTGTGAGAATAAAGTCAGAATCGCGAGTTATAAACTCAGAATTTCAAGAAAAAAGTCAGAATTTCAAGAAATAAGTTAGATTTGCGAGTTATAAACTCAGAATTGTGAGAATAAAGTCAGAATTGTGAGTTATAAAGTCAGAATTGTGAGGAAAAAGTCAGAATTGCGAGTTATAAAGTCAGAATTGTGAGAATATAGTCAGAATTGTGAGTAATAAAGTCAGAATTGTGAGGAAAAAGTCAGAATTGCGTGTAATAAAGTCAGAATTGTGAGGAAAAAGTCAGAATTGCGAGTTATAAAGTCAGAATTGTGAGAATATAGTCAGAATTGCGAGTAATAAAGTCAGAATTGTGAGGAAAAAGTCAGAATTGCGAGTTATAAAGTCAGAATTGTGAGAATATAGTCAGACTTGTGAGTTATAAAGTCAGAATTGTGAGGAAAAAGTCAGAATTGTGAGTTATAAACTCAGAATTGTGAGAATAAAGTCAGAATTGCAAGTCATAAACTGAGAATTGTGAGGAAAAAGCCAGAATTGCGCGTTATAATCTCAGCATTGTGAGCGAAAAGTCAGAATTGTGAGTTTTAAAGTCAGAATTGTGAGAATATAGTCAGAATTGTGAGTAATAAAGTCAGAATTGTGAGGAAAAAGTCAGAATTGTGAGGAAAAAGTCAGAATTGTGAGGAAAAAGTCAGAATTGCGTGTAATAAAGTCAGAATTGTGAGGAAAAAGTCAGAATTGCGAGTTATAAAGTCAGAATTGTGAGAATATAGTCAGAATTGCGAGTAATAAAGTCAGAATTGTGAGGAAAAAGTCAGAATTGCGAGTTATAAAGTCAGAATTGTGAGAATATAGTCAGACTTGTGAGTTATAAAGTCAGAATTGTGAGGAAAAAGTCAGAATTGTGAGTTATAAACTCAGAATTGTGAGAATAAAGTCAGAATTGCAAGTCATAAACTGAGAATTGTGAGGAAAAAGCCAGAATTGCGCGTTATAATCTCAGCATTGTGAGCGAAAAGTCAGAATTGTGAGTTTTAAAGTCAGAATTGTGAGAATATAGTCAGAATTGTGAGTAATAAAGTCAGAATTGTGAGGAAAAAGTCAGAATTGCGAGTAATAAAGTCAGAACTGTGAGGAAAAAGTCAGAATTGCGAGTTATAAAGTCAGCATTGTGAAAATAAAGTCAGAATTGTGAGGAAAAAGTCAGAATTGCGAGTTATAAAGTCAGAATTGTGAGGAAAAAGCCAGAATTGTGCATTATAAACTCAGACTTGCGAATCATAAACTCAGAATTGTAAGGAAAAAGTCAGAATTGTGAGGAAAAAGTCAGAATTGCGAGTTATAAACTCAGAATTGTGAGAATAAAGTCAGAATTGCAAGTCATAAACTGAGAATTGTGAGGAAAAAGCCAGAATTGCGCGTTATAATCTCAGCATTGTGAGCGAAAAGTCAGAATTGTGAGTTTTAAAGTCAGAATTGTGAGAATATAGTCAGAATTGTGAGTAATAAAGTCAGAATTGTGAGGAAAAAGTCAGAATTGTGAGGAAAAAGTCAGAATTGTGAGAATATAGTCAGAATTGCGAGTAATAAAGTCAGAAATTGTGAGGAAAAAGTCAAAATTGTGAGGAAAAAGTCAGAATTGCGTGTAATAAAGTCAGAATTGTGAGGAAAAAGTCAGAATTGCGAGTTATAAAGTCAGAATTGTGAGAATATAGTCAGAATTGCGAGTAATAAAGTCAGAATTGTGAGGAAAAAGTCAGAATTGTGAGTTATAAACTCAGAATTGTGAGAATAAAGTCAGAATTGCAAGTCATAAACTGAGAATTGTGAGCAAAAAGCCAGAATTGTGAGGAAAAAGTCAGAATTGTGAGGAAAAAGTCAGAATTGTGAGGAAAAAGTCAGAATTGTGAGAATATAGTCAGAATTGCGAGTAATAAAGTCAGAAATTGTGAGGAAAAAGTCAGAATTGTGAGGAAAAAGTCAGAATTGCGTGTAATAAAGTCAGAATTGTGAGGAAAAAGTCAGAATTGCGAGTTATAAAGTCAGAATTGTGAGAATATAGTCAGAATTGCGAGTAATAAAGTCAGAATTGTGAGGAAAAAGTCAGAATTGCGAGTTATAAAGTCAGAATTGTGAGAATATAGTCAGACTTGTGAGTTATAAAGTCAGAATTGTGAGGAAAAAGTCAGAATTGCAAGTCATAAACTGAGAATTGTGAGGAAAAAGCCAGAATTGCGCGTTATAATCTCAGCATTGTGAGCGAAAAGTCAGAATTGTGAGTTTTAAAGTCAGAATTGTGAGAATATAGTCAGAATTGTGAGTAATAAAGTCAGAATTGTGAGGAAAAAGTCAGAATTGCGAGTAATAAAGTCAGAACTGTGAGGAAAAAGTCAGAATTGCGAGTTATAAAGTCAGAACTGTGAGGAAAAAGTCAGAATTGCGAGTTATAAAGTCAGCATTGTGAAAATAAAGTCAGAATTGTGAGGAAAAAGTCAGAATTGCGAGTTATAAAGTCAGAATTGTGAGGAAAAAGCCAGAATTGTGCATTATAAACTCAGACTTGCGAATCATAAACTCAGAATTGTAAGGAAAAAGTCAGAATTGTGAGGAAAAAGCCAGAATTGTGCGTTATAAACAGAATTGCAAGTCATAAACAGAATTGTGAGGAAAAAGTCAGAATTGCGAGTTATAAAGTCAGAATTGTGAGGAAAAAGCCAGAATTGTGAGTTATAAAGTCAGAATTGTGAGGAAAAAGTCAGAATTGTGAGGAAAAAGTCAGAATTGTGAGGAAAAAGTCAGAATTGTGAGAATATAGTCAGAATTGCGAGTAATAAAGTCAGAAATTGTGAGGAAAAAGTCAGAATTGTGAGGAAAAAGTCAGAATTGTGAGTTATAAACTCAGAATTGTGAGAATAAAGTCAGAATTGCAAGTCATAAACTGAGAATTGTGAGGAAAAAGCCAGAATTGCGCGTTATAATCTCAGCATTGTGAGCGAAAAGTCAGAATTGTGAGTTTTAAAGTCAGAATTGTGAGAATATAGTCAGAATTGTGAGTAATAAAGTCAGAATTGTGAGGAAAAAGTCAGAATTGTGAGGAAAAAGTCAGAATTGTGAGAATATAGTCAGAATTGCGAGTAATAAAGTCAGAAATTGTGAGGAAAAAGTCAAAATTGTGAGGAAAAAGTCAGAATTGCGTGTAATAAAGTCAGAATTGTGAGGAAAAAGTCAGAATTGCGAGTTATAAAGTCAGAATTGTGAGAATATAGTCAGAATTGCGAGTAATAAAGTCAGAATTGTGAGGAAAAAGTCAGAATTGTGAGTTATAAACTCAGAATTGTGAGAATAAAGTCAGAATTGCAAGTCATAAACTGAGAATTGTGAGCAAAAAGCCAGAATTGTGAGGAAAAAGTCAGAATTGTGAGGAAAAAGTCAGAATTGTGAGGAAAAAGTCAGAATTGTGAGAATATAGTCAGAATTGCGAGTAATAAAGTCAGAAATTGTGAGGAAAAAGTCAGAATTGTGAGGAAAAAGTCAGAATTGCGTGTAATAAAGTCAGAATTGTGAGGAAAAAGTCAGAATTGCGAGTTATAAAGTCAGAATTGTGAGAATATAGTCAGAATTGCGAGTAATAAAGTCAGAATTGTGAGGAAAAAGTCAGAATTGCGAGTTATAAAGTCAGAATTGTGAGAATATAGTCAGACTTGTGAGTTATAAAGTCAGAATTGTGAGGAAAAAGTCAGAATTGCAAGTCATAAACTGAGAATTGTGAGGAAAAAGCCAGAATTGCGCGTTATAATCTCAGCATTGTGAGCGAAAAGTCAGAATTGTGAGTTTTAAAGTCAGAATTGTGAGAATATAGTCAGAATTGTGAGTAATAAAGTCAGAATTGTGAGGAAAAAGTCAGAATTGCGAGTAATAAAGTCAGAACTGTGAGGAAAAAGTCAGAATTGCGAGTTATAAAGTCAGAACTGTGAGGAAAAAGTCAGAATTGCGAGTTATAAAGTCAGCATTGTGAAAATAAAGTCAGAATTGTGAGGAAAAAGTCAGAATTGCGAGTTATAAAGTCAGAATTGTGAGGAAAAAGCCAGAATTGTGCATTATAAACTCAGACTTGCGAATCATAAACTCAGAATTGTAAGGAAAAAGTCAGAATTGTGAGGAAAAAGCCAGAATTGTGCGTTATAAACAGAATTGCAAGTCATAAACAGAATTGTGAGGAAAAAGTCAGAATTGCGAGTTATAAAGTCAGAATTGTGAGGAAAAAGCCAGAATTGTGAGTTATAAAGTCAGAATTGTGAGGAAAAAGTCAGAATTGTGAGGAAAAAGTCAGAATTGTGAGAATATAGTCAGAATTGCGAGTAATAAAGTCAGAAATTGTGAGGAAAAAGTCAGAATTGTGAGGAAAAAGTCAGAATTGTGAGTTATAAACTCAGAATTGTGAGAATAAAGTCAGAGTTGCAAGTCATAAACTGAGAATTGTGAGGGAAAAGCCAGAATTGCGAGTTATAAACTCAGCATTGTGAAAATAAAGTCAGAATTGTGAGGAAAAAGTCAGAATTGCGAGTTATAAAGTCAGAATTGTGAGGAAAAAGCCAGAATTGTGCATTATAAACTCAGACTTGCGAATCATAAACTCAGAATTGTAAGGAAAAAGTCAGAATTGTGAGGAAAAAGCCAGAATTGTGCGTTATAAACAGAATTGCAAGTCATAAACAGAATTGTGAGGAAAAAGTCAGAATTGCGAGTTATAAAGTCAGAATTGTGAGGAAAAAGCCAGAATTGTGCGTTATAAACTCAGAATTGCGAATCATAAACTCAGAATTGTGAGGAAAAAGCCAGAATTGCGATGTTATAAAGTCAGAATTGTAAGGAAAAAGTCAGAATTGCGAGTTATAAAGTCAGAATTGTGAGGAAAAAGCCAGAATTGCGAGTAATAAAGGCGGAATTGCGAGTTATAAAGTCAGAATTGTGAGGAAAAAGCCAGAATTGCGAGTAATAAAGGCGGAATTGCGAGTTATAAAGTCAGAATTGTGAGGAAAAAGCCAGAATTGCGAGTTATAAAGTCAGAATTGCGAGTTATAAAGTCAGAATTGTGAGGAAAAAGCCAGAATTGCGAGTTATAAAGTCAGAATTGCGAGTCATAAACAGAATTGTGAGGAAAAAGTCAGAATTGTGAATTATTAACTCAGAATTGTGAGAATATAGTCAGAATTGCGTGCTATAAAGTCAGAATTGTGAGTTATAAATTCAGAATTTCAAGAAAAAAGTTAGATTTGCGAGTTATAAACTCAGATTTGCGAGGAAAAAGTCAGAATTGATCATTTTAAACTCAAAATTGGAAGTTTTAAACTCAGAATTACAAGAGTCAGAGTTGCGAGAAAAGGTCACAATTGTGAGTTATAAACTCTGAGGAAAAAAAGTCAAGAATTGCTAGGAAAAAGTCAGACCTGGGATTTATAAACTCAGAATTGTGAGAAATAAAGTCAGATTTGTGAGATAAAAACTCATAATTGCTAAAAGATAAAAAGTTTTTTTTTATATTCCGTGGCAGAAAAAAGCTTTCATAATGTTTTAGATCCAAAGCAATTCCATCAAAATCAAAGTTATCATTAAAGGACAGAAGCCCTAAATCAACATCAGGACACAGACGTTATTGTGTTTCCGATCTCTCCTGTCAGGATCCAACAAATCACATTTGCATAAACCTCTCGCTGCATTTACATTAATTCATTGATGATTCATCACCACAAATATAATTTCAGAGATATGACAGTTTTGATAACGTAGGCTACTCTGCTCATAACTGAATGGACAAGTGTGATGTGTTTTGATAGTTTGAAAGGATTTTTTCCTGTGTAAAAGATGGAGATTGGCCCAAATCGAATGTGCTGCACTTTACCATCATCAGGGAGTCATTTCTCAAATGCTCGGCCTAATGGATTTTGATATTCTCAGTATACTCTGAGTCATGTAAACACTTTCAGTAAAAGGCTTAGTGCCATTTTGGTGCCTTAGGTTTAATGACCCCCAGAATCTAAATCACTAATTGAGCTGCGAGCATCCTTTGGTTTCAGTTGTCTAATTTGGGTTTGTAGTTTGTAGCCTCTACACGAGGCTGGAGGTCAAACCTAAGGTCAAAGAAATCAACAATATGCAAAACAAAACATACCAAGCTATATATGTGAACTTATTTAGACCCCATGAAATAAAAATGTTGACTTTTATCTTACATTTCAGCTTTGAGTCAAGCTACACTACCATTCAAAAGTATGATTTTTTTTTTAAAGAAAAGAATGTAATACTTTTATTCAGCAAGGATGCATTGAATTGATCAAAAGTGTCAGTAAAGACTTATATAGTTATACAAAATATTTCGATTTCAATACGCTGATTTCACGCAGCCGTTATTTTGAAATCGAAAGCGAGGCTCCGGTGGGAAGAAAACCGGAAGTGTCGCCTTTAATCATAGGAGAGTCGTGAATGCGATGGCGTATTGTGGTGTTTAATGATGCTGTGTCAATTCTAAAACTGTACATACATTTCTTTCATACTTTAGACTATATACAGTGAAATTTATTTATAAATAAAATAATTTTTTTATATATAATTCAGAGAGTAAAAAATGAAGCAGGAATGAACTATATACATATCCTATATTGAATATTATCTTCCAATAGTGTAAATCGCGGCACCAGCTTCAGGTTGGTAGTCCAAGGCATTGTTGTTTATCTGTACTTCCGGGGTTCTTCCCACCGGAGCCTCACTTTCGATTTCAAAATGGCGGCTGCGTGAAATCAGCGTATTAAATGCTGTTCTGACACTAAAGACTGGAGTAATGATGCTGAAAATTCAGCTTTGATCACAGAAATAAATTACATTCTAAAAATATATTCAAATAGAACATTTATTTTAATATTTTGCAAAATATTACTGAATTTACTGTATTTTTGATCAAATAAATGCAACCTTGGTGAGCAGAAGAGACTTATTTTAAAAGCACTTTAAACATCCCCAAACTTTTGAACAGTAGTGTATACGCTAGTGTAAAATATTACCAAAAAATATGAATGACATAATCTGATGCTTATTTTAATCCCTTTGATATCATATGACACACCTGAATTTCCTCTTTTAAGGGTAAACACATATAACCAAAATCCTTATATAATAAAAGCCCTATTCAAGCATTTCTGCTTCTGTTATTTCATATTACTGATATATTTACCTGCAGATTAGCCATAGTGTGATACCAGTAGAACAGTCGTGTGGTGATGAAATATGCCACCACCACGTCCACGCTGTAGTGTTCATGAGCCACCAGGATACACACAACTCCCACAGCAGCCGTTAACCAACACATAAGATGGTACCACCAGAAAGAACGAGGAGAGTCTAAAAAAAGGAGAGAGAATCAGCGATGAATCATAACGGGATGCTGTGCGAATGCTGAACATGCAAAAATGAAAGTGCCTCAAAAAACTGAATCTAGGTCTGTAATCAGCAAACAGCCATTGTATTTGAGCGTCGAAAATCAAGTCTGGCATCTGAGAAAGTGACATACACTCCTTGAGGAAGAGGTACGTGAGCGTGAGAATGACAGTGTGTCCGCTGTACAGGAAGTCTCCACACAGCAGATGGGAACCAGTGATTGATAATCCACCGCCAGAGAGCAACTGCAGAACACGCTGCAGCTTCGCTTGCGAATCTCCGTAGAGCTGAATGAAAGGGTCGGGGAAAGTATGAGTGAAGATACTGAATGTTTAAAGATGAGTGGTTTGTTGACATGAACTCTTTGTAAAGGCTGTGATATTTGTCTCGAGGGAGGCAGAGGATATTACAGATTTAAGAAGCCAAATACCTTCTCTTCTCTTATAATATCCAGGTATAAGATCCTGAGGGGATCATGAGAATGAGGAACAGCTGAGATACTGTTTTAAATTGGCGGTTACCTTTGGGGCGCAGACCATGTGCATGCCAGGCACGGGTAGAGTGGTGACGTACATGGTTATGCATCTGTACATGTACAGTGTGCCCAGAAGGAAGAAATATCGTCTTCCTACAATAGCCCTATATGGAACAGGAAAAAAATAAGTCATTGAATTGATGATTTATTTTAGTTAATAAGTTTTTTTTAAATGTAATATTTATGTGCTATAAAATTGTAACCCAATTATTTACATCAGTTGGACCCTTTTTGGCAGGATGGGGGGTACAAGAGTAAATACGTCCATTTTTCATTAGGAAAATTCCATTTTTAAAAATATAATTATGAAAATTCATCAAGATCAAAAACTAATTTTAATTTTTATGGAAATGTTAATTTTTAGGAAATTTAAGATGTTAATTTAAGGAATTTAAAATGTCAACAGATTTACACACACACACACACACACACACACACACACACACACACACACACACACACACACATATATATATGCTCAAATGTCTAAATGAGGTGTAACCTTATTGTGTGTGTGTGTGTGTGTGTGTGTGTGTGTGTGTGTGTGTGTGTGTGTGTGTGTGTGTGTGTGTGTGTGTGTGTGTGTGTGTGTGTGTGTAGAATTACACTCACACACACACACACACACACACACACACACACTATATATTTATGCTCGAATGTGTAACCCAACTAAATAATATTTTTGTTCCTATATACTTTATATGAGGTTTACCATTTTTACCATTTTTAAATGTCAACTAAAAGTAACTTTGCAACTACATATCAGCTAGGATTCATTAGAGTATTAGTAGACTTTAGTGGACTGTTAGGTTAGGGTTCAGGTTAGTAGAATAAGTTGACATGTAGGTGCAAAGTTACTTATAGTCAGTAGAATTTAAAATGGCATTTGTAATTTTATATACTATATGTATAATGACAATAAAGTCCAAGTTCAAGTAGAATGTCTGTTGGGGAGCATCAAAATAAAGTGTTAGCAGATATTAAACTAACAGTCTACTAAAACTCTAATGAGTGTTAGTTGACATGTAGTTGCAAAGTTACTTATAGTTAGTATCATATCTTAAGTGGACCAACAAAATAAAGTGTTACCTTTAGTTATATAATTAAATATTTTTTGAAGGTTAAGGTCCTTTTACTACTGACCATACAAAAACTTTTTTAAGAGTGTCAAGTCTTATTTTATAATCTTTTTTTTTTGTGTGGAAAGTGCTTGGTTATGATATCTATGAAATTGATTTTCTCAATGCGATATTAATTTACATAACTGTCCTCAAGTTTCACATTTAATTGTCCCTGATCTACATCATCTTAAACATAACCCTGAAAAACCATTACATGCCAGAGTAATCCAAAAGAGCAGATCAATAGACTACGATGTCCTCATCAGTCTAATGTTGAGTGATGCATCTTACTTGTATCTGTGAAAGAGCAACTGAATGGACCATACAGACACCAGAACCATTCCATTGACCTCAGTCACGGTAAACGCCCACTGCACGCGGTCTATATAGTCAAAGAACTTATCCGGCAGGGGTGGGCTGTTCTCCTTGGGTGGTACTCTCTCATGAACCACCGTGATCATAACCGTGGTCAAAACCAGGTTCAAAATGGCATAAAACAAAGCGATGAACGTCTTCCACCATTCTGACGGCAATCGGTTGACCTTTCCTTCAGGCACAGAAATTTTGACATAGTCTCGGTGTCTGACCAGTCCTTTCCTCAAGCCGTTCCGCTTCGCGTCTTCAGCGGTGTGGCTGTGGACGGGGCAAGATGTGCCAGGGGATGGAGCTCCATCTGTTCTGGAAGTGTCAGCGGGGTCCTTGTTTCCTTGGTGGTCTTCTGATGCCATGAGTGCCCACAACTACCCACTAACAACTGACTTCCTGCCAAGACGCTCTCCTGTAAGGCACTGAAGGTTCCTCTCCTCTGCAGTGATAATGAAAGGCCTCTGTTTTCAGCTCTCAAATGATGTGGCAGGAACAGTCTTTTGAAAAAAGAAAACAGAAGTACATTGAATGGACAAGAAGTACATTGTAGACATATATGAAACATTAAAAGTGTTGCGTCATCTAACATGCAATGGCTGTTTTTGACCATGAATACCACAGGGCACACACTTACCCTAAAAGCAAAACTAATGTACTTAATTGACACGATAAAACAAAAGAGTATGTAAAAAAAGAACATATTAATACTTTTAATCAGCAAGGACACATTAAATTGATTAAAAGTGACAATAAAGACATTTATAATGTTACACAAGATTTCGGAATCAAATAAATGCTGTTCTTTTGAACTTTCTATAACAGCAAAACTGTTTTCAACATTGATATTAATAAGAATTGTTTCTTGAGCAGCAAATCATCATATCAGAATGATTTCTGAAGGATCTAGTAATGATGCTGAAAATACAGCTTTACATCACAGGAATAAAATACATTAAGTTGTAATAATATTTCATGTTATTACTCTTTTTATGCATTTTTGATTAAATAAATGCTGTTTAAAAAATGAACGCACACACACACACACACACTAAAAATCACTAAATATTAACAGTTTTATATATGATTAATCAGCTGATTAGCAATTTACTTTCTCAATTTGTTTGAATGGTTTGATTTTAATATACTTTTTTTTTTTTTATGTAAGTCTAGAAATCCGTCATCTATACTGTACGAAACATCATCGCAAAAGCATATCATTTAAAAGCCGAAACATCAGAAACAACTGCAAAATGCTGTCTAGAGAAAAGCCACACGGACTAAAAGTATCCGCGTTCACGTTTGAGTCCAGCTGTGACTTCTCAACCCAGACACAAGAGCACTTCAGGAATGGCCTTTTCTATTTATCCGAAAGCTTTCAGGTCTGAGAACATCTCTGCTCCATCACACCCCAAAGTGCATCTCCAAAACCACAATTACGAAGACATACAATATTTATAAACAACAAACAGAGCTTCAGGAAATACGCAGAAAGAATGATGGATTATGCGACTCACTCAACACGAAGGCATCGATTTCCTCCAAATCAATTTAGGCTATTGTAATTGCATTGGAAATGAGTTCTTATTACAAATCTGCAACATTTGTCCACAGTACAGCAACAAGAGAAAAACACGCATCATCACATCTAATAACTCTTGTACATAACTACATTATGTGAATGCAACAAAAAAAAAAACTAAATCACAGATCAAAACCTATAGCTATATTTCTCTCATTCAGAATCACTTGCCTGTTGTTTCCCGCAGCTCTACACTCCTCCTCTGACAATCTCTCTCAAACTTACATGTTCAGAGGGGCATGTTTTCCCAGTCTCCACCCTGCGCTCTAATAGTGATGCTTGTGGTGGAGACCAGGCAGGGGAAAATCTCTTCCACATGCTCCCAGAGACAGTAAATGTATGGCTTGGCTCCGCGTGCTATTTCCAGCCCTGCCTCCTGCCTCCTGCCTCCAGACCAAGGCTGTATTTTACTCCCAGGGAGCAGCGCTGCCCGGTCGCAAACAAATTGGTAATGATATGTTTCCGAGGCCTGTTGAGCTTTCCCCCTCCCAGCTCACGCGGAGCTTCTATTCAGCATCAAAGGGAAGGACGGAAAAAGCTGAAGAGACCCCGCCCCACACTTAAAAAGATGAGAGAGAGAGAGAGGCTTTTCTTCTAGTGTGCTGACTCCGAGTTGATTAAATGATCCCTTTCAGGCACACTCATCCACTTGCGTTTTTGAACTTGCGTACTTTACTGAATTCGAGCGGCTTGTGAAACATGAAGGATTCAACACTTGTTGTCTGTGTCGTTTGCATAAAGGCCTCTGCTTCATGAATAATGTAAATGCACATATGAATACTACACTAACCTACGCTTCTTGGAATATGTTTTGGATGTGGATTGAAAACCATCAACCTTTAGAAATTACCGTTTCAATTTTAACATTGCGTTACATTGTTAAAAGTTGCAGTTGCCACCTTATGAGTTATTTCTACACTGCAAAAATTAAATAAAACAATGATTATTCAAGCATGTTTTACAAGAAAATCATGTTTTTATCCACCTTCAAAATGTCATGTTTAATTCAGTGCATCTTGCTGTTTCTTTGTAATTATGGCTGAAATTTACAAGCAGTTTCTGACTAAAAATTGTTTCTACTCCAAATGTTTTTCAGTGTGCCTGTTCTGACCCTTAATGTCTTTAGTTGACGTTTTCTAACGTATTCAGTGATATTTTGACTTGAATAAAAACATGATGTTGATGTAGAAACGAACTAATTGTCAGTTTTGAAACCTGATGGAGGTGTGTGTACAGGTTTGGCTATGTAAATCTAGTGAAAAACAAGCCCCTGATTTGCAATGGGGGTTGAATGGGGGTATATATATATACAGTGGGTACGGAAAGTATTCAGACCCCCTTACATTTTTCACTCTTTGTTATATTGCAGCCATTTGCTAAAATCATTTAAGTTCTTTTTTTTTTTTCTCATTATTGTACACACAGCACCCCATATTGACAGAAAAACACAGAATTGTTGACATTTTTGCACATTTATTAAAAAAGAAAAACTGAAATATCACATGGTCCTAAGTATTCAGACCCTTTGCTCAGTATTTAGTAGAAGCACCCTTTTGATCTAATACAGCCATGAGTCTTTTTGGGAAAGATGCAACAAGTTTTTCACACCTGGATTTGGGTATCCTCTGCCATTCCTCCTTGCAGATCCTCTCCAGTTCTGTCAGGTTGGATGGTAAACGTTGGTGGACAGCCATTTTCAGGTCTCTCCAGAGATGCTCAATTGGGTTTAAGTCAGGGCTCTGGCTGGGCCATTCAAGAACAGTCACAGAGTTGTTGTGAAGCCACTCCTTCGTTATTTTAGCTGTGTGCTTAGGGTCATTGTCTTGTTGGAAGGTGAACCTTCGGCCCAGTCTGAGGTCCAGAGCACTCTGGAGAAGGTTTTCGTCCAGGATATCCCTGTACTTGGCCGCATTCATCTTTCCCTCGATTGCAAACAGTCGTCCTGTCCCTGCAGCTGAAAAACACCCCCACAGCATGATGCTGCCACCACCATGCTTCACTGTTGAGACTGTATTGGACAGGTGATGAGCAGTGCCTGGTTCTCTCCACACATACCGCTTAGAATTAAGGCCAAAAAGTTCTATCTTGGTCTCATCAGACCAGAGAATCTTATTTATCACCATCTTGGAGTCCTTCAGGTGTGCTTTCATGTGTCTTGCACTGAGGAGAAGCTTCTGTCGGGCCACTCTGCCATAAAGCCCCGACTGGTGGATGGCTGCAGTGATGGTTGACTTACTACAACTTTCTCCCATCTCCCGACTGCATCTCTGGAGCTCAGCCACAGTGATCTTTGGGTTCTTCTTTACCTCTCTCACCAAGGCTCTTCTCCCCCGATAGCTCAGTTTGGCCGGACGGCCAGCTCTAGGAAGGGTTCTGGTCGTCCCAAACGTCTTCCATTTAAGGATTATGGAGGCCACTGTGCTCTTAGGAACCTTAAGTGCAGCAGAAATGTTTTTGTAACCTTGGCCAGATCTGTGCCTTGCCACAATTCTGTCTCTGAGCTCTTCAGGCAGTTCCTTTGACCTCATGATTCTCATTTGCTCTGACATGCACTGTGAGCTGTAAGGTCTTATATAGACAGGTGTGTGGCTTTCCTAATCAAGTCCAATCAGTATAATCAAACACAGCTGGACTCAAATGAAGGTGTAGAACCATCTCAAGGATGATCAGAAGAAATGGACAGCACCTGAGTTAAATATATGAGTGTCACATCAAAGGGTCTGAATACTTAGGACCATGTGATATTTCAGTTTTTCTTTTTTTAATAAATGTGCAAAAATGTCAACAATTCTGTGTTTTTCTGTCAATATGGGGTGCTGTGTGTACAATAATGAGGAAAAAAAATGAACTTAAATGATTTTAGCAAATGGCTGCAATATAACAAAGAGTGAAAAATGTAAGGGGGTCTGAATACTTTCTGTACCCACTGTATATATTTGCAAACTTTTATGTTAGATGTGATTAATCGATTTGACAGCACTAGTTCTCACTATTTGAAATATGTATACTAGGGTTGGTTTAACATACATCATCACCTCTGAGATGTCTTCCCTGATATAGTGAAACCAACATGTGTGTGTAACCATACAATTATGTTCAGATGTAAATTATGAACTACATACACACCCTTTGAGGGTTTATGGGATGCCTCCTTGGCTGGGCTTAAACCACTGCGCCTCTCCCAAGTGAATTGATAGCTGGATGAGAGAGAGGATGGTTGCAATGTAATGATCTGAGTTATTACATCCTACAAAGAGTGCATGTTTGTAATGTTCAGCAGGTTTCTAAATTTAGATTGTGTTCATTGAATTGGACTGTCAATTGAACATTATGTAACCGGAAAAAGTTACAAATTATCTCTGAATATAATCAAAAAGATCTAGAAACAGGATTATAGAAATTCCATTCAAGTTTATAGTTCACCCAAAAATAGAAATTGTGTCATTGTTTACTCACCCCCAAAGTTATTCCAAACCTGTATGAATGTCTTTCTTCTGCTGAAAACAAAAGAAGGTATTTTGGGATGTCAGTAACCAAACAGCTTTGTACGGCTTCCACAGTATGGAGAAATACTATTGAAGTCAATGGGGCTCATCAACTTTTTGGTACCAGCATTTTTCCAAATATCTTCTTTTGTGTTCAGCAGAAGAAAGACATTCATACATGAGTAACGTAAATGATGACACTTTTTTATTTTGTGTGAACTATCCCGTTCGCAATTATACCAGAATTCCAGCTGTCCTTTCTCTTTTAATCCAAAACCGAATATCAAAGCAATGACAGCATCAAATTAGATGTCATAAACTGTCAGGTTTATAATATAACTCATTTCACGTATTAAAGAAGAAACATTACCTTTTTTCATGTTTAGTGAGCTCTTCCTCTGCAGTGTTTGTTTATCATCTCTCGCGCTCAACGCTCTTCACCGCGACCTTTTTTGACTGATTTGAGGAGATCAAAGAAATCTGTGTGAAAATGCTGATTTGGCTGCAAAAATAAGGACGTAAAGTTAATTTTGAAACTTTGTAAGATTCGTTAAACTAATAAACATCAATTCAATTATTCAATTCTACATGAAAGTGCTACTCGTACTCTTTTTACGTACGAGTTTATAGCCTACTCTTTTCAGTTTTTTTTTTCAAGTGCATCAGTGAAAACAAAAGCAAGATTTTAAACTAGATTAATTACAATATTACAAGTCAAAATGGTATACAAAATGTTTTGCGCTGGCGTGAGGAGCGTACACTCCTGAGCTGGCGTGAGGAGGTAACCATAGCAACAACAACGGTACGATGCTGTGCACGATTACATTGAAAAACAGGAACAGTATTTTTTTTTTTTTTTTTATCATTCAAAACAAGTTTGGAAAAAAATTGTGAACCAAATGACATTTCGCATTTCGAGACTTTGAAACCATGAAACCGCATAGAACCGTAAGGTCACAAAATCAGGTTTTAAAAAAACAAAAACAAGTGTTCTGTAGCGCATTTCTTCTCATACAAATTGAGCACACAAAATATCTATACAAATAATTAATAATAAAATAAAAACACTTCTCGATACACTAGTTTTGAATTGATAATTAAAAATAGTTTTGTGCAGCATACTTTTAACTAAAGTCACTACAAAATAAACATCACATAATTGGTGGTTCATCTTTCCTTTATTTAAACATAATTTACTGGAATAACGCCACGCGATAAAACCTCATTATATGTGAAACAAACGATTGCAACGTTGTTTTAAGCGTTACTTGTTCATTTTCTTTGATTATAAACATCATAAAACAAGTAATATAATATCATCGAATTTAATTCGCCCATCAACTTCCCAAAGAGTTGATGGAACTCAAGCGCGATTGTCGGTTTATAGTCGGACTATTTTTAATGTGACACAAACAGTTCCACATGTGTTTCCTAGTGGTTGTTTTGCTCATTTCAAACACTATTGTGAGTAGGTTCACTTCACATTCTTTCTTCATTTATTTTTTACCTGATTGTACTTTGTAATGTCGTGACGCCACGGAAAACGCAGTCAGATAGCAATCTCACATAGTGACTAGTGACATTTATTGATGTGCTAAACTGAAACATTTATGTGCAATTATTTATTGCACAAAATATACAATTCATGCTGCATAGGAGGCGTTTAGTTATTTATTTGTAGTTATAGAACACGTTATTTATAACTGTGCATCTCTTTGTAACTGTGTTCCAGACATTCACTCTCATATTTAAGTCTTTCACTGGCATTATGCTGCTAAAACATTCATTTGAAACATTTTTAATGAGTCCATCCCTTTATTTCTATTGCAGACTTCATCAAGCCCTCCACTAGACAGTCAGAATGAAGCAAACTGAGGCACAATCAGACAGAGAGAGCCTCTATCTGGAAGTGTCCAGTGTGAACGGAGCCGTGTCTCTCCCCCTGCACTCCTCTATCGTCCTCTTCCTCCTCTCCTACACAGAGTGCTCATCTTTCCACGTCTACCTGGTCACAGATCAAGCAGACATCCTGCCGTCCCTGTCAGGGCTGGTGCCCGGGGGTCTCGCTGTGTCTGAGGTGAGGAGGGACGAGCTGCCACGGCTGGTTAAGATGTGTCGTCTCCCGGCTGCGCTGGAGCCTGATGTTTGCTTTTGCAGAGCTGGGCTAGCTGTCGTACTGAGACACATCATTCAGACCGCATGCCAGCTGATGTCAAGCCGTAGGGATGTGGCGTCCCTCTTGGGCTTCAAGAACACCTGTCTCAAGGCTTGTGCTGAGGTAAGATTACAATTTCAAAAAAGTGCTTAAAATCCCATTGCATAGTCATAACAGGGCTTAAAACGAACCTTTTGCCACACCTGCCAATGGTGACTTGTGAAAATGTACCGGCCATATATATTTTCTACCGTCCATGAAACAGGCAGTGATGACACCAGAATTTTAGATACCAGTGAAAATTCTCTATTCCAATTTCGATACCACAGCTAAAACTACTAGCCTACTAATATAAAAAAAAAAAAAAATATTAAAGACACGTAAACAGTCAGAAATAAAATAAGAACAAAAAACTAATTACAAGTAAATGCACAAATAAATAAAATATAACAGACACAAATGAAATAAACTGCTTTTCAGGTTTTTCATGTAGGTCTGACAGTAGTTTTCAGGTACAGAAATGTAAGTAAAATAACACTGCGTAGTCTTCACTGTATAAATTAAATGATAACTGTTGCCAAAATGCAACCTAGGGTCTTTTTGTGAATCTACCCGAGGAAAACTTTAAAAGCATAATTAGGATGGAAACGCCACTTTTAAGTTTGACCGTATTTTAGTTTTCGGTCAAATTGCCTTTTGAATGGGAGTGCTAGGGGCACTACTATTATAGCATAAAAATCGCTATTTTTAAAACACTAAGAAGGCTCGACACAACATGAAACTTTGCTTGAAGTATCACCAGGGGCTCTACACATGAACTCGAGCATTGACAATATTGTTTGTGTACACAGAGTTTACTAAAAAGAAAGATTTTGAACAACTCACTGCAGCTGTTGTTGTTTCTGGTCATCGGCATTTTGACAGTCAAAAATAGTCGATCTCCGAATGCGAATGAACGGACTCTTAATTTTAGTATGGCTTCTTATATGAGGATCCTTTTTCAAATGTCAATATTGATTTTCACTCACGACAAAACAACAAATTATCCGTGAATTTATATGGAACTAAGCTTTAGGAGCTTTCCATCTTTACTCTTCTCCCTGTTACGCTGCATTCGGAGATCAACTATTTTTGACTGACAAAATGCCGGCGGACACAGCTACAGTGAGTTGTTCAAAATCTTTCTCTTTAGTAAACTCTGTGTACACAAACAATGTTCTCAATGCTCGAGTTCATGTGTAGAGCCTCTGGTGATACTTCGAGCAAAGTTTCATGTTGTGTCGAGCCTTCTTAGTGTTTTAAAAATAGTGATTTTGACTATCATAGTAGTGCCCCTAGCACTCCCATTCAAAAGGCAATTTGACCGAAAACGAAAATACGGTCAATCTTAAAAGTGGCGTTTCCATTCTAATTATGCTTTTAAACGAAAGTTTGCCTCGGGTAGATTAACAAAAAGACCCTAGGTTGCAGTTTGGCGAGAGTTACGCTTTAAACATTCATATTAATGAATCCTTTTTAAAGTTAAAGAAGTTATTCAGTCAAGAGCAGTGAGTGATTATTTTTTGTTTGATTAACATTAAAAACACAGACAACAGCAGGTTTATTAGGCTGCTGTCACTTTAAGAGCGAATGCACAGACCTAGTATACTGATACTGCACACGTGTTTACTTTCTCAACTGTTTGCGTTCACTTAAGACATAACCAACTATGTTTACTAGAATTCTCAAAAATGTTTGCCACGAATTTGTGTAAAAAAATGTCTGCATCTTCTTGCGCTTGAATATTTAAATTGTCAAGGCTTAAGCTTTTGTGACGATGCAGTGTCAACTGTCCCGAGCGTCATTCAAGTTTGTTCACGTTCATGCGTCGTTAGAATTCATAAAAATGTTACTGGGAATGACACCGTTTTATATACTCGGCAACGCAGATTTTTACTCACATTTGGCGCTTGGCGAGTGTTAATTTTAGGCCTTATAAGTGTGAACTAGCTGTGGGGTGACAAGCATGTTGACATGTTTTGACAGGCACGATCACTTAATTTTTGGAGCTCAATTTGACATTTGAGCTCAATGCTTTCAGATAGTAGCGCTATAAGGCATAACAGAGCAAAAACAAGCTTGGGTTGCTCCCCTGATTCTTTTTCTGCTGTCTTTAGAGCCTTAGGCTGTCATCGGGACATGTGTGATGTCTCAAGACAGCGTTTCAGACAAATCTGTCAGATACTAGCGACATTTATGGTTTTAAAATGCCTTAAAGCAACTTTTTTGGGAAGCTTTTGTTGTGTGTCAGTAACCCTACTACAATTTCAAATGTACGCCATGGGTCATATCGCATGTTTGGGATGACCAATAACTATTAAAATATAGTATATTACACTTAAAATGACTAAAACCTACACTTTTAGTCAGAAGTCTGGAATACTTAAGGTTTTTTTTTTTTTATGTTTATGAAAGAAGTCTCTTATGCTAACCAGGGCTGCATTTATTTGATCAAAAATACAGTTAAAACTGTGAAATATTATTACAATTTAAAATCTCTGTTTTCTCTGAATATATTATAAAATCGAGGCAAATCCTGTGATTCAAAGCTGAATTTTCAGCATCATTACTCCAGCCTTAAGTGTCACATGATCCTTCGGAAATCATTTTAATATGCTGATTTGACACTTATCTGAAAATTGGAAACTGTTGTTTTTATTTCCCAGGATTCTTTGATGAATAGAGAATATAGAGAATAGATGAATATTTGAAAATGCTAACAGCATTAGTTGAAAAATACAAATAATACGCTGTGAATGTCGTTACTGTCACTTTTGATAAGTTGAATGCATCCTTGTTTACTGTCCAGCACTAATTTTATTGACTATCGACCATAGCATAAAAATAATGATCATTCCTAGTTTGCTTAATTACATGAAACTCTGGACAACCATCCAAATAAGTAATGGATCGTACATCACATTTACCAACTGTCATTTGCTCCTCAGGTGAGTCAGTGGACTAGATTGTGTGAGCTGGACATTCCCTCTGCAGTGGAGGAACACTTACGAAACCCTGAAGACCAGATGTGTCGACTTCCTGCTGCGATCCTGAACTTAGAGAAGAGGTTAGGGGAACCCGTCAAGGTCCACAATGACGACAAGATTCGCAGACAGAAGCTCCAGCAGCAGAAGAAGAGTGATTCTCAACCAAAAGGCCCCAGCACAGAGAGCGAATCCCACCCGGGAGTCGAGCTCAGTGCTGCTCTGGCGAAGCTCTCTGCGGTCGCGGTTCCTCCTCCCTCCACCAGAGAGAGCTCTGACATCAGGAAAGTCAAGAGCACAGACCTTCCAGAGCTGGAGCACATGTTTGCAGAAGGGCTGTATTTCACCCTCACCGATGTCGTCCTGCTGCCCTGCATCCATCAATACCTGGTAAAACAAAACAAATCGAACATCGTTTTTATCTCATTACGTGTAAATCACTGTTCCTCACAAACAGAGCCATTCATTCATTTGTTTGTGCAGTAGAGTAGACCATTGAGGCTCACAGGTGCTTTCAAGTTATATCAAACACAAGTCTCCCATGACTCTGACTTCTCCTACTTCAAGTTGATTTCCTCAGCCCTGCATTACATAAGGCCGGTAGTTTCTATTTCAATTGGGAGTGTGAATTAGATTCATTGCAGTGTGATGTCCCTGAACTCGTTCACTCTCAGAGCTTGCCTCAGTCTGACGCCAGCATTCGCTCGACTATTACTCATCAGTGGCGTTTGGTTTATAAAGGCCTCTTCACAACATGAATTATAACTGTGCACTTTTAAAAATCAAGGTTCTTTATTGGCGTCGATGGTTCCATGATGGAATCTTTCCACTCCACAAAAGGTTCTTTATAGTGGAATTTAGTTTTCTCGATTATTAAAATGTTCTTTAAACTAAGAAAAAGATTGTTCTTTTAAGAACTGTTCACTGAAATGTTCTTTAGGGAACCCAAAATGGTTCTTCTATGGCACTTTATTTGTAATGGTCTGTTAGATAAACAGTGCATTAGCGTCTGATGGAGGTGTGCACACTAATAAAATAAAGTGCTAGATGACATTACCGCAGTTATGTTTTATGCCGCATTAAGTGCTCAAGCTCTTTAAGATCTGTTCCTAGTAGGAACAATAATTATGACTTCTTATTCTGTGCGAATAGAAAGAGGAACTATGTTGTTGGAATCCCTTTCAGAGTGATTTTTTTTTTTATATACAGCTGGTGACAACCAATCAGAATCCATCCTGGCAGACTCTGATATTGAATCTTTAATGACAGACCTAACTCTTAGCTATAAGGTTATTGATTAATGGTATACGCTTGAAGTCATCAGTCGTCACATGAGTTCAGCTTATTTTTTAAATACCGGTAATCATGTTTGACAGTGGAATTTCTGGTGAAAAATTGCATTACCCATGATTCTCTCCACCAATCAGAGAATAGAAAGCCACAAATGGTGTTGATTCAGCTTAACTTGGAATCTGTAATATTCCTTTAATGAATGTTATTTACTATTTTTCATTATTCACATTTTAATTAGTGATGCATGCATTATGGACAAGAATGATACCTCAATGTATTCCTCCACACACACACACACACACACAAAAAAACTTTGCAGTGATATCTAGGGAGCAGACACCCTGCTGCGTCTTTGCGGTGAAGTTTGTGTACGTCTGTCATCCCTTTCTCTTGCTCTCTTGCTCTTTTCTTTCTCCTCTGATGATCATTGTTCATTCTTCTCTCTCTCTGCTCCTGTCATTCTCTCGCTCTCGGCTCTCTGTGGTCAGCGGCGCATCGGTGCCTCCTAGTTTCACACTCCGTCTAGCATGTCTCCCTCCTTCTGTCCTCCTCATCCCTTTCTCCCCGTCTTTCCTCTGCGGCGCGATGATAGCTGGAGCTGATCTCGGTTCAGTGGACACGGCACTCTGATGGGTTACTTAAGTCACAGCATCTCGCTGTCAGTGTGCATTTTTTTAATATGCATTTGCGCTGTTTCCGAAAATTCCTCGGCAGCACAACATACACACAGAGCCTCCACTGTCTCGCCTATTTGCCATAACGATTGCACATTTGTTTTCTGAAATGTGACCTCAGTTTTTACTCTTAAACTTTGATAAATGGCTTTTGTTTTGTTTGTCAATGTCAAGATTCATCAGGCTCAAATTGTGAAAGAATGGTGGGAGGGAGCATGAAGAATCTTGCTTTTGTTTTGATGTTATTTCCATCAAGAGGTGCATGAAAAGCTACACACTCCATCAATTAGGGTTAGAAGAACTGTTGCCAAATATATAACATGCTAGAAACATAATAATCACTGCAATAATGATCCAATCATAGACATTTGCCTATTTAAATCCAAACAGCAACCTTTTTTTTTTTTGGGCTGGGCAGTGTATATGTGTGTGTGTGTGTGTGTGTGTGTGTGTGTGTGTGTGTGTGTGTGTGTGTGTGTGTGTGTGTGTGTGTGTGTGTGTATATATATATATATTACATTTTACATTTCATTTAATTATTTAACATACGCTTTTATCCAAATGAGAACAATAGAAACAAACCAACAATACAATTGTGCAACAATATGCAAGTGAATATGTATGTGTGTGTGAATTATATATGTGTGTTTGTGTGTATATGTATGTGTGTAAATATTTAGATAATATCTATATATTACATTTTTAGACCAATTAAAAAATATAATGACAATTAGGCATATGTAACTTCCATATCTCTTAACTCTGTAACTAATCTCACTGTAATAAATAATGATCCATTCCAGGTATATATATATATATATATATATATATATATATATTAAACCAGCTTACATTTAAAGTCAAACAAATACTACCATGATGTATAAATATTTAGCAATTTAAATAATATCATTTTTCTTTTGCACTGCAATAAAGAGAATCTGTGGGGAAAATGTGCTCGATAGTCATACATTTTTGTTATATTTTTTTCCATATATCAATTTTATACACAGACATATGAGGCATTATAAGTATAAGTATAAATTATAAGTATCATGTCTTTGATTAAACCATTCTAGATCTCCATCCAAAAGCACACCCCCTCCACCCTATCCCATCTGCCCTTGCTGCTGAGATGGTACCAGCGTGTGCAGGAGCTCCCCAGCGTACTGAGGGCCGCAAAGGATTGTGGGATGGCCCTCTTCAGTCTCAGCTCGGTCGACCCTTACCCTCCTCAGCCAGAGGCCCCACGATCCGGTGGAGCAGAGCAGGACGGCCCCAAACTTAAGCAAGAGCCCTTCATCGGGGGCCCGAGGCCAACTCTCACCAAACTGCAGGTAATTGAATTTCACTCGCTCTATTTTTCTCCCGCTCTCTTGCTCTTTTATTTTATTCTCCTCATTTCTCTTTCCCTAACTCTTCCCTCGCGCAGAAGGAGATTACACATGCCACGCACAGAAGCGCTTCTCTTTGCCACTTCACTAAACCTGTCAGAGGCGAACTCACATAATCCCTAAACAGCGATCTGCTCTCAATACGTTCAGTGCTGCGCTCTCGTCCCTTTACGGCAGCCCTGTGTGTCACTGCGGGCCTGAACCGTGATGATAAAGGATTTATGCACTCCAGCGAGGCAGAACAGCAGCCGCACTGACTCGCTCTTAACTGATGGGACTCCCTGCCACTTGATACTTTAAGGAGGCTGGTATTACGTGGCTGTCTGACTTCGACAAGCACTGCGAGTTCTTTCAGCTGTTAGTCTGACATTCATTAGTTGTGGTAAAGACTATGTAGAGGGATATAACAGAGAAACTTCAATATACAATCAAATCCTAATCCATAAATCAAAGAAACATTCATGAGCTTTATTTAAAAAGAAATGAATTGTGATCAATTGTGACTAACCTAATTTCAGGCTTAAAGCCAGTGGTTCCCAAACTTTTTAGAGTGGCGTACCCCTGAGGAATTTAACATCTTTCTACGTACACCCTGTCTTCCACTTAGACTGCAGTGACACCTTTTCTATTAAGGGACAATATTTTTCCCCTTAAATAGATTTTCCAGTGCATTTTTACCTTTATTTATATATATAAATATACCTTTATAAATAAATAAATAATGTTTTAAATAAAAATATGCAATAGAGAAATATGAAATAATGGTAAACACGAAGTGATACTTTAAAAAAAAAAACTAAATACGCCACTAGGTGGCAGTAAGTCACTGTCTTAATGAGTGAGCCATTGAGTCATAAATGGGTCATTGAATCATTGACTCTTCGTTCAAAGCTGCAGATGTGTTCATGAAACACAGTTCTGCGGTGGTTTTAGTTGGAACTATTATTTAGTTGCAAAATAGAGCAAACAATAATGTTTTTTAAATGTACATCACTTAATATTACCCTTTTGTCTCTTTAACTGTTGTATAAAATCAATATCACATTTGCAATTGTGTGGATATTTGGGAAAAATTACATTCTTTCTCATAATATATTATCAACATATAACTCACAGAGGGCATTTTTCTGTATCGAAGAGAGTTTGAGTCTTAAATCGATCACAGTCTGTGTCTTTATTTGTTCTTCATGCTAGTACGTGCTAAAACCCCACTTTTACAAAGGTACATTGTCGAGAACGGCAGTAATGTAGCTAGATTTATTGCAGGATACTCTGCAGACCGCCTATCATACACGCTGCTTGTGTGGAATGGATACTGTCAGTTTTGAATGCAAAAGATGAGGTAATTTGATTGGATGTCACATGCTTGAGCTTTTACGGCATTTTGCCTGCTAGAAATACATGCTCGGTTTTAATGCTATTTTAAGGTGGGGTAGAATTAAATGAACGGGAAAACTCAGCATTTTGTTCGCGGACCCCCTCTGTCACCTCACGTGCCGACATTTTTGCTTCATTAAAAATAAGGTATTAAATGAGACAAGAAATTTTGCAGTTATTCTCACTTTTGCAGACCATAAACTGTGGTTAATATCTTTTTAAACAGTACCATTGCTAATATGTTCACAGTTTAAAATAAAGCCACTGTGGTGAGTGGCAACTACAAATGCCAAAATTTGATAAATTATATAGTAATTTTTCCCCACTTAATTTTCCACAGTAGTATTTGTATACACTACCGTTCAAAAGTTTGGGGTCAGTAAATAAATAATACTTTAAATAAATGAATCCTTTTATTCAGTAAGGTTGCATTAAATTGATCAAAAGTGACAGTAAATGCTTACATTGTTGCAAAAACATTCTGCAGCTGTTTAACTGTTTTCAACACAGTTGTTTTAATCTTAGCAGGAAAAAATAGAAAACTGTTTTACTGATCAAATAAATGTTGCCTTCAGAAGAAATCATTTCAAAAGCATTAAAAATCTTACTGACCCCAAACTTTTAGTAGTGTAAATATTAGGCTTTGTTCAGAAAGAAGACTTACATTACTGAAAATATATCAGGTGAAGTATATAGATTGATTGATTTTATTTGAAGTAGAGAAAAATTAAATGAGTTTCATATTTTAGTCCATCATTTTATTATAAAAAGAAGTAACAGTTTAATTTATCATCATTTGTCTTTAGGAATCCTACACACCACAGGTTTTTTACAATATTAATAATGATGTATTATAACAAAACTGAAAGAAACGATTCTTTTCTCACAGTTCACCTAATTCCAATTCACTCTTTTCACAAACAGAAGATTAGTTTTTCAAACACATTTGTCCTGAAAGGTGGGCTAACGTTTAACCACAAGTGTAAGATGGAGTTTGTCCTTAAACAAAAAGAACTATAGTGACCCTATACCAAGCCAGTCAAGCATCTAGACGTGTGTGTGTGAAACATTTAACTATATTAACCAGGGTAAGGGGCCTTTTTTCTTGTGCAACAAGAAAAACTAGTAGAAAGTCAGTTTTTGGACATATATGATGCCAAAGTGGTTTTCTTTGATTATGGTAAAATAAGTATACGTTGACATTTAAAAATCTATGCATGTATTTACATTGTCACAAAATAATAAAACAATTGATATTTCTTTAAAACAAAGATTAAAGAAATGTCAATCAAATTCAGTGACTTTTTTTTTTTTTAATTGTTGATTTAGTGTTCAAATTGGTTTGGGGCCACTATATCAAAATGTTTGGTATTACCAACGTTTCTATACCATGGTACCGCCAGCATACTTTTTAAGGGCTGTTACTGATGTCCCTCTCTACTTGCAGACCCCCCTGTTTCCTCACCTTTCCAGATAATAATGCACCCTTAAGAGGCTGTATTACATGGACGGCTCAGCTTGTGGCATCATCATAACTGTCCTGATGAGTGCTGTTTTTCCTCCCTGGAGGAACCGCTGTTTCGTTCCATAACCTCCTGCACATAGTCTTCTGCCTGCTTATTCAATTTCCCACCACTTCCATAGCAGTCCTGCTGATTTACCCAGCATCTAAACGGCCCACAAACTCTAACAACACTTCATCCCCGGCGCAGAAATCTGCCGATAATGAGTAAAGAGCCCGCAGTGGTCTCATACACTTCTGGCGTACGACTCCCGCAGGAGAGACAAACAGAGTAACAATGCTGGGTCTCTATACTGTCTGCCCCGGACCACAATGCTGAAGTCGAGTCCCCAGCAGGTGATAAAAAAACACACAGCTGCCGTCTAGTTTTCAGGCCTGCTGCAGAACTTCCAGCTTTTTATGTGTGTGCTTGGTGTTTTCCACCTCTGGCATTCAGATACTATAAATCAGATATTTCCCGTCACGCTAGTGGATATCAATTTGGTGTGTGTCAATGAGTTGGAGCTCAGCAGGCTCTCTTAATGCATAGCAGTCCACTGGGATTTTCCAGGCTGCGTGCTTTCTGCTTTAGGTCTGCTCTGCAGCTGTTGCTGGTGGCTCATTGCTTTAGACAGAGCAAATGACATTTTCATTCACGGAGCCAAACCTTCTGTCCAGCCTGGATTTGTAATGCCAGAGCAGCAAACATAGATGCACCGTCACAATAGCTACTGTTTAACAAGCAGAACCAGACTTGTTCTAAATCAGTGACCGAGAGCATCTCAGGAGCTTAATTTGGTGGTTTGAGAGATTTGATACGGTTTTACTCAATTTAGTCACTGCTAAAGAGTGTCATTAGGCTGATTATCAGATTAACTATTTGAAGTCTGTTTTGATATATATCGTGGTTGTGGATTTCAGCATGTCTGGAAGGCTGTGTTGACCAATTAGAAGTCAGGATGGGAACTATCCATTTTAGAATCTTGTTTTGTTTCAGGTATTACACAATGTTGGATGTATATTTAACTTTTAAACGTATTTCATTAAGTTTTATAATGTTAATATGCAGAATTTAACTACCAGAATCAGTTTTTTTTACTTAAAATGTACTGATAGCCACCATAAAATGACAGGTATACAATAGAAAGTCACATGGTGAATCTGAGTTCATTGCAAGTGCACAGGGGTCATACACACCATCAGGTAAAAAATAACAAGAAACAAAACTACTTAAAATTAAATCGTGTGTGATGTCACACAGGGACTTCTCGGAATGCCATTTTACTGTTATTCACTGTAAGTTATATCGTAAAGTTTTTGTGTTAATGCAATGTTAAACCATTAACTCTAATATGGTAAAGTAACTTAAAGTCAATCATTTATTTTAAATCTACAGTGTTTTCTCTTCAGACAAAGTGCATGAGTCATATGGACTAGGCTACAACTTTTGTATGCTTCTATGTATATACTTAACTTTTCCTTTAGTTTCTTATTGTTTGTACATTTTGTTAAGCAAAAAGTCTTTCCTAGAGGTTTTAACACCAATCTGACACTGTCTTCACTCCGTTCCACATGAGTTTGTTTGGTCATGCAGGTTAATTTAATTCTAAATGGGTGACTAACCTTATCTCATCAAACTGGTGAAAACTTGTTTGTACTAAAAAAGTACCCTATGAAATCCCCCAACACAACACCATATATTTTCCCTGTGTTCTCTAGCATTGCGTGTATTAGTACTTGGTTTGCATCTTATATTCTCAATGAGGAATAATTCTCATAGCACACTTCTTACCCATTCTTGTAGGTCTCTTTGATGATTAAGTACCAACTAGAAAAATGTCAAATCAATTACAGGACTTCAACCTTTAAAGTAGTTTGTAAAGTGGGTTGAACTGCTCTGTAACGGGTTCCTGATTTAATTAGCACCTTGTCTCAGGCGTTCTGAGGAAGTGTGAGGAGTGGTCATGCTGTTGCCTGGAGGCTTCTGTCGGGAGTTTATGGTTTAACCTGTGCTTATGTGTTCTTGTGTCCTGCAGGAAAATGGGATAGACGCTGTTTACACCGCTCACCCTTGCCCGTCATGGACGGTTGATTGGGAGAGCCTACCAATGGCCGTCAACCCCACTGAAGGTAAACTCGGCTGTATTTTCCAAACAAGTGGAACACAACCCTATACTCTTACCATACCAATAGTGATAAGCATCTTTTTGATTAATGTAATATCGAAATATTTGTGTAGAACCATTTTGGTAGTAATGCATTCGAAGCATTTTGCAATCCCATTTCCCCTTTCCTTCCGCATTCTGTCCTTGTCTCTATATTCTACGTGTTAGTAAAACCTTGTCATTTGTATAATTTCCATCAGCCAATCCTGTAAGGATGTTGAGAATTGTTTTCCGGCTCTCTAGTGAAGCATTTAAAATTGTAACCCACTATGCTTGACAAGTAATATACTTGTCAAATAAATAACCAAGGAAGTGCTGCTATAGTGTTTTCTTGATTTAATTTTCAACTGTTGCTGCTTCACACAGTGACTACGAAGGAACTGGCTTTGATATGATTTCAGCTATTGATGAAGCGACAGCTTTATGTCTATGATTGATGGGCATCAACTTAGCATATAATAAGCAATCTAAAATCAGTTACGGACACTTTATCTCTTATCTCCAGGCATTGCTTTGCCTTTTTGGAAGAAAATGTACGCTATACCTGTAGAAATGCGTTTCTGAGCAGAGATTGTGGTTCGTGGTTGTCCTGTGTCATGAGCTCCCCGCAGCCGTGTTCTGGAGTCTTAACTAGCTCTAACAGCAGGCAGCTGTTTTTCACCAGGAATGAGCGAGATGCCAATCAACTTGCACAGACCGACGAGTGAGCTCCGTGGAGAGACAGAAATCCAGTTCGTTTCAAAATCCAGTCTGGAAACAATCCTCATCGACCCACGCCCCTGAGAGAATAATTTACTTAAGTCGAAAAACTACATATATTTTCTGTTGGTAAGAAAGAAACAAAAAATAAATACAAGGGATTTCAGAGTTTGTGCTCAAGAAATGTAGTACTTAACTTTATGCTTCAGTAGAACTGGGTTTGACAGCTCTCAAAATTGCATTACATAGAAGAGAGCAGCATGAACATTCTTCAAATAGTCTTCTTTTTCTTCCATGGATGAATGGAAATACAGGTTTGGAATGATATAAGTGTAAAAAAAAAAGACAAATTTCTGAATGTTTTAGTCCATATAGCAGATTCAATGTACTGTAAGTACAAAGTAACTCTTTTTTGCTGCACAGGCCAAGGTCATGATTTTTAGTCTCTCTCAAAATAAAAACTGATTCATCTTCCATTTGCCTTCTAAGATTGCTTATTATTTGAGGCTTTTAGGAGATTTTTCCATTCAGCGCAGTCTGTAGTGAACTTCCATAGCTCTGTTCACATTTGCATCAAACTATGTTTCAGAGATGAACTCTCAAATGACTATAAATGATTGTCTGCAACGTGCCTTGAAGACACAAAAATATATTCCCTGGACATTTTAGATGGTTCTTGAGTCACGTTGCCTCTTTTCTGCTGATTTTCTAGTGTTTTAATGCAGGGCCCTTCAGAGAAAACAGTTCTGAGAACAAGTCACACATGTAGATGAACCCCCACATGCAAAAGTATGTTACTTTTATTTGGTACCATGTTTTTCTTTTACTACAGCAGCTCTGTCTTTCAGCATGCGCCCACACACGCTTCACCGTAATGTCTTTTCAAGTGCTGAATCCATGTGCAGCAACAGAGAGAAGGTGTAAGAACAGAGAGGCCTGTGTATGTCCTGCTGTTTGTTATGAATCCTCTATCGCTTCAGCGCTCCACTAATCGCTCCTGTCGTCTTTCAACATTCAGGTAACCCGTAGAGTGAAGACAAGCTCTGTTGTTATGAGATTGTCATAGTCTGCAACTGTTGGAGAAACTGTATCAACAGTCTGCCTGCGCCACCCAAAGCTCTGACTCTTGAATTGTTGCATCCTAACTTTTAAACCAGATTACTCAAGCAGACATTTATGTCTAGTCAGCAGATCCTGCCTTCCTACACAAAGGAAAAAAACATTTCCTCAGTTTTTAGTGTTAGCCAGTAGAGCTTCTGACTAGAAGATGGTGTAGGAGTGCCTCAAGGCACTGTGTTGGGCCACTCCACATTGTTGGACTAAACATAGTTTTTAAATGTTCTCACTATGTGTGTGGTGATAACCCCAAGTTTTCACTGAGCATTCAGAGTCTCTTCTGGGACATATCTGCTTCTCTTGTAATATTTTTACATGCATTTAGTTGTTTCAGGGTGCGTTAGAGTCGATGACTGCGTCATTGGATAAGATGTTAGTACGTGGGCACATCTATAGAGGAGCTGTCGTATGGACAAGATTACAGAGTCCTGTTTCATTTGGGAGATTGGCTTCGCCACTAGAGTCTTTAGAAATTTGACACGCTTCGTTCCTAAAAAGACAGCGATATGAATTTATTGGCCGTTTTCTTTGGGAGCCATTTTAGCTAAATATTTAGACGTTTGTTAGACTACCGCAACTACCACCCACATTTTGCGAGCCACCTCCACAGTGCTGATAAATATTGTTTTAAATCGAGGGCAGTCTGTGGGAGGATTGCTTCGCCAGGGTGTCTATTATGCAGTTTGTCGAGAGCAGGAGAGAGAACTAGGCGCTGTCACCACTACAGAGCAGAGAGAAACCCCACCTGGGAAACGTGGTTGGCAGTGGTGCCTTGAATATGAATCCATTTTCACTGTCAACACCAGCCCTGTTGAGCATTAAGAGACTTCACTGTGTTTATGTGGGAAGGGGCCATTTACATGGGAGGCGCATTCCGGACGCATCTGCCTGTTTTGGCAACTACTTGTCTGAAATGCTTCGCCTCTAGACAGTTTATGGCCTAGGAGGAGGGAAGTTCAACAGCCTACAGAACTTTCAAAGATGCATTATTGCTCAGTCACATGATTGAATGACTTAGAAATGACTTCTAAACCCTCATAGACACATGCTGCTTCGTCTCAAGAACCAGAATGTGACTGTTGGCAAACGTTCGGTCCATACTATGTTTTAGACCAGAAGACCAGCTGTGATGTTAGGACGGATAAATCTGAAATCAATAATACCTCAGTAAGACGTCGGCATGCAACCCTTTTGCAACCTTGCAAACGTGTCTTTGTTTCTTGATGACTCAAAATAACCATTGCACCCTGATTCATGGAAACTGTAGAACTTAGCCTGTTAAATTTCAACATGTTATTGCCATTTTAATGTGCAATTTGCTTTAGACAGTCTGTGGCAGTGCAGTCTGAGGTAGAGATTACACGCTGCTTCACCCATTAGTGCTCACTTCAGTGGCTTGGCTGTATTAACACGTTTAGAAGCATTGTGAAGAATTATTGTGGCTTGGCTTATACCTGAATTTGTCAGTGTTGTTGTTCCCACTTCTCAAATTACTATTCACCATTCAGAGTTGAATTGAAAAAGCCTTTTAATTTCCAGTTCAGCTCCTGAATTAGAATTTAGGCAGCAAACATGATACAGAATTGTAATTGGAATGTAGAATTAAAATAACTTGAAATATATGTAACTATTTTTGAACTGAATGTTTGTCGACAAAGCCTTTATTGAAAATAAGTTTTAAATTGTAGGCCTTACTGACAACAATGGATTGACTTTTTTTTTTTTTATGACACCTATGGTATATACATTTAGCCTGGGTGCCAGCCCGAACCCCGCCCACAAATTTTTTTGGTCGGGAAGTTCGGTCTGGACTCGCTCCGTTGAGGAGCTATTATGCCCGAACAAAAATTGTTCGGACCAATCAAATTGTCAGGGCGGGCTTTATACGATGATGGACAGATGAGCAACGGTAACGTAATCATCCACGTCACCAAAGAGCGCTTGATTTGAATTAGTTTACAACAAAGACGACTGCTGCTGGAGAATTGAGATTTCACGAGTTCACATTTACAAATAAGTCAGATAGAATAAATGCGTATATAAGATTTCACACAAATAAGTCGATAGAATAAATGCGTATATGACGTGCTGTCCGAGGAGAGGGCTGTGGGCTCGGTAGCCATACTCCCCCGTATTCCTGGTTGTGAGAGAACAAGACAAGAGTGAGGATTCGGGGTGGTGGAGGGATGCTGAAAAACTGTCAAGGAGTGTTAGGTAAGTTGACAGAGTGAATATGCTTCCTCATGCTGATAGATAGGGTAACGTTAGACATGGTATTGTTTGATGACAAGTTGATTGGATTGATTATTTGTACGTGCTCCTCCCGAACTTTGTTTATTAAAAATCATGTGTAGATTCCGCCATCGCGTCTGTTATAGAAGATATTCACAGCGCATTCATTTTAAAAGAGGAACAGAGAGCCGCGACATTTTGTTGGTTGAAAATATGAATGAAGAACATGCGTCATTTACTCCGTTGCTCTGATTGGTTGTAGGTCTATCCAATTGAGTGCAGAGGTTTTTTTTTTTCCTGGTTCGGTTGAGACACACCCCATAATCAAATCTCTATGGAGCAGTCTCAGACTCACATTCTGACTAGAATCTGAGTATGACGACGTCAGGCTAATATACATTTGTATTTAGGTTATATATCTCATTACCTGTTTTTAGTATTCAAATTTTTTTTTACAATTACAATCCTTCCTGTCATTCAAATTCAACTTCCTGTGAATTGAAAGGGAGACAATTCTTCGATTCTGACAATTTTCTGGATTAACCAGATAATTGTAGACGAAAGTCCCACTTTTCCCCCCATACATGTGCCAGCTACAAATGGCACACACTTCCAGGAGCCGATATTTTTTATTCAGTTTGATTAATTGAGCCTCAATTTCTTCAGTTAGATTGGTTCACTTAATCAATACCAATTGAATGTTGCTGTCAAAGCTGGCTTTCAGTTTTGTTGGTCCCAACTGGAGATTCATCAGCACTTTCTCAACTTGGTAGCTGTTCCAATATAGCCTGCACTCTAGAGAGCTTTAAACGAGTTTTACTAATTGATGAAATGTTTGAGTCATGAATTTGAGTGCAATACAGCAGTCCTTTTTATTTGCAAAATGCCACCTAATGAATATTCATGCCACTTTCTTAACATGGTAATGTTATTTTTCTCATTATGTGAAGAATGTTTTTTTTGGGGGGGGGTTTGTCCTATATTTACACAGTCTATTCTTCTGTAGTGCTTGGGTGCCAATGGTTAATTGAATTTATGCTGGTATTATAATTTACAGCCTGGTTACATTTGTGAAATAAGCATCTCTTCCGCTCTCTTCTCAGCCTTTAGATTGTCCTAGTTAATTTTCATGCTGTGTTATTCTGTTGTCATTCTGAATAATACTTTGGATCAGGCCACAAAGAACCGTAAATTACAAGTAGTATTTTCATTTTTTTCCCCGCCCCTCTCATTTATCTCTCTCTTTTTTTATATTTTCACTGTATCTTCTTTTCTTCCCTTTCAAGTTCTCATTTCATACGCAACATCTATGGTTAACCGTCATCCTTCAGATGCTGACCTCCACCTGTAACTCCTGTCTAGCTGTCAAATTTGTTTTTTCTTGAATGTCGTCTTGGGTATACTAGATTCCTGCTCTCTGTTGAATGGCTGTCAGGGATTTTTATTATGCACCATTTGGCATGAAGACTCAATTAGGAGTTTACTTTTGAGTTAATTTGAGTGTGTTTAGAAGAACACTTGGAGTCACGTTTAAAATTCCTCTTGCTTTCTCACCTCTTTTTTTCTGCTAAAGATGTAGTGTTAAACTGCAAAACACCTTATTATCACCTAGCCCTTGTAAGGGGCTGTGAGGAGTTTTATCAAAACTCATTTGAGTTAGTGATCTGATCTATTAGGGGTGGGAATCTTTTACCATCTCACGATTCGATTCGATTCCGATTCTTGAGGCCACAATTCGATTCAAAATCGATTTTCGATTCAAAAAGATTTTCGATTCAAAACAATTCGATTTTATTCATAATGATTTCTAATCAGGTTTCTGATCATGATCTACTCTTATCTGCTTTGCTATACAGAATGACAAACGGAGACATTAAAGTGTCTTTTTCACATTTATTAAGTTCAATTCTCAGGGAAGTGCCTTTTATCAAAAACAGTGAAATTTTTTTTTTACTTGGTACTTTTAAAGCAAAGTATTTATGATGACCCATAACGAACTTACTTCCAATACTTCCTATATTAATTTTATTAATAAAACAAATGGAAGTGATTTGGCAAGTCAACTGTAGGTTACATTTGCCAGCATATGTCCCAACATTGCTGAGAACCAACAGGAAAATAAATGTGTGCTTGTACTAGCAGCATACTTGTAGTAAATTAATACAAACTTCAGCATATTCTGAATCTCTAGCATAGTAGCATTTAATAATAGACTTCTAAACAACATCCTCTTGTTATTTCCAATGAGCAATATAATCCTTCAGACAAAAAAAAACATTTTGCTGTAGCAAATTCACAAACAGTTTTCGTTCAAAAATATAGAATTATGTAACTTACCAGAAGCTATCATAACGTATAATGCTTGTGGACTTATGCATATTCTGAATAATTAGTAACATACAAAGTCGCTCTTGACCTATACACAACTAAATAATAAAGAGTTATGACTTGAAATGTTTGCTGTATACCACAATCAAAAACAGCTTATACAAAGAAAGTGAATGAACATCTGCAGAGAGTAACTTACAGTCAAAATGTAACTTTTTGTGACTGGCATTGCACATTTGGCGCTCAGCCATCATGCGTCCGTTATGTGCGCGTCTCTGTTATGTGCACGCCACAAACTGTCCGCGCACGTGCACGTCCGCTTCAGAGTTCCGCCTTTTGCGTTCCGTCAATGTTACGTTATTAGAATTTTTTTTTTTTTTAGAAAATCGATTTTTGACATTTGCGAATCGATTCAGAATCGTCCACGTCCCGAATCGCGATTCATCTAAGAATCGATTTTTTCCCCCACCCCTATGATCTATGGTGCGGATGGAGTTATTTGGTTTTAGCAATATGTAAGTGATGTGATGTTTTTTTTTTCTGAACTGATAAAAAAGGCTGAGGAAATTGAAGCATCTTTTGCTTGCATACTGGGCTTTTTGGCCACATTTGTGTCCTTTTTTCCAATGCTAAGCCTTCAACTGCTGACATGTCTTGAGTGGTGCGATATAGGCCTCATTATGTTTAAAAGAACGGTGAAAAGCCAATGCCAGCCTCCTTGTTTACCAAACATAGTTATTGAATTGACAGGATGTCGGAATCTTCCACTTTTCCTTTCTTCCTAACACAAACCTGACAACCCAAGTGATGACTGCCTCAATCTTTTAGAGGGCCTTTTTTTTAGTGCTATCTACCACTGCTTACATTTATCTTGGATATTTACAGACGTATCACAGTTAGTGAGTTGCGCACCATTTCTGTTTTGTCTACAATGCAGGTGCAAAAAGATGGATGTAGTTCATTCTTGGAATGTGCTGAGTGTAGTTGTTGCCTTCAGGTGTGACAGCTATTTCCTGGAGTTCAAACATCAGTCAACGTCATTTCAGAGAGCCAGTGCTTCACATGAAGTTCTCTGTTGAATGATAAAGTGATGTTAAAGGCAAGATAGACACATCAGTTACGGTTCCTCTGGATTTATTTTTTCCTAGATCACACTTTGAACAAAACTTTGTGTCAAGGTAAGAGAGACTTTTATATGGTAGGGTTTATGGGACAAAGATGAAATGAAACCAAAATGCATCTAGTGAATTTACTTTTGTATCATTGAAGGTGTCTCATCACCTCTGACAGGCACGTCTTCATAGGGCGGTCAGCCCCCGACACGTCTGTTTTTCCAACACCCGCCCTTCCTCGCAACTCAAGTGTGAATTTGAAACTCTTGGGTATGGTGAAGCTGTTAGACAAACAGAACAACTATTGTACACATCGCTGTGGAACAATGTAATCTCTGACGTGTTGTTTGAATGTGGTGTAAGGGTGGTGTTTGGTTTCACTGGCTGTATTTACATTTCTCCAGACTAGGCATGTGTATGTTTTGGCGGCGTCTTTGTCCGACATGAACCCACATACTGAAGGTACGCATGAGGACATCAGTGTTATCATAGCTGCGTTGGATTGGGTGTTAAATACTATTTATTTCCTGTGGAAGTAATGTAGAGTGTGTTGAAGTATAGGGGTGTATGGGTGTTCCCAACTAAATGGCTTTGCCATAACTCTTACCTGAAACCTAGCTTTTAAAGCAGCGTTACTTAAATTGACCATTTAGTTACTCTATAATTGCACCACTGAATATTGTTGCAATGTGATTCTTTTATAAGTGTTTAATAATGAAAAATCATCTAGGATATTTCAAGTGTTTGAACTAGAATGTAAATAAGGTTTACATTTTAAAACTTGAAAACAAATTTTTTAAGTTAATCTGTGCTTTTGTAAAATATGGATTTTTAAAAAAAAAAATTGACAATAGATGTAGTAGTTATGCTCTACTTAATCTTGCTTTTTTATCTGAAATTTAGCATTTGAGAGATTCAATCTGCCTGGATAATTTTGAGGTTAAATGCTCTTATTTCTTTGTCATTGGATAATAGTGATTTGTGAATTTAATGAACGGTGAATATTAAACTTTTAATGTCTGCATGTTAATGGCAGATTTGTGGATACAGTAATTATTTTAGTTGTGTATGGTAACAAATAATGTCTTTATTTTTAAATGCAAAGTGAGACCCTTCGGGTAAGATGTTCCCATAATTGGGAGTTATTATTTAATAATTCAATGAATTAGATTCCCTGAATTAGGTTCAAACATTTTCATTGTTTATCATAACCTATAGGCCAGTTAAATGAGTCCAAATGCATAATCTATTTTACTATGATAGTTCTTCAATTAAAAATACAGGCCAATAATTGATTCATAGAATCATAGTGTAATTCAGACTGGGATAATTTTTTTTAACCAAATTTAGCTGAAAAGGCACACTTTTCTTAAGAGCAACGTACTATATTTCCCTGTATCAAGAATGAACCGAAAGTTACCTAAGATAAAAGTATCGTGCATAAATGTAAAATGTTTAAAAGTGTGTCATTCCAGCTGATATAACCAACGGTAAGAGAAAAATTGGAAGGGGAAGTTCTGCAGTTGTTTGTAAAAAAAAAAAAATGTTTTCATTACAACTGAAAAGCCTGAGTCTAAAACTTGGTATTGAATACATTTGGGGGAAATGTGAGATTTTTAGCCACACAGCTATCAGTAAAGAGTCCCATGTGGCTCGGAAGCCGCAGGATGAGTTCCTGGGCTCCAGCGTCTATAAAGATTCTCTGGTTTCTTTCACAGACAGAGATCATTTCCCAGGCCTCTCTTAAATCCTGACTTAAAGCCAGGCTCCTCTGTACCCGTAGTTTCTTGCTCGTCTTTCTGTGAGAGTAAAACATTTTTCGATTGGATGGTTCCTGTCAGAACTGGAACCATTCTGGCTGAACGCACATAAATCCCAGCAGGCTTTTGATGATTCATGCTTCTGCATCTAGCTACCCAGGTGGGTCGCTCTTTTGGACGTCTTTGTCAAATTAGGAGACAGTCCTTGTCTTGACGGTTCAGTTGTGCACAGTGAAATAAAGGTGCAAAGTCTTCTGGAGAGAATGTAAGGTTGCACAAATCACTTCGTATTTTCTTTTCGCGCCGCCTAATGCCTGTTCTGCCGTGGATTTTTTGCTTCACTAATAAACCGAAGAGCTACTTGAATCTCTTAACTATGTCTGCTCCTTGACAGCATACCTACAGTTCCTGGAGATGGGTCTCCTTTTTCTAACTGGTCTTCTCTCTTCGTCTTTGTAAGAATGAGATGCACACGTCCATCAAACACAAGGAGATCCATCATAGCTGGTGAAAGCTGCCGCGGGACTTTTAGAAGTATGCACTTGTGACCTTTCCCAAGCAACTATCCCGAGTGGAGATGTCAAAAGCTGTAGACAAGGGAAAAGTCCATTCAATAATTTTCAAAGCTTTCCAAAAACAGATTGGGCACTTGCAAACTACTGTAATATAAAGAAATGTGTGATTTTTAAATGTTGCTTGTTAAAATCTTATTTTATAAGAATATACGCTAAGTCTGACTGACCATCAATGGAGAAAGATAATGGTCTACTTGCGACAGCAAACCGCAAACGCCAACTGGATCATACTAACCAGACCTCGATCTCTTCCAAGAGGCTGTTTTCCCCTTTTCACAACATTTTCTTGTAAGAGTGATGTATAAATTGTGTTGTGGGGGAAAATAAGACATTTTATACATCTTTTAGCCCAAAAGCAATTTGAGGTTGAGATTTCGCAGTTATCTTGGCTCTCTTCAGAAACTATGCAGTGATTTTGGTTTGCCCTTTGGTCAGGGAACATCATGTAAGGATGTGAAAACGCATTATTTTCAGAATCGCTGCTATGAATGATCAGAACGAAGAGGGACTATTGATTATTTCAAAAAAAAAATTTTCCCTCTGAAAGTTCCTTACTGAAGGCCAAATTGGCATATAAGTGAGTTCTGTAAAAATGTTATCTTCTCTTTGTTCAGTCTCTTTTTACGGTGCCTCTGCCTGTTCGTTTACAATAAACAATGTTTGCAATTTTAATTGGTCAGCATCAGGTGTGTTATATTGAGTCCTCCTCTCCTGTATCTGCATTTGGAATTGATCATAGGAACTTTGTCTTTGTAAATGTCTCAGCACGTCATATGTGGCTAACAAACCTGAACATGTACATTTCTGATAGAATTTAGTACTGTGGTCCATACTTCAACCAAGTCAAATACCTTTTACAATGCATTATTTACTGAAAAGAAAAGGTTGGTTTATTAGATGTAGACTTCTTAGCTTAGTAACACTTTAACTAGATTTAATAAATATCAATTATATTCATTTATTACATGACTCCATGGCAGTGGTTCAGAACTTTTTTGACTCCAAGCCCACTGTATAACAAGACAATATCTGAAGGCAACCCATTATTACAAGACAATATTCGAAGGCCTTGTATTACTTGCACTATATAAAAATTCCAGAAGTTTCAAAAACTGAAATTTCCAGTTCAACATTTAAAGGTTTATATAAGGTAAATAAATTAATGGTAGAAGTAAATATATTTTACTTATTTATTTATTTACCTATTTACTTATATAATTATTCATTTATTTACTCACTCACAAATAGTAATGTTCTATCAAATATTTCACACTTGCATAATGTAACGGTGGCTGTAAAAATCGCACATTGAGTATTAACTAGAATAATCTTTAATCAGGAATACATTGGAAACGCAAACATAAACGATAACCAACAAAGGACTAAACTGAACAGAGTAGGAGATAATCAGGAACTAAATAAGATGCAGCTGATGATGATTAATCACAGAAACAAACAGGAACATAATCAGAAACCAAGGAAACTGAAACTAAACAGATCAGGGAAACAGGAACTAAAGGAAACAGAACAGAATATCAAAATAAGAGTCCAATTACCTCCTTTTTCAAGACTGTGCGAGCCCTGACTCTAAAATCTAAACGTTTTTGAGGTAACAAATTAGAAATATGTCAATTTACATCTTAATTTTTAGCTTAATTTGTTAGCAATTTAAAGAGATCACTATTAGTATAAAACACTGGTTGGTTTAGGGACAATTGGGCCCATCTTGCTTTGTCTGAGACCTTCAAGAATGTTCTGGAACTCATGTTTCAACAAAGGCTCTTCACGGGCATCAACTTTGTTTACATTGTGATCTCTGAGATATTGTCCTCTGAGGTGCAGAGCATTGCTGATGGATGACTGATAAGAGATCTTCAGCATATAGAGCGAGGCGAGAGTTTTGAATAGATATGCTCTGCAGGACAAACCTTCTCTCACTTATCCTTCAGGCTTTTAATGCAGGTTACCTTTTGTTTGTTTTATTGCTCTGGTTTTTGTGTAAATTCTGTGCTCCTGTGAGGACAGACTGACCTGTGGCGGTTCCAGTGGGGGACGATCTGAAGTGTTTTGGATGGAAAACAAAAGCAGACAGTGCTGTACGTGTGAAGAATACACATTGATTCTAATTGCTAGTTGTCACTGTGAGAATGAACAAGGCTCTGGATTCATTTATTACCCTTTTTTATGTCATTGCCCTTCCACAAAAAGCTCACAAGTCAATAACGGGTTGCACTAATCAAGCTGCCATCTTTACTAATGAGTTTCCCTATATTGGTTAACCTCAGAGTCACTTCATAGAAGCGTCTTTAAGCTTCCGTTGGCTGCCGTCTACTTCCACCACCACAGCCTTCCCACACAATCCGCGTGGGCTCCCTGGGAACGTGAGCTCAGCCAGATGGGCCGCACTAGCGCCACCGCTCATGCTTTATTATGGACGCAATACAGCTGTTGTTTTTCTCTCTCAGCAAATGTGTCTGTCTCCAAACGAGAGCTCAGGGCTGGGGAGAGATTGCCGGCTGTGCATCGCTCTTCCAGTTTCCTCTGAACAATGTAATCGTGGAGGCGCAGACCTTTAGTTTTTCAGAAAACAACCTTCCTGTCATACTTTATGTGTATGTTCTCTTTGAAATCACAAAGAGGTCGTTAAAAAGCCGTTAGATGGTTCAGTTGAAAATGTCTCTGCATTTGTGGAAAATGACCCTCAGGCTGCATATGCATTCAATAACTAATGCTCAATTTTGTTTCATATTTTTCAAGAGTACATTACAAGGATAATACCATATGTTTTTGTCATGTGCTAGTGTTCAAAAGTTTGGGTTTAAGATTTTTTAAAATGTTTTTGAAAGAAGTCTCTTCTGCCCACCAAGGCTGCATTTATTTGATAAAATACAGTAAATATAATAATATTGTGAAATAATATTGTTACAATTTAAAATGTCTTCTATTCGAATATATTGCCAGCAGCCATATCACCCTGTAGCCCAAGACTGGTTGCCTACTGAAGCTAAGCAGGGCTGAGCCTGGTTAGTACCTGGATGGGAGACTCCTGGTAAAAACCAGGTTGCTGCTGGAAGAGGTGTTAGTGAGGCCAGTAGGGGGCGCTCACCCTGTGGTCTGTGTGGGTCCTAACGCCCCAGTGTAGTGACGGGGACACAATACTGTCAAAAGAGCATCATCTTTCGGATGAGACGTTAAACCGCGGTCCTGACTCTCTGTGGTCATTAAAAATCCCAGGATGTCTTTTGAAAGAGTAGGGGTGTAACCCTGACATCCTGGCCAAATTTGCCCAGTGGCCCCTGTCCATCATGGCCTCCTAATCATCCCCATATACTGATTGGCTTCATCACTGTCTCCTCTCCACCAATAAGCTGGTGTGTGGTAGGCGTTCTGGCGCAATATGGCTGCCGTCGCATCATCCAAGTGGATGCTGCACATTGGTGGTAGTTGAGGAGATTCCCCCCTTCCATATGTAAAGCGCTATATAAATGTAATGAATTATTATTATTATTATATTTTAAAATGTTATTTATTCCTGTGAATCAAAGCAGAATTTTCAGCATCATTACTCCAGTCTTCAGTCACATGATCCTTCAGAAATCATTCTAATATGATGATTTGTCATAACTGCCTATTCTGGGTCATTCTACACCTTTCTTCTCAAACATATAAACGGTATATCAGTGAAACACGGTACCGCCACAGTACTTTGTGTACAGGTTGTGGTGTTATTTTCACAAACATTCATTTCAAACAGACTTCTTTCATTTGAAGTGTCATGGTTTGTGTTTTAATGCAGATGTTTGTGTGGTTAATCTCTTATATAGGCTTAATATAACATTGAACCTTGTCGTGATGTCTGTCTGAAATGTCTCGCATACACGCTTGATGTGGATAATTCAAATACGGTTTTCAAACTCTTGCTTGCCTACTTTGAGAATTAACCTTGTACATGTTTGACCTGAATGTGTCAGTGTTTGTAAAGTAGAAGTGGATATTTTTAGCTATGAAGTTCAGCAGTCAAAAATGCAATTGATACAAATTTGACCCGTTTCTAACCTCTGCATGGCTCTGTTATTTTTCCATCTGGCAGCGTTCTGTCTTAAGCTCATATTTCACTGTGTTTTGCACCACTACATCCAAAACAAGAACCAAACATGTATTTCTTAAATGGGGAAAATCGTTGAATGAGCTTAAGTCTTTGAGGTTTGGCTCGGTTCCTTCAGAGAGTACAAATATGTACACTGTACATTGAAGCAAAGAAAGTGAACGCATTTGCTTTTAATGGATTTATATAGAAGCCAGAATGTGAGCATAATGTGGCTTATTTTCAAATCCTCACAATTGTTTAATGCTTTTAGGTTGTTGTTGTTCCCTGAAAATGATCCCTTTCTTATTTGTATGTTACAGTATGAACAAACATCATATATTAAAGAGTGAAAAACTACCTTTACAAAAAGTGCTGCAGAAGCACAAGTGGTGCTTTAAGTTGTAATACGTACTTTGAGATGCATGGCCTACCAAAAAGGTTCTTGCTTTTCAGTTTATCAAAGGTAACAGTGGGAAGTAATGGTGGGCGGCATGACTACAGTTACATGATCACAAATGTTTTTTATCCCTTCTAACTGTGACTTGAGGTCACGGATTTTGGCCTTTAATCCGTAAACTCTCTAAGTGTTTTGTTCCTGCTCCAGATTGCTCACTGAAGCTGTGACTGTGAATTGTTAGCAGAAAAAAACAACCTTGAGGATGTCCTCATGAACAATTCTTGCTTAAATACCTTCATTCAGGCCTCTCCTCATCTTGTAAGCACAGATGTAGCCACTTGAATATGCTATTCTGATTGTCCACTTGAGAGGCCGGTTTTCTTCTGCTTTTGTGTCTACCGTAGAAGTTCTCCCTCCCCTGCTTTACACGTTGCAGCAGAAAGAAAGGAAATTGAGGTTTGGATTGCTGGAAAATATTCTCCCCTTGGTTTACTGTTTGGAAGCCTATTGCTTGGACGCCATGAGCCTCTTGTAAGCCGAGTTATGATGAAAAGAGAGTCCCTGTTTTTCATTTTCCCGTCCTCCATTCTGTCGATTTTTGAAAAAGCTAGTTCAGTGGGAACATTTCACATTCCAGGAATTTGCTGTTCTGAATCACATATTGATATGCACTCTTTAAGTGAAAACTCCTCCTGACACCAAACTTTTGACCGGTAAAGAAATGTTTGCTTTTATACAGCAAGAATGCATTAAATTGATAAAAATGACAGTAAATACATGTATAATGGTAATTATATTTTTTTTAAAAATCCTATAATCCTAAAATTTCTATCAGTCAAAAAATCCTTACATTTATAACATTTTCCACAAAAATATTAAGCAGGACAACTGTTTCCAAGATTGATAATAATCAGAAATGTTTCTTGAGCATCAAATCATCATATTAGAATGACTTCTGAAGGATCATGATGACTAGAGTAATGATGCTGAAAATTCAGCTTTGATCACAGAATAAATTACATTTTAAAATATATTCAAATAAAAAAGTTATTTTAAATTGCAACATTTCACCATAGTACTGTTTTACTGTATTTTTGGTCAAATAAATAAAGCCTTGGTGAGAGAGAGATTTCTTTCAAAAACATGTGCATTGATGCATTGTACAAGCATTGATGCAATCAGATTTATGTTTTCCTATTATATTATCTTCTCCTACACTCTTAAAAATATAGGCTCTTTATTGGCATCTGTCTTTTCCTGAAGAACATTTAATATCTATGGAATCTTTCCATTCCACAAGAGGTTCTTCACAGTGGAAAAACAGTTCTTCTTCTTCAGATTAATGAAATGTTCTTCACACTAATGGCGCTTTTCCACTACACAGTACCAGCTCGCCTCGGCTCGGCTCGACTCGACTCGACTCGACTCGACTCGGCTCTGTTTGGTTTTCCACTGTGTAAAAGTTGTACCTGTACCTGCTTCCAGGTACTTTTTTTCGTACCACCTCCGGCGAGGTTCTAAGCGGGCTGAGGCGATACTAAAATGTGACGTGAAAACACGGCAGACTGCTGATTGGTCAGAGAGAATCGTCACTATTCACTGCGTCATCATTGCACGCGCCAGACGGAGTATCCTGAATAAAAAACAGCAAAAACAAAAACATCCAAAAACAGCATACACTCGATTTCCTCCTTTGCCCTGTGTGTGTGTGGTAGCGGGTGTGTCTCGCGCGTCTCGCGTAAAAGATTAAGTCATGGCAGTTTCCTGCGGCGTCGCTATGACGTCCAGGTACTATTGTGGAGGTACTATCTGCAATGGAAAACGGAGCGAAAAGCGAGCCGAGCCGAGCTGAGTCGAGGCGAGTCGAGTCGAGTCGAGCTGGTACTGGTAATGGAAAAGCGCCATAAGAAAAGTTGTTCTTTTAGGAACTGTTCACTGAAAGGTACTTTGGGGAACCCAAAATGGTTCCTCTCTTCCATTACTGTGAAAAACTATTTTTAAAAGAGTGTATCAGCATTGGATTGTAAGGTAGCCATCTATAATCATCTCTATTCCAGTAAATATAAAGTTCAGTACATCACTATACGTTATGATATTGTTAGTGATGAGAATTGATGTAGGTGGAGCCCACGTCATTGTGAATCACAGGTGACCATACTGAGAAATGTCAGTTTATTGAAACAACCTGTTTCTTCATTAATTGAACTGTGGGAAATCATATGAAAGGCCACATAAACAAGGATCTAAAGTATTGTGAAAAAGCAATATCATGAGAAAAATAATTGCAATATTGATATGTGATTTTATCAGTAGAGCTCAGGATATTTTCTTATTTGTTTCATCTTTTTCTTCTCCAACAAATCTCACTTGCTTCTCAAATCATCAGTCTCTCCACTATCACAATCTCTGTTTGTCTCAAAGGACCGCAGGGTGTTTTGGACCAAACCTGGGTATCTTTGGTAAATTAAAAACTCTGCCTGATCAATATATCTCATTATTCTATGAAAGTCGTCTGGTTTTTCCACCAACACTCTCAGGACCAGAATCATCTGTCTGCAGAAAACATCTTTTGTAGGAATTTCCCCACTCAGTATTTTAGAGTTGTTTTAATAGTATTACCAGTCACTTTTTGGTGACACCTCCATGTGTTAGGTAGGTACATGTGTATTTATGTTTGTTAGTTTTATTTTATTTAACTTGCTTGCATTATTTGCATTTACTTGTTTGCATGCTTATCTGCTGCTTTATTTACTGTAGTTTTTTATTTTAACATTTTCAGCCATTTTGCTACTTTTGATTTGGCAATAGCGAGAAAACAGCTAATTATTGCGTTCCTCTCATAAATGCCATGTTCAAAGTTTTGGAGCATGACTCCTTGTTGGCAGAGGGTATTTACATTAACTCCGCCCACTATTGTCTGATTGAGACAGACAAAATGATAACCGAATCAGTGGCGTGGACAGTGAGTTTGACCAGAGTTCGAATCCGTCTTTTACCGAACTCATTCTTCTCCCTTTTTCCATTGCATATCAGCTCGGAGTATTATATATACACTCACCTAAAGGATTATTAGGAACACCTGTACAATTTCTCATTAATGCAATTATCTAATCAACCAATCACATGGCAGTTGCTTCAATGCATTTAGGGGTGTGGTCCTGGTCAAGACAATCTCCTGAACTCCAAACTGAATGTCAGAATGGGAAAGAAAGGTGATTTAAGCAATTTTGAGCGTGGCATGGTTGTTGGTGCCAGACGGGCCGGTCTGAGTATTTCACAATCTGCTCAGTTACTGGGATTTTCACGCACAACCATTTCTAGGGTTTACAAAGAATGGTGTGAAAAGGGAAAAACATCCAGTATGCGGCAGTCCTGTGGGCGAAAATGCCTTGTTGATGCTAGAGGTCAGAGGAGAATGGGCCGACTGATTCAAGCTGATAGAAGAGCAACTTTGACTGAAATAACCACTCGTTACAACCGAGGTATGCAGCAAAGCATTTGTGAAGCCACAACACGCACAACCTTGAGGCGGATGGGCTACAACAGCAGAAGACCCCACCGGGTACCACTCATCTCCACTACAAATAGGAAAAAGAGGCTACAATTTGCACGAGCTCACCAAAATTGGACAGTTGAAGACTGGAAAAATGTTGCCTGGTCTGATGAGTCTCGATTTCTGTTGAGACATTCAGATGGTAGAGTCAGAATTTGGCGTAAACAGAATGAGAACATGGATCCATCATGCCTTGTTACCACTGTGCAGGCTGGTGGTGGTGGTGTAATGGTGTGGGGGATGTTTTCTTGGCACACTTTAGGCCCCTTCGTGCCAATTGGGCATCGTTTAAATGCCACGGCCTACCTGAGCATTGTTTCTGACCATGTCCATCGCTTTATGACCAGCATGTACCCATCCTCTGATGGCTACTTTCAGCAGGATAATGCACCATGTCACAAAGCTCGAATCATTTCAAATTGGTTTCTTGAACATGACAATGAGTTCACTGTACTAAAATGGCCCCCACAGTCACCAGATCTCAACCCAATAGAGCATCTTTGGGATGTGGTGGAACGGGAGCTTCGTGCCCTGGATGTGCATCCCACAAATCTCCATCAACTGCAAGATGCTATCCTATCAATATGGGCCAACATTTCTAAAGAATGCTTTCAGCACCTTGTTGAATCAATGCCACGTAGAATTAAGACAGTTCTGAAGGCGAAAGGGGGTCAAACACAGTATTAGTATGGTGTTCCTAATAATCCTTTAGGTGAGTGTATATGTTTATTTTAGATACAATTTTAGAAAATATTTAGGAATCAACATTTATCAATCTATATTTCTATTCTATATTTCTATTTCTATAGAACTATAATTTAAAAACAACACAATTTGTCCAAAGTGCTTTACACTCTCAACATTAACAAAAAGACGCATACAAATTAAGTAGAAATAGAAATAAAGTGCATAACAGGTATAACAGGTATTTGTTAGTGGGAATAAAGTGTTTAATTGGTAGGGTTACAGTATACCGAGGTGCAAAAAGTATCTTCCTCTATTTCCTCTATTTGCACTAAGTATAAATAGAATCTAACAACTATTTACACTTAGTGCAAAGAAAAAACATTTTGTTGTATCTATCACTTTTTAAGCCACTTTGTCTATTCATTGCTTTACTTGTATGCCACATGTTAATAACTCTCAATTATCTTCTTTTGGACTTGTAGCAAATCAGCTAATCTGGATGTGCTTTTGATAAATTACATAATCAGCATATCATAAGAGATTCATTATAGAATTTGAATCCTTTAAGATCTCTGATAAAAACCAAAACATCATTGTTCATTGGAAGGATTGCAGATTTTCAGAAGGATTTGATTCTCTTGATGTAGGAGAGATCCCCATTTGACAGCAGGCCGACATTCCTGTGGATTTATGTCTCTCGGAGACGCGCTGCAAATGTGCTCTCGGTTAATGAGTTGCATCTTCACTGCATACCCCTTCTCTGCTCCTCTCTGATAGCGCGCCTGCCATTCGAATCCTGTTAGAGGAAGAAAACATGCAAATTCCACAGGCGTTCTTTGCAAAAGAATCTGCGTGTTTGTCTTTTCTTCCTCACCTGAGCCTGATTGATTCTTTGGTTGCCTGTCAGGATCCATAGACATTAATTAATTACCAGGTGTTGATAACACACGATGAGCAAATCTTTACAAAGCTTTTGTTGGGGTGTTTCGTGGTTTTGTTTCCTATTTGGCTCCAGGTAGTTCTTCCGCTCTCATCAGAGAGTCGTGCACAAAATGAGCGCAGCAGTGCTCGACAGACGCGTCTGTGATTTATATTACACTGATGGTGTTTCTTCAGCGCTCGTCTCAAAACAGGAAATCTGCTGCAAATGTATTCCCCGTGGCAGAGTGTGTGGCTGTGTGAAAACAGCCTTCAACTCCAATTAAAGTTTGAGACGACTTGAGTGGCTGGGGGGGGGGGGGGGGGGAGAAAGGGTCTAAAATTGTATTTTTAGAGTAGGCCTATTCCCGCTTTTAACATTTCTCAAACAGCCGTCCAAATAGTTCAATCTGTTTAATCACAGCTGAAAGTGGTGCTTGGCTGTTCTCTTTTCAATTTGCGAACTGTATGAATGCAAAATGTACCGAATGGCATTTTTAGGTAGGCAGCTTGTTTATACTGATGTTCAGAGCCAAACAGAACCAAAATAATAATTCTCATCACTAGACAACCACATGTTCTATTAATAATTTTTTATTATACATTATACAGTAGTTCATTTATTATTATACCCATTTTGCTTTGGTAACAATGCATGTCTTTTGTGACTTCATGCATGTTTCAACAGAATATTACCCAAATTTATAAATGTATAACCATTTTTTTTTTTCTTGACCATGCCTTTGTTTTCAGTCATTTGTGTTACTGCAATTAAAAAGTAACGATTTAAATATTTAAATATCCGTACTGTTGTGAAATGTTTTTGTTCACTGTACTTATTCATATTATTATATTATATTATATTATATTATATTATATTATATTATATTATATTATATTATATTATATTATATTATATTATATTATATTATATTATATTTAGTGCTGTCAAATCGATTAATCACATATAGCAAAAGTGTATATATACACACACACACACACACACACACACACACACACACACACACACACACACACACACACATATATATACATATCAAACTTTTCATTTGACATCATTAAATATAATACAATACAATATATAATATTTGCTAGTCTGTAGAATCACTTCACCTCTTTCTTCTATTATAATAAAATCATTTTAAATTTAAACCGATATTTATTTATTTATTTATTTATTTGTTATTCTCCTATAATAAAATAATTTCAACCTAAACCAATATTTGTTCATTTTGATCTGTTGTTTTTAAAGCCTTCTAATTTTTTTAATTTTTTTACTTATTTTTGACAACACAATGAATTAGTAATTTCCCAAATAAACCCATTCAGGCTGATGGACTGATTCTGATGTGGGTTTAGTTTGCGTTAAAGATCTATTTGGCTGTACGTTATCACATATCTACTGTATTATGTAACATTTGTAACTTGGACACACATTTCTATTTTGGCTTTGGTTAAGAGTCTTGTTGCAGTGTGTGTTGCTGTTGGCCGTTTCGGTGTTAACATTCCCTTGTCTCCAAAGGTAAGATGTCAGACGCCCGCGCTGTGCGCAAACAACAGCAGCTCAACAACCTGCTTGCCGCGGTGACGGATATGGCCCACCCGGGGAACACTGTGGTGGATTTCTGCAGCGGGGGGGTAGGTTACCTTCTGACATGTTAAAAATGTCTTGGACTTGTTTCTGTTTTCTTACGGGACTCACTGCATGCGTGTCAGTAAGCATCTGTTCCCCTCCCTTGTCACCTCGTGTAATCTTTGGGAGTGCTCTTGTTATTCTGTGCATACATATAAGCAGCCCTGACGTTACAGCTTTTGGGCAACAGGTCAATATCCTCGTGTTCTCTTGAGCAGACTTTGATCTGATGAGCTCTTTGAGGTCTGTTTCTCCCATGTTCTTTAGCAGCTTTTTCTTCGTTTGTTTTCTCAGGGGCACGTTGGGATTGTTTTGGCGTACACACTTCCTAAATGTCAGGTAAGACTTTCTGATTTGTTCAAGTCAGGTTAACAGAATCAAAGAAAAGAAACTAAATCTGCCTTCCTCCCTGGTGAGCTCATTTGTAGACACTGGAAAAATAAACTGATTCCACACTATTGTTGTTTTTTTGTCTCCCTAAGCCCTTGTTGGGGAAAATTGTACTTTTACCTATGCGGATAGGAAAATCAACTCAATACTAGAATACTCTTTGAGTGCTAATGCATATTTAATGGTTCAGTGGATTATTAGGTAGTTATTTAGAAGATCTACTTCTTATTCTCTGCTGATTTTCTTTCCTTTTAATGAAATGGCTTTTTAAAAAGCAATTTGAGATGAATCCATGAGCAATTTGGCAATGAACCAGTGAATTGTAAGAGATATAATATGCACCGAGGTGAAATATATCCCATTTTTGTCATTGTTCAGGTTATTCTCATTGAAAATAAAGAGGAGTCTCTGGTCAGGGCCAGAGACCGAAGTGCTCAGCTTGGATTGACAAACATTGGCTTCATCCAGACAAACCTCGACTACTTCACCGGAAACTTCAACATCGGGGTGAGAACCGTCTTATATAAAACACACATGATATTTGTGAAGTGTTTATTATTATAGTGAAAAATATACATTATTATATTGAGCCAGAGGAAGCCAAGACTTTTAAGACATATTGATATGCACCATTGGCTTCCTCTGGCTCACTATAATAATGCTAAAAGATTTAGATGGCACATTTTATTGTGTGTGTGTGTGTGTGTGTATTTGTAATTTAATGCAGGTTTTTTCTTTATGAATTAGTTTGCTTGTGAAAATCCATGATACTCAAAAGTACAAAAGTAATGTGTTTGGAGGGTGTTTATGAAGTTGATATTAGGTTTCTAATCATTTCTCATAACATTAAGTCTAAAATAGCATTGGAGTCTCTCAGATGCCAAATAGTACACAAGGGTTTAATATTTCATTGTGTATCTTGGTGTTACATTTTTGTTTAATTGTTTAATTCTAGTTTTACATTAGATAGATTTCAATGTGGCCTCAGACATTTGGATCAACTGCAGCCTTTCATCGATAATTGCTTTTGTTAATGTTTGCTTTCAGCGCTCGTTCTTGCTATGAGCAGTTTAAATAATTTCACATTTTTGTCCAGAAGGTATAGATATCTCTTTATTTGCATTGCAAAGCCTGTTTTAAAGGATGGATTCTGGCACCCTGTAGTTGTAGCTTGTTTGATTCTCTCTGCCATCCATATTAATTATGCAGTTCACCCTCACGTCTGTCCTTTAAATCCTTTCATAAGAGAATGGGTTGCTCATTACTGCATTTTGAGTGATGAAATTGGCTCCTCGACAACTTGCCCAAACATTAAGATTACATTTAATTTTTAATGAGACTGATTGTGGAACAATGATATTATTAACAGTCATTTACACACATGTTTTGTGTTCTCTTAATTTTTAATTCGGTCAAATATTGTAACCACAAGCATAATAGAAATTAGACAGCAAAGTTATATTACTGTATGCAATCCAGTTGGATTGTATATTTGTTAAGAGCACTCCCTAATCATATTTGAGATAGACAGACATCTATTTACTTAAAAAAAAAAAAAAAATCATACAGCACTGGCTGTTTTGAGTAGAATCCTTGCGAGTTTTGTTATTTTGTTACAGTTTGCCAATGTGGTGAGGAAAAAAAAAAACTTAATTCAAGATATATTCTCTGAAAACAAGTCTTATCTTACACAATTGTGCATTTTAAGTGGTATTTTTACTGGAAACCAAGATAAAAATACTGATTAAATACTGATTAAAATGATTTTTTTGACGTGTACTCTTTGAGGGGTGCTGTTTTCTGTGATAGCTGAGGAAGTATGTACTTTCTTCAGTTCTTATATTTGTTTCTGGAGGTAATGAGATGTTTCTTTCTGCCAGAGACCTGCAGCCTCTGGCCTCGTATCCACAGAGAGCTGCAGCTGCAGTATTGAGCTTCACACACTGCTCCGGTGTGTGTGTGTGTGTGTGTGTGTGTGTGTGTGTGTGTTTATCAGACCTTCACTGGTTCCCAAAACTAATACGTGTATCTGTGTAGAATTTCTTTTGGGAACCTAGCACAATCATTAAAAATAAGAATTGTCAATGAGATTCATGATGAGATTCATATCAAACAGTCAACTTTTTTTAATATTTTTTTTATAATTTAACATACTAGGCTTATCTTTTTTTCCTCCAGACCTCCATGCGGGGATGAAATATTCCTTCACTCACATTGCTTCAACTCTGCATTAAGTGATAAAAGCTTTCTCTTTCGTGTAAATCTGACTTTTTTAGCACCTGTGACAAGTGGACATCATGTATTGTTAAACATTAGATAACCTCCAATTTATCTAACAGCAGTAGATAGAGATTTTTCTCTAGAGTCTTGTCCTATTGAAAAGTTTAGCAAATAAACAAGGTAATCTAAAATAAAAGATGTAGGTGTATATTTAGTTGTGGTAGTCTTTTTTCGGCATTATGATGTATATTCAAGTGAAATGGCTTCTTGTTCAAGAAAAAATGTTGGGCGGGTCTTGATTTCGTCCATCGGGAATTGATTGGATGGTTGTGGTTTGCTATTGGTGGATTTTGTGTGAGTGACAGGTTGCTCCTTCCTCATGCCAGTAAACACGTCATCAGAGAAGAAAATAGGGGAAAATTTCCCCTACAAAAAAGGGGAAGTTATTTTGATCATAGATTATGAGGGCACATGAATAAAATAAAATAAAAAGATGTACATGTATAAGTCACTTATGGATGCAATATTCCATAAAAAAAAAAAAATTCAAGGGTTTAGAACGAACTACATTGTGTTATTTTATGTGCATCTCGGTGATGGAAAAAAGTTGAAAATATCAGGGACATTATACAATTGTGTTTTACCGGCTTGGAAATGAATAATTAGACATTGAAGTGGTTATGAATCTGTCTAAATATAAACGATTCATCTGTGAATTGGTATGAATTTGAATTATTCTATTTTAAAACTTACACAGCGATTACAAGTGAAAGGAAGCATCATAGAAAAGTCTTCAGATGTTCAAGATTGTTAATCTGTTTGGGCAATGTGAAAGCTGTGGAAAAGTGATTGTGTACGTTGTGTTGGTAATTAAAGGCCGATTTAGGTTTTACCTTTGAGTTTCTATATTGTGTTATCTTGCATAACTCTGGACATATCATTAGCATAAATGATTAAAAGGTTTGCTTGCTAAAGCAGCAGAGCCAGAACTACTGTTTCCCTGTGGTTTAGATGCGTGAAAATAGCTACTATTCCTTTTTTTAAGACAGTCTGTAATAAGGCTTGCAGCTACACTAGGAAAAATGACTAAACATGGGTAATGATGTGAAAAGAGAAGTTATGGGCTGTTTGCTCTAACTTGATTTGTTGTACCTGTTGAATGATGGTGAAACAAGCACACTGCTGTGTTCGGTGGCTGTGAATAATGAACTTGCATTGTAGTCGTGAAGTTGTGCCTTCCATCCCTCGGGCAAACTACTTAATTATAAAGACTCCCATTGAAGGAAAGAAAAGAAACATCATCAGCAAAAAAAAATGAAGACGTACTGCATGAGAAAAACTAATAAAGAATATGCTTTTGCAGCATGCTTTATTATTTTTCCCGTTGTTGAATGGTTTATACAAGAAAAACTAGCATTGAGGATGACGTTAAGCTCTTTGTCAATGTCTTATATTTTCAGTGCTTTCAGAAAACTTAATTTATTAGATCCTCCAGTACAAGAGACCACACAAAACCATTGCAGATTCCACTTTATTTGCTTGCAAAGGAAAAACAAACTTGAGCTTTGTAACACTGCTTCTTTCCCATGCTAAACAATATTCATCTGATTTTTTTGGGAGACGGCCCACCAGCTTTGTCTCATTATGGCTGTAAATTTGTTCTAGAGGCGGAGCATCCGACATTCCGATCATGGAAGACTTGGAATGACTGCGATGTGCTTTTCCAACCTCTTTGCATCTTAAAGAATAGATTCTGGCATAATTGCATGCTGCCAAATAATGCTTTACAGTGTTATTACCGAACATTCACCCACAAATACTAACAAACAATATTTTGTTTCATTTTCTACAAAATGGTGTTTTTTGTTTGGATCTTATTTTTTGTTCCTGATTTTGTTTTCTCGCTTTTGATTTTGTTTTGACATGGATTGATTTCTGTTTAACTGTTGTTGTTTTTAATGGGGTTTCTGTTTTTTTATTTATTTAGTTTCTTGGTTTGCTTTTTGTTTATTTTTGTTGTTTTTATTTTGTTTGTTTTCTTTGCTTTGATTTTTGTTTGTTTTTTTGTTTTGACTTGTTTTGCTATGAGAACAGTTCATTTTGTGTGTGTTTGTTTGTTCAACAAAAAAAAGAGCCTTTTGATCATGTGCAATGAAGCAAAAAGACATGATACAATTGTAATGATAAAACAAACAGGAATGTTTTATATTTAAACTTTACCAACCTAGTGACAGTTTATTGTGAAAACCCCTACTATTACCATAAGTAGGCTACACTATTATTGTCATTATAGGTCATGTTCCTTTACCATGCTATGACTATAGATACATCTGTTTTTTAAGCAGATATCTTGTATTTAGTGTTAAAGTTTTTTTTTTTTGCCTTTAGTGTGAATAGACCCGCCTGTGATTTGCTATATTTTTCATTTAATTTGTGTTGTGAGCTTTCCTCCCGCTGTTTATTCCTGAAGGTCTACTGTAGTTGTGCATTGATTTACTCTTTGAAGTCTCCTGTCCGTTATTGTCAGAATTACTTGTGAATTTCATCAATGAATGGTCATTCAAAGTTGTACTTTCACAAAACATCTTCTGAAAGTTCTCCCAGCGTCCTTAAGAAACACTATCTGTAGTATTGTCGTTTTTTTTTTAAATTCACCTGCTGCATGACGTCCCTCAAAGCTAAAGGTTTTCACGGTTGATTTTGCTTGTTGTGGTGATGAGGCATTCTGTTTTTCACTTTAGATGCGAATGCATGGCTCCATTATGAGATGGTGGTCTACTTCAAAGAACTGAAACCCTGCGTTAATGGATTGTGATTAGTACATTAGGGTGGCCCTTGAATACTCAAACACCTGCCCAGGGTTTTTGAGAGTGGCTTTATTCCAGATCCTGTTAAAAAGACATTATGAATCATTTCGTTCTAATTAGCGTCTCGAGAACTTAATTACAATCCACACTGGACGCTTTGCCAATATTGCTTTTTCCCTAATTTATTTCGTCTTGGCTTTAAGGCTGTGTGTTTTCCCACACAAAGTCCACGGACGTAATTCCTCTCCTATGGCAACTCCAAGCAGCGTGTAAAGCGAATCCTCTGAGATTTGGCCACATTTCCCAGAAAACTTCTTATGGGGGATTTGAAGGGTGTTAATCCATGGGTTTGGTCAACTGTGCGCTCACACTCACTGGGACCAGAGTTTGCATTATTTGTTCCAGTTTCTCACCCTAATGGTGATGGATACAGGCACTGTTCCGGTAAAGGCGTGAGCAAAATCGAACGCTTGATCTTTCACAAGCCTCTGTACGGACATCTAAAGCTTTTCTTTACCCTCCATCAAGCTGTTTGATCCAATTTTCCTGCTAATAGGCAGAGAGACATCTGCTGTCATGCAGTGTCACACCAGTAGGGTATGCCTGGCATGCTCTCTCTCTCGCTCTCTCTCTCTCTGTGCCCGAGTCACTAACAGATCAATGAGAACACACTAGATACAGAAAGGTGGGAAGAAATGTGGCCAAGGACAAGCATGAGTTTAAACCGTTTTTTAGTTGTCATGCGTAGATTAACGCCTCGTAATTCACACATTTGCAATGATTTAACCAAAATTGTGTTATGCTTTTATGAATTATGCTTTAGATAAAACAACCTACTGGTTCAAATGCCAAGTTCGTTCTAGTAATTTGGTTGCACTTTATTTTACATTATGTGCACTTACATGTACTTACAGTGTACTTACCTAAAAAGCTCTGGTTAATATAAGGTAACTACATGGGTTGAGGTTAGGTTTAGGGGTAGGTTCAGGGTTAATACCTAGTTATTACCCAGTTATTTTTATTACTATAATAAGTACATAGTATGTACATGGGGAACAGGCCTGTAAAATAAAGTGCTACCAGTAATTTTTTAATCTTTCATGTTGGCTTAATTTGTTATGAATTTACTGACTTTGTTGTAACTATCAAGTAAGCAAATGTTTTCCATATACCTTGTTTTCTCCCCTTAAGGATTTCATCCTTTTAATTAGCCATTTCTTTTTTGTTATATTCTCATTCCGAATATAATATACCTCCGAGTAACCTTTTCAGAAAAATCAAAAAATTAATTTAAATTATGAAAATGATGACATATGAAGAAGATATATATATATAATGAGCCATTTTTTCAAGTCATTGTCTGTATAAATAGCTTTTTTGAGTAAATTAATTTCTAGTTGATTTTGTAACCAGAATAATATTAAAAATGCACTACTGTTCAATAGATTTCATTTTTAAATTAATACTTTTATTCAGAAAGATGCATTAAATTGATCAAAAGTGACAGTGAAAACATTTATTATGTTATATAATGATATTTTAATGATTTCTTTCTCAAATATTCTTTTAATGTTTATATTAATCAAATAATCTTGAGAAATGTATCATGATTTCACTAAAATATTAAGTAGCTGTTTTTCACAATTGATAATAATAATTAATGTTTTTTGAGAAGCAAATCGGCATATTAGAATGATTTCTGTGACACTGAAGTTAAAAATTCAGCTTTGCCATCACAGGAATAAATAGAAAAGAAAACTAAATAATATTTCAAAATATGACCGTTTGTATTGTGTTTTTGATCCAGTGAATGTGGCGGCTTGCGGCCTTGAGGCCAAGTGTCTTCTTTCAAAACATTTGTCGACAGACATTTGAATGTATTTGTGAAAAATTACTGACCCTTTTTGTCCAAAGTGACTTACAGTATAGTAGGCTACACTTATTACAATAGACAGTTTCCCACACATATCTTGCTCTAGAGCTCAGGTAGTTTGATTACCAACTTTTGTTGAAGAACCCATGTCTGTAACCAGCTATGGCAAGCCGTTTTAACTTTTATTCATTTACAGGATATGAGTTGTTGATATCAAGAATTACATTTTTGATATCAAGTATTACATTTTTGATATCAACAATTTAATAGTTGATATCTGTAATTGTATTTTCACTAGTGAAATGTCACTATAGGCTGCCATTCAAAATCAATTGTTGATATCAAGAACTGATTTCTTACTAGTAGAAATATAACTTTTGATATCAATTATTACATTTTTACTAGTAAAAATGCGAATTACTGATATCAATAATTCAATTGTCACTAGTTGAAATGTCTATTCTTGATATCAACAACTGAATTGCTACTAGTAAAATTGTTCATTTTTGATATCTGAAAATGTATTTCTGATATCAATATTATTTCAGATGTCTAAAATGGCTTTCTTACTAGTAAAATTGAATTATTGATATAAAAAAATGAACGTTACTAGTAGCAATTCAATTGTTGATATCAAGAATAGACATTTCAACTAGTGGCAATTGAATCCTTGATATCAAAAATAAAGGTTTTTACTAGTAAGAATTGTATTTCTGATATGTGAAATTGGAATTTCAACAAGTAAGAAATCAATTCTTGAGATCAACAATTGATTTTGAATGACATTTCACTAGTGAAAATACAATTACAGACATCAAGAATTATAGTTTTTACTAGTTGAAATTAAAGTGTTGATATCAAGAATTAGCATTTTAACTAGTGGAAATGTAATTTCTGATATCAAAAATTGCCATTGTTATAGTAGAAATCTAATTCCTGATATCAATAACTATCATTTTTAACTAGTAACAATTGAATTGTTGATATCAAGAATTAGTATCCTGGAAATGAATAAAAGTTCAAACGGCTTGCCATAAACCAGCGTGACTGGTGTGTTGTGTGTGTTTCAGGTGGCCCTGCATGCGTGCGGAGTGGCAACAGACATGGTGTTGGATCGCTGTCTCCAGGCGCGGGCGGGATTCGTCATTAGTCCATGCTGCTACGGGTTCATTCAAAACACACTCAAGTTCAACTTCCCCAAGAGGTCAAAACTGCTGCTTCTTCCTCTCTGACTTTTCTCGCTTGCTCTCTTTCTCTCTTCTCATTTGTTCCCCTAATTCCACAGTACACAACGACAGTGTAGATATTATAATCCACAGTATATTAAAAGCTAAGCTCTGCATACACTCAAAAGATACTGACAAGAACATGAGGACGTTCGAAAATAGCCAACCATAATAGACAAGCATAATAAACATTCATTATTGCGTCTATTTCTGTCTTTCACTTCACATGAACGTTCTCAGAATATTCTGTCCTGTATCAACAATCACAGCTGAGCCTCGTCAGTACCACGTTAAATGTTGGCAAGAAAATGCAAAAATTAGAGAGTGTGTTTTTAAACTTCTTAACAGTGACGATCAGTCATAATTTTTTCCCCCAGTCTCAAGCAATCACTCTCCAAATCTGGCGTAAACTGTCATTTAATCTCCGGCAGGAATTTTGCCGCAGGCCATGAGCATCAGGGTGGCGAGAGCAGGAAATTATTTTTCCGTGGTTGTGTTCTTGGTGTTGCTATGACAGCGGCCCATCGAGGGATTTGTCATTTGTTGCATTCAACAGTAGGACAGGAAGAGCGACCTGATGACAGACAGTCAATGTACCAAACATTACCTACCACACACATAATCTCCAAGACTTGCAGAGCTCTTCTCTATCATGCAAGTGTTACGTGAGACATCCCGTTGTATTTACAGTACGCACGGCTTATGATCCGGATGGACTGTCCTCTCCTTAAACTTGTTTTCTTTTAACGTGTCATGTCATTTTTCATTCGCTCCTCTGTGTGTGTTTGTGAGTTCATTAAGTCTGCCCCCCTCCGTCTCTCTCCACAGCACGAGGTTTGCGGAGACTTTGAGCTATAAGGTAAGTGTTTCAGCACTCTCTTCATTATCACCTACACGTGTGGGACGCCACACTGCCTGATTCTTATTGCACAACCTTCACAGGAGTCCATACGCCTCATGTATGTGAAGCACAGTGTTTGGTTTAGTCCTGTTCAAGTCAAGAGTTTGGAGACTGTGTATATACTATATATACAGTTGAAACCAGATATTTACATACACTTCAGAAAAAAACTTCTTATGAAAAATTTCTTTACTGTCATACATTAAATCTGTTTTAGATCAATAAATATTAACATATTTTTTGCATTTGTTAAATGTCAGAATCGAGCGAGGGAGAATTTTTATGTATTTTTTTTATCTCATCAAAGTCAGAAGTATACATACACTAAGTTTATTGTGTCTTTAAACAAAAAGAAAACTCCAGATGATTCCATTCTGAGCTTAAGAAGCTTCTGATAGGTTAATTGATTCCGTTTGAGTTAATTGGTGGCACACCTCAAACACAGAGCCTCTTTCTTTGACATCATGGGAAAATCAAGAGAAAGCATAGCCTAGAAATCTAGACGCACCCTAGCGGCAGCAAAATGTATTTTGCAGCCAGGGCAGTCTAGCAACTCTCCATTGACTTTCGAGCTGCTGCAAACCTAAATTGGGTCAGGCCAATCACGTCGTGTATAGAGTAGGCGGGGCGGGCTTAACATATGACGACAGAGTTGCGACAGTTACCTGCCACTTGAAAACAAAGAATGGCGGCTGCTGGCGAACATCTTTTGAATCGGCTTTGTCCGCGACTCTGGAGAACTTGGAGTTAGGTTTTTCTTTGAGAAAAGAGCAAAGAACGGCACTTAAGTCATTCTTAAAAAAAGGAAGATGTGTTCGTAGTTTTGCCAAAAGCTGAATCTATCAACTAGCTCCGCTGTTGGGAAAACGCTCTGGTTGGTTGAAGCACTGTCCTATTGCGTGCAGAGGGAATTTGAAAGACAGCCGTTTATCCCGCCCCTCGGATTGAGCCGTGTCTATGGTGAGTTGCCAGACCCAACATCTTGATGTAGGTCTGGCTTGCCAGGCTAGAGAAATCAACCAAGACATCAGGAAAAGAATTGTGGACCTCCACAAGTGTGGCTCATCCTTAGGTGCAATTTCCAGATGCCTGAAGGTCCCACTTTCATCTGTTCAGACAATAATACGCAAGTATAAAAAACATGGGAATGCACAACCATCATACCGCTCAGGAAGGAGACGGATTCTGAGTCCCAGAGAGGAACGTTTTTTGGTGCGAAATGTGCGAATCAATCCCAGGACAACAGCAAAAGACCTTGTGAAGATGCTAGCTGAAACTGGTAAGACAGTGTCATTATCCACAATAAAACGAGTCCTGTACCACCATGAGCTTAAAGGTTACTCTGGGAGAAGAAAGCCATTACTTCAAAACCACCATAAAAAAGCCAGACTACAGTTTGCAACTGCACAAAAATCTTAATTTCTGGAGACATGTCCTGTGGTCTGGCGACACAAAAATTGAACTGTTCGGCCATAATGATAACCGGTATATTTGGAGGAAAAAGGGCGAAGCTTTGAAGCCTCAGAACACCATCCCAACTGTGAAGTATGGGGGTGGTAGTATAATGTTGTGGGGCTGCTTTGCTGCAGAAGGGACTGGTGCACTTCACAAAATAGATGGCATCATGAGAAAGGAAAATTTTGTGGATATATTGAAGCAACATCTGAAGACATCAGCCAGGAAGTTAAAGCTTGGGCTCAAATGGGTCTTCCAAATGGACAATGGCCCCAAGCATACCTCCAAATTAGTTACAAAGTGGCTTAAGGACAACAAAGTCAAGGTATTGGAGTGGTCATCACAAAGCCCTGATCTCAATCCCATAGAAAATTTGTGGGCGGCACTGAAAAGGCGAGTGCGAGCAAGAAGGCCTACAAACCTGACCCAGTTACACCAGTTCTGTCAAGAGGAGTGGGCTAAAATTCCAGCAAACTATTGTCGAAAGCTTGTGGAAGGATACCCAAAACGTTTTGGCCCAAGTGAAACCGTTTCAGGGCAATTCTACCAAATACTAAGGAAGTGTACGTATACTTCTGACTTTGATGAAAGTTATCAAAAAATACATAAAAATTCTCCCTCGCTCGATTCTGACATTTAACAAATGCAAAAAATATGTTCATATTTATTGATCTAAAACAGAAAAAGTTTACTCTGATTTAATGTATGACAAGTTTTTTTGTTTTTTTTTGAAGTGTATGTAAATATCTGGTTTTAACTGTACATAGAGAAGAGAGTGTGTGTACTTTATACATATATAGAGACCCCTCTCTCTCTATAAATATAGAGTACTTTGTATCTATTTGGTTAATGTTATTTTATATTAGTTTTTGTCTTTTTACTTTTTTTCTAGTTCGCTTTAATTTATATTTGATATTTTTCTACTTTTCCTTCTATATATATTTTTTTTCAGTTTGTTGCCAACATTAATACTTTTAAAGTTTTTTGGTAACACTTTATTTTACAGTGTCCTTGTTACTTTTGATTTACATGTATTTTTTACATGTACTTACCATAGTAATAACAGTAAATTATGCATAATTACATGCAACTAACCCTCAACCAAATCCAAATCCTACCCTAACCCTATAGTAAGTACATGTAGTTGCTTAATATTACTCAGTACTTAAATATATAATTACACTGTAACAATGACCCCTAAAATAAAGTGTAACCGTTTTTTCCCCCCTCCAACTGTTTTCATGCCTGATTTTAATTGATTTGTGATTTTTTTACTTAATGTGAAGTAGGGTTAGTAATCAAGAATTTTTTTTTTTATTAAGAACCAGAACCAAAAGTAATACAAATGTATTGAACAATTGATTTTCATGATGCTATTATTTTAATAGTTCTTGAACATTAGTAAAATTACTAGAATACAATGTGAAATGTTTCTCGCACTGCTGTTGAATCTACAGCGCCACAACAAAATATTTTTTTTTTATAGAAATTATGATTAGTGAATCTTCTGTCTGAAATAGATTTGAGTGAAAAAACTAAATAATCAACGTCGAACAGTGCAAGCATTGTCATGGATGAATGACTCTTTTGAGCTGGTCCTTTTAAGGAATTTGACTCATGAATCAGTGTACTTGCCTATTAATGACCATTGCAATCGAATTTTACCTCTGACGAAATTCTGGCAATGTCAGAAGTTTTAACGCACAGTCATGTAGTCTGACTTTGACCGTTAAATCAAAAACCAAGGAGCGCCGAACCTGAGGATGCAACTAGTGTGACAGCAACAAACCACCACTTGCTCCACACACACCATCTTCATGTTTCCTTTTCATGAGAATCTATGATCAAAATGAATGCTAGAGATGGTATTTGTTTGCTAGACACCATTTCAATCCTGCGTGTAAATGCAGCTCACGTCACTGAACGTGTCACGGATTGATGTCAAACTCCAGGTCAGTTTACTTGTGTGCGTCTGTTTTTAATGCGTCTTGACTGCCGTACAATCTGTTATTAATGACAACTGAGATCCCACAGTGTGACATGGCTTACAGCAGGGATCATGTTCATGCAGTCTGACAGACAGCAATCATAAAGGACTATTATAAATCGTACAGTGTGCATTCGGCTGTAGTATGAGAGGTATTTTTGTGTGTAAACTGGGTTAGCAGTATAGATTTGTAATACTGACAATCAGTTATCGCCATGAAAATAATTAGTTTCAGCCACACTTTCTGTACTAGTGCATTCCTCGTCACGACTCATCTTCACTATGGGTTTTCATCAGCTTTTTGCTCTCAGCACCAGCTCTGTAAAAATGTTACTGTACACGCAACAAATTCTGAGTTGCATAAAACATTTGCACATAAGCCAATGTTTTTCCTTCTCTTCTCTTGATTCTCAGATGAAATTGTGTATTCCTGGGAAAAGAGTGCCCCTTGTAGCCCCTTTCCTGTAGGTCAAACAGTATATATAGCGTTGGCGCTTGCAACGCCAAGGTCATGGGTTCGATTCCCAGGGAAAGCAAGAACTGATAAGAAAGTAAATGTGTACCTTGAAATGCAATGTAAGTCGCTTTGGATAAAAGCGTCTGCCAAATGCATAAATGTGAATGTAGTTGCACGTTGTATTTTTCCTGGTGTTTTCCTGCTCCAGGCACTGTGCTGGAGTGGAGGCGGAAGTGTGAGAAATGGATGAGGTTAATCAGCCGTACTGTATCTCACTGTCATCAGTGTTCGCTCGACTCCTGCATCTGCCTCTTTCACGCTGTGTTCAAGGCCACTGCTGAGATATCACCTACAGAGGGCCACAAGAGACAGCCAGTACCTTGAGAATAGATCTAGAACAATTAGAAATTGAATCTCTAATCTTTGCTAAGACGAGCATCACTGTTGCTATTTGGATTTGAACAGACTGAATTATGAATTAAAGGCAGGGTAGGCAGATTTTTTTCTAAAAAACTTTTCCCCAAATTTGTTTAAACTGTCTTTATATACCGATACATAATTAAAATGTAAGTACTCTGAAAAAGAGAGTATAAAAATCGAGTGTCTGTAGTCCTCTCAGGGCTGCAATGAACACAGCTACTTATTCCATTCACTCCCACCCCCTCCCTTCTGGGCTCCTTCCAAAGCCACGCCCCCAAAACACATGAACGCGCGATGCCGACCGCTCAGCTGGAGGACGCGTTTGCAAGCGCCGAGCGGAGAGGAGCGCATTGCAGACATCCCAAGTCTCCCGGAAGTTCCGGGAGTCTCCCGCATGTCAATAGCGGCTCCCTGATGCCCGCAAATCAGTTAAAATCTCCCGGAATCTAGAGCAAGCGAGCAAGAGCGCGCGCACGGCAGAGAGAGGGAGCGAGAGACCTTGCGTGTGTGTGCTAGTGTGCCTCACGAAGCGCATGTAAGGACCCAACCAATCAATTGTCAGTGCGGGCGGGCTTTTATCTATACTCACGAACCGAATTAATCAGAACCGAACCAGAACAGAAGCTATCTTCCTAGCTTCCGTGCCTCTTCCCTTCCTCGAGTCAAACGGGTGCGCGCATGTGGGCAGCTCCTGTAGCAGCAGGGGTGGTAGCCATGGTAGCGAGGGAGAGTGACATTCGCCCAGCCAATCATTTCATTCGTTCCGAAAGGAAATAAGTAGCTGTGTTTATTGCAGCCCTGAGAGGACTACAGACACTCGATTTTTATACTCTCCTTTTCAGAGTACTTACATTTTAATTATGCATTTGTATATAAAGACAGTTTAAACAAATTTTGGAAAACGTTTTTTAGAAAAAACCTGCCTACCCTGCCTTTAAGCTGTTTGTACACTGTAAAAAAAATCTGTTAAATTTATGGTAAGAAAATACCGCAGCTGTGGTTGGCAGAAGTTTAACGTAAAATATACGGTAGCAACATTTTAGGCTTTAGAGATTTAACTTAAAATTTACAGTATACTAATATCTGTTTTGTACCTTTCTAATACCCTGAAAACCACGAAAAACAGGTGGTGATGAGAAAGTCACATGATGAATCAAAGCTCATCACAAGCTGAGAAGATAAATATATAATATATAAAAAGAGCACAGTGTCATTCACTCAAGCACAAAACACCATCATGGTAACACACATGACACTAAAGTGATGCAATAAACATTAATTTAACAACATTAGATGTAACATAACACCCTAATGTACATAACTGATAAGACAAACTAAGAAGAAACATGGTTATTTCAACTAAATCAAATGTGAAGTGTCACAAAGGGAATTCTGGGAATCTCAATTTACAGGTTTTCACTGTAAATTAAACAATGACTTATTATACAAAAACGTATTTACCGGTATTTTACCCTAAAATGTAGGTTTACGGTTAGATCTAATACAGTTATTCACCGTATATAGAACGGAAACTTTCTGTTAACCATTAACAGTTTAATGAATGCATTTTTACAGTCTTTTACTGTTAAAATCACGCATGAGGTGAACCTTTAACACCCTATAGCAACTTTGGCACAGGCAAATATCACTCAAAGTTTGATCTACACACAGTTTAGATGCATATAATTCCCCCTTTTTTTTAATTTGCACGTGATTTTAATTTGACTGGATTATTCAATGCATTGTGATTTAAAATGAATGCATTGAAATTCCCTACAGAAAAATTGATTTTATTTTAATTGTTTGGATTTGAGTTCAAAATGTAAAATAGATGGATTCCCTTTGCTTCTTTCCAAGCAAGCATGATCGATGCAAAAGTTCTTATTACTAACAAATGCTGAAGAAATGCTTTACTGTGTTAAATTAACTCTTTACTGAGTTATAGCATCTATAACAGCTATTAGCCTAGACCTAGAGGATTCAACTTGATAGGAGGAATCAATCTGCCAGGGCTGTTACGTTCCTTTCCATCAGCACTTGTTTCACTCAGTTAATGCAGAATAATGGTTGCTTGAAGCCATCGTTGGACAGGAACAGCAGAGGAAGTCATTTTGTTCACTTCCTTGCAACAGTCCCTGCAAAAAAAAAAAGAAAGAAACTGCAATTAGAGCGCATTGATTTACATAAAATGAACTGGGTGCTGCTTTCCTCTGTTTCTCCTCTAATGGCTGGTTGCAACGGTTGATAAATGGTCTATTCCCTCACCACAACCCTAACGATCTCATGCATTGATATTTCTCTGCAGCTGAGCTGTTTTTCAGATGTTTTTGTGCGTTTATGTGCAAGTGTGTTTATTGATGTGTCAGCATGTGTTTTTTGGTACATTAACATATGTTATATGGTTTCCACAGGAGCATATGATCCTGTGCAGGTTTGCAGACCAGACAGCCGTCAGTTTACCTCTGGATCGGCGATTAATCGGTAAGATGTTTGGGTTTTTTAACAGGTGGCTGGAGTTATTGTGACAGTTTTGCTTTAGGTCTGGAAATTCCTAATAGAGTTTGTCCATATGGCTACAATTTTTAGCTCCGAATCAGCTGCAGTGTTGAGCAGACTTTATGGCATAGTCAATATTCTGGCTGTGCGTGACTAGTAAAACCCTTGCAGCCATGTATGTAGAACTCCTTGGCAACTGCTTAGTAACTAATTAACATTAATTAATTGCAGCATGGTTAATTGATTTCCACTTCTATTGGGCATTTAAGAAACTTGTTAATGGTTCTATGGACCGTAAGCAGTTGTTGGGTTACCAATTTTAAGAAGGGTTTCAGTCTAGTATAAATGGAGAATCTTTAACATTGTAATGTGGGAAAACAAAAAAATGTGTCTGAGATCGCCCCTTGTATATTTGAATTATTATTATTATAGGCACTATATTATCATTGTATAGGCACGATTTGACCGGTGTACACTCAACAGCTAGAGAATACCCATAATGCACTGTGAGAGTTGCGCGCTGAATGAATTAAAAATTCTGACCAGAAGATGGCGCCTCCATCCATTTTCCAAACCGTGAGTACACCGTAATATCATGCAGCTATAAATTCCTTTTTAATTGATTTTTCAATTGATTAATTAAGGTTTCTACATAGTTTCCATGACAAATTTCAAGATGAATCTTTACATTCATACTACTGGAGCTGCCTAAGTTTGCTAAGTTGATGATTATTAAAGACAAGCACAAACAATGCAAATTGGCTGCCCTTCCGGCGCACTCAGTGTCTGAATTCACTCACTCGCTTTCATTCACTCCTTCGGGTGAACTATATCAGTGGACTAATGTAGTGAATGAGTGGAGAGAGGGCGATTTCGGACACAGACAAGATCTCCCCGCTCTGTCAAACTTCTCGCTACACACTTGCAGCCCCGCAGTCTCATCCCGCTCTCACATAAATCTGACGCTGCTGTCATCTTTCCTTCCACTGCCCATCTTTTATAGCTGGCGAGATGACAGCCTCTCAGCCTCTTTACAAAACACATGCTAACCAGCGCTGTTGCCAGTCAAACCCCACACTTCACAAAGACTTTCAAAGGCAGATATCTTTGAGTTTAGATGAGCTGTTAATTACAGTTTGATAAGATGATAAAGTTTGTTTAAAGTCTTACTGTTTTATCCGTCAGATTACAGAGAGCTTCTTTAAAGAAATGGAATTTCAAATGGCTTTAATAACAGACACTTTAGAAAAAGTATCACAATTACTTCATGAAATTTAAAAGATTGACGCTGTTCTTTTGAATTTTCTATTCATCAAATAATTTTTACAAATGTATCATGGTTTCCACAAAAATATGAAGCAGCATGACATTAAGAAATGTTTCTTGAGCATCAAAAGTAAATTATATTTTAAAACTTATTTAAATCGAAAAAGTTATTTTCAACTTTAATAATACTTCACAATATTACAGATTTTTTGTTGTATTTTTGATCAAATAAATGCAGCCTTGCTGAACATTTGACATTTTTTATATAACATTTTTAAAAATCTTACCAACCCCAAACGTTTAAACACATAAATTAGTTCATTTCATTTAAATATTACTAGTTCATTGCACTTAATAGAACAAGTGATGTGAACTCAATAACTGATTATATGAAGCAGAATGTTTTTTTTTATCAATATAGTTAAGTTAGGGGGAGTTTAATTGTATTTTAGTAAATATTCTTTTAGTGAACTCAAATGAAATGAGTTCACAGTACTCAAAATTAATAGTTTCTAAACTTAAATGAATTGAGGCAGCATTTTTGATCATTTATTGTATGAATATATGAACAAACAATACACCAAAAGAAAGAACAGAGCCTCAGCTTTTATTACAAAGGAAAAAAAACTAAACATTTTATTCTAGCTGTATTCTGTCAATGCTGGGAAAAAAGTTAATTAACAACAATGTAATATCTGAGTAATGTTATCGGCATAGATTTCTGGCCTGCTCTTAATAAACGTAACTCATTTCATTATTGTTTTCATTTCCAAATGTTTTCTCCCTCGATCACCAGGGAAGCGCTGTATGGGACTAGTGGACTTGGACCGCAGTTGGGCTGCCGAGACTCATGGGTATTCTGTGAGAGTGATGACCATGGTCCCTGAGGGCTGCTCGCCTAAGAACAATATGCTTGTGGGCTTTCCTACAACATAACACTGACTTGCTGAGAAATACCCACATCAAGACAACATTCAGGACTACTAAAATATTGTTTCATTTATTCAATGGGATGTTTGATTTTAGGCAATTTATAACGTTTCAAGTCATCCCAACCTTTTTCATTCTTCTATAAAACAAAAAAGGCGATGTTAGGCATGTCTGAGTCAATCTTTTACATAACATGAAAGTAAATTGTGTGAATACTGACAGAAAAGCTCCATAAAATTATTGTAAAGTCCATTGGATTAGTGTGCAACTGTACATTCCAGGTCTTCTGAAGACATGCAATAGCTTTGTATGAGGTACAGAATCTTAATTAATATGTTTTTATGGTGCATTTTTATGCTTTTTTGGTAGGCCATCCCCATTTCTTTTATGCAGAACAGAAGCTTTGACATTTTGTCTGACATCTCGTTTTATGTAACGCAGAAGAAAATAATACTGGTTTTGAATGACATCAAGATTTTCATTTGTGGATGAACTATTCCTTTAATTGTTTTCCTTTGATCTAAAAGCATGGAATGCTACTTATTTGCACACACACACTTGAATCATGGTTTGAGCTAATTGTGCAATTAGTATGTTTGATTTTTAATTGCCGATTTTAAAGGAGAACTCCGGTCAATTTTAACATTGAGCTCATTTTTTTGTACATTTGGAGTGCTGTCAGTACAGAGAACAACGACAAATCGGTGTTGCCTACACCGTGTTATCCTCTTTTTAAAATTTGCACCCTGTTGACTTCAATGGGGCAAGTTTTAAACCTGCTTTTAGCCTCTTAACATCCTTGATGTGTCATTACAAGTGCACAGGTCATGTGAGTGATTCCTTCGGAGTGAACGCGGGTGAATCTGACTGCAGTAGATGTGAAAGATATGAATAAAAATGATGTTTATTCAGCCAGCGCACATACCTGTATTTACATCCTGTTTTCGGTCGAAGTCCACAGTAATCGATTGTCGAGTTCACGCGCATACAGTACCAGTCAAAAGTTTGGAAACATTACTATTTTTAATGTTTTTGAAAGAAGTCTCTTATGCTCATCAAGCCTGCAGTTAAAAAAATAATAATAATAAAAAAAACAGTAATATTATGAAATATTATTACAATTTAAAATAATGGTTCTCTTTTTTAATATACTTTAAAATGTAATTTATTTTTGTGATGCAATGCAGAATTTTCATCAGCAAGTACTCCAGTCTTTGGTGTCTTATGATCCTTCAGAAATCATTCTAATATGCTGATTTATGATCAATGTTGGAAACAGTTGTGCTGCTTAATATTTTTTTATAAACAGATACTTTTTTCAGGATTATTTGATGAATAAAAAGTTTAAAAGAACTGTATTTATTTAGAATAGAAATCTTTTGTAACAATATGCACTACCGTTCAAAAGTTTGGGAACAATAACTTTTTTTTTTTTTTAAGAAATTAGTACTTTAATTCAACAAGGATGCGTTAAATTGATAAAAGGTGATGGTAACGATTTATATTGTTAGAAATGTTTTTATTTTGAATAAATGCTGTTTTTATGAATAAATGCTGTTAACGATTTACTCATCAATGAATCCTGAAAAAAGTATTCCAAAAAATATATATTAAACAGCACAACTGTTTCCATCATTGATAATAACTGAGTATCAAATCATCATATTAGAATGATTTCTGAAGGATCATAAGACACCAAAGACTGGAGTACTTGCTGATGAAAATTCAGCTTTGCATCACAAAAATAAATTACATTTTAAAATATATTAAAAAAAGAGAACCATTATTTTAAATTGTAATAATATTTCATAATGTTACTGTTTTTTTTTTTTTGTTAGTTTTTTTACTGCAGGCTTGATGAGCATAAGAGACTTCTTGCAAAAACATTAAAAATAGTAATGTTTCCAAACTTTTGACTGGTACTGTAGGTTTAGTACCCATGATCACGCACGTGAACTCGACAATCGACTACTGTGGACTTCGACCGAAAACAGGATGTAAATACAGGTATGTGCGCTGGCTGAATAAAAATCATTTTTATTAATATCTTTCACATCTACTGCAGTCAGATTCACCCGCGTTCACTCAGAAGGAATCACTCACATGACCTGTGCACTTGTAATGACACATCAAGGATGTTAAGAGGCTAAACTTGCCCCATTGAAGTCAACAGGGTGCAAATTTTAAAAAGAGGATAACACGGTGTAGGCAACACCGATTTTTGTCGTTGTTCTCTGTACTGACAGCACTCCAAATGTACAAAAAAATGAGCTCAATGTTAAAATTGACCGGAGTTCTCCTTTAAGCTTAACCTTTAAACTTGGCTTCATCTAATTCTAAACTTTTAGAGATTTTTATTTCAGTAATGTCTTTCAGATAAGTCTGAGGTCTGTGTGTAAATAGAGACCAAAACCAGCACGCCCCTCAATAAATTTAACTTGACTTCAAATGTAGTTTGCAAATCAGTCACACTGAATTGTGTAAAAGCACCTTGCACCCCCTCCTCCACCATTATCGCATATTACGCACAAAACAAAAGAGTCCGGTCTTCCCAAGTTAGCACCAATATAAAATGATTCATTGTAATTTGCATTTCTCCCTCGCAAGAATGCAGAGACATCGCTCTTGAGCGTTTGTCTCTAAGTGTTTGATTAAAAGAATTGAAAGTAAACACGAGGAGGAATTTATCACGATTCCCTTGTGACTCGGGTCGGGAGAATTGGAGGGGTTAATATTTATGAAATGGTGCGTGCATGGATTAATCTGACCACGTTATGAATATTTGATTAGGCCACGGCTCACACAAATGTCAAAGTCTACAGCGTATGCTGATATATGAACTATTTCCCCGTTTTACTTTGCTGTGTTTGCACCCATACTGTCATCAAACACGCCTCTGGTTTGCTCGCTACAGAAGAGCCGTGGATTGTCACATTTGTGATGTAGAGATGAGATATGTTCCTCCGCCAAGAGGAAGTGCACAACCTTAAGCTTTGAGGAGCCGAGCTAGCGAAGCTCATCTGAATTCTGCTGGCGGAGCCAATCTTTCTGAGTGTGAAAGACTGGAGACGGGGGCACCTTCCAAAGACCTGGAATCATTTCAATGGGAAACGCTTCTTCTTTCCCCAGGGATTAGCTCTGGTCCCTGACTAAATGTACATGAAAAACAAAGACATAATAGGATAGGTTGAAAATAAAATGAGTCTAGATATAACTGCATTACTGTAATGTTGACAAAAATATTGAAAGATTGTTTGTCTTTTTTCCTTGTTTTTCCCCCCACAGAACTACATGTTTGCAGAATATAAAATATGATGCAATATGCCAAAATCTGACAGTGCCACATGCACAATGCTAAAAAACCATTCTGCATAAAGTCAATACTGAAGGCAGAAGTGTAGGTGCGAGTAGTTTTTTTTTTTTTTTTTTTACTGAAAACATGTTGAAAATGCTCTGTAAATCTTTTTATCAACACAATCTTTTGCTATATATACACAGAAAAAAAGATGGGGATGGTACCCTTAAAAAAACATTTGTACCTTTTTTTTTAACTCCTAAAAGTTGCACATTAGTATCTTAGAGTACAAATACATACCTTAAGGTACTACTATGAACCTTTTTGTGGGAAAAAAAGGTACAAAGATGTCCTTTTGGGGGTACCGTCCCAGTGACAAACTGTTGTACCCACAATTTTACATCTTTTTTGTGTGGAGGCCTTTATGAAGGAACATAAGATAGTAAATTTAACTACTCACTCACTCACTGTTTGAAAAAAATACATCAATAGGTTATTATGCAAATTTGATCTGACCAAATCCAGGTAATTGGGTTTTAGGGTGGATCACTTAACATTAGGATGTAAAAATGGTCCTCCTCGGTATGCAAATTAGATTCTCAGTGGTTAACTTCCAATATCCATTATATATTTGATGGTAGTTATTAAAATACATATTCAATGTAGTAACAGAAGTCACTCTCAGAAAAAAAAGGTACAAAAGCTGTCACTGGGACAGTACCCTTCAAAAGGGTTCTAATAATACGTACACTTTTGGTACCAATATGTACCTTTGAGGGACTAATATGCACTCTTTATGTACAAAGGTGTTCCTTTTGAAAAGGTACCGCCACAGTGACAGCTTTTGTACCTTTTTTTCTGAGAGTGTATGTTCTGTATAGAGCTGAGTTCATAGAATTGTTGTCGGTGGGAAAGCACAATGCGCAGTTGTGCTGCTGCTTTGCTGAAGAACTACTTGTGGAAGCAGTACGAAACGGTACACAATTCTTCCCATCCCATTTGTGCAATAGAAGTGAATTATAGAGTGCATTAGTTACCATCCACTTTTTCATCGGCGTTGGTTCCGTAAATTTTTCCCATAACGACTCTTCGTAGCCTACCAGGCAGTTACGAAGTGAATCACAAAATCTGATTTGAAGAAAAAAAGTATTTGAAAATTGGACAAAAAGACAAAGATACAAGACTGTATACTTAACAGCATTGATGAGGGGAAAACTACAATCCCATGAAGCCTTTTGACTGAAAATCATATTAAAAATGGAGAAATTAAAAACTAATATAAAAAAATATATTTCAAGTTTATTGCTACAGGTATATAAATACAATGTTCTGTCATGAAACGCTAGGTGACCCAGGTTGATGGACCCTTAATACAATCTGCTTGCATTCACATCATTATCTGTAGGGAACAGCTGATTGGTTGGTTGCTGCTCTATCATTAGCCAATGAGCTCGCTGCTCAACCTTCAAATACTTGGTCAGTGTTTGCTGTAGCAGTTTTCAGTTTGCTTTCAGAAACCCTCCACCTTCCCCAGCTCCACCTGTATAGATCTGCTACGGGTAATTCATGCTATTGTACAGCAGCAGCATGTCTTGCTCACAGCATTGTGTTGTGTATTTATTGACAGTAGAAAGTCCTGAACTTGCTCTGCATCAGAAACAACCATAACCAACAGCAGCAGCAGCGTAGCAGATCTATTTCGCCAAGACCAAATATGTCCACATTGTCAAATCCATGACCATGCCAAACACTCAGAGTTGTCATGACTAATAAATATATATATAAATCTGTGTTAGTGAGCACTTCTCATTTGCCGAGATAATCCACCCACCTCACAGGTGATGCATATCAAGATGCTGATTGGACAGCATGATTATTGCACAGGTGTGCCTTAGGCTGGCCACAATAAAAGGCCACTCATTGCGGACAATACAAGGGGTGGAGTTGAAATGGGGGCCCATCAGAATATCATAGAAACTTGGGGGTGGGCCAGTCAGCAACCACCTAGCAACCACTCAAAACCTCATGGCAGGCGTATAGCAATGTGCTGAAAACCCACTCAACACCTTAGCAATATTATGGCGATGCCCTTGCAAACACCCTAGCAAGAATTTTGTGTTTTTGTTTTACAAAAAGACACTTTTCACATGCTTTCCTAAAATGCTAATCAAAGTCTGCTTATGTAGCCAAACACCCAAGAGTTAGAAAAGATGCATCAAGGGTGCTGAAAGCACTTCTCAGATGACAAGTATACAGACTGTGCTATTGCTTCCTTCACAGTATCTCCTGTTTCCTCCTTACCTCGCATACAGGAAAGTCAGTTCCTTTGGAAATATCAGAAGCGCAATGTGCAATTTCACCTATTGCAGGCCGCAAAATTCATGAGCAAATCAAGCCGCAATCCGCCTTAAATTCATCTGTGACAAAACCTAATCAGAAAGCGCGACAGGCTCTCCAGTTCTGAAGAGGTTGAAAATGAGTTTTTCTCCAGTGTCACCATTCATAGAGGCTGTGGACGTATCTCCATGAATTTAGAGTGACCTTAACATATCTTTGAAATGCCACTGTGTAGTTCATGCTCAACTGGACTGAAGCACGTTTCTCTTTGACACTATAACAGTTATAACACTTACAAAGTTGCCAAATTTAAACAAATTAACTTAAAAGAAAGCTGTAACATATTGTAATTATACTGTACATTTACACCACAGCTGAATTTAGGCCAAATATCCCCCCTACCTCATGAGAGAAAAAAGAAGAAGAAAAATCACATAAATCTATATCTGGACCTCTTTCATATGTGGAAATAAATATGACGCATAACAGTATCAAAATCTTGGCAGTGTGAACATTCAGGTAAGAATTCATATAAATTTTACATCAGTTGAATTTATACGTCCTAAAATGTCATAATCATGTTCTTGATTTACAGCAAAGATGGTAAAAATGGCCAGTGCTGTGATAAGGTTTTAGAGCTCAGTAATATAAGGTGCGCCTTTATGTTTACTATTAAATATATTTATATACTGTAAATCCTCTGAGATTTTGGTCCATATTGACATGATATCATCACGCAGTTGCTGCAGCATCTATGATGTGAATCTCCCGTTCCTCCACATTGAGATCCGGTGACTGTGGAGGCTGTTTGAGTTTAGTGAACTCATTATGTTTGAGATGTTTTGAGCTTTGTGACGGCACATTATCCTGCTGAAAGTAGCCATCAGAAGATGATACACTGTGATCATAAAGGGATAGAAATGGTCAGGAACAATACTTAAGTAGGCTGTGGTGTTTAAACAATGCTCAATTGGTACTAAGAGGCCCAAAGTGTGCCAAGAAAATCGCCTCCACACCATTACACCAGCAGAAGCCTGAACCGATGATACAAGGCAGGATGGATCCATGCTTTCATGTTGTTCACACCAAATTCTGACCCGACCATCTGAATGTCAGAAATTAAGACTCATCAGACCAGGGAACATTTTTCCAATCTTCTAATGTCTGATTTTCATGAGCCCGTGTGAATTGTAGCCTCAGTTTCCTGTTCTCGTCTGACAGGAGAGTCACCGGTGTGTGTGTGTTCTGCTGCTGAAGCTCTTCTGCTTCAAGGTTCAACATGTTCAGAGACGCTCTTCTGCAGAACTCGGTTGTAACGAGTGTGTTTGAGTTACTGTTGCCCTCAGCTCAATGCAGTCTGGTCATTTTCCTCTGATCTCTGGCATTAGCAAGCCCTTTTCTCCCACAGAACTGCAGCTCACTGGATATTTGCTCTGTAAACCCTAGAGTTACTAAAATACTCAGACCTGCTCGTCCGGCAAAAAAAAAAAAAAAAAAAAACATGTCATGTTCAAATTCACTTAAATCACCTTTCTTCCCCGTTCTGATGCTCAGTTTGAACTTCAGCAGATCGTCTTGACCATGTCTGCATGCCTAAATGCATTGAGTTTCTGCCATGTGATTGGCTGATTAGATTTTTGCATTAATGAGCAGTTGAACAGGTATACCTAATAAAGTGGCCGGTGAGTGTACGCATGCATGTTTCACAAAATAGCATTTAAGCAGAACATTGGAATGGGGCTCTTTGGCTTGCAGTATAAAAGTATCCCAACAAGCCGTGCACAGTAACACTTTTGAGTGTGACTTTTCCAATATCTCACTATACTCCACTGCAACATGAGCTGTGTCCTTGTTATTTTTCTCTGGGATATAGCACTTTAGTTAAAGAGTAGAGCATGATTATGGCATTGAATATGACTGATTTGAGATGAGACCAGATATAGATGCCATCTGGCATACTTGCATTTGTGTTAACCCAATGGTAATAGAGACGAAACATAAAGACCCTTATTTCACATGCATATGGGGAAACTAAAAATGAGACGTAACCCTGCACACGACTCCTTGAGACCTGAAACTCAAGTGATGACTTGGAACCATAAATCTTCCTTCCAGCAGTTTTACATGACAAAAGCAGGTGCCCTCCTGTCTGCAAAAACCTTTCCCAGTGATTTCTTATCATGTACAATATATATACTGTATATGTATATTTATATGTATGTGTTTATATTTACACATATACATATATATATATATATATGTGTGTGTGTGTGTGTGTGTGTGTGTATGTGTGAATATTGTCTATATGCATATACATGGCCCTATATAGGCTATAACCTCATACATGAATGTGCTTGTAATTATATGGGGTTTATAGGGGTATGTAGAATAAGCGTTCCCGTCTCTCCTTATTGGGCTCAGTGCTCATTCGGTGTGTGTGTGTGTGTGTGTGTGTATGGAGAGAGAGAGAGTGAGAGAGAGAGAGAGTGCTGAGCGCATCGACTCTGCGCTCCAGTCCACGGTTCTCCACCGGAGGAGCGGAGCGCAGACAGAGACTCTGCCGGTATCTCGTGCATGAACAGCAGTCAACGCCTTCTGCTCGACCCGCTTCGTAGCTTTGAAAACTGACGGATCTAAACATCACCATCATTCCCATTTAAACACCAGAAACCAGCGGCGTCGTTTGGATATACGCACCGTACACGCAAGGAGATGTGGATCATAAAGTTCATGCTGATTTGGACCTGCTGGTTCGGAGTGAGCGCGGACTTCGACGGCAGGTGAGACGGCAATTAAACGTCTAGACGATTGTATCAATGTGATGTTAAGAGTTTTGATAGAGCATAGAGTTTGTTTTAAGAGTCATTTTATGATTCTGGCTGTTTTTAAAAAGATGACTTTAAAGTAAACTGCTTTAAGATTTTAAACATTCAGTGTCTTGTAAGTATTAATAAATTGCATCTCAGGCAAAATTTAATATAGGCTATTAAAATATATATATATGCTGGGCTATGGCAGAGTTGACCATTTTAAAGTTCATTTAGGCATAATTAGGTTTGTGGTCAAGGTCAAAACACTACAATGTGTTTATTAGAGAGAGAATTTAATGCTGATAATTCTTCAAACATCCAGTTTTGAATAAGTCATTGTATTATGTAAAGAAATCGCGGAAACAGGGCTTTTTAAGATCATCCTCTGACAAGCCTCACAAAAGAATGAGATAAAAACCATGAGACACTTATGCTTAAGGAGTCAACATCCTGAAAGTATAATGATACCATTATGACAGTGTTATTTTTTTTTTTTTTAGGCTACTAGAAGAATTTTAGAAATGTTTTATGTTCGTGAGGAAGTTGCTGGTAACAGGGTTGACTAATAACAAAACCTAAATTCTAAAAAAGTAATTCTTAAAATCAATGTTTATGTTAACGATTTATTTTTACAGAAGTTAAAATTTTCATGCAACGAGCCATAAATACGCTTCTGAAAGCATAACAGGTTAGCCTCACGTTTAGTGCTGTTGTGATCAGTTCAGTTTAGGACGGGCTTAAAGTTTGTGTTGTCAATCAGCACGGTGAACTTGTGAACTTGCATCAGTCTAAAGCTGCTCTTAAAGATCTTCACAAATGCAAAATACTAGCATTCATTCTTTAACTTATCAGTATGTGTTGAATACTGTATGTAATGGCAGTAAAAAAAAAAAAAAAACGTGTTTAAGAAGCATTTATTCTCCCTTTTAGACAGTCAGCGCACATGCTCCCGGTTGTTTCGTGCCCAAACATGTAATGTGAAATATGTGGTGAACAGAAACGTGCCAAAGATTCAAATCTGCTTAAAGCTTCATTGAGATTAAAGGGGATCGAATGTCCATGCTTGAAATTAACTATGTGCTTTAGTAGCTCAGTATACCTTAGGGCAAGGTTTCTCTGTACGTTCCTACAGGCCCCCCTGCACTGTCTGCACATTTTAGGGGTCTCACTAATCTGACACAGTGTTGTTCATGAATCCCTCTGCTAGTAAGACTGATCGTTGAATAAGATGTGCTAAATAAAAGAGATATCCAAAAGGTGCAATCTGAGAGACTTTCAAGATTGAATGGCTCTAGGGCCATTATTAGAGGGGTTCATTGATCTCTCCTGCGACTTGGAGAAACTTTTAAAACAGTGCTTGTGACTCATCCTTATTGAGCATGCATTGCTGAATCACATCATTTATTATGGAATGCTCAGTTACCTCATTCAAGTATACATTGTTAATTAGGCCTACTCATTAAATATGAAAGTTAAATACTTTATGTATTTAATTAGGCCTATGTATATATAACAATTAAATGTATATGCATTATTTAAAAGTATTTACTTTCCTAATGCACATCCATGGTCCTGTTACAGTATATGTGCAGATCTTTTTTTTCAAGATCCAAGATTATTATTTTTTTAAATCAATGTCTAACATCTTGCTCTGCACTGATTCCTGCCCTAAAATATGAACTTGTTCCTTCTGTGGGACACAAATTAACATGGACTCCATTCATTTCATTGTATGAGAAAAAATAAAGTACCTTGTCAAAGGAAGGTTTGAAAATGACAGTATAAATGACAGCTTTTTCCTTTTTGTGAGAACTGCCTTTTCAGGTCATTATGCAAATACATTATGGAAATATAATTGGTTTCAAATTGCGTTTCAATGTAATTTATTAATTTAGCGATTCTTTGTCATTTAACTGCATTGCTTAGTTACGTCATATATTAAGTGTGCATTGCCTATTCACGTCATGAATTAAGTATGGGTGGCCTAATTACGTCATGTATTAAGTTTGCATTGCCTATTTATATCATGTATTAAGTATGCATTGTGTAATTATGTCATGTATTAAGTATGCGTTGCCTACTTAAGTCATGTATTAAGTATGTATCGTCTAATTACGTTATGTATTAAGTATGCATACCCTATTTACGTCATGTATTAAGTATGCATTGTCTAATTATGTAATATATTAAGTATGCGTTGGCTACTTAAGTCATGTATTAAGTATGCATCATCTAATTACGTCATGTATTAAGTATGCATCACCTAATTACGTCATGTATTATGTTTGCATCACCTAATTACGTCATGTATTATGTATGCATCGCCTAATTAGTCATGTATTATGTATGCATCGCCTAATTACGCCATGAATGAAGTTTGCATCACCTAATTCCGTCATGTATCAAGTATGCATCGCCTAACGTCATGTATTAAGTATGCATTGTCTAATTATGTCATATATGAAGTATGCATTGGCTACTTAAGTAATGTATTAAGAATGCTTCAAAGGGTATATAAAACTACCTTCAATTAATTAATAAAAAAAAAAAAAAAAGAATGCTTCATCTAATTTCGTCATGTATTTAGTATGCATCACCTAATTACGTCATGTTTATGTTTGCATCACCTAATTACGTCATGTATTAAGTATGTATCACCTAATTACGTCATGTATTATGTTTGCATCACTTAATTATGTCATGTATTATGTATGCATCGCCTAATTACGCCATGAATGAAGTTTGCATCACCTAATTCCGTCATGTATCAAGTATGCATCGCCTAACGTCATATATTAAGTATGCATCACCTAATTACGTCATGTTTATGTTTGCATCACCTAATTACGTCATGTATTAAGCATGTATAACCTAATCACGTCATGTATTATGTTTGCATCACTTAATTATGTCATGTATTATGTATGCGTCGCCTAATTACATCATGTGTGAAGTTTGCATCACCTAATTACATCATGTATTATGTTTGCATCACCTAATTACGTCATGAATTATATATGCATTGCCTAATTACATCATGTATGAAGTTTGCATCACCTAATTACAACATCAAGGATGCATCGTCTAACGTCATGTATTAAGTTTTAAATCGCCTAAATGCATCATGTATCAAGTATGCATCGCCTAACGTCATGTATTAAGTATGCATTGCCTAATTACGTAATGTATTAAGTATGCATCTTCTAATTGTGTCCTGTATTAAGTATACATTGCCCAATTACATCATGTATTAAGTATGCATCGCCAAATTGCGTCATGTATTATGTATGCATTGCCAACAGCAATTACCGGTAGGTCATTGTTGTGAATGCATCTCTTCCCATTCACTGTTACAGTCACTCGGTTCCCACAGGGTGTTCCACTGAGGCACTGGCCACCCAAGTGTGGACTTGTGAATACAACTCCTGCAGTGATCTTTATGGCATCTTCTATCTTCCGCTCTGCTGGGAAGCATTTTGCCCTTTTGGCAAGATGAGCAATAGCTGTCCTTCCAAATGGACTGGAAATTTATTCACTGGCAGAAGCATTTGTTGTGTTAAAATTCAAGCTTGGTTCTTTTGCTTCTTTATTGTCCACTTATTTATCATTGCCAGTTGCCCAGAGGCAGAGCACAGCTATGATGCGGTTTCACGAACACATCCGTACTCAGTTAGGGGGACATTAATAATGGTTTTTTTGGTACAACATTAGCAGCGCTCTTTAAGAGACATAATGAACAACTAATGTGTCATCTATATTTGTCCAAATGACCTTAGCACACTCATTTAGTCAAGACTCTGTTATTCATTGCATTCTATGCATTCTGACTTCTCTTTGTCATCCCATACATCATGAGCTTAATGTTTGTGTAACTCACAGACACAATATTGATGCTTTTTCTTCAGGGCATGGCTTGTGCTGGCATTTCAGGAGCGGGAGCTGCCCACTGTAATGAACGTGTACATTAACCTGCTGGCGCACATTATTAATTTCAGTCGTGATGGAGTTCGCTTGTCACCAGGGCCATTATTTGCCAATTTGCCCTGCTTACAAACCTGCTTCACTGCCCCGATCTAAATTCATAGAGAGAATATAGTGCATGAGCGCACTGTGAGGGGCCCATTCATTATATCCAGGCCCTTAGCAGGGGCCGTTAAGCTCCTGTCTAATGGCTTGTGCTACACCTGAGGGATGACTCGCCGCTAAACCGCCAACTTGTCATTTGCTGACATGATAACAAGAGTAATCAATTATAGACAGACTCATTAAAGTGTCCAACTTTTTCAACTCTTGCAACATGGGGTTTTGGACCGTTGAGCAGTGGGTTCCTATGACTCACTGGACCAGAATGGATATTCCCCGCATCTCTAATTGTTCTAATATATTTTATCAACAGTGTTTTGTTACTCCCTCACTCAGTCTTGGGGTAAACCCTACAGGCCCGTTCAGAAGGGCTCGAATTATGTCCACATGTCCGGTCTTTCAATTGATTTCATCATCTGAATTGTCTCAGGGAGCAGAATTTGCCCCCAGGCCTGACTTTGCTGTCATGCAGAGGCAGAGTCAGCCATGGCCAATGAATGTGCATTTGACTGAAAATGCATTGTCACTTGGTCTTTAGTCAAATTATTTTCAATGTTTGGATTTGACCCTCTCCGTCAGTCCGTCAGTCCGTCTGTTGAAAATAAGATGCACCCTACTTATCATGACAACGCCTCTGATGCAGTCGCACACGACTTTGAGTGTGCAATATGGGGAACAAGATATGCTGTCACGTTCAATGGCTTTAAGTTGAATATATTAAAGGGTATATATTATTATATTATGCCCTTTTCTTGGTTTTCTTTTTGGGCTCTACTAGAATAGGTTTTCATGCTTAAATGTTAAAAAAAACATTATTTTTCACATGTTTATGTTGCAGCACCTCTCTTCTCAGTCTATCAGTAACGCTCTGATTAGTTTCTGTCTCTATGAAGCTCCTCCTTCTGATAAGCACAATGTGCTCTGATTGGTCAGCTGGAGCAGTGTGTTGTGATTGGTCAACCGCTTCGAGTGGAAATGTCACGTCACTCACTATAACCACCTAACTCAACCAGGCTTCACACCTTTATTTTTCGTATGCCTTGGGTGGGAAATATTTAAACGAGGAATATTGTGACGTGTTCGTTACCGGACTACAATCGGCCATTTTAAGGGGTACAATGTATTGTTTACTCCACTTTCCGGAAACACTGTAAGCAATGCAGCTGTGAAATTTGCATTCTTTTTACTGAGCCAAATATTTAATCTGTGACATTTGGATTCTTAATTGGTCAACCATCTCCTCCCCATGCAAATTCACAGGCCAGAGCTGAAACTTTGGCCTGCATTTCCTCTCGCCCACGTTTGCATGCATATGAATGGAACAAAGTCTAATGTGACTGCACTTGCGATGCTAAAATGCTCTTTTTCGATTGCCACTCTTTTCTTTTAGGCTAAATTTCCAACCCTATCAGCCAGACCGCTGACTAAATAACTGCGCTGACCATTGCAAAACTCATATCTGTTGTCTTCAAATGCTCATAAACATCTCAGAAACTGTGGGAGATTCGAAAAGCTGTCCCTTTCACCGCATGGGGCGTTTATTTCAGACTTGTACCTGCTGCGTCTGATTGCCGCTCAGCTCTGGATGAGATGGACTTTGCTTGACCGGTGTGTCATTCTCCAGAGGCACATATTCTATATGGAGGCTGGCGAATGAAGACAGCTCAACTCGAGCGCATGTTTCAAAGGCGCGTGTCTAATTGTCTGGCAGTTTGTGGAGGTGGTGGAGGAATGTGAAGGGTTGTAATTAAACCCCCCTGCACTTGCACCCGAGCCCTGCTGCATGTCATCATTCATATACATGTGCAGACTCACTACGGAACCGCATGAATTGTGTCAGCCCGCTCCAGACAAATAGAAATGCGAATTGCATGAATTTTTCATGACTCAAATGTACCAGCGCACAGAAATAAAGGCATCTACGTCTAATTTTCGTGACCCGGTTGCCTCCTTTGAGCAGCCGGGACAGAATTGCATTATGTAGATATTTGTCGTTTGTGTAATCCGCTAATGCCAGATTGAGCTGGAAAATGAAACTGTGTAATAGCTGCATCTTTAACAAGGTGAGGAAAGACTCTAACTCAGGTGGACGAGGGATTTGTTGTGACAGACTTGTTACCTCAGTGAATGTGGCGCCGGTTTCTCGCTGGGCGACGCTCTCTCTCTTTCTCTCTCTCAGTTTGGAGTCTCTTTGGATCGAGCCCAGAGTTTGCAGATTGCTGACTGGCACGCATTCGCTTGTCTCTAGTGGGGCAAGCACTGCATACAAGGAGATTTGTCTCTCTCTCCCCCCCCCACCCCCCTCTATTTGTTTGTTTCTTACTTGCTTTCTTTTCTATTAAAGAGGGCCTATTTTGCTTTTTGACATTTTTTTTACTTTCTTTAGTGTGTCATGTTGCTGTTTGAGCATGAAAAAGGTCTGCAAAGTTACAAAGCACAAATTCACTCTCTATTCTCTATATCAGTGACACTGTTTCTGAACTCCCTGAAACGCCTCCATTGTTGTCTTGAGTTTTCTTCCGGGAACAAACACGACAAATATCCCTCATTTAAATAATTCCTGTCCAAGGCAATCGCAAAAAATGGGCGAGGCCTGGTTGAGTTAGTTGGTAGTGTGTTTAAAATCACGGTTATGGTAAGTGGCGTGACATTTCCACTCAAAGTGGTTGACCAATCACGGCACACTGGTCCAACCGACCAATCAGTGCACATTGCTCTTTCGGAAGGAGGAGCTTCATAGAGACAGGAACTAAACAGAGCGTTACCAGAGAATGTCTAATAGGAAGAGAATTGGCACTCTCTGCTTACTTCCGGTTTCTGGACTGGCTGCAGTAACACGTCTCCGTCCATGCGGGGGCGCTCGCAGGCGAGTGCAGAATGAATGGAGGTCTATGGCGAAAAACCCTCAAAATCCACTTTTCTCAGGATATAATTTTTTGTCTAGTAATTTGAATGTTGTATTCGAAAGGAGATGCAAAGAAATTACACATTGCTGGGTGTTAGATTTTTTAGAGTCACTTATTTGGTTTAAAAAGTCTTTTAAAATGTCAATGACGTCAGAATGCTGACGTCATTAGCAGAATGCTAGCGTGTTATGGGCAACAACAACTCAACCTGTAAGAAATCGAAAAGAAATAAGTACTCGTTCATTCAACTTTCGACCTATAACCCATGTTGAACTTGCAAAACCTACAATAAAATCTGAGATTTCTCAACGGCAATCGGGTGAAAGAGACACATTTAGCCGTCTAGCCCCATTGACTCCCATTAAGTCTGCACTCGCCCGCGATCACCTCCAGTGGAATTCTAATGGAACTGCAACCAAGATCGATACAATGGGGCTAATAGGAAGTGCCAAGGCTCTCCGTAGACGGGCTCTGGCGTTACTGACAGACTGGGAAGAGAGGTGCTGCAACAATGTGAAATATGTGAAAAATAATGTGTTTTTTGAATAGTCCTTTTCTAGCAGAGCCCAATACCAAAACCAAGGCATAATACGTCCTCTTTAAGCACTGCAGTTTATGTGAATTATTCTCTGTTGTCTTATTGTAATAGCATGGTGTCCTAAAAAGCTTTCCATCAAGCATTTTTCTCTGTCCTCCCTGAAAGTCAAATGTTTTGTGAAAAGACAAAATCACAGCCAATTGGAACATATTTGGAGTTGAATGAATGTTAGTATGCATTATGATCCCTCTCTTTCATTTTTAAGACACTAAATTCTGTTCTGATAGGGTCATGGTCAGCTAGAAAATAGCAATTAAAGCAATGTGGAGAAATGCAATTAAAATGACTAAAGATTGGGTATATGGGGTCATTATATATGTACAGTACATATGTTCTGCTATGTGTGCAGTCCACATAAATTGACAACAACCATTTGGTTTTCTTACTTTTAAAAACTGAAGGCAAAAGACAATAGAAATACATTTGCAACCTTGAGCCATTGTGATATATGATGTATTCTGCACCCAGCATCTTTTCAGTGAGTTAGAAGTGATGTTTGTAATGCATACATAGGTGATTGTGTTGGAACATGGTGAGTCCGGCCAGTCTCTCTGTGTGTATGTTTGTGATTAAATGTGTGTTTCAGGTAAGATATAGCAGAGTGACAGGCAGGAGCCCGGACTCAATCCTCTTAGCATGCGCTCTGTGTCTTTAGAGCCGTCTCCTTTTCCTCGCCGAGCTGCACATGCAAACATTTTCCCCTCGGCCTGTCACTCTCATTTAGTGCCACCATCACACTTTCTTACTGGAGTGACTGGCAGCCATAGTGGCCGCATTAGCATTTTCACTGGCTTCCGATCCAGAGTAAACGGAAGAGGACAGTGAGCGTGCGGCTAAAACTCACAATCATTTTGCATACTCTTCACTTATGCATACTATAACACATGCAACTTTTAGAGATATGCCAGTGTTTTTTATTCTTGTAATGGTATTATATTTTGTTGCCTAGTAGAATCAAAATGTTTAATGTAAAAAGTAAAAATCTACCTAAAAAAATCAAGTTTGGGGTCAGTAAGATTTATTGAAAGAAATGAATCATTTCAATATCAAATCAATTCTGTTCTTTTGAACTTTGTTCATCAAAGAATCCTGGAAAAAGTATCACAGTGTATGTATGTAAGGGTTAAATAAAAAAATCATCTTATTTTTTTATTTTTTTAAATAAAGTATTTCAATAAAAAATATAGAATGTTTATATGTGATATATGATTAGCTCAGTTTATTTTCTTTCTTGTTTTCTCTTCTCTGTTAAGTATATAGCCATAAGCCATATTAAGTAGAAGTTTAATTTTAGATTGTGCGCTGTGCTTTCCCTGTATCTATTACCCTTGATGATCCATTTACATGACGTCATTTGACCCGTGTTCATTCCCTTTTGCTTATTTTCACAGACCTTAAATGGTTTTACTTCTTCACAAAAACATTTGGAGCTCTGCTGGTGGAAAAAAAAGAGATTCGTCCTGGCGTGCACTGCCAAGAAACTCTCCGATTCAAAAGCACTTCAGCTGTACCTTTATTTTCCATTTTATGGAAAATCGGTTTTAAACGGCCTTCGCTGTTGTTTCCAAGAATGATGTTTTCCAAAAATCTGTCTTGTTCACTCACATTGTTGGGTCATGTAACATATCTTTTTCTAAGAACACCCTTATTTTTCATAAATTCCCTCTAGCATAAGCACAGACAGACTTCATCTGATCTCTGCGCTGTGTGTGCATCCAGCATCATACGAGAAGATCTGCCTCTGGTGGAAGAGTGATAACTCACAGTGCTCTTATCTGCAGCACCTGTGTCACTGAGTACAACGGAAGCTTTGTGAATATAGATAACGCGTCACTGGCTGACTGATGCAATGGATAAGACAACAGTAAAAACTGGAACAATAGAAGTTACCTCATGACTTGCAAATGTGTTTGAATCTTGAATCTACAGATTCATGGGCTTAGATAGACTTAGATAGACTTAGATAGACAGACAGGCCGACCGATAGATAGATACAGTAGACAGACAGACCGAACATCCTGGTCCCAGACCACCCTGACCAACTGATAGATAGATAGATTGATAGACAGATAGATAGACAGACAGACAGACAGACAGACAGACAGACAGACCGTCTAACCGACAGAAAGATAGACAGACAGACAGACAGATATATAGATAGAAAGAAAGATAGATAGATAGATAGATAGATAGATAGATAGATAGATAGATAGATAGATAGATAGATAGATAGATAGATAGATAGATAGATAGATAGATAGATATGCACAATGTTACTTGTTACTCGTTTAACTGTCTTCTGTGCAGTGATTGGCCAAGATCTGATCAAACTGTCTCCTGATAGGTGGCCCAGACAGATGGCCTCGTCCAATGGGCTGTGTCGATACGGCGCTCGGGTCGACTGCTGCTGGGGTTGGACACGACTCTCCTGGGGCCAGTGCCAGCGTGAGTAACTGCTGCTATAGGGTGAACAGTGCTGTAGGGGCTTCTAGACTTCCATGCTGCTTTAACCTTCTTCCGACACTTAACAACACTTCACAGCAAGTCACCAGTTCATTGGAGTAGCTGCCAAATTCTGTTCTATTGAATAAATAGTTCAATTGTCAATACTCTTTTAAGTCTTTTACTCTTAAGTCTGGCATAATGTTTTAGATGCTGATTTGATTGCAGGATCCATTTGATTCCACCAAATACTGTATAATGAACTGGTGACTTCACAGAAGTGGTAGAAAATGATGGCTGAAAATAAGCAAGACTATGTCTTGGGAAATAATGCTTCTAAATTTCATGCTTACTAACTGGTTTAGTCGCCCGCCGGTTGTCTGCTTTGTCTTTGAGATATTCTGCATGACACCCAATATTATGTGGTTCAGTCATTTGGAATAATTAGAAGGTACAACGAGTAGTTTGCTGCAACAGCACCACATTCCTGCAGGATTAGTTTGAGGTCTAAAAAAGGCCAAGCATTAATTTAGAAAGCACATTTAAAAACAACTGAAAGTGCTGTACAATAATAGGAAAAATATAAAGAACATTAAATAAATTGATACTGAAAAAAATTATAATAATATATATATATGTATATATATTATCAAGTTTAATTGTATCACTTCCAGCCATTGTATTACCCGTAATACCTTTAGTTGGATCAAGCATGGATTATGCCGATCTGTAATGTGCGATCCATATAAATGCATTCATCTCACACTAGAAGTGATGATGCCTCTCAAATCTTACACCGCATTAATCACGTAATGATCTTCAAGTACGGATTAGCTCATTTTATTGCGTTATCATGGAATCAGAGGATGTGCTCCCGCTGCTCATATTAATAGCGTCTTATGCTTCATTTATCAGCTGCCATATGTTCACTACAAATCTAAAAAAGATATGCCATGCTTCTGAACAAATGTTTGACCGTATCAAAAAATGGAACAAGCCTAGCGCTGATTCATGGGCTACTTTGTGATGCATGACTATTAGCGGCACAATGTATCGGGCAGCCTGACAAATGCAAGATTCTCTGCATGGCTTGTGCACATGATAGCCCAGCTGTTGCCTTTGCCAAAGAATTACAGTTCACGAGGGTCACATGCTGAGGGGCTCCAAAAGCTAATGCTTATGCTTCTATGCTAGTAGATTCTCAGCATTTCGTCTTTATACCGTATTTTGTAACAAATCAATGTTTTCTTTGTGTGACTGTGGTGTGTATGTGTGCAAATGTCTCTCACACTTCACGTGGCCGAGGTACGCCTTTGCAGATTGCGTATTTTGGAGAGTTGAAAACGCTGAAAACGGTCATTTGAAGTAAATAAATATGCACAAGGGGCGGCAAACAAACCGATTCTGTCGTCAATCACGGACAGCAAGACAGCCAGCGGTTGAACTCGTTAAGGGCGTTAATGGCTCCATCATGACTGATTACGGGATCCCTGCATCTCATATCTTTGATGAAATTGATTGATGATCACCGACCGGCCAAAACAAACCGCAGCAATTTCAATTCAGTTCGATTTGAATTGAATTGAATTGAAATTGCTGCAGTTTGTTTTGGCCGGTCGGTGATCATATTGAAGATGCATATTGAGAATGAAGGCCGTAATAAATGCATCCCCGAACACAGAGTCCTCAGGGAAAGTGCTCGGCTCCGAAATGCTTTTCAAATATCCATCCAGTCAAAGGTTTTGATAGGCGCCGCAGTCATACTTTATCTGGCTCCATTCTCACCTCAATAACAGGAACATGAAGCTGCAATATTTGACTTTCTCAGAACAGCTGGTTTAGGGGGCAGCCCTCGGTTTCTCGGGCTGAATTTGTGATTTAGATTATACCTCACACAGCTTAAATTAGATTCCCCAATCATAACAACCTAATCATCTAGAGTTAACAAGATCTCCAGCTGAGGATGAATTTTGATGAAGTTCCTTCACGAGAACGGCTCAGTGCGAGAGTGAAATATCTGTCTCAAGCGTCAGGACATCTCGGACTGTAATCTCTCTCTCTCGTTCTCTCTCTAAAATCGGGATTTTAAAGGAATGTTCCGGGTTCAATACAAGTTAAGCTCTATCAACAGCTTTCATAGCATAGTGTGGATTACCAACGGAGATCATTTCGGCTCATCCCTCAGGTTATAAAAAGAGCAAAAATCATAGTTACAGTAAAGCACGTACACTGCAAGTGCTTAAGGACACAGGCAGTCAACATATAAAATTTCTTCATTACGGTTCAAACGCTTGGGGTCAGTAAGATTTATTTGAATAACCTAATACTTTTATTCAGCAAGAATCCATTAAATTGATGAAAAGAAGACTAAGATATTTTCATTTCAAATAAATGCTGACCTTTCTATTCATATATATAACTTTCTATTCCTATTGATAATAATAAGATATGTTTCCTGAGCATCAAATCAGCATATTAGAATGATTTGTCGGTCAGACGTCCTTGGCCAATGAAAGCTGCCGTCAGTTTGAAGGTCTGGATATGCAAGACTAGGTCAGGTGAATCCGAAACCAGTATAATAACACTTATACTTCCAGTTAAGACCAATTTAACTAAATAAATATGGTAATCATTCAGTAACATGGTGTATAGCACCATGGTATCTTTTGAAGGGTAATGTTAGCTTTGAGAGTCGTCACTTCTGTAGTTTAAAGCATCATTTAATTTGAAGTAATTGGCCCTCATGAGGACCAGTGAGGTCAGGCGGGACAAGAGGGATTTAATAGTTGAACATCTGCAACACCGACTATCCTGTTCCTAAGCTGCTCCTAAAATACCAGCTCAGCAAAATGTTACTCAAATGTTTGAGCATCAGTAGTTCACAGGGGAGTGTGTGTGAAGCTGTGTGACTAAGGAACTGCAAAGAAACCTTTGTTATTGAGGCTGCCCTGCCTGGGCAAGAGAACATAGGAACTAGAGGAGTGAAACTCGGTTTTGTGGACCGATGAATCAAAATTTGAAGACAAATGTCTTCTTTTTTTTGTACTTTGGAAACAGTTTAAGCTTTGTTGAACACAGCTTTGATATAGTGTTTTGCACTTCTAACAATGTGTCCATTCACAGTAATATTGTGAAATTATTACTCACATTATTACACAATTTGAATATATTTTAAAATGTAATTTATTCCTGTGATGCAAAGAATTTTCAGCATCGAAAAGAAAGCTTTTGAAACATAAATGTCACTTGTGATTTTTCCCTGAAAAAAAGTTCTTATCACCACGTGAAATGCGAGAGACTTTAATCTATAATCTGTGTGTGTATTGTATGTGTTGCGTTCATAATGCTTGTCCATCATCAGCATGGCTCCCATGTAATGTTTTCATCTCACATTTAGATGAAGCTTCTTCCTTTTTTATTTTTTTTGTCTGGCCGTTTGTTTTGCAGCCCTCTACGTCTTAACCCGCAGAGTAATCGGGATAAGGTGCCAACCCCAAGGTTAGCACCACATCATATTTCCTTTGCAATCATCTTGCCTCAGCGTCATTCAGAGCACGCATCCGCTGAATACCGAGTTCCCGTTTATTTATAGTCCCCCCGCGCGCACTCCTCCTTTGAGAATATCCTGATATCCTGTGAACACTTCACACCTGCTCCAGCTTCCATCTGAATATCTGGACCCTCCAGGATATTTGGATATCACTGTTTATATTCATATTTGTTTGTTCCCCCACGTCAGCCTCAAAGGATCTCACATCAAGGGTCTTTTAACACAGCAGTAGAGAGAGAGGACAGGAATGATGGAGGATGGAATCAGGAAACCAGATTTAAACTGGCATATGAGCGCTTTATTGGCTTCCTGCGGATAACACGTCCAAAGCAAAAACAACTACAACAAACATTTTAACTACTTAATTAGTTAGCTATCTAGTTGTCCTGTAGAGGCATTTATGATGTGACGTGTGTATAATTAAAACTGAAATATAAATATAAAAGTAGAAAATATTCTAAATATTAAAGTTAACATTTAATATCATTTTTCAGATAGCACATGTACGTCTGTAAGATGTCTGCTAGAGGTCTGGAAAACATCTGCAGTGTAAATACATCTGATAAACATCGTAGAAAAAGCAGTTTTACATACATATACAGGTTTAAGATGTCCCAGAGGTGGTTTGCAGATGAGCAAACACTCTAAAAAATACATCTCTCAGATGTAAATGTAGACGTCAAATAGACGTCTCTAAGATGTCCGAGTGCTTTCAGGGAGATGAATACAGCGTAGTGATGGGGACGAGACCGCCTATGCCGAGTCCGAGTCAAGACCGAGCCTCTGAAGGGTCGAGTCCGAGTCGAGACCGAGTCCGTTGGTTTTCAAATTCAGTCGAGTCCGAGTCAAGACCGAGTCTTTGAGGAAGCAAGTCCGAGTCGAGACCGAGTCTTTAGGAGTCGAGACCAAGACCATAAAAATGTCAGTTTTCATATTCATGATTTAATATCACCCCAGTTAATAATCAACAGTTAGGCCTACAGTCTAAGCTAGATTGGGAATTGTTTAGAGGAGCAGTCTTAACGTCTTAATATGGACTATGCTTTTACTATCATTAAAAAAATGCTCTGTCATCAACATGTTAAGCCCACCCTGACTTTTTTAATCATAGTTAGGACATGCAGAGCAAATACAAATTTTCTAGTGGTATGTATTCTAGTGGACTAGTGATGGGGACGAGACCGCCTATGCCGAGTCCGAGTCAAGACCGAGTCTTTGAAGGGTCGAGACAGAGTCAAGACCGAGTCTTTGAAGGGTCGAGACAGAGTCAAGACCGAGTCTTTGAAGGGTCGAGTCCGAGTCAAGACCGAGTCTTTGAAGGGTCGAGTCCGAGTCAAGACAGAGTCTTTGAAGGGTTGAGTCCGAGTCAAGACCGAGTCTTTGAAGGGTCGAGTCCGAGTCAAGACCGAGTCTTTGAAGGGTCGAGTCCGAGTCAAGACAGAGTCTTTGAAGGGTCGAGTCCGAGTCAAGACAGAGTCTTTAGGAGTCGAGACCAAGACCATAAAAATGTCAGTTTTCATATTCATGATTTAATATCACCCCAGTTAATAATCAACAGTTAGGCCTACAGTCTAAACTAGATTGGGAATTGTTTAGAGGAGCAGTCTTAACATCTTAATATGGACTATGCTTTTACTATCATTAAAAAAATCCCTACATGCATCATCTTCTGCCTATTTTTCTAAACTGCTTCAACAGTGCTGCTCTGTCATCAACATGTTAAGCCTACCCTGACTTTTTTAATCATAGTTAGGACATGCAGGGCAAATAAAAATTTTCTAGGGGTATGTATTCTAGTGGACTAGTGATGGGGACGAGACCGCCTATGCCGAGTCCGAGTCAAGACCGAGTCTTTGAAGGGTCGAGACCGAGTCAAGACCGAGTCTTTGAAGGAACAAGTCCGAGACGAGTCTGAGAAAGCAGAAATCGTTCTCGAGACTCGAGTACTACATCACTAATACAGCGTTGTTGCCTAACCACCATAAATAATCGCAATAAGCTCCGCGTTTTGTTACTTTCGATAAGAAACAAGAAGAGTTTAAAACTTGCATTTTCAGTTGAATTTGGGGAAACCACTTAAAACAATTACTTCTACTACTTTTCAATTACTTTTGTTTGATTTGTTCATTGCAAACAGCCAAAAGTCTGTACATTTTGCCAATAAACCTGATTTGCAGATAATATGTTATATATGCATTTATTTTTAGATGGGATATTGTAGCGTAGTTAGTGTGAAACTTAAATATAAATATCTAAGTAAAAAGATTATAAATATTAAAGCTAACTTTTAATATAATTTCTTAATACAATTGTATGTCATTTTTAAATTCTATGGTATTACAGGATGGTAATGGATGGTATTACAGGTCTGGCACAAACCACTAGGACATGGTGCAGATGTGCTTTGCAAGGTTTATTGATTTTTCCAGCTTGGAAAAATCATTATTAGCTTTTTAAATTCTTAGTGAGCCTTATTATGAATCTTATTTTCATAAAATTCACCAACAACACTTTCGGACATTGCTTTGAAGCTGCCATCATCCGGTCATGCGTCATCAGAGCGCATGGATTGATAGGTATGCAATGCCGAGAATGAAAGTCTCCAGGGGTAGAGGAGCGCATGTGGTGAGAGAGGAGCTAGGCGTTTTGAAGCCAGCGGGACCGTTTGATGTGGTTTGTCAATAACGGGTACTTCCCTTGGCCCGTTTTCGCCTGTGGTTTGTGTTCCAAGTGTCGGCATTTCTCTGAACCGGACCGCGGCAGATAGGTTTCCCTTTAAAGCCCTGTCCTTAAGCTCTTCATTCGTCAGCACTTAAAAATATAACCACTGCTTGTGATCACACAGCGTCCCACCAGGATTAATCCATGATTTCATCACATTTGATAACTGTCTGGCTAGCGAGATAAGGCAGCCGCCCGGATAAACTCAATGTCAGAGAACTCGTTTCGGTTTTCTTGTTTGTCTCCTGCCAGCTTGGGGTTTACCACCAAATTAGGGCTCATGTCCTTTTGTGTTTTAACCGTAGGGTTTGATCTTACTGTCTAACCTCTATATTAAATAGCACAGGTTAAAAGCAAGGTCAACATGTACTGTACCTTTGATTAGCTTACTCAATCTAATAAAGTGGAATGAGACGGGCTGATTCTTATCTCACCATTTTGCCAGAGTGGGCTAATGCTTTTCCGCCTTCATGCAGTTTGAACAGTCTGAAAGTAGATATATGTGTGTCTTTTATCACATCTGAGGTACACCATCTGGGGTCAAGGGGTTATATAGCATCTTTTCTCATTCATGTCTCTTGTAGTATTTTGTGTGTTTGTTTGTGGTGTATTCTTAGCTCCTCTTTCACTCTGAGAATGGCACCAGTGAGGGACATTAACAGCTCTGATAGGCCTCTATAATTGGAGAGTCAACGAAGCTTTCAATGGAAATTAGTCTCAGTCGACTGCAGACTCTGGTATGAACCACCACTGAGTGCTCTAGTCCAGCCTAATGTTACAGCCAGGGTTGGTAAATTGAAACTGAACTTATATAAAATAAAAGTTAGCTGAAATATATCAAACATTAAAAAAATAATTAACTTTATTTCAACTAGTTGCCAAAGCAAATTTACTAAAACAGAAATAAAAATGTAATATATTTAAATAAATAAAAAACGAATAAAATTGACAAAAACACAACAAAAATGACTAAAACTTTGAGTAAAAAAAAAAAAAAAAAAATCCAAATTTTTTTTTATATGGCCTATATATTTATATAGAGGTCTATATACACTCCTGGGCGAAAAATTTATAATACAAAAAGGCCAAGCCAAAAATGGCTATAAACTAAGCTTAACGACAATGTATTGGTCAGAAAACTGGCAAAATTTAAACAAATGCACTACTTAAAAAGCCATTAGTGTTTCAGAAAAACATTTTTGTCAGAATATGGGAAGTTGTGTGTGGAGTGATGAATCACAATGAAACACGAAATGTATAGTGAAGCTTCAGAGCGTTGTCTTCAGAAATCTGCTGAGAAATATAATAATAAATGCATTTCTAGCACAGTGAAGCATGAGAAAGAGACTGTGTTATTGTGTGAGGAGCCTTTTTATCTGCTGCTATTGGTGAGTTTCTTCACTGTGAAAAGTCATTTAATGCTTTAGAGTACAGGAGAATAATGCAGAATGACTAGTTTTCTAAAGATGAGTGATCAGATGTTATTCTTCAACAAGACAAGGCTCCTGCCCAAAGTGCAAAGACAACCAAGAAATGGCTTGAGAACAAGTCCATCAGGCTCATGTTTTGACATCGGTCAGAGTCCAGATTTGAAGCCTATAGTTAATATTTGGTCTCGCATTAAACTCAAACAAACTGGGAGACATTTTCCAACTACTCATGAACTGTTTGAAGCCATTAACATCGAGTGGAACAACACTGACTCTTCTTCCTGTAAAAAGCTGTCTGGAAGAAAGCTATTCTGTGCTGCTGAGTCACTTTGTGCAATTCCCTTACCAGTGATTTGTGATTAAAATGGTTGAGACCATTAAAATACCATTGCACATGCAGGTGATCAAGTAACTAGGGTAAATTGGGTAACTTTTTTTTTAAATATACATTTTATTCTTCATAAATGTTCCACAAACACAAAAACAAAATATGGAATCATTATAATAACAATTATTTTATGTTATATAATCACAAAACATTTAATATGAAAATAAACCAAAATAGAATACCAGTATTATTCATACTAAAGAAAAGACTCATGTTGTGGCATATTTATATAACAATAAAAAATGTGCTCGGAAGCATACTTTCATTAATTCACTAATGAATATGCCATTTGGGCATGTTTGACGTACTACTTCAAACATAATTTGATTTGCGTTGCTCTGAACCTAATCTGGTATGCTATAAAAGGCCGATCAGTTTCCTGTGCTGTTATTTAGCAGCAGGGCTGCAAACACAGAATCATTCTGACAACATTAGGAAGAGCAGTATGGGATGGGATGTAGCTTTTGTTTTTTGAAATTTGCATGTTTTTGTCTCTATTTTGAAGATGTCAGAGGCAGTATTTACCCCATATTCAACCCTGAGGATGTTTTCGGTAACTCTTGATTTTAAGGTTACGTAGTTACACGTTACTACATGTACTTACTATTGTAATAACAGTAAATTATGCATAATTACAAGTATCTAACCCTAAACCAAACCCTAACCCTAACCCTAACTCTATGGTAAGTACATGTAGTTAACTGATATTACTCAGTACTTATTTGAGCAATACAATGCAGTTCCCTCAGTCTCGGATCTAAAATGTTTCTGATGTTGCACAGCTCTGGGCTTCTTCCCAATCCAAATGTGAGATGTAATGAGACATAAAGCAGAAGTGAGGTGGACCGTACACTCGGTTCATTAAAATGACCAAGGCAAACAATGAATTATTGATGTAGGGGGCCAGCGTTCCAAAATAATGGTTTTGTGGATCTCTCGCCACAATATCCTCAAGGTCTAATTGTATGGACACTTATTTCCCACAGTGAGAACGGTTTGATTTTTTCTTAGCACAAAAACTTAAGCCTGTTTTTTTGTTACATGGTTCCATATCTACTGCACAGACCTTGGAGTAAAATGATGCTGATGATCTTTTTGCCTGCAGCCGTATGTCAGCACGGATGCAAACACGGAGAATGCGTGGGACCCAACAAATGCAAGTGCCATCCAGGTTATACAGGAAAAACGTGCAACCAAGGTAAGTGCTGAAGTGTGCTTACAGTACGTTTAAATCAATCTCTCTTTCTATTCTAAAGCACCAATTTGTCACTGCATTCATTTAAAGGCCTCTGGATGTAGATGTTACCCTGTAGGTCTACTACACAAAACAATGTATCTGTTGTATTGAGTGATGTAGTGATTCAGGATGCGAGGTTTCCCTTAAGCTGATAATATCTCAATTACTGAACTAAGAACGCTGTACCGAAAATAAAACGGAGCCAAGGGACTAAATTCTGTCTGTAGTTGTCTCATCAGAAGAACGCTGGCGTCGGAGATAACCCCTGATTTAACAGGCACATTTCCATTTGAGAGGAGAAGGCTGGGAGATTTAAACAGAGGATTCTGTGCCCTCGGAAGGCAAAGGGAGAAGGTGTAATTAAAAGACGGGAAGGAAAGGGAAAACAATCCCCTCTGGAATGTGGAATAGAATCTTTTCGGTTTTCCCTTGCGTCATGGTTTCATGTCAAGTCGATTAAACTTCTTTAGCATTGCTGGACTTGGGTGGAAATGATTGAATAAAAAAAAAAAAAAAAAAAGATCATCACAACAGATGACGTTTCTAACAGCTTCACTTGGCTTCCGTGGCGAGAGCGATTAAAAGAATCTGATGGGATTTATAGGAAATTACAAATATTTGTCATGCCAAGGGTTTATTTGTCCTGCGTGTTTCAAACGTTGACAGGTGCTGGTTAGCGCGGACACCTGGGTGGCATATTAAAATGAGCGGTGGAAATAATCAAGCCTTTCATATTCAGTGTGACTGACTGAAGTGTTTTTCAAGCCGCTAATTGTTTTGATTTATTGATTGAAATTATTTGTAACACAACAATCAGCATGCAAATTAAATCATACCACACAAGATGCCCAATCACTTGTATTTCATAAGCTATTGTAATAATTGCTAATATTATTCATGATTTATTTTGAATCCTTTGTGAAATCATAGTCGATACTTTGCAATGCAAACGTTGATTGTTAATAGCTCTATACTAATACTAATGTAATCAAAATGTGTTTTACATATTAGTTCATTTTTGAATTGACAATCTCTAGATTAATAAATATAATATTATACAATTGGGCCTAAAACTAACTTTTTGCCACACCTGCCAATGGCCAGTGACTTATAAATATTTTTTACCAGCCATGAAACATAAAGTTACAAAAGTTATTCAGTCAAGAGCAGAGTGATTGTTTTCTGTCTTTTGTTGTTTGATTGACAGACAAAATTTGTGTTGATTAATAACACAAATAGCGAGATGGTCCTCACTGCAGAACACGAAATCAAGGGGGAGGAGTTGGATCCAGATCCAACTCCTCCCACCTTACATATACCTAAACCTACCCATCTCCACCCGCTGATCCCTAAACCCACCCCTAAACCTACCCATTTCCACCCCCTGATCCCTAAACCCACCCCTAAACCTACCCATCTCCACCCGCTGATCCCTAAACCCACCCCTAAACCTACCCATCTCCACCCGCTGATCCCTAAACCCACCCCTAAACCTACCCATTTCCACCCCTTGATCCCTAAACCCACCCCTAAACCTACCCATCCCCACCCCCTGATCCCTAAACCCACACCTAACCCTACCCATCTCCACCCGCTGATCCCTAAACCCACCCCTAAACCTACCCATCCCCACCCCCTGATCCCTAAACCCACACCTAAACCTACCCATCTCCACCCCCTGATCCCTCCCACCCCTAAACCTACCCATCTCCACCCTCTGATCCCTAAACCCACCCCTAAACCTACCCATCTCCACCCCTAAACCTACCAATCTCCACCCCTTAGATGTGGATCCAACCCCGCCCCCTGGATCTTGTGGACTGCATTGAGGTGCTACTGCAAACAGCAGCAGGTATATTAGGCTGCTGTCACTTTAAGAGCTAATGCACGGATCCAATACACTAATACACATGCGTTTTATTTCTCAACTGATTACGCTTAGTTAAGATATAAATGACTATGTTTACAAGGATACTCGCCAAGATGGGCATTTTGACATCATTTTGTTTGAATATGTCTTTTCAAGTGCAAGAAGATGTGAAAGAGAGCTCAATCCAATGTTGATTTTTACTCGCATTTGGTGCTTGGCGAGTGTTAATTTTAGGCCCTGCATATGTATATGTATATATACATCAGCTCAGCCATCAATTTGCATTTTTTTTATTTTTTATACATGAAACCCTTTTATAAAGCAGGGCCTCAATGTTAAAAGGATCCACCACAAGTGATTAGTGCAGAGAAAACCACGTGCAGAGCTGAACAGAAACAATGATAAAGAGCTTAGTGCTTAATCCCAATTACAATGAGGGATAACACCCCCAAAGTTTAATAGCCAAATTGGGATTTAAAGGTGATGAGTGTCATTTTTCGATCTTAAAATACTTTCACCTATCCTAGTTTAATATGCAAAGACAAGTATGTGATTGAGCATTGGGCTCTGTAGTGCTATTAAAGGATATAATATATTTTGATCATAAATATAAAATGATGAACCTGTCACAGAAATGTTGGCTCAAACAATGGAGCGCGTTTGGGGCATCCGTTTATCTTGATCACGTTCTCATGGTTCGTGGTTTGGCTGGTTACACACTTTACCTTTAAGTTATGTTGTATATTTGATAGAACATGTGACATGTAGGACAGCAGTTCATGTAACTCAAAAGTGCAGCCTGCAAAATGCCATGAAGAGCATCTGTAATAAAGCAATGAGCCGTGCATCGCAGAGATTTTACCATACTTTTTAAAAATTGATAATTCTGACCAGTGTTGGTGTAACGCATACAAGTAACGCAAGTTAAGTACTTAGATTACTTTTTCCAAGTTACATGTAAAGTAACTCATTACTTTTAAATTTTCAACAAAATATATGAGTTACTTTTTCAAAAAGTTTGTTTTCCAATTTATTGAGTGATAGCTCTCCTGTCCTCATGTTGAGATTAATCGTGAGTAAGTGCTGAGGCGTTGTGTGCGCTGTGTTAACATGACAGTTATTGTAGTTCTAGACTACATGTGAACATGCATTTACTTATCTCACTTTTGGTGTAAAAGGGCCTTTATATTTTCCAAAATACTTTTTGTTATTAAAAAAACAAATACGCAAGCCCAGCCCATGTGACTAAAAGTAACTCTAAAGTAATGTAACACACTTTCCGTAGCTAAGTAACGCAATGAGTTACTTTTTAGGGAGTAACACAATATTGTAACGCATTACTTTTAAAAGTAACTTTCCCAAACACTGGTTCTTTCTGTTAATTCTAATTGGTTGAACCATATTTAGAGCTGTCAGAAGCTTCATGACTTGAGCATAACCAAAATATGTTTACAGTTGCCACATTAATACTTAACTGATGTGTGGAAACTGAACTATCGATTTTATGACTCAAAATTGTAGTTTTATGCAATTAAAGGGATAGTTCAACCTGTCATCACTTACTCACCCTCTCAAGTTGTTCCAAACCTGTATGAATTTCTTTCTTCTGCTGAACACAAAAGAAGATATTTTAAAGAATGTCAGTAATCAAACAGTTGAACAGTTGACTTCCATAATAGGAAATCTATGGAAGTCAATGGGGCCCATCAACTGTTTGATTACTGACATTCTACAAAATACTATCCTTTTTAAGCACAATAGCATTCACCTCCTTTGATTCTCAATTTTGCCAGTAAGCTAATGGCTCCAGATGCTCTTCACTGTAACATCACTGTCATGGAGATGATCTGAGGCAGATGGGCATCTTTGCCCAGAACAAATAAACTCATTAAAGCGCTAATCCATTTAGGAGTCAAGTTAGACAGAGCTGCATTCGGCTCTCCATGGATCAAATCAATTTAATAAGATGCTAATTTTCAGAGGAGGTCTCTGTTAATGAGAATCTGCTTACCTGCTGTTCCTGGAATCGGTCAGGAATCCATTATGGGGCATCAAATATTGTAAAATGCTTTCAGATATGAAGATAGATCTGCTTTATGGTCTAACAATGCGTTATCCAGGGTGCACTTCTCCGTAGCCCATGTTAAATGCTTAGTTTATTAAATGGCTATTAAAGGAGAACTCCGGTCAATTTTAACATTGAGCTAATTTTTTTGTACATTTGGAGTGCTGTCAATACAGAGAACAACGACAAAAATCGGTGTTGCCTACACCGAGTTATTCTATTTTTTAAATTTGCACCCTGTTGACTTCAATGGGGCAATGTTTAAACCTGCTTTTAGCCTCTTAACATCCTTGATGTGTCATTACAAGTGCACAGAAAATGTGAGTGATTCCTTCAGAGTGAACACGGTGAATCTGACTGCAGTAGATGTGAAAGATATTAATAAAAATTAAGTTAATTCAGCCAGCGCTCATACCTGTATTTACTTCCTGTTTTCGGTCAAAGTCCATAGTAGTCGATTGTCGAGTTCACGCGTGTGATCATAGGTAACTAAGCAACAGTGGAGAACTCGACAATCGACTACTGTGGGCTTCGACCGAAAACAGGAAGTAAATACAGGTATGAGCGCTGGCTGAATTAACTTAATTTTTATTAATATCTTTCACATCTACTGCAGTCAGATTCACCATGTTCACTCTGAAGGAATCACTCACATTGTCTGTGCACTTGTAATGACACATCAAGGATGTTAAGAGGCTAAAAGCAGGTTTAAACATTGCCCCATTGAAGTCTACAGGGCGCAAATTTTAAAAATAGAATAACTCGGTGTAGGCAACACCGATTTTTGTCGTTGTTCTATGTACTGACAGCACTCCAAATGTACAAAAAAATGAGCTCAATGTTAAAATTGACCGGAGTTCTCCTTTAAAGAAATTGTTTTTAACATCATGCATAAATTGTCTTATGCACATGACATATACTAAAATAGATGTTCCAGTCTCATGCAAAATAGTAAGATATCAAATGGGTTGGCTCATACAAAATGTACACCTTTAGTCTGATTGAACTGAATGTTGGACAGTTTGGGGCCTTTTTAATTTGGTCAGGCTGAGAGAGCAGATTATTCTAGAAAAAAAAAAAACAGCTAAAAGATGAAAAATAGTAATCTAAAGCTAAACTACAACTGTTTTTGACTAACATCATACATAGTCTTCAGGGCAAACATAAAATAAAAATGTTTAAATAAAAATCATTAAACTCACATATGGACCCACAGATTTTAAAAGTTGCAAAGTCTACATCCTAAATGTTAGATTTTCGGCAAGCCAGGGGCATAATAACGGTTAATGTGTTTTGTTTTTTGAAAAACAATGTTCATTTCCGTGTGATATTTAGGAGTTGGAAAGCCAAGCACAGCTGAGGGGATTATATGGGATTCTTTACATGTCATCATATAATTAAGCTGTAAAGCGCCGACATTGTTCTGTAACACTGACATTACCGGCTCTCATCTTTTTTTCCAGTGTCAATCACAGACAGTTGTCGGTACTGTATTCGTATTTTTGAAAGCTGAAGGGTTACATTGGACTATAAACACTTTAAATACCAAACCCTTCAGTCACTCTCCACTATTTTTAGGTTTTGTCTTTTTGTTCATCACCTAATTTCAGCTGCTCCAGAACAAAAGGGGTCAGGATTTTTCCAGTCATTATGGTTGGTGCTCACCGTGTAATTATGCAGCTGAGACTAAACCTGCCCACTTTTATTTATATCCAAAAAGAACCGTTTTCTGCAGACGAGGGATCTTACTGTAACTTTTTCTTCCAAGAAATCATAAAATCAAAATTGAGTTTCAACAAGAAACAGCTTTGGCAGCCCATTTCTGTTCTATTTCTGTGTTTGACAATAAATAATGTCGGACAAGACTTTCAGTTTTATGATTAATGGAATGGATTGTGAAAAGTGCTCTTTATGTGAATAGGGGGTTGGAAGGAGCAAAAAGGAAAGTCATTTCAGAGGTGGTAATACATTTTGATGAAAAATTAAAAAGACTAATATGAAGAAATTTTTTATTCAAATATAATGATCTTTTCCACCTCAGAAACATCCCTATATGTATATATGTATATGTATATACGTATACACACTTTCTGCATGCTCACGAGAACCTTTTCACTTGGTAAATAGGACAATACACACAGCCGTATTGAGAAATAACCCCATTTCTCTGCGCGGTTTCTCGGCCGTCACAGAGGATGCGTTAAAGGCTGTGAAATTAGAGATATACTGCTCTAACAAAAGCCACATTTGTATTAATTCATGCGCATCCATACTCTCCTTTTCTCCATAGTAAAATGGCAGTGGATGCACAAATGAAATAGGTTGTTGTATACATAAACCTAAAATTGTAACGTTTGAGCACTGCGCACATGTAAAAAGTTTCTCGTGAGTTTTTGCAAAGGTCCCTTTAGGGGCTCCGTAGTATTGACTCTCTTTTGGTGTTACCAAGGCAATATGAATGAATACTTTTCACAATCAAACCCAGTCCTACGTTGTTTAGCTCAGAATATAGAGAAGCTAAAAACATGTCCAGGGCTTTCTTATTTTATCTACTAATAATCTTTATTTACTGAATAATGTTATTATTCTCCTCTACAGGAATATTTGTATGAATGTTTTTGTCCACGGTATCCTGTGTGCTGTTATCTGTCTGTTTTCCTCACTCCTAAAGAAGAGCAGGGCTATGTTATCCCCCCATTATGGCACAGTCACCCTCCTGTTTTTGTTCCCATGGACCACCAGCCGATTGCGGCGCCTTCAGAGGGTGAGCTAATCCTCTGTGTGTGATTTTCATGTAAGAGCACTCACCGGGTGACGCCTGCGTCCCGAATGCCACCCCTCTGGCCCACGTGCATGGTGCGAGAGTCAGGACTTTCCTTTCAGCAGATCCCCAAAGCCTCCACAGGCATGGCCGGAATGACATGGAGAAAGCCATGCATGCCTTGGCAGAAACACACACACACACACACACACACACACACACACACATATTAAGCCTTTAAGAGGCTGTTATGTTTCACCCTGCTTTCTTTCTCCTTCACACACATCCTGTCTGTGTCTGTCAGTTCCTCTGAACTTCTTTTATCCGCGAGCACTCCAGTGGCTGTCCGGCTGCTCTCCTCCTCTTTGACCTTCTGCCTGTCTCCTCTATCTCAGGCCCATCTCCAGTTCCCAAACAAATATCCTGTCAATCAAAAAGCGTCTGTCATGTTGTTGTTGTTGTTGTTGCCTCTGAGGTAATTCTGGTCATGATTTTGATTCTGGTGATGATCTATCTATCTATCTATCTATCTATCTATCTATCTATCTATCTATCTATCTATCTATCTATCTATCTATCTATCTATCTATCTATCTATCTATCTATCTATCTATCTATCTATCTATCTATCCAGTCCAGTCCAATCCAATCCAATCCATCCATCCATCCAAATCTAATCCCATCCACCCATCCATCCATCCTTCCACCCATCCATCCATCCATCCATCCTGCCATCCTTCCATCCATCCATCCATCCATCCATCCATCCATCCATCCATCCATCCATCCAAATCTAATACAATACAATACAATACAATACAATACAATACAATCCCTCCATCCATCCATCCATCCATCCACCCATCCATCCATCCTTCCATCCATCCTTCCATCCACCCATCCACCCATCCATCCATCCATCCATCCATCCATCCATCCAAATCTAATCCCATCCATCCATCCATCCACCCATCCATCCATCCTTCCACCCATCCATCCATCCATCCATCCTGCCATCCTTCCATCCATCCATCCATCCATCCATCCATCCATCCATCCATCCATCCATCCATCCATCCATCTATCCATCCATCCATCCATCCATCCAAATCTAATACAATACAATACAATACAATACAATACAATACAATACAATCCCTCCATCCATCCATCCACCCATCCATCCACCCATCCATCCTTCCATCCACCCATCCATCCATCCATCCATCCATCCATCCATCCATCCATCATCCAAATCTAATACAATACAATACAATACAATACAATACAATACAATACAATACAATACAATCCATCCATCCATCCATCCATCCATCCATCCATCCAGCCATCCTTCCATCCATCCATCCATCCATCCTTCCATCCATCCTTCCATCCACCCATCCATCCATCCATCCATCCATCCATCCATCCATCCATCCATCTATCCATCCATCCATCCATCCATCCATCCACCCATCCATCCATCCTTCCATCCATCCTTCCATCTACCCATCCATCCATCCATCATCCAAATCTAATAATACAATACAATACAAAACAATACAATACAATCCATCCATCCATCCATCCTGCCATCCATCCATCCATCCATCCATCCATCCATCCATCCACCCATCCATCCATCCACCCATCCACCCCCATCCATCCATCCATCCATCATCCAAATACAATACAATACAATACAATACAATACAATACAATACAATACAATACAATCCATCCATCCATCCATCCTGCCATCCTTCCATCCATCCACCCATCCATCCATCCATCCATCCATCCATCCATCCATCCAAATCTAATACAATACAATACAATACAATACAATACAATACAATACAATACAATACAATACAATACAATCCCTCCATCCATCCATCCATCCACCCATCCACCCATCCATCCATCCTTCTCTCTCTGTCTCTCTGTCTCTCTCTCTCTCTCATTTTTCTTCACTACTCATAAGAGCAACACTCAGAAATAGTCTGCGGTCACACCTTCTATACGGTGTAAACTTGTTCAGTCTACCTGCACTCTGTTTGTGGTTTTCAACACCTTCACACCTCCTACCCTCCATTTTCCCCGTTCCAAACTGGACAATTTAGGCGTTTTTATTATTATCATTCCTTATCATTAGTTTGCCATGTGTTGCAGCTCAGAGCTGTCTCCTGTGAAGAATGGCTATTCTGGGAATGTGACATTTCAGTTCTGCTGTTTTCAGCGGTATTTTAGTTAGCAAAGGGCCAATGAGTCTCCTGTGATGATGGGTTAGTTTCCTCTTCACCTCCGCTGACAGAAACAGGAGTTGCTTCGGTTTTCTAAACGTCTTTCTGCAATGTATTTGTTTACTTGCTGCTGTGCTCAGAGAGTTGAGTTACAGCCTGAACCACTGAGACTTCGTGCGATATAGACGTGGTACAGTAGATGAGATTCTGCGATTTTACAGATGATTTGATATCACTTTGGTCTGATTAAATATTTTGTTTTCACATCATTTTTTCTTAAGCTCTCCCAAAAATGTAAATTGTGTCATTATTCATTCTCCCTCATTTCTTCCATGAAACATAAAAGCAGACGTTTGACAGAATGTTCTGCCTGCCCTTATCCCTGCAATGGATGTGAATACAAGCTCAATTAATGACAAAAACGCCATCATTTTCTACATTTATTTTTATTGGATGATGTATGAAATGTTGATGTATATGTCGTTAATAACAATAATAATCTTGATGTATGATGGTGATAATAATGATAATAATAATTTTCCATACAAAGAATATGAATTCTAGCTCAATTAATGACAAAACACCATATAAATGCCAAAAACATTATCCATGCATTTTTGTCTTTTCAAAATATTTTCTGTTGTATTTCATATATATATATATATATATATATATATATTAAGTAATTACAGGCTTAGAAATCATGAGCACATAGAGAACTTTTTCTCTAATATTCTATTTATATATTTTGATATTAATATGAATTTTTAGGATGAATTATAATAATGCATATTTTAATACTTTAAGATTCTTTTATTATTTGATTATTCCCCTAGAAGACTTTTCATTTCTTAAAAACACTTCATAGAAGTGTCTGGCCACAATTCCAACTAGTGTTTGAAGACTTTTTTTCCAAAAAGTGTTGCACATGCCCAGCTAAAATCCACAAGCAAAGAACGTGTCAAGGGCCAACGTTAGTCAGTTATGTCCCAAATCATCATGAAACTGCAGCCTAATTGGGAATTGAAATTCGGAGTGCGTAATCACGGCTTCAGCAGCTCAGAGCCGCAATATATACTTACAGGAGAATGTGGTACGGTTTGAAAAGGTGTCAAAGATTTAGACTCGATTTTGATTCCACTTTGAAACCGAGAGATTGATTTGGTCCTAGTGGTGGACTCTCGGTAAGATGAATGGCAGTGATTGTAGCTGTCCTCGCACACCTCTGCTAATCATCCCAGTCGAGTGACCTCCCACCACTGCCAATTACCAGTAATACACTGCTATTCATCTATTTAAATCAGTACCACCTGTCAAATATAGCCAGCACGCGCTTCTCTAGGAATGCATTCCGCGCATAACCGACCGCTAAAGATGGCGCCATTCTCTCAGAACTGGGCCATGCCAAAGACCCTCATGTACACCAGCCAGGAGGATCTATTTTCAGTCCGGTGCAAATGAGACTGCAGGCATCATGCTACGTGTCTGGCCTATAAACCTGGCTGTGTAGCTTATGATATTGAGATGTAAGTGATATGTAGCCCAGCTGATGGCCCATGTGGATATATGGTTGCGCACGGATTGAACTATATCGTTTTTTTTCCCTCCCCAATACAAATCAAGCATTTCTTTGCCTTGGTGATTGAAAACCTCTTACTTGTATTTTTTTCCCCCAGCTCTCAACAGATGAGGGCTACTTTTGCGCTACTCAATAATCATTTGAGGAATGGATAAACAATTAAACAATCACTTAACCTTGTGGATAAATAGATAAAATAATAATAATTTATCAAGTAATCAAAATTAATAAGCTAATTGTAAATACAGTGTTTGTTTCACTATTTACAATATTGAACTAATCTTTTTTTTTTATATTGATAAAATTGAAATTATTATTTCTTTGGGAGAATTACACAAAGTTTTCACACTGACTTTTCCTTTTGTAAAATAGAAAACACCAGATATGAATTAATTAATTAATCAAAACATAAATGATGCAGTTTTCAGATCAGCATTTCAGTGTTATTTTAGTATTATTAGCATACTATTATAGTACTTATTAATATTTTAAATGACCTTTTATTTTTCATTTTAGTCATTTTTTCCCCATTTTGATTATTTTTCTAATATTTCTTACATTTTTTAAATTTTCAAATGTTCAAATTCTTTTTTATATTTAACTTAAACTCACTTTATTTCAATTTAACATTTTTTTTAATCTGATATATCTGATATATATATGAAAATTATTTTCAATAATTTTAGTTAAGTTTTAGTAACAATAACACCAATTCAGCAATTGAGAATAAAGAAATCATGAAGAAATTGGTCTATATATATATATATATATATATACACATATACATATATGTTTTTTGCTATTATGCATAACTCTATTATTGATTTACCTCTTTGGTCTGGCACTCAATCTGCTGTCCTGAAGTTACAGTTTTAAGGTGGTTATGGTTCGAACTGTCTCTATATGGCAGTAAGGTTAGTGTTCAAAGTCTAGAAATAGTTCAACAGCTTCAGAGTTTAGAATATTGTAAAATATTTAAAGTCTGGTAATGAGTTCGTAGTTGACCTTTGCAGAGTTGAGCAGAGTTTTCAAAAGGAAGAAGTTACTTTTTGCGTTAGACGCAGAGTGTTGGAAGCTAAAGCTCAGGTTTGTTGAAGTGCAGCGTCCTGTGGAGTGAGGCGCTCAGAGGTGGGCCTGTCCCGACACGGTGGCCTGCGGCTTCACCTTCTTCTAGCAGACGCCGCCTCACAGGTTTAAAAGGATTGACCTTTTAAATTTGACCTCTGGTTTAAGCCTAATTCCTTTGCTCTCTCACAGGAGGATGTTCTAACCTCCCCCTCTCTGTTCTTCTGTCTGCAGACCTGAACGAGTGCGGCCTCAAGCCTCGGCCCTGTAAACACAGGTGCATGAACACATACGGGAGCTACAAATGCTACTGCCTGAACGGATACATGCTGTTACCTGATGGGAGCTGTGGAAGTGAGTTACGTCTCTGTTTTACGCGTGCTGTCCTACTGTGTCAATGGTTTAATAGCTCTTCAGTGCTTTGCTTGAAACGGATTATAGTGCTACCAGCAGTGTCAACCACTATGTTTTGTTTCTACAAGCTGGATTTCTACAAGTATATTGTTCCAAAAAGCTTTACAAAGAATAATAAGATAATGCAAAAATACAGACAACATAAAATTATTTTATTTTATTTTAAATGGTTTTATTTTTCCACACCAAAAAGAGAAAATTGCAATTTTCCTTCTGTATTTTTTATTTTATTTATTTATTTGTTTATTTGTTTTGTTTGTGTTGTTTTGTGAAAAAGGTTTTATTTTTCCACATTAAAAAAAATAATATTTTTGTTTTGTTTTGTTTAAAAGGTTTTATTTTTTCCACATAAAAAAAAAAAAAAATTTGTTTTGTTTTGTTTTGTTTAAAAAGTTATATTTTTTCCATTTTAGAAAAAAAAAAAAGAAATTTGAAATTTTTCTACATAAAAAAGAAAAGAAAAGAAAAGGAAAATCGCAAATTTCCTTTTGTTTTGATTTATTATTTATTTTATTTATTACATTTATTTTCCCTTTTATTAAAGAGAAAGTCACAATTTTCCTTCCGGGATTTTATTTTATTTAGTGTGTTTTTATAGTCTCTTCTGCCATACACAAATCATTCTAAGAGCTCAGGGCGTCCCTCAACCCTGCAGAGAGCTTTCAAGTGACTCACAAAAAAAATATGAGAAAGCTGTGAACTTCAACCCTGCCAGGCTAAGGCTAAGTGTTATTGCTGGCCTTAAGCTATCCTCCCTACGCCAAGTGGACTGTGCCTGTGCTTGCCTGGTGCTAAGTGTGCTTCCAGAGGCTTCAAGATTACACTCTCTGATAAATATTTTCTCACCTTCCCACAGCTCACACTTCAGTAAACACCATTGAATTACAGAGTTAATCAAAGTATGGTAACGTGGGTGGTACAATCATTGTCAATGCTCAGATGGCAGATTACTGCATAGTTTGGAGAGGCTGGGTGCTGATCTGATAAAAGTCTGCACAAGCTCAAATTATTCATAACTTGATGGTAAAAAAAAAAAAAAGCTCTTTTGAAATCAGCTTCATCACTGTAAGTTAAATACTGTAAGTGCCAAATATTATTTAATTTAATTTAATTTAATTTAATTTAATTTAATTTAATTTAATTTAATTTAATTTTATTTTATTTTATTTTATTTTATTTTATTTTATTTTATTTTATTTTATTTTATTTTATTTTATTTTATTTTATTTTATTTTATTTTATGCATTTAAATGGTTCTATTTTTCCACATTGAAAAAAGAGAAAACTTTATGTTATTTGATGGTAAAAAAAATGCTCTTTTGAAATCAGCTTCATCACTGTAAGTTAAATACTGTAAGTGCCAAATATTATTTTATTTTATTTTATTTTATTTTATTTTATTTTATTTTATTTTATTTTATTTTATTTTATTTTATTTTATTTTATTTTATTTTATTTTATGCAATGCAATGCAATGCAATGCAATGCAATGCAATGCATTTAAATGGTTTTATTTTTCCACATTGAAAAAAGAGAAAACTTTATGTTATTTGATGGTAAAAAAATGCTCTTTTGAAATCAGCTTCATCACTGTAAGTTAAATACTGTAAGTGCCAAATATTATTTATTTAATTTAATTTAATTTTATTTAATTTAATTTAATTTAATTTAATTTAATTTAATTTTATTTTATTTTATTTTATTTTATTTTTTTTATTTTTTATTTTATTTTATTTTATTTTATTTTATTTTATTTTATTTTATTTTATTTTATGCATTTAAATGGTTTTATTTTTCCACATTGAAAAAAGAGAAAAGTTTATGTTATTTGACGTTTTTTTGTTATTATTAAACTTCTTTTCATTAAATTCAATTTAATTAAAATTATAATTAATTAAACGTATTCCACCTGCAATTAAAAATAATTATTAGGCTAATAAAAATAAATGTAGAAAATATGAATTTTATAACAATAATAATAATAAACTATTTAATTATTCACGAAATACACAAAATTCCTCAAAATTAAATGTCAAACTTATGTTAAACAACATTTGCTCAAAACTCAATACAAACACAATTTTATTTTAATGTTATTTGATTTATTTTTACTGTGATATTTTAACCTGGCCCAGAATTGAGATCTATTACTTATGCAGTACACACAAATTTAAAGGTTTCGTAACCCATCTCTTTCTTATTTCATTTCCTTCAAGACTTTAGAAAATAATTGAGTTTTTTGGTTTGGTTTTGTTTGGTTTTCAACCAGCATTAGCAGGAACAACGTGGCATCTTCTTTTCTCTCGAGTGTTTTTTTTTACCTCGCTGTCTGGTGTAAAATGGGCTGTGCTGTCTGTGACGACCCCCTCGACACACCAGTTGAGAATGTTTCTCCGCAGGGCTTATAGATCACTGCACAATCTAATAACGCAAGGTTATCTGCTTCACTGCTCGTTTCCTTCAAGGCCATCAAGCTAAATATGGAAAAGTGTGTTCCCTTCTGCGACCTGTGGCCTTGCACCCTATTTAATGGCTGTTCATCTTTGTTCTCTTGCTTGGATGCTTATATGTGGAACATCTGTTGGTACATTTTGCTTTCCATGTACAGTGTGCTTTGTATACTTGAGTGGTTCTGTGTTTTAATGTATAAGTGGAGGAAATGTGTATCATAAGTGCTAAACCTGGTGTGCGCATCTTTCTGTCAGATGCCCGGACATGCAGCATGGCGAACTGCCAGTACGGCTGTGAAGTAATGAAAGGAGAGGTTCGCTGCCAGTGCCCGTCTCCAGGTCTGCAGCTCGCTCCAGATGGCAGGACCTGTGTGGGTATGTGTTCATGGCTAATGCATTACTTTAATTGGTAATCGAATTTCCACTGATCTTTAGAAAGAAAGCTCATTATTGTCACGGATAGGAGGCTTGAGGCTGTAGAAAGAGACGGAGATGGCGGTGAACAAATACAAAAGTCTTTCATCCAACAGCAAACACAGAAGAGTACAAACACTGATAACACCAACAATAACTGAACTGAACAGAACAGTGTGTATAAGTACACATAGCAAATGAGGACACTAAACAGGGCCAGCTGGATAGAGATTTACCAATCACACACCATAGCAACTAATGAGATTGAATACAGACATGACAGAAACTACTAAACAGGACATGATTGTGACAATCATGAGAACATACTGTACGTCTCCCAAAATAACCACAGCTGCGCCTGGAATCGCACACTTTCTTGAGCAGTTTCTACATTTGAATTTGAAATTACTTTGTGACCGTTAAAAAAGTATGTTCTATTTAGTATGAGTGTGTGTGTAGTATGAATGTAATCTGGACGTACAACATTCGCCATGTTGTAATTATTATGTGATCTACCAGCGTCAGTTACTGTCGCTTCACTGCCATTCATAAATCTTCTCCCGTGGCCTCATGGGATAGTAAAGAGTAAGCACACTTCAGAATCTCACCGGAAGTTGTAGGTCATCCGGTGGCCTTTTCGAATACTATGCATTCAGACATACTCTTTTGGCGTACTGTTTTTTGCATATACAGTAGGGAAGTATTCGATTTTGGACGCTGCGCATCTAAAAATCTGCCATCAAAAGTGTCAATATTTTATACTTATAATAAATTGTATTAGTATTTATAAATGATATACAAAAAATATGCAGTATTATGCATTTTATTATAATTAACACATTGCTAACATGATATGACCTCTTGTTAGCATTATTTAGCACGTTGCTAGCATGATTAACATTTTCATGCATGATTTAGCGTGTTGTTAGCATGATTTAACATCTTGCTAGCATAGCATAATTTAAAGGGGTGGTTGATTATGATTTCACTTTTCTAACTTTAGTTAGTGTGTAATGTTGCTGTTTGAGCATAAACAACATCTGCAAAGTTCCAACGCTCAAAGTTCAAAGCAAAGGGAGATATTTGCTTTTAAAGAAATTGCTTTTTAAGGACTACAACAAACGGCTGGTAGGGACTACACGACATTCCTCCAGGGTTAGTGACATCACCAACCCTAGAATTTACATAAACCCCGCCCCCGGGAATGTGATTTATAGATTATCATGACAGAATATGCTAATCAATGACTAGAAGATAGTTAACTACACATCAGCTACATAAATTCATCAACTAACCATTCAGAAATGTCCTGTTTCATTCTACATGTTGTCACTTCTTCTTGAGTCTCTCCATCATTGTCTGAATCCGGTTTGAACATAAAAGGCTAAAAGTTTTTAGGAATTTTCAGTGTGTGTGTGGAAGCACAAGCTTTTGTAGCTCCGCCCCCTGTGCCGGGAGCAGCAGCTCATTTGCATTTAAAGGGACAGGGACAGACACAAAAACGGTGCGTTTTTGCTCACCCTCAAAAAGCGACAATTTTAACATGCTATATAAAAATATCTGTGGGGTATTTTGAGCTAAAATTTTACATACACACTCTGGGGACATCAGAGACTTATTTTACATCTTATGAAAATGGCATTATACCACCCCTTTAACATCTTGCTAGCATAATTTAACATCTTGCTAGCATAATTTAGCACAGTGGTTCTCAACTCCAGTCCTCAGGACCCGCTGCTCTGCACATTTTGTATGTCTCTCTTATCTGACACACTCAGTTCAGTTCATGGAGTCTCTCCTAATGAGCTGATGATCTGATTCAGGTGTGTTTAAATAAGGGAGACATACAAAATGTGCAGAGCAGTGGGTCCCGAGGACTGGAGTTGAGAACCACTGATTTAGCACATTGCTAGAATGTTGTTAGCATGATAAATCAGAACAGTCGGAAGGTCTGACCCGAGTTTGGTGGTTCTAGCTTTAAAGGAACACTCCACCGTTTTTTGAAATAGGGCTTATTCACCTTCTTTCCTACATTTAGATAGGTGGGCAAATGCATTTTTGTCTCAGTGCATGCATTGTTTTAGTTTGACAGGGTCGGCACTAGCTTAGCTTAGCATAATGAATGGAATCCTTTGTTGCCAGCTAGCATGTCCTGAGTAAAAGTGATATATATATTAAAAAAAACCCACCTAATTACTTCTTGTGGCCTGCGTATTCACAACAAGTACAAATAGCGATGCAGATTAACACTAGGCGATTTCCTAGGCAGATATTGACTTATATATTAAGGACTATATTAGGGGGAAGCACAGGCGAAGCACTGCTACTTGGGTGTGATATCTCTGCGCCCAAGTAGCAGTGCTTTGCCTGTGCTTCCCCCTAATATAGTCCCAAGTCAATATCTGCATAGGAAATCACCTAGTGTTAATCTGCATCGCTATTTGTACTTGTTGTGAATACGCAGGCCACAAGAAGTAATTAGGTGGGTTTTTTTTAATTTTTTATATCACTTTTACTCAGGACATGCTAGCTGGCAACAAAGGATTCCATTGATTATGCTAAGCTAAGCTAGCGCCGACCCTGTCAAACTAAAACAATGCATGCACTGAGACAAAAATGCATTTGCCCACCTATCTAAATGTAGGAAAGAAGGTGAATAAGCCCTATTTCAAAAAACGGTGGAGTGTTCCTTTAAAGCTCTAGGAGGAGTAGCTGTCAGAAATTTTAGTCTCAGAAGAAGAAGTTTAAATAGCATTCCGCTTTCTCAAGCCAACTTAATAATATGACACTAGCAATGCCATTCCTAATAATACTACTGCTAATAATAATATGACACTAGCAATGCCATTTCCAGGAAACTTGAATAGGCTACTGTAAATTGCTTTGGATGGAAGCATCTGAAATGTAAATCGATGTAGACTTCAGGCAGAAAAAAAAAAACATTAAATAAAAAATGACATGACCCCTTTAAGTCAAAAGAAGAATGAGCACGATCTCTTTGCGCTCTGTCTAGTCATCTTTTGAAGGTGTGACAAGAAAAGATGACAAACCTTTGCTATTACGAACGTCACAAAACAGTTTCACTTTCACTCACGCTTTCTCCTGCTACAAAACCGTGCGGCTCGCACCAGTCCTTGACAACAGAGCTGTGCTTCTTTCGTTTGATATGCTTATTATGCGTTAAGTGCTTGGAAATGTCACTGTGGCGTTCGTTAATGACTGTTTTAATGGCATGCCGTAGTCCTAGAGACGGCAACTACATACACAGTTTGAAGAAGCAGATATTCACATCTTCACCACACAGATCACTAAATCACAAACGGAATGCGACAAATTGAGTCAGTTAACCTAAAGCTCTTCTACGCACATTTGTCTTGCTTGACTCTTAACATTTTTTCCCCTTTTCTGCCTTTTTTCTGGAGGCTATGATGAGGGGAGTGCAGAAAACAGTGTGAGTTTTTTAAAAGGGCACCATAAATCATGAGACTGACCATCTTAATGTTTCACGGCACAGGTGTTCAGCTCTTTAGGCATTTCAGCAGAGGACTTTTATCGCTCCGAGGAGGGCAGCTTTTGTTAGATGGATGTCTGTACATGCACACATAAGTGTTGAGTTTGAATGGCACTCCTGCAGAGCGTTCACACACTGCTTGATGCAGATTTTTGATAATACTTAAATGCAGCATATGCCAGCACAAAACATCAGAGTGTACAATTAATCCTGACAGCATTATGCAACACAATAATTCAAGGGTCATGAATTATATAAGTATACTTTTGAGGTGATCAAAACCAATGTGTTGCTGACCTTAAAGGGATACTCCACTTTTTTTGGAAATAGGCATTTTATAACTCCCCCAGAGTTAAACAGTTGAGTTTTACCGTTTTCGAATCCATTCAGCCGATCTCCGGGTCTGGCGGTACCACTTTTAGCATAGCTTAGCATAGATCATTGAATCGGACAGGACCATTAGCATCTCTCTAAAAAAAATGACCAAAGAGTTTCGATATTTTTCCTATTTAAAACTTGACTCTTCTGTAGTTACATCGTGATTATTGATTATTACGCAGGAATGAGAGTATAGTTCCTAGCCATATCAGCCTAGAAAATCGCAACTTATCATTTTCCGTCGGTCTTAGTACACGATGTAACTACAGAAGAGTCAAGTTTTAAATAGGAAAAATATCGAAACTCTTTGGTCATTTTTTTGAGAGAGATGCTAATGGTCCTGTCCGATTCAATGATCTATGCTAAGCTATGCTAAAAGTGGTATCGCCAGACCCGGAGATCGGCTGAATTGATTCGGTAAACGGTAAACGGTAAAACTCAACTGTTTAACTCTGGGGGAGTTGTAAAATGAGCCTATTTCCCCAAAAAGTGGAGTATCCCTTTAATTCACTGAGACCTTTTTACTTTGATCCAAACTGGAGCTTGAAAAAGACTAGAGAAATGATGGATTGGTGTGTTTGTTTCGCAGATGTGGATGAATGCGCCACGGGTCATGCGGTTTGTCCCCGTTTCCGTAAGTGCATCAACACATTTGGGAGTTACATCTGCAAGTGCCATGATGGCTTTGACCTGCAGTACATCAATGGGAAATTTCAGTGTACAGGTAAGCTGGTGGTGGATATAGTGTACATTAACATTACATTCATAGACGACATCCAAAAACCTTTCAAACAATGTGATTTGTTGGAATAGTGTAGCATTGTTTGATTTGATGATTCTCAAACACTTGCAATTGCTTTTGCTTGTCTTGAATTCCAAAGAAAATCTTTGACTTAACTCACATTCTTGCCAACAGTGGACATTTTGTGCCAAGATCAGGTTTTAAATGTTATTGTGCCACTTTTTTTAAAACAATAATAATAATATCAACATTGCTCTGTTTCAAAGCTCAGAGAGCTGGTCTGTAAGAAGCATTTTATGTTTTGTGTTTGTGTGAACAGTATAAGTTACCTCGTATTAGCTAATTGTAAGAAATTATTGCATGTGTCCTTCACTGACAAGACATTTCAATAAACCATAATGCATTGAGAAAATCTATCCAATGGTAGATGAGCCAAGTAAAAAATGCCTGTTGAAAAATGGCATGTTATTGTGATATCTTGTTTTAGCTAATCAAAAGAACTATTTTTAACCTGTTTGCACTATGCTAAGTAGTGATGCACCAAAATTTCGGTAACCGAAAATATTAGGCCATAACAACAAAAACAAATGTTTTATTGAAAACATTACAGAGGCCATTTTATGCCCTTTTATAAAGTCTTGATTTAGTTTTTGGTGTTTGTATGTTCATAAAACATCATTTTTGAGCAACCATTGTTGCAGCACCTCTCTTCCCAGTCTGTCAGTAACGCTCTGTTTAGTACCTGTCTCTATGAAGCCCCTCCTTCTGAAAAGCACACTGTGCTCTGATTGGTCGTCTGGATCAGTGTGTTGTATTTGGTCAACCGCTTTGAAAGTGTTTGGGAAATGTCACGCCCCTTACCATAACCACGAGTTTCAACACACTACTTACTCAACTCAACAAGACATCACACCTATATTTATTTTTGCGCATGCCTTGGGCGGCAATTATTTAAATGAGGAATACTGTGACGTGTTTGTTCCCGAAAGAAAACTCAAGACTACCAAAAATCTAAAATATTCGGCCAAAACAACAACAACAACAAAAAATAATTTTCGTGTTTTGGCTGAAATGGCTTTGGAGGGACAAAGTCATTAATCATTAGTAACGTTTAATTAGTGCTTCTTCCAGGAACAATGGCGCTCTGATTGGTCGGCTGGACCAGTGTGTTGTGATTGGTCAATCGCTTTCAGCATGTTTGGGAAATGTTGTGCCCCTTACCATAACCGCTAGTTTCAACACACTACTAACTCAACTCAACCAAGCCCCTTTATTATTATTATTTTTTTTTTTTTGCGTATGCCTTGGGTGGGAATTATTTAAATGAGGAATATTGTGATGTTTTTGTTCCCGAAAGAAAACTCAAGACTACAATAAAGCCATTTTTAGGAGTTCAGAAAAAAAAAAAACCTAGTGTTGTTCACTAGTTTTGGAACAGAGCTGATGACTTCTATTTGAAAATCTACCTGATCTCACAGAAGCAATTCTTTCTGCTTTAATGATCCTTTAGATGTGAACGAATGCTCTTCGAGTCAACACCAGTGTGGTCCCTACGCCACCTGCTATAACACACCTGGTTCATTCAAGTGCAAGTGTAAGGATGACTACAGAGGCGTGGGCTACGACTGCAAACGTAAGTATGCAAACCAAATAATTACTGCGAAGGAATATTGAGATCCACTTCAAAGTGTTTACTTTTTGTTACTGTTATAATGCACACGTTTTAAACTGAGAATAAAATCAATATCACAACAATAAAAATATCTAATTTGCATTAATGAACACACTCCATGCATAAACTGATCAAATTATAGCTCAGGCAACAATTTAATTGGTCCCCATCTGTTCTCAGTTGCAGTGATTTTGATTAATTTAGATTAAAAGCAGCTGTATGAAGTAAAATAAGGTGGAACGGTGCTTTCAAAGGCACTTCAGGATAAAGGTTTGGAAAGGCTTAAGTCAGGAGTCATTAGTATAAAGGCTTTAAGCACAAAATCTAAGGCAAGGTTATCATTAAGAGGCGGACCTCGAAAGTAGACAACCAAAGAGGCTGATCACAGGAGATTGATGGACTTTGATGGAGCTTTAGGCCTTTTTGTGGCAAAAACTGATCTGGCTTTTGTGCATGAACGGTGACAAAGTAGGCTGAGGTGAACCATTACTGCAGTTTGCACTGGTGAATGCATGTTCTTTGTAGATGTTCTTCCCCTTGGCCTGGGATTGGGGCACTTGTCTGGAAAGAAAAGAAGATGGATGATGAAAAAACTTGACGAAAAGCCAGAGCCTCAGCCAGGATGTTGAACTTAGGTAGATTGTTCACATTTTCAACGTGACAGCATCCCATAGCACAATCCCAATGGAGCGTATAGTGGCTGAATGACAGGAAAGAGAATGTTCATGAGCGGAGGTGTCAGAGTCCTGACTGAAATCCTTAAAAAAATCTCTGGAATGAATTAAATCAGACAGTCCCTCAAAGGTTACAATGCATATTTGTAGATAATGATAAATGATACAAAATGTAGCACAAAATGTAGTAAACATTTTAGTAGTAAAAATTTAAATATATATATAAAAAAACACTGCTGTTCAAAATATTGGGATAAAAATGAGATTTTAAAGATTTTTTTTTTCTGAAAGGAGTCTTTTTAACCAAGGCTTAATTTATTTAATCAGAAATACAGAAAAATGTGTAATAATGTGAAGTGATATAGCAATACTGTTTTCTAATTTAGTAATTTATGTAATTTAATCCTGTGATTTTTCATCAGTCACATGAATATTTAGAATTCCTGCTCAAGACACATTTCTTATTATTATCAATGGTAAAACAGTTGTGCTGCTTAATATTTTTGTGGAAACTGTGGCACATTTTTTTCAGGTTTCTTTGACGAATAGAAAGAACAGCATTTATTTGAAGAAATAGAAATGTCTTGTAACATTATAAATGGCTTTACTATCACTTTTGATTAATTTAATGCATCCTCGCTGAAGAAATGAATGAATTTATTTAAGAAAATAGTACTGACCCCAAATTTTTGAACTGTAGAGTATATATAATATTTTTTTATTTATATTTCACACACACACACACACACACACACACACACACACACACACACACACACACACACACTCATTAATTTTATTTTACTGTTCGAAATGATCAATATGTGATGCGATCTGGGAAAACCCACCACATGGCGAAATTTTACCTATTACAGGTTTTGATATCATATGGATGCTGCCTGGTATCAAGCCCTTTCCAAATATTTTTTATTTTTATCATAGCTTGTTGGTAGCAGAAGTTATGTTTATCTGAAGTCGGCCGATCTCTATGATTTTCTGGAACGGAATTTTGAGAAAAACAGGTTTAAATAACTGTCACCGTTGAGACAGGTCCATCTCGCGATTGTTATGAAACTGCGTGACGTTATAGTTTAAACAGGATTGGCGCGAAATGCGCACTATAGGCTACACATTCACTGTACATGTATGTGGTTTATTTTAAAGGTAAACTATCTTTGTAGTGTTACGAGACGGACAGGTGTATGGGATATACGGCGATTGTTTTTTTTTTTTTTCACCTCTGCCGGGCGTTAATGGTCGCATAGAATGCATTAGAGAAAGAGAGTATTTTCAGCTTGACACTATAAATCGCTGTTTTTCTGCACTAAACAAGGGAATTTTGCCAATATATTTTCAGAGATAAGAGAAAAGATGTTATACAATAATAATTTAATGGAAAAAAAAATTTGACAAAAAAACTGACATTCAAACTATTTTGGAATTTACTGAAAACGGCCCAGCGCGACATTCGACGGGTTTTCCCAGATCGCATCACATATTTTAAAATTAATAAATGACATGTCTGGGTGTATGTGGTATGAAAAAGGTGCTGGTTTTAGGTGCTATTACACTTTAGATCTGATGAAAGAAAATCTCTTGCGTATATCTCCTCCCTGTCTGGAATTCTTTTGTCTGCTGTGCCTTTACTCTCTACTGCCTTTGCAAACCACTGTCAGTGGCTTTATGTATGAAGTATTATGCATGCATCGTTGCAACCTGCTCAATCTTGTTATTATTTGTTAAGTGGACAAAAATACAGTTGTTGTGAGTCTGACACCTGATTTAATCATTGTTAAACCAATGAGGCAACCCATCCCTCCTTAGCATCTGTTCTGAAAACTTTCAGCCAGGTGTGACTCAGAAGTCCTGGAAGTGTTGAATTACTGCCTTTTGGGAATCGCATATCAAAGCTCCTGTGAAACCTGAGATAGCATTGTCACATTCATTTCTTTAGTGTTCCCTCCTTAAGAAGGGTCGAGGGTCTACGCTTCTGGTCTTGATTTCGAATGTGATGAATGACTTTCGTGCATTCATTGTACATATGAGCTAAAAGTGTCCTTTTCAGTTTCATTTAAAATATAAATGGTGATGTTTCAATTGGGCCTAATTTAGCCCCAGACTTCTACTTTTTTAACCAGATGAGACCTATTCAACACGAGAATAAAAATAGGTTGAGACTTGATTTTAATGTCACGTTAACTTCACATTAAACTGAGAATCCTGTTTGTTCTCCTTTTAGCTATCCCAAAAGTGGTTATTGACCCTCCGCAACCTGGAAAGACCACGCCAAGCAACAATGACAACAAAGGGGGCAACAAAATTCCAGGCTCAGACCAAAAGAGAACCACCACAACAAACAGACCACCAGTGACAGCTAAACGGATTTCACCTACAACAACGACCACCACTAAATCTCCTCCAACCAAAAAAGTCACCCCTCCAGCGAGAGTCCCGGCGACTACCACCCGTAGGCCTTTCATACCGACACGTAAACCCCCTGTTGTGGTGACAATCAAACCTAAGGTCCCGTACCGTGCCACAACCAGAACTACCACAAAAGCCCCAGTGATTACAGCGGTTCCCTTTATCCCAACACGCAGACCTTTAATCCCCTTTGTGACGCCAGTTGATAACAGCATCAAAAACATTACCCAGAAACAAAGAGGTGACGTTCACAGTAAGTAAATTTAATTTTTTGGGGGAAATTTTGTTCAGATTTTCACAATTCCTCTGTCTTAAGCAAAAATGGTCCATTGTCCATAGTGTTGCAATGTATAAGTTTACACAGAAGTCACTTTCTAGCTTTCTATTGGTCAACATGCATGGCGAATCGGCATGACCAACTTGAACCCGTTGTGAAATCTGTATGGGAAAAATCCTTTGCATAACACAAAATTCCCAATCACGTAAATTCCTATAATGACTGGATTTCACTCACAAAAATTGGTACACGTACATTACTTTTCACGGGTGTACAATCCTGCTCCTTGAGGGCAGCTTCCAAAAAATAGCTTCCATGAGAGTTTCCCAAATATTTGCAAAAATGTGCTTTAAAGGCTCTGTCATGTGGATTATGATGTGGTCTTACATCCTTTACTCCTGTTTCTCGGTGAAGTCTGAGACTGTAGGGTGTCCTATATCATTTAAGCATGCTCACAAATGCTCCCTTTGCTACTATACGGCCTTGATGCACTCGCACTTGTCTGTGCAACAGTCCATGTGGTCTTTTGTAACCAATGTGTGAATTTAGAGGAGGACCGCTGAGTGCACCCTTTGGGACAGGGCCATGAAGGCCTTTGGATCTTTCCAAGAAAACCATTTCCTGGCCCAAAGGACTATATGCCGTATCTTTCATGTACATAAGCTCTTTTTTGGGTGTCTCTTGGGCTTCCCACAAGGCGAAACCAGATTTTTCAGGAAAGCAAATTGCATCCCAAAGCCTCCTATCCAGATGACAGCACCTAATGAAAACAGAAGACTCACCTAGAGAGATTACATTACCAGTTGGCCCTGCCTCAGGATATATAAATCAGTTACCCCGCACTGCCTCCGAGGGCTCACAATAGGCCTAATAAATAATGATGGCTCTGAAACAGTGGGGAAATATCAAATATACAGCTAGGGTTTAAATATAATTATATCTCCTTAATCAATTATAAACCATAACGATCGTGTCAAAGTTGCATAGCCCCAACACGAACACCTGCAGTGTTTGGAAATGACCTTAGGGTGAAGTTGGTTTACTACATGTTCTTATTAGCTGTGAGGATATTGCTTCTATTGGAGGGCTGTACATAGTGCTGTCACAAGCAAAGGCTTGAGGGATAATCGAAATCAATAGACTAATCACAGACTTGACTTCCTTTCTGCTGATGTCCTGCCACATATATTTGATGTACACTCACTTATCTCCAATCCTCTATTAAGCCCATATTTGAGTTATGGGTAAAAAACAATTGAGGGGATAACTTGTCTTGTCCTCAACATTTATTTGTTTCAATTAAGCAATGAGGCCGAGATATATAATCATGGCTCAGCTGAATGCCTGCGCACCCTTGACTACATTCAAATTATAGTGAATTATAATATGTGACCACAAAACAAGTCACATGGGTCAATTTTTTGACATTGAGATTTATACGTCATCTGAAAGTTGAATAAATAAGCTGTCCATTGATGTATGGTTTGTTAGGATAGGACAATATACAACTATTTGAAAATCTGAAATCTGAGGGTGCAAAAACATTGAGAAAATCTCCTTTAAATTTGTCCATTTATGTTCGCGATTGCATTCACTCACAAAAATAAATGTTTTATATATTTACATTTAGGAAATTTACGGAACATGATCTTTACTATGTCCTTATGATTTTTGGCATAAAAGAAAAATCGATAATTTTGACCCATACAATGTATTGTTGGCTATTGCCACAAATATACTCGTGTGACTTGTGACTGGTTTTGTGATCCAGAGTCACATATAAATAATAATTGATTTTTATAAAATGGTTTAGTAATAACTTTAGTAATAATAGCTTAAAGTAAACAGTCCTTAAGCTAGGCTATATATATAATTATTTTATTTATAAAAAAAATATTAGAATAAATATATTTTAAAAAGATTTTTGTTGACTTTTTGTTGGGAATCACTATAGTATCTATAGTGTAGTACTATAACTCTTTGTTTTCTTTTTTCCCCTCTAGTACCACGAAATCATGGGAAAAACAATGTGCTTGATATCGATTTAGACATTGAACTTGGCAACACAGAAGAGGAGCTGAAGGATGACCCAGGTAAAAGAAGGCTGTTTTTATTTAATTTTTTGGCTGAAATTGCGGCTGTATTTTAGTGTTCGGTTATTGGTGCAGACTAGTCTGTAGATAGACATAGACATACAGCAAATGGGAACACACAGTGAGACTGCCTATTTGCAATGTTTATTGTGTTATTTACATCACAGGCATTTTGTAGGTATTAATCTTGACTTCTGATGTCACTCCAGATGAATTGGATCAGTGTTGTGAGGCGAACAGCTTTCTTTGGCCTTCATGAAAATACCCGTGCTTCACTGATCCCTGTGGGAAATTCAGGAATAGCGCAATTCTAAGTTACTTTTCATTTAGCAGATTCACTTATGCTGCTTGCAAGGCCAGTTTCCCTGGAGTTTTCTCTGTTCAGTGTGTTACTCAAGGGCATGATGATAATAGAGGATCTCAGTTAATGGCCATTGTGAATTGAGCCTGCAATGCTGGGAATACCAGCCCAGAGCCTTAACCAATATTTGTATTGTTTGCAAACAGGGTGTGAAATTAACACCCGTCCCCAGTCAAATGCTTCATTTTGTTAGTGCGGAGTGTGATTCTCGGCTTGATTTCTGTCAAGAAAGCCCTTTGCGCTGAAGATGCTTAGATGATGCTGTCACACCATTAATTTTGACCATCCATCCATCCATCCATCCATCCATCCATCCATCCATCCATACATCCATACATAAATACATACATCCATCCATCCATCCATCCATTCATCCATACATACATACATCCATACATAAATACATCCATCCATCCATCCATCCATCCATCCATCCATCCATCCATTCATCCATACATACATACATCCATACATAAATACATCCATCCATCCATCCATCCATCCATACATACATAAATACATACATCCATCCATCCATCCATCCATCCATCCATCCATACATCCATACATAAATACATCCATCCATCCATCCATCCATCCATCCATTCATCCATACATACATACATCCATACATAAATACATACATCCATCCATCCATCCATCCATCCATCCATCCATACATCCATACATAAATACATACATCCATCCATCCATCCATCCATCCATTCATCCATACATACATACATCCATACATAAATACATACATCCATCCATCCATCCATCCATTCATCCATACATACATACATAAATACATACATACATACATACATACATCCATCCATCCATCCATCCATCCATCCATCCATCCATCCATCCATCCATCCATACATACATACATAAATCCATCCATCCATCCATCCATCCATCCATCCATAAGTGCTACATTGTTTACTATGAAGCTTGTTTCCACCACTGAATAAAAAAGAATGTAATAGTTTATATCTCACAATTTTTATATGATGTCCATTATCATGAACTTTTTTTTCTCATAATTGTGTTTTAAACTCGTAATTCTGAGAAAAAAGTCAGAATTGCAAGGATATCTCGTTTATATCTCATTGTTTGCAGATAAACAAACAAACAAACAAATACATTTATCAGTTATATTCTTCTTTATTCAACAAAAGGAAAGTCAATTAAATGTAAAGAAAATGAAATAAAGATTATAATATCATCTAATGTTTTTGGAAATACCCAATATTTTGTATGTATGAGTAATTCATACAGACAAAATATATGCTTTATTGACAATTATACTTTTATAAATTATAAATTGAATTTTATTTTATTTCAATTTCTCCTTCAAATTACAAATCTCCGCCTTGTTCGCCGCCTCGTGCATTCTCAATTCAATTCTGAGTGGTTCATGATCCACGTGGCTGTAGGACAAAAATGTATTTTCCCACACTGGTTGAAGTGAATATTTTTGTTCCCAGTTTCATGATCAAATATTTTTGTTCAGAGTAATTTCTACAATTATTTTTCCATATTCATATTCCACAGACACGGGCCATCTGAGCTGCTCTTTTACTCATGGTCTCTGTGGATGGATCCAGCACAGAGAGGGAGATCTTCACTGGGAGACGACTGCAGATCCTTCAGGTATTATGGTGTTTTTCTATAAAAAGTTATTGGGTCAATGGCAAATGAGAATTTCTCAGATGAAGAAAAGAAAAAAGAATTAAAAAGTGCTACAGCTGCCATTTTCACAGAAATGCAGTCTTTTCATACTGTATTAATCATCAGTTTCATACTGTAATAATGTTTTCAAAACGCATTTATTTAATGACTCTAAAATGGTCAAGTGCTGAAACCATTATGTATAGTAAATATTTCCACATTTAAATCTTAAAAACAATGATAAAAAAAAAGTTTTTCAAGGTACAGTTTTTTCCCTTATTTTTTTAATTATCATGCATTTTTGAAATATGAATATTGTTGAGATATCAACCTAAACTCTTACCATTCCATAAAAAAAGTTATTATCCCCTTGAAATTATATATTAAAGAGACTTCTTGGGGGTCTTGAATGTGATGTCATTTCCTGTTTTATTAATAAAAGATGACCCCAAAAGATTTTTATTTTATTTTTTAATTAAGAAATTCAACCTTTAAACGTTTTCAAGTAAAAACAGAAGTTTTGGCCGTTTATTTACGCGACAATGGCGTTTTGGGGGCCTGAAAACACAAACTTTTGAAAACGGGTTTCAAAATGCACGTTTTTGAAACCGATACCGTAAACTACAAAAACACGAGTTTGTGAAAACGGTGATGCCATGCTCATGCATATTATGTGTTCAGTCTACAGGCGTGTAGTTTTTCTTTACACAGTGACATCGCCAACTACTGGCCTGGCAGCAGAATACAGAGTTTTTAATCGTTTTCGCGGTGTCATCTGTGCGCGAAAAAAGCAAAAGAAAAACTTTTCCGTTGTTAGTACATTGTTGTCATGTAATCGTGCACTTAATTCGCTTTTTTTAGTTTACCATGCCGTGACGTTTTTTATTTTTAATTGCACACAGTTATATACATACAGTATATATTTGCGCATTTATTCATTCTTATACATGGTTTGTTTATTCATGGTTAAGGTCCTTGCACACTGAGTCCGAAATTGTCGTATGCGTTTTTTCGTATTCGTCATTCGGTGGCTCTGAATTGTCAAAACACCTCTCAAAATGCTTGCTACAGATGCGAAAAATGCAGAAAATTGAACCCGATTCGATTTTTTTTGACGGACGAAAGTTTCGGAGGCAGTGTTTAACCATCATGATCTCTTTGGCAGGTGGGCGTTACCTAACGATCTCTGAGGGCGGAGAGAAGCGAGGTGGGCGTGGCGCTCAGCTGATCCTCCCCCTGACGACGCCCTGGAACGAGGGGAACCTGTGCCTGGCCTTCAGACACAACATGGCGGGCCATCACGTGGGCATGCTGCAGGTGTTCGTACAGAAGGGACGGCAGCACAGCCCCGCGGTCTGGGGTCGAACGGGAGGAAACGGCTGGAGGTCCACGCAGATCACCATCTGGGGCAATGGCCTAGAAAGTGTAGGTGTCAACACTGAATACACTCACGTCTGTGAATGTTGCGAAAGGTTTCACCAAGGTGTTATTTGATTTGTCACTACAGGTGATCGTGAAGGGCGAGCGGCGGAGAGGCCGCAAGGGCGAAATAGCTCTGGACGACGTGAGTCTCAAACGAGGTTCTTGTCAGGAAGAGCACAATCTGAGGAGACTTTAACACCGACAACACCATGAACAGAGACTTTTAACGCCAGCTTTACTCACGGGACTCTAGGAAGACGGACACCTTACGGAAAGGGACGTGGCTTCCTGTCAGTCCTGGTACGGTTATGGGTGCACTTCCCCTGGCCTTCCTCAATGGCTACAAGTGCATGTGCTCAGTTGAGTGCTGTAGGGACGACGTATTTTTGTAGGCCAAAACCCCGAAACAAGTTAGCATTTTAGCACGTCCGGTTCCATCGTTTCAAAGTCAGTGGGTTTTCTCAATGGGTTTTTGGTTAAATGTGGTTAAGCTCAAGATATTTTCATGTTTTTTTTTCTACAACATAAAGTACATCAGTAAATACATCCTTGTGATATTTTAAAAGCTTTTGTCTTGAAAAAGGCCGTTGCTAACAAGTGGCTAAATGGGACTACAGAAATTATGGGGGGCATTAAACATCACCGTGCCAAACATTTAACTCATCTATACACGACCCAGCTAACAGGGAATATTCTCAGAACTTTGGCTCAGTTTTACTTAACTATTTCCCTGCCATTGACGGAATTTTCCAACTTTCTGTTTTCAACTTTTCACTGTTATACGGTAGGGGTACGCATCTTCTGAAAGAGTACTTAATCTCCGGAACAAAACACAGGCGAAAAGGAGCAGAAACAAGCGATAAAAGCTTATGCATGTTGTAGTCTTTGAAAAAAACTAGATTTTTGTTCAAAATGTTGCTTTTTTATGAAACTGTGGAAGCTTGTTTCCATCACCGAATAAAAAATAAAAGGGGTAATCGCGACTTTTCATCTCACAATTCTGAAATGAGATATAAACTCACAATTCTGAAAAAACTAAAAAATAAAAATGCTGTCTATTTTTCCCTCAGAATTGGAGTTTATAACACGCAATTGCGAGTTTATATCTCACAATTCTGAGAAAAGAAGTCAGAATTGCAAGATACTGTATAAACTCGCAATTGTGAGTTATAAAGTATGAATTGTTAGTTATAAAGTCAGAATTGCGAGATATAAACTTGCAATTGCAAGAAAAAAAGTCTGAAGACTGAAAAGAGTTGTCGGAGGCTTAGTGACGGTGATGTTGAAGTCATGCGACCGTTTTTTAATTCTGTTGACTGTATTTAGGCTTCAAAATTCCCGAAAGTTGTATTCATTTGTGAAGATTATCATGATGAACAAAACGTGTAAGAATCATAAACTTTCACTGGATTTTCACAGAGCTTATTTTCTGCAATAATCCTAAAGCCAATGGAAAAATCCTATAGGGTGTCAAGGCAACCAGAGTAGCTAACGACTTACAAAAATACGTCATCAATGCAGCACTCTGATGGATGAGATGTCTAAAATGTCAAAGTCTGAAATGTAATTTTTTTTTTTTTTTACATTTTAATTTTGTAGATGTCAAATTTGTCTCCCACCTCAAATCTTTTTGTCAAACTGTCGAGCAGACGCCATCGTGCCGTTGTAAATGTAAGTTGCCCAGTTCAGCTGTTCGTCACCCGAATGATGATGATGTCCTTTCAAAATCCCCTTTTCAACTTGACCGACGTGATTTGTTAGCCCAGTTTGCAGCTAATCTGAGTGACTATTTTTGGTGTATTATTGTAAATGTATACGAACGTGTGTATATATATAAATATATTTCAAATATGCTTTGTAGGTGCACATATATGTGAATTCTTCATCGTATAAGTGATGCAGGACAATGTTTACATCACACGACCCAGTATTTTATTGACGTATATTGTTAAGTAGGCTACAAACCAGTTAACGGTTCTGTATTTTTCTTATTAATGGCTGTATCAGCCATTCTTTATGATCATCACAACCATGGTTACCCTTTAAGACTGTATGTTGATTATGAAAGATCTTGGTTTAATATTCAGATGAAGCAACGACCTCCAGACATTAAAAGGCGTGAACATGAAATATATGTCTTGTATTTTTTACTCTTGTTGGGGATTAATAACTTAATTTCAGAGCAATTTGAAACGTTTTTGTCATGTTGTTTTGCACACACAGCTTTAATTATTAACCAACTCTCCTAAACTATATCTTCTCTTTCATTTGAAGAACTGGAAAGTCAAATTATAGCTATTATTGAATCAGATTGGATGCTGCAAATAAATGAACCAAACGATTTGCCTGTTAATATTGTCTTTTTTGTAGCATATATAGTTTATTAATTATGGAGTTTTCTAGTCATTATAGTGGTGTTTAGTGTAAATCGATCTGGTCGGATAATATGTCACCCTCATTGAAACCCTCTTTGCTTTTGTGCCAGAGAAATATTGTTCTGACAGTCTGAAAAACATCCGGCCCTCATTCATGAAACGCGCAGAACAATTGTGTTAATCGTTAAAAAAAGCTTTCTGTGTAAAGGGATTGCATTCAATTCAATAATGATTTGCACAGAAATTTGTTCTTGCTTGCATTTTCCATGCATGAACAAAGTCAATTTAATTCTTTCTCTTTCCATCTAATGGCCTTGATATGAACCAATAAAACTCCTTATAGAAGCAATTTAATAGAAGTCCCATTGTAAATAATACTTTTTTATTTTTTTAAATATGTTGCATTTTGATTGGCAGTTTTGAGATATATATTTAAAATTAGGCATTTCTAATCTAAACCACTATTGTGGTAGTTGTTTTAAATAATGTTAATGACAACATAATATTTGTTATAATTATTTATTCAGATATATATTCTGGGGGCCATGAAAGTTTTGTGAAAATGCTCAAAAATGCTGGCAGTGGCTTAGATTAGTTTTGTAGAGTTGTGTTCCTCTGAAGGCACATTACAACCAGTACGAGAGAATGATGAGTGTTGTTTTATATATTCCTTTATGCTTTGGGGCCGGGTAGCAATGAGGTTCAAAATCCAGCAGTTATCTAAAATATACATTTTATTGATCCCCAAGGGGAAACTGGAAAATAAAATAAGCACACTTGGCTCAGAACTTACTGTTGAAACGGCAGCAGTGGAAGTGAAGAATGTACTTTCAGTGGCAACTTTATTTGGTGCACTAACCTGCTGTAGACTTTAATAACTCCACATTTTTCCTCCAGCAAAGCCTGAATTCGTGCATAATGGAAACATTTTGCCAGGACCTTCTGGTCCGTTCTGATTTCTTAGCACCGAACAAGTTTTTCCATCTCATGAAAAACTCAGCACTGTATTGGATTGAAAACTGAAAGGTCTCACTACATCTGTGGAAGCAGATAAAGGTGCTTTGTAACATGACATTTAATGTAAAAGTTCAAATCAAACATACATCACTCATTCCACTCACGTTCATCCATGGAACACAAAAGATGCTATGCAAAATGTCCTGCCACTTTTATCCGTAAAAAAAAAAAAGATGCCTCTAGAGGCAACAAATCAGAATATAAATGAGAAGCAAATAAGGGGAAGATTTTCAACTAATAATGATTCAAGTTTCAGTTTGTTCCTTCACAAACAGCTTCGGTCCCCATCACTTGCATTGTGTGCCAAAAGTAATTTTTAAGCAAATTATGCAAAATATCTCATTCTGTGTTCTACACAACAAACTCATACAGGTGTGCATCGACATGAGGGTGAATAAATGATGACAGTTTTATTTTTCTGGGTAAACAATTTCTTTTGCGGTGCTTAATCTCTTCCAAAAAACATCCCATCATATTTTTACCACCATTTAGGTTGTACTTTTGACTCAAAATAGGAAGATATACATACATACATACATGCTACATTTTATTAAAGAGGTTTTAAAGGTCTTGAGTATGAAGTCTACTAGACTGGCTAGGTTTTCATGTTTGAATGTTCATAAAATAACTTATTTGACATTGTTGCAGCACCTCTCTTCTCAGTCTGTCAGTAACGCTCTGTTTAGTTCCTGTCTCTATGAAGCTCCTCCTTCTGAAAAGCACACTGTGCTCTGATTGGTCGGCTGAACCAGTGTGTTGTGATTGGTCAACTCCTTCCAGCGTGTTTGGGAAATGTCACGCCCCTTACCATAAGCGTGAGTTTCAGCACGCTACTATCACAACTCAATCAGGCCTTGCACCTTCATTTTGCATATGCCTTGCTCGAGAATTATTTAAATGAGGAATATTGTGACGTGTTTGTTCCCGGAAGAAAACTCAAGACTACAATTAAGGCGTTTCAGGGAGTTCAGAAACAGTGCGCACTGATATAGTGGATAACTCCCTTTGGAGTGGACTTTGTGCTTTGCAGACACTAAAGAATGCTGAAAATGTAAAAAAAAAAAAGTCCAGATATGTATTTTCCCCAGACTTCAAATATCCAGTAATCCACTTTAGCTCCTCTTCCTGTTCTTAACTGACAGGACTGGAACCCACAGTGCATTTCTGATTCTACAAGCCCATTCACATCAACCGACGCGCTGCGTTCGAAGAAAGCCTTTGCACACTAATGCGGTTATTTACATTTTCCAGACCTTTTTGTCAGGTTGGATTGGTCTAGACATTAACTAGGCGCTTTTACCCACAGAATATCATCCACCGTTTATCATAACTTTCTCTGGAAGTTTTTTTTTTTGGACAATGTAGGTGCCTGCAAATTTCCCCATTAAACCCTCTTCGCAACCAATTTTTTCGTGAAACAGGATATTCGATAAGAGAAAATGTGGACTTCACGTTGATTGGATCATCAACATGCTCCAATATCCAGTATCCAATAGTCAGAACTCAAAACGTCCTCGTTAGTCCAAAAACAGCTTTTATTGAATTCAAGCTCAGAAAACGACTCGTTTGGAATTTTGTAACATTATGACGCAATAGTGCGACAAAAGACCCGCCTCTGCAGAATCAAATCAACACCTACTTCTGCAACCTTTCATGCAACGGGAGTCTAAATATAATGCTATAATCAACACTTTTCACGATTAGTTAATCTCGACAGCTGTGACAGTAAAAACGTAGTAAAAGATTTCGAGAGTGTTGCATTATTTCATATGCAAAGATGTTAGCCAATCACAGCAGTGGGCGTTTACAATGAAGTCTCACAGCAGACACGCCCCTTCAAATCAGAAGCTAAAATCAGGGTAGAAAATGGCCTTTTACTTCTAAATTATGATAGTCTGACGTCGTCATACTCAGATTCTAGTCAGAATGTGAGTCTGATACTGCTCCATTGGGCTGTGATTAAAGGGCGTGTTTCAACTGAACCAGGAAAGAAAATGCCTCTGCACTCAATTGGATAGACCAACAACCAATCAGAGCAATGGAGCAAGTGACGCATGTTCTTCATTCATCTTTCCGGTCGACAAATGCCTTGATCGCGGTTCTCTGTTCCTCTTTTAAAATTAATGCGCTGTCGATATCTTCTATAACAGACGCGATGGCGGAATCTACACATCTCAATTCTCCAGTCATCTTTGCTGTAAACGAATTCCACCCAAGCGCTATTTGGTGACGTGGATGATTACGTTACTGTTGATCATCTGTCCATCATCGTATAAAGCCCTCCCTGACAATTTGATTGGTCCGAACAGCTCTGGTTCGAGCATAGTTGCTCCACGACGGATCAAGTCCAGACCGAACTTCCCGACCTCAAATGTTGTGGGCGGGGCTAAGTTCGGCAGGCATCCAGGCTAAAATTTACATTTTTTTAAATGTAAAAATCATACTAATATTTTCAAGTGCACCTCAGGAAACATTATACAATATTTTAAAACTGCAGTTCATGACCCTTTTAAGAATCAAGTAAACAGTTTAATAAATACTAAAACAGGAATTTTTAACTTAGTGACTTTTGCAAAATGAAAACTACAAATCAGGCTTTTATGACAACAGCTGTAGTAAAAACAACAACTTTATTTTTGTTGATTGGTTTGGTCCCAGAAGTTCAAGCAGCTGTGTGCATTTTCAAGTTCAAACTTTTCAGTGCTGACATGCATAATGCCTTTCAGGAACTCTTGACATAGTTTAGAAGAAAAATGTTTTATCTGAGAAATGTATTCACGTCTTGCACCACGTAAACGATGTTTCCCTTTATCAAAGCGCACACTGTTATATCTGCGGAGATGGGACCGTTAACAGGCCAGTGGACTTCATCTTGTTAATGCCACCATCCAAGACACAAACTCGAGGGAAATTTACTTTCACCAGGTGAGCAGCAAACTGCAGGAGAAAAGGAAGTAAACGTGTGATTATGTGTGGTTATTATTCATTTTTATGCATATCGCAGAAGTCTAATATAAAGTGACTTGCAGTGAATGCGTTTCCTAAAAAACATCAACAGGAGGATGAAATAACCTTACCGTGGTAGCATTCTTCATGATGTTGCTGAGGATCACGATGACACGGAATCTGTATCCGGCCAGGGTGCTGGTGGCGGGACACTGGAGCAGTTCTCCCTCCGGCCCAAACGTGGAGGTGTAGGGAATGTTAATGCTGCCTGGGATGTGACCGCGACTGAAGCTGCACACGGGCGGTCAAGGGTCATACGGCTGCATTCATTTGATCAAAAATACAGTACAAATGGTAATAATGCGAAATACTATAATAATATAAAATAATTTTCAGTGAAGAAGTCTTCAGTGTCACATGATCCTTCAGAAATCATTCTGATATGATGAACTGAAGTGACGTCGCCACTCAAGATTGGTCACTTGTCTGTTGCCCGTCTACCAGTTTCTCTGTAACAGTCCATAAAAGTCAATAAAATTAAATCTCATAGTCTGTAAACTGTTGTGTTAACAAGAAAACGACTGACACGTTTGCATTACATTTCAAAGAGCGGCCGTTATCAGCCTCAAAGTGGAGTATGAAACCATATCCGTACCAGCTAGGCCGGATCGGCACGGAATGGAAAGGTTAAGCAACGAGAACGGTGGAAAAGTGGCTAATGCTGAAAACAGTTGTGCTGCTTAATATGTTTGTGGAAACCATGAAAATGGTGCAACTGGGAATGCTTACCAAATGTAAATATCATAAAAGTTTTGCATGTACATTGTTACATATGTTACATGTAGTTACTATAGTAATAACTATAAATTATGCAACTAACCCTAATCCAAACCAAACCCTCCCTAACCCTATAGTAAGTACATGTAGTTACTTAATATTACTCAATACTTAAATATATAATTACAGTGTAACAAAGACACCTTAAAATAAAGTGCAACTGTTTTCAGACTTTAAAATATACATTTCTTCATCAGCATTTTGTCTTTAAAAAAAAAAAACTATTTAAGCATCCTTAAACCAAGATAAATATACTTGAGAATCAAAATGATGAAAGATATTATGAATTTATCTTGAAGTACATTTATTTTTCTTACACTATTGCTTTTTTTTTGTCAAAAAATAACAAATTTACGTACAAAACCTCACAAACAATCTTAGATTGATGCTTAAAACAAGGAAAGCCTATTTGCCAATGATTTTATTTTATTTTTATCATTCATTTTATTATTTTTATCATTAGGATTAGGACACTTTATTTTGAGTCCACTTTAGACATTAACTATAAGTAACTTTGCAAGTACATGTCAACTAACTCTCACTAGAGTATTAGTAGACTGGTATGGTTAGGGTTTGGGTTAACATGTAGTTGCAAAGTTACTTATAGTCAGTAGAATGTCTAAAGTAGACTATCAAAATAATATTTTTGCAGTGTGGAGGAGGCTTTGATTTTGATCAAGAAGTTTGGTTATTGGAAAACGCCCAGTGGCTTTGAGAGTGACTGAACTGTGTCAGATTAAACATGTGAAGACCATTATAAAGTTCAGCTCTAATGTGAGCATTACGGTGTATTCAGCGAATACCCAGAGGTACTTTGGTATACATGTGTTGTGGTAAGACATCTAAGCGGCACACAATCTCCCGTAAGCTCTTGAGCTGGTCGTTTGTAATTGTGTCAGGTGAGGTTCACTGGATTTACAGAACAAACCCTACACAGATCTATGGGCTTCGTGGAAACCGTCCAACTCCATCCAAAACCCACTGCAGCACTACGAAAGAAAAGAGACAGAGAACAAAGTGTGCAGGACAAGATAAAAAAATATGAGCAGAATAAAGTCCCTTGGGACATTGCTCTTGTCTTGGTCATGTTTAATCAGTGTCTCGAAGAGATGAAAGATGAGATGGGAAAAGAAAAAGAGGGCAGAGTGTAATAATAACTGAATAATAACACTTCTTAGCTGCCTTCCTCCATAGATAAAGTTACAATCAGTGATATTTGTGCTACATCTTTCAATAAAACCGAGTGGAACTTCTCAGAAACATTTAATAAGACCTTTCTCCATTTCTCAAGAGGATGAGAAAATGCTCATGCAGATTTTAAACGGCCCCTAAAACAGAAAGGGCTTTGTCTAACATTCATATCAAATATTGATATGGCCATAAAAGGTACAGAATACAAAATGAGAGAACAATGAATATCTACATCAATATACCTGCGCTGCAGCTTTTACATTCAGCTTTCCCTGAGAGCCTTGTATACATGTATTATGATTGCTCTTATCCTGCTTGTGTACGCTATCGTGTATCTACTTACAGCTGCGCTAATGGAAACGGTGACAAACCTCTTAAAACAAATTAACCACAGTAATGCTCTCCCACACATTCCACTGGGCCTTCAGTACTAGCAACAGACAACAATCTGTCTTTAGGCTCTGACTTATTGGTTTCAATTAATCCGATTTTTACATGATCTACTTAAGAGTTTAGCCAACTTCTAAATGAATCCTTTCAAACAACGAAACACAACTATGGAAACTCTGCAAGAACATTACAAATAGTTTTTACTCGAGTGTGCCTGGAGTTGGCCTGACAATTCTTTCTACATTTTTCGATGTCTCTAACATCGATGTTCAGATGTTTAGCTTGGGCTTTCAGGGGCCATACATAGCCAGCAAAAAATCCTGCTCTTAAAAGGAAAACGCTATCTATATCTAAAATACTATTAATATCTTAAAAATAAAGAGACATTTTATACTTATACTACCGATAAAATCTTTGGGGTAAGATTTTATTGAAAGAAAGTGACGCACTAAATTGATCGGTGAGAAATTAGGAAAGAAGGATTTTAATTTCAAATAAAGGCTGTTCTATTGAACTTTCTATTATTCAAAGAATCCTGAAAAAAATGTAACAGGCTTTCCACAAAAATATTAAGCAACATATCTGTTTTCAACATTGATAATAAAAACAAATGCCACGTGACACTGAAGACTGGAGTAATGATGCTGAAAATTCAGCTTAACCATCACTGGAATAAATTACATTCTAAAAACTATTAAATATATAAAATTGTAATACATATATTATTGTTTTGCTGTATTTTTAAATAATTTTAATAATTTTCTTAAAAAATAGTTTTTTGCAGAGTCTTGCATTTATTATTAAGACTAAAAGGATACTCTTCAAGGCTTCGGATGTCCACCGCCAGGATCTTGGGTTTCCCATTCCTGGCCCTCTTGGCAGGAGTTTTAAAGCAAGCCGGTCCACTCAGCTCACACAGGTCAATGAGGTCTTCCACAGAGATACGCGGAGACACTTCTGCTTTCAGCTCGCTCAGCTTTAGTGGCTCGCGGCTCTGAGGGTGCAAAGAAATGAGTGGTAAAACAACAGATTTTTTGCAGCAGTGAGTGGTATTAAAAAAAAAAAAAAAAAAAAGTGTGAGAGAAAATGATGTGTGGGTTGAAATGTTAGCCTGTGTAAGTGTTGAGCAGGAAAAACAGTGAAGAGTCATTGAGTGTATTCAAAGAAAACACATGCATATGTTAAATTCCTGCACCCTGATGATACTGGTATCCCTCAAGGATCTGTACTCGGTCCGATACCATTCTCCATTGTATAAAATGCATAGCTTTTTTTTTTTTTTCACTGCCATGTCGACAGAAGTCAGGGCTACTTTTCATGCCTCTATCCGTTTTCACCTATGTGATCTCATATCCCTCGGACATCTCAGCCTGAATGTTTAATCAACACCTCAAGCTCAACCTGTCAAGACTGAGCTGCTGAAGATGGCTTCAACCTCAGTTTCTCTCCATCTCGGTTCAAAAAAACACAGCTGTAACCCTGAGGTGAAAAAAAAGCCAAGATGACCAGCTCCCATTCAGTGAACACATCAAAGCAATCACGCAGTTTTGTTTCTTGGTCTCAACTTCCTAATCAACCTTTTTTTGTCAGATTGCAAAGGCTGAGATTATTGCACTTGACCCTAAACCACAAGTAAAAACGAAGCAAACTGTGTCAGTCAGATGGTCTTTTCCTGCCCAAATAGGTTATTTTTTACCTTGAAGTTAAAAGTCTATAAGACTAGCTATTTTTTTATTCAAGCAACAGCTCACCAGCCTACCTGTATGTGCAGCACGACCCTTCAAGGGTATCCAAAATACTGCTGCTTAATTCACAGTTAACTGTTAGAAATTCTGCCACAAGCTGATGTCAGAAATCCTCACAAGTTGCATCTTTGCTTAAGTCTACACAGGGGACCCAAAATTGCCTGAATCTAAATCAAGACGCACTTTTTCTGGCCTACCGTTGCAGCCAATGCCCTGGTCCCCCGCTACCTTCGATCCATTACCAAACCCTGTTTTTCCCAGCCCGTTTGGGTGCAATTAGCTCTATCCAGTCTCCACATGTAAGGAGCCCACCTGTCTGGAAACGTCTCCATCTGTGCCACATCCCGATCATTAACAGAGCAGCAAATGGACCAGTTGAACTCAAAAGGAGACTATTCATTCTCACATAAATATAATTTCTCCCACTCGACTAAAAAGCATAGCAATACAGCAATTTCATAGCTCTAATTGGCACTTTAGGTTCGGGCACATTAGATCTTTATCAGGAAGGACCAATTTAATAGGCACAATATGAGTGGATAACATTCACTGTTCCTGCATATCTTCCCTCCACCTCAACACTTAGGCCAAATTATCAAGCAAATCATCTACAGTACCAGCAGAGAGTGGGTGGATTACAAAAAGGGGTGGGCAGTGTGACCAATCTAATATAACAATAATGATTTTTTTATTTTTTTATCTAAAAATCATTTTCCTTAGCAGTATTTTTATCCTGTTTTCCATTTGAAAGATGGAAATATATTCAAACATCTGCATTCCTGTAGCTCAACTGTGTTGTGTACATTGAATGAAATGTCATTTTCTTAAGAGAAAAGCATCTGGCAATTGCAAAAAAAGAAGTAAAATGAGGTAAATTAACACTCTCAAAAATAAAGGTTCTTTATTGGCATCTATGGTTCCATTATAAACCTTCAACATCCAACAACATTTCCTTTCCATTTCCTTTATAGTGGGAAAAAGGCTCTTTAGATTTTAAAAATGTTCTTCACACTAATAAAATTGGTTCGGTTACACTTTATTTTAAGGTGTCATTGTTACAGTGTAATTATATATGTATTTAAGTACTGAGTGATATTAATCAACTACATGTACTTACTATAGGGATATGGTAGGATTAGGATTTGGTTGAGGGTTAGTTGCATGTAATTATGTATAATTTACTGTTATTACAGTGGTAAGTACATGTAACATGTAACAAGGACACTGTTTTTTGGGGGAACCAAAAATGCATTGAGATGAAATCCCCAAAAGTGTACACGAAAGTGCACGTGAGAATCAAAGCTGTATTAGATCAGAGAAACAAATATTTGAATATATTTTAAAATGTAATTTATTCCTGTGATGGCAAAGCTTCATTTTCAGCAGCCATTCTTACTCTAGTCTTCAGTGTCACCTTGACGATGATCTACGATCCCTCAGAAACGACTCTAATATTCTGATTCCATCGCAGGAATAAATTATTTTTTAAATATAATAAACTAGAAGAGAGTTCATTTTTAATTTTACATTTCCAGAGGTGTAAAAAGTATTCACATTCATTACTCAGGTAGAAGTATAGATACTAGGGTTTAAAAAGACTTCTGTAGAAGTTGAAGTATCAACTCAAGCTTTTTACTCAAGTAAAAGTATAAAAGTACTTGTTTCAAAAAGTAAAAGTAATGTAAGGAAAAAAATGCAATTAATGCTCTCTCTCTCTCTCTCTAAATCAATATTTGACGCGATTTGCCCCCGATTTCAAGTTAGAACGAAAACACAACGCCAATCAGTTTGGCGATCACGATGTGTATTCAGGAGGCGGGACTCAGATCTAAACCGTTTGTGTAATTGGCCAATTTTTTTTTTAACGACGACAAGCCGGAATGAAAACAAGCCGAAATTATATAGGAGTAACGAGGCTATTTTTAAAATGTAAGGAGTAGAAAGTACAGATAATTGCGTGAAAATGTAAGGAGTAGAAGTAAAAAGTCGTCTGAAAAATAATTACTCCAGTAAAGTATAGATACCCCAAATTTCTACTTAAGTAAGGTAACGAAGTATTTGTACTTCATTACTTAACACCTCTGTACATTTCACAATATTACTGTTTTTACGGTATTTATGATCAAATAAATGCAATCTTGGTGAGCACAAGAGACTTCTTTCAAAAACCTTAACTAAATGTAATTATTCCAAACATTTGGCTGGTAGTGTAAGTATAAAGTACATTTTGAAATTGATTTTGAAAGTGATTGGTGACATCTTATGCTTGTAAAAAGCACCAGCAGGTGCACGGCATATACCGCGCAGCCCTAATATCAATCCGCATTATCGCTGAATTCCACACTTCTAAGTGCAGGACTCTGAAACAAAGGGCAACAGCACAGGAAGGGCAGCGAGGTGGGGGGATATCTCGTAAATGTCAATGTTCAGTAGCCCATGAAATCAGTCCAATCAGTCACGGAGAACCAGCCTCCCACAGAGCACAGCCAATTACCTATGAGGTCACCTTAGCAATAGAGGTAAGCTTGAGGAATGGAGGACGGCTGATGTCCAATGGGTTCTGGTATTAAAGTGCATTAGATCCGCAGGGCTCGTGGCATTCTCATCATTGCCTAAAGGAGGCCCTTGTGCTCTGGCTTCAGAAACTCTAAATGCAGGCAAGAGTCTTGACCTTTTGTTATCACTGGTGACATTTCAATAGGCCATAAACTTGCCTGTTTGGATGCTCTGTGGGTTCGCAGACGGCCAAGAGAATCGAAAGCCACAGAGCTGGTCTGATCACTCAAAGCTGAAATGAGCTGGCTTTAAAAATGCAGAAATAATCAAATCCATGCAAACATTCCTCTGGGTATTTACGGTCTGAAAAGGATTACCAGTGCAAATCTGAAAACAGGCGTGTGTTTGAAAGGCTTAACATCTACATGACAGGTGCTGTCAAAAAATGTATGCTATCTTTTATCAAAAATGATAAAGGAGGGAGATCTGGCATAAATTCAGTGGTGTGACGATGCCCTGTGATGCCTGAGAGGCATTTAACCATCCAGCATCTGGCTGCACTGGAGCAGGTGATGTGCTGAGGCTGCCGCACATCAGAGAGTCTCAAAACAAAGTCTGGAATCCAAATAAAAAGACAGATCCAAGAGTTAAGAACTGAGACCATGGTCTGCTCGCTCTCCCCTCCTGTCCAATCAGAGCTCAGCATGGCAGCGGCGAGGCCACATACAGTAAGTGGCACCAGTCCATCTAATCAAAGCTGTTGGATTATACTCCAAAAAAAAAAAAAAAAAAAAAAAAAACAGGTATTTTGCTGCACGCAAAACAATCAGCTCACATGCACGGCCATTACATTTCTGTTGATACACGATTATCTTGTGAGGGACCCCATTCCTAAAATATAAAGGAAGCTATATATTTTCATGTACAGTATTCAGACCCATATACTGTACTGTGTGTGATAGAAAGCATACTATTATAAAACAGAATTATTAGTTTTGTATAGTCATTGCATGTATATTTATTATTTTAAATATTAGTATGTAGTTAATTAACAGCCAGCTAATATTTTTCTACCCAATATTAGAACATTTTATTTTAAATTCAGTTAAAATATATTTGCATGGCACTTTGCATAATAAATCAGTTTTACAACAAAATAGTGCCGTATAATTAGTGAAAAAGTAAAGGCATCAATGGTGAAGGAAAACTGGTATTAAAGGGACTATGTGTAGCTTTTTAGGTATTTTATTATCTAAAATCAATATTTTTATTAATAAATATGCACTCAATGGTGTACAAATACCTATGCCAATGATCAGACTAATCCTCGTAAACGAAGAATTTATTATCTTTATATACATGGGACGGGTAGGTCTACGGAGGCTTCCATGTCCGCCATCTTGAAAAACTATAATAGCAGAGAGGGACAAAAAGTACTAGGCCAACGCGTTTCCACAACACGTTTTCACAACACGTTTTCGTTCAGAGCCAGCGTCACGTGACTGAAGCCAGCAGAAGCGGAGGAGCAGAGCAGTGAGAGGCGCTTGTCACTGCCCCGGCAAGTTTAAAAGGATGCACTGCACGGTTATTTATACACCGTTCATTCATACATATGCTGAGTCACAGGATGAGTCCTCGTCGGCGAAAAAGTCCAAAATAGACCGTAAAAGGAAACGTGACCGGAGATTACAAAAACAAGGGTTAATGTAGGGATAGCTAATGCAGGAGAAAGCTTTCAAAAGAGACCCTGAAGTTGCCTGCTTTCTTCTCGACAGGTAAGTCAATGTTACGGTCTTAATTACAAGCTTTTTTTTCATTGCTTGGTTGTAAACTTTATTATATAGACAGTACAACATTTATAGTTAAAAGTTAAACAGGCTCTTTGATGAATAGCAGCTATTGAGTAAAGTAACATTAGAGAAGGCTCTGATGATGATGATGATGATGATGATGATGATGATATCTAACAATGCACGTACTTCAAAAAATATAACGAGTAAAGGCGGCATTACTACTAACTACCATAGTTAATGTTTTTCACAGTCAGTAATTCATACTGTAACATTCTTTTTTTCGTTGTTTCAAGTTTCAGTTTGTTTTAAATAACAAACCTGTTCACCCGAAGAAAAACTCGAAGTGCTATTATAAGACATCCTGTCATAGCTTTTTGGTACATAACGGCTACCGTAGATGCAACACGCATTTGAAAAAGTGAGGCGCTGGAGAGCATTATTCGTTCGAATGCAAAATACAATTTCACCACTAGATGGGAGAAATTCCTACACACAGTCCCTTTAAGATGCGTTTTGTTCGACTGGATCACAAGTGGACAACATTAGATACAGGTGTAAACAGGGTCTGAAACGTTTTGAGCTTGTCCACTTTCGACCACTTCCAGAGGTAGTCGAAAACACATTCGACCAGATTGCTTTCGTAGTGTAAACACTCATGTGATCGAATGCGACCGCCTACTCTTAGCATACTGACTTAATGCGTAAACATTACGAATGCGTAAACATTTAACGACCCAAGTTGGGTTTGAAGACGAAAAATACACCAAGCACAATGTTCTCTCACCATTCCTGATTTCTAACACACACTCACAGTGTTCGCCTGGTCTTGCGGCTCTCAGAGCAGAAACGAAAGCTAATGCTTGCATTCATATGTAAATCGTGTGAGCTTATGTTGTCCATTAGATCGAAAGATCTGAAAAAAAAAACATACATTTACCCACCCATAGACCCTCCCTTCAAAGAAATCAGGACAGAAGTGGTATTCAGTTATATATTCAGTTAAATAGTGGCTGGAAGATCGTTACAGATATCAGGTTCCTTAATGTCCAACACATGAAACACAATGATAGTGAAACACCCACATACTAAAGGACTCACACGACTAACTCAAAAGCCCAACAACAATGCAATCTGCATTATTTATCCGAACCCAAGCGGATGCCGGGAACCATAAGATAAATACGGTCTCATAAAGACTATAGAGTACACTACAATGATATCTGAGAATAAAACACAGGTCCACTGACTTTGAGATATTTGGCCGTAACAATGACCTCGGTTTACTGAGAAGTCATTTGAACTGTCATTCCAACAGTCGATTATTAACAGGTGAACACAAAGGCCATGTACACAGCTTAAAAGGAATGTTTTTAAGAGGATTACCCACAGTTCTTAGGCTCTTTGTTTTAGAGTGGCATGTGACTGAGAACCTTGTTATTGAGTTATTGAGTAAACTAGCTTATTCATGTAACAAGCCATGAACAGCCTTTAAAAGCAGCTAGTAAAGTCAGACTAAATGAGGGGGGTTCTTCACAAAATGGACTGACATTACTGTGCGTTTAATGGCTGAGACTTTCATGAGCAACTGTTTGAAGAGGTTTAAGGACTAAATCTCAGAAATGAGGATTCTCCTGTAAATCTAAACAGGTCTTATAATGCATTATAATTACAATTTCTCTACCCTTACATAAACATATCAGTCCAGTTCAGACAACATTACATGTTAATTGTACAAATTATGACATTTTTATGTTTAAATGAAATGTTAAGTGTAGAAAAGAGCAAAATATTTGATTGAATTTGAGTTTTCATCTTGCACCAAATGATGCACATCATCTGGGAAATTCTAATTCAATCACAGAAATGTATTGCCTTTTTACGCAACACATTTCAAATCAAATCTAGGCAGTTTTATGCATCCATATCAGGTATGACCGTTTGATTATACATTATTGCAGTCAGTCACCATCACAATAAAAAGGCATGTTGTGGTTATTACTGTTCATCATGACAGTAATTTCAGAGCGACACCATCTACAACTACTTAGTGTTGCTCAAAAACGCATTCAGCCATGCACACATGATGTTTCTCATAATCAGCTGAAGGCACTGGTATCATCAACTCTATTGCACACACACACACACACACACACACGCTCACTGACAGAAGGTTTGGCTGCAAGTTCCGACTTGTTGGAGTCAGGCTTTAGTGACGGCGCCTGTCAGATGGCCGACAAAAAAGAGAGCGAGAGAGAGAGCGAGAGAGAGAGAGAGAGAGAGAGAGAGAGAGAGAGAGCAGAAAGCGTGTTCAGCAGACACACCATGCACTAATGACCAGGAGATGACAATCAACAGCAGACAATCTAACCGCACCATTTACCACCCAAGAGAAAACCAGTCATACTGCACAGAGAAAACGCATGGCAAGGTATGCATTAATACTAGCCCAAATAGAAATGAAATTAAGATTGGGAACTCAAATGGCCTTATATGACCCAGGAGAATGCGTCTGAAATAGAGTAGTTAAGAGACTAGTAAAGTAGCTGTAGTCAGCTTGGTTTAATTTCATAACTTAGATTCTATTCAAACCTTCTTGGTTCAAAGCTTTTGTTTACCAGTCCAAATCACACTTGAGATGCTTTCTAGCTGGTTATTGCCACTTGTTGTAAACTGCTTATGTAAGAATGCATTTGCTAAGATGGTTAAATGTAAATGTATGTGTGAGTGCGTAGGCATGAGAGACCATGAGCCTTTATCAGCCTTTCACAGATACAGATATAGCTAGATATCGCCGAAGCAGTGCATTTCCAGACATCAGGCTGTGTTCAGTCAGAGAATAGAGAGATTAGGTCAACAGATGAGGGTTTGTGAAGCGCAGCACTGCCTTGGGCCAACCGCTGATGAATCGCAAACAGAGAGCCAGACGCGAAGAGGTAAGAGGTTAGATAGACGCTCTCAGTGTGACTCGAAATACATCTCACATCCTCATGACACACCACCAGTCACATCGGTGCTAAGAAATGCAATTTAATGCAATTTAATGATTTCACGACATCCTGTAAAAGACAAATATGATAAATCCATAGAACGTTTGAAAAGTAACCGACACTACTGGAACTTCAAACGGGACGGGTTCTGTGGTCAGATGAAAAAAGAAAAAAGGAGCTTTTTGGCAGCAAACACTCAACATGGGTTTGGTGCACACAGGGATAAAAATTGGATTTGATCAAATACCAACAGATAAAAAAAAATCAAAACCTGACAGCCTCTGCTAGAAATCTTATATGTTTGGATCTTCCAACAGGACAGTGATCCACAACCAACCATCAAAATCAAAACAAAAATGAGTCACTGAGCACAAAACCAAGCTCTGCAATGGCCATCCCAGTCCCTGACCTGAACCCTATAGAACAGGGGTTCCCAAACTTTTTCATTCTAGGACCCACCTAGACAAGTATAATCAATCTCAAGACCCACTTGCACTGGTGCTACCAACTTTCTCAGTTGGTCGCACCAGCATGATTTGGTCGCACCACTTTTTTTTTTTTGCTACATGCCATGGGATTAATCAATGCATGCTGATGGTCTTAATCTGCATACCCTAGTTTTGCACTGATGTAAAAAGACTGACAGTGACACAAGACCTCATGTTAGCAAAATATTTTAAACTTTTAACTCTTAAAAAAAACTATTAAAAAACATGTATGTTCTTTAATGTTTGATTATAATTTTACCGTCTTCACATAGGGATGGGAAATGATACGATTTGATCAATAATATCAATGCCACTGACGATTCTGATTATCGATCCGATTCTTTAACGATTCTCTTATCGATTCTTGATAGCACTGTGTGGAAAAATGTAGTCATATGCTTTTCAAAAAAAAACAAGGGGTTTTATTTATTTTAAAGCTTAAGCTTGAGTAAGCAAACTGTACTTTTTATGTAATTTATGTAATAAATAGAACCTTATTGTAAAGTGTTACTGATTAGTTATACACCGATTCAGACGTCTCCTGAGTTCACTGTTGGAAAGATCAGTTGTTTTAACCATTCATTAAAATGAATCGTTCAAAGGAGTCATTAGTTCGCGAATTGGACGTGTCATGCGCGTTGTGTGATTATCCCAGCAGTTAGGACATGGACATCCAAGATTTGTGTCAACACAGAAAACATTTCATCACTGGATAGTTTTTTTCATTTAATTAAAGTGTTGTTTTATGTCAGCTGAATGTCTGGGACGCTTTTCAGAGAAGATAAGGCAACAACTTATTTAGCACAATTCACACCCAGCGGTAATTAAGAAAAAAAAATAAAATCTCTGAATGCTCCACATGAAACTTTGGTCTTCCGACCTTTTACCGCCGTGTCGATTTATTTTGATTAATATGTGCGAGGGAGAGAGAGCAAGACAGCGCTTTCTTGGACAGACAGTCTTGTTTACACTTTCGCCTGGCTCCGAAGAGAGAGAGAGCGCGCGCGCGACCGGGTCTCTTTCTCTCTGCTCGTTCTTTCAGTTAAACATGCGCCCTGTCACAAGCGCAGCAGTTCATCTACAATACTCACCGATCAAATAAGACTTTGGCGGGACAAAAATTCACTTTGGCGGGCGCTAAAACTCACTTAAGAGTCGTTTGGTCATTAATCGGACTGGTTTTGTTTCACTCATCGTAACGTAAATTTAGCTGCAACTAAGTGCCTTTGTGCGACCCACCTTTTCTCACTGTGTGACCCACAAGTGGATCGCGACCCACAGTTTGAAAACCACTGCTATTTGAAGATGAGTGGGCTGAACTGAAGAGAAGAAGCGCCAACATGGATCTGGGAATCTGAAGGATCTGGAGAGATTCTGTATGGAGGAATGGTCTCTGATCTCTTGTCAGGTGTTCTCCAAACTCATCAGGCATTATAGGAGAAGACTCAGATCTGTTATGTTGACAAAAGGAGGTTGCAAAAAGTATTTAATAAAAGGGGGCAAATGATTGTTCCCAATGTGTTTTGGAGAAACACATTTATTTCATAATGTGATTTTACCCCCACTTTCAATTCTTTTACTTCAATGAAAGGTTAGGAAAAAATTTTTTTACAAAAGGATAAACAATGCAGATTTATTTTTTATAGCCATCTTTGATCATATTTACCAAGGGGGCAAATAATTCTGCAAAACCAGCACTGTATTGCATATTACGGTTAATTATTAATATGCTGTTATTGTATACTATACATATTGATTCTCAACAACAAACAGTAGCCGAATGTGTTTAAACTAGCTTATGATAAGAATATGAAAAGTCTTCGTAGTACCTTTGTTCTTCGGTATATGTCAACCAGGAGATTTTCATAATACGACAGGAAGAATAACGAGCAAAATCAGAAGGTCAGGTCATCATAAAGGTTGGATGAGAGCAGCGAATGAGATATTTATGGGTAAGGGTTGAAGTCTTGCATGCATTAAGACTTACTTTCACAAATTAATGGTGGCATGAGAGGAAACTGAGGTCAACTGATGCCTATTACCTACATGTGAGAGTTTCCAGCAGAACAGAAAGCCAGAACAAATGTAGCTGAAATTTCTGCATTAACATGATGGAAATGATAACTGAACTGAGATCGTAATTCTGAACTCCAACTTTGCTACCTGTTCAACAACACCTGGAGGATGTGATTTATTGGTGAATTATATGAACTATTCAAACAAAGTCCAAAATATAGTTCACACGAAACTTAAAATTCTGTCATCATTTACTCACACTCATATCGTTCTAAACCTGAATAACCTGAATTTAAATTTTTGGGTGAAATTCAGAGTATAGTTTGATTTTTTTTTTGGTGGAACAAAATTTAAGTACCCAAACTTTCTCAGACAATAATGATAGCCACCAGAATATTTTATGTAATTAGTTTGCAAATATTCTATACTTGTGGTTTTTCAGATTACTTATGAACAGGCATACACATCTGAAATAAAACCTCTAAAAGTTCTTTTTTAAAGGTACAAGGTAAAGGTCTTTTTTCTATGTAACTTTTGGCCCTAAACAAAACTTTTTTCATGCATTTTGCAGAAGAACATTGTTTTGGTTGTGTTTCGGCTCTGCGTGACTGTCAGATGAATATGGTCCTTTCTCATAACTCATAACCAACAAAGAGATTATCCTACTACTCATAAAACATTCACTACTAGGCTTAAGAGATATAACCAGTTTAGATGGAAAGGATCACAAGCTGACTACCCATTAATAGACATGGCACTTCCTTGAAAATAAATTCCAGCACAGCGCTACAACAACCAAAAAGACTCTTCATAATAGATAATGCTCAATGAACTCTGTCAGAGCTACATATTGCAATTTATCTGTTCAACAAAATACCTTACCTATTACCAGAGACTATTTATTATGAGACATGCCACTTCCTCAATCCTCAATACAACTATATAAGGAAAACCCGTAACGGCAAAGATGGCGGTTGTGTGCACATGTCCCGCCCCTCCCGCTGGTAAGCCAATCATCTGCTTTTAAAAGTCAAGCCAGGAAACATTTAAGCCTATCGTCTGGTTCCACTGGCGCATGCGCACAGTTGAGGTTTTGCGACAGCGGAGAGAGAGAGAGCGCCCCGGTCGCGCGCGCGCGCTCTCTCTCTCTCTCTCTCTCTCTCTCAGAGCCAGACAAGACTTCACCGTCTCCAAATTAAGCGCTGTCTTGCTCTCTCTCCCGCACGCGTATTAATCAAAATAAAACAACATTATGGTAAAAGGTCGGAAGACCGAAGTTTCATGTGAAGCATTCTGAGATTTTTTTTTTCCTGAATTACCGCTGGGTGTGATTTGTGCTAAAATACGTTGCCTTATCTTCTCTGAAATGCATTCCGCACATTCAGCTGACATAAAATTACTCTCTAAATAAACGAAAAAACCTATCCAGTGATGTAATGTTTTCTGTGTTGACACTAACCTTGTGGGATGTCCATGTCCTAACTGATGGGATAATCACACAACCGTATGACACGTCCAATTCACGAACTAATGACTCTTTTGAACCGATTCATGTAAATGAATAGTTAAAACAACTTATCTATACAATACATTGTTATTACTGATAAAGTGCAAACCTGCTTATATTTAAATAATGGAGAACAATATTGACATTGATTATTGCACAACACCGGCATTCTGGATAGAGACGTAAATGAAGTTGGTGTCGTAAACTCTTGCGCATGCGTAGTAAAGTATAACCTGTGGGGAAAAAGGCATTTTAAACCTTATTTTGGGGCAAAGTCATCAAACTTTTTCAGCGATTTTTATCATATTTTACTGCTGTTTCTATACATGCAGTTTTTATGTCCCGGTGACCAGTTAAAGTGCAGTTCTGACTCTCTGCCCATTCATTTAGATAGGAGCCTAGTCTTGTTAGTCCGAAATAGCTGCCCGGAGGCGTTGCCAAGATGGCGGCCGAGTGGCACGACTTGCCTAAAAGGACTTTGCTATTACTCACCTGTTGTAGACTGGGTAAACCCAGCCCGATCTGCCGGCGATTTGATTTCGCCCTGCAGCTCAGGTTGGAAACCTGTACATTCTTCTATCCTGCTTCCGTTACAAATTTGCGGGGACCAATCACAAACTGGCGCGCTATTGGCGGGTTTAATCCAATCCAATTCCTTTTAACCTCTCGACGATGCTCAATGGCTTCTTTAGTTTAGCAAACAAATCGCTCGAGTGGGTGTAAATACCACTCACTTTCATGTTTTTTTTTTGCACAACCTGCAAAAATCGCTCTATGCCATTGCTGCTTAACGGCTGATCAATGCTACAAACCAACACGTTTGTTGACACGTTTCCTGCCTGGAGTTTTCGCTGCAAAGTACGTCACCTGGATCTTTGGTCTGATTGGTTGAAGGACTATCCAATTGCGTACAGAGTCATTTGAACTATGCCCGTTGATCACGCCTCTTGTGCAGTAGAAAATACAGAGCAGACTCCCCAGACTAATGTTCAATCTTAAAAGATTGAGCTTGGTCTGGTGATAGCCGGACTACACCTATTGAGTAATAAAAACGGCATCATCTGCTTTTACAACATTTCAAATCCCTCAGTTCTCGCCATCTCTGAAAAGCCAAGCCAATGTTGATTCTTGTTTTATTACTAGCTCTGTCGTGTTCTCTTTTTGCCAGCAGACTCTCCTCTGTTCTGCGTTTCTTTTAAGGTTCGAGATCTAGCTGCTCCATCTCAACCTTCTCACTCATTGTGAGAACTAACCTCTGCCACTCACACACCAAGCACGCATCAAAGTAGCCGGAGCAACCTTTCTCTATTTACGGATATGATGAGACACACGCGAGCTAATGTGACACATGTACGCAATTTTCCTCCGAAAACCATCCCGTCAGGTCAAAAATATAAACATTTATAATAGGCTTACCATAGTGAATCAGGGTAAACACATTTTGGAAGAAGGACTGATGATGTACGGACTCATTACTTACACATTGTAAAAAAAAAGAAAGAAAAAAAGATACATAGTGTAGCTTTAAGATCTTCCAGTTAACCTCAGCTATAGGCAGGCACTGGAGTGTTTATTAGCGAGCTAAAGCATCTCATTAGGAAATAGATAGTGGGCGGCTGAAATCATCAGTGGATAAACCAACCACTCTTCTGACTTCAAACCTTCATGGATCATTTGATCAGCAGTGAGTAATTGGCTCCATCCTTCGTACTCTCTGACTTTACCTTTCGGCACAAAGCAATCTTTTAAAAGTCCAAAAGGGCAAATGGAACGCGGCAAGATGTCGAAGGTGATTACTGTAATAAAGGTCACTCTGTTGTTTAGGAGTTTTACCTTTGTATCTTCAATAGCAACTACTCTTGTGACAGTAATACAACAGAGAAAGAGAGTTTCTAAGTTAGTTGTTGACCTTTCACCACTAGAAACCACCCTTTATTCACCAAAATGAAGGAAAAACAGTTTGGTTACAGCAGCACTGCATGATTCTGGGTGAATTCAGAATCACGATTTTTTTAATTCAAACCGAGATCACGATTCTCCCATGATTCTGAACAGACAACTAAACAAAATAACATGTAATTTATAAGAGGTTCTGACAAATGTTAATTGGTGTAGTCTATTTAAAATGTTTAATGAATCTATATGAATTATTTTTAAAAAATGGTTTGAATGAATGATTCAACGACTCACATAAGTACAAGTTGAGTACAAGGATGAATCAGCATTTTTTTGAATGAATAATTCAATGCCAAATCCATTTTTTTTTTAACAGTACCAGGTGGCGTAACGATGTAATCGATAAAATCATTATTTGAAGCGCCATGTTACTTTCAAAAGTTGATTCACACTATTTTTAGCGCTTCCATAAACATCAGTGTTTATATCCAAACTATACACTTTTATCCCAGTTCTTCTATGATAATATGAATATTTGTAACACAGAAATATTGATACCGTGTGGTTGAAAAGACTGTTTTTGAAGCTGTTTGATACCTATACATGACAACTACTCCCTGTGGCTCGGCGGCAGAGCCGTCGCAGATTTGATTGTTCCGGTGTGATTTTGTCAAAGTTATAATCAGGCGAATGAGATTGCATGGGTGTTTGAATCGAGAACACGATCTTTAATGGTTAATCGTGCAGCTCTAGGTTACAGTAAATAATCTTCTGAAATGAATTCAACATCTGACTGTTATATATATCAACCTTCTTTCTGAGAAGACTGACTATGGAGCTGAGGCACTTAGAGGTTAAAGGTCAATTCAGGGCACTTACCAGGTCTGTTTTGGTCAGGTCCTGATATTCCGAAGAGTAAAAGGAAGGTGTTTTCCCGAAGCTGTTGTTGTCACTGGCAGTTTTGTTTGGCTGGGCATGCTGACGGTAGGTGGCACTTTTAGGAGACCAGCAGAAAAGGTTGATGGATTCCCGGACACAGCGTTCAATGTCGATCTCTGAAAGAGAGAAGGGTGGCTTCACAACAATCGTGCTTTAGGATGGCGTTCCTAAATAAAATTAGTTCATAATCCTAGACTGATGAATACTTGCAGTTCTGAGCGAGTTAAATATCATAAGAGCGTTAAGAAGAACAGCAACTTTATGCTCATTTGGCAAAGCCACAGGAGAATCACAGACTGTCTAACTTCCGCCTAATTAAACTTGGATGACCTTGGAGTTTCCCTCCAAATGATCCAGAGACTTTGACTTCTTGCCAATGCTTCGTTCAGTCACAAAGAAATTTAGTGAAGACATCAACACTTCATTCACACTCTCACAGTAACAGATGAAGGGGAGATTCAACTGCTTCCTTCAAATGCAAAGCGAACTCTCTTGAGCCATGAGCCTTAAACCGGAGATTAGAGTAAAAGGGATTCACATGGATATAAACAAATCAGGAATCCTTTTCTCGCTATCTCACTCACTTTCTATCCTGTTAGCGAAAGAAGTATCCCTAAAGAAATGGTTTAGCATGCTTGGTCTACTATTCAAATCAAGCCGAGTGTGACAGCTTCATTTTATTTAAGAGGATATGATCTGAATACTGGATTATAAACACTGGACTTACTCTGAGGGGCTAAGATTACTGTCCTCTACAGTAGTATAGGCAAGACAGACTGAGAGAGAGAGAGAAAGAGGAGCTGTGCTAGAAGTTGCTGCTAGCATTTTAAGGCATCATTGTAATGCAACAGACGTGACAGCTCTAAAAGGTAGGGAGCATTGCATATATCAGTTGCAGAGAAGACAGACAATCTCATAACGCAATACACTGCGACAAACATAGTGAACAAAATCCAGGTATTTTTCCTAATCATTTTCTTCATAGGTCTTTTTAATTAAAAATGTATTACTTAAAATCCTTAAGCCATGAATCAAACTAACAAGCTCTGGGATGAGTCACAACTTTACAAACTTCACTTTAAAGCAAGAAAAGACCATGATACCAAGATTTTTTGTGACTTACATTTACAGATTATAGATTTTATATTCCATTCTGAACCTATAGAGCATAATGCTTTTGAAAGAAGTCTCTTATGCTCACAAAGGCTTTATTTATTTACTTACAAAAAAAATCCACTAAAACCTTCAATATTGTGAAATACTATTACGATTTAAAATGTAAAATGTAATTTATTCCTGTGATGCAAAGCTGAATATTCAGCATCATTACTCCAGTCTTAAGTATCACATGATCCTTCAGAAGTCGTTCTATGCTGATTTGATGCTCAAGAAACATATATTATTATTATTACCAATGTTGAAAACAGTTGTGCTGCTTCATATTTTTGTGAAGACCAGGATTCTTTGATGAATAGAACATTCAAAACAACAGCATTTATTTGGAATAGAAATCTTTTATAAATGTTACACATACCATCCCATCTCAGCACTCTTAAAATTTGTACACATTCTCAGGTTAAAAAAAATGACAATGCAAAAAAAATTGTTTTAGATGAATTTTCACATCTGGAGCTTGACTACTGCATGCTACTGAAATCAAGTCAGTAGCATGCAGTGTTTCAAATCAGTCACCTATGATAAGGCTCATTCCAGTTAAGATGGCAAGCGAGGCTTTGGAACAGAGAGAGAGAGAGAGAGGAGGGAGGAGGATGAATGCAAACAGCATGAGAGATGAGGCACCAATCAGTCAGTGCATTAGAGACTTGACAGATGATCCGCCTTTCCTCCAACCATCACCTCCCTGTGCCTCCTTCCACTGACCCAAATCTAGACGCAGAGATGAGGAATGACATATGGATCTGGAGGTTCGAGACATTCGCACATCAGAAATATGGTGCCTTGTCACCTCTGCCGTAACTCTTACATACAATCCTCCCAATCGCTGAGAACAGTGCATGCACTAGGGGGTCCTTAAAATCCCACATGTGTGCCCCACATACAATCCAGACTCCATAAGAACCGGTTCTCGAATCCCAACCCAACACAGTGGCACAAAAGGAATGAGTAAAGACATTCAGTCACAACGCATGAATGTTGCATGAAACACCACCGCCTTCCAGCACAGAATTCCCACTGTAGTCAAGACAAATACCATGCATTTGAAAGACAGGTCTGGCTATGCATTCCACATTTCATCTTTATAAACACAGCTTTCGTCACAGTATTAGATGCAGACATTATTCAGACACTGATATTGACTTTCACATGGCATGAAATAGACGTGCCTGAAGGAGTCATCTGGATTCAGTAGTAAAGTTGGATAAGAACTAAATTACACACTACTAAATTCTCCTGACTTCATCCACTATGACTGAAGGAGTGAAATCAGCCTCTACAGGATGTGGAACAGACATTATTATTATGCTTGTAATGACAATAACGCTAGTAACTGCAATATTTTGGTGTAAACAAATGGTTATCATGGTCTTTTTTTGGGCACCTGAGGAATAACTGAAGTGAATCCTTTTCACTTTAAACTAGTGGCCAGATTTTTTTATATGAATTATATCAGCACTGAGCCATGGCTAAGTCTGCTTGGTTCAATTAACAGGACATTTAAACTTAAAAATGACAAAATAAAAATATAAATTAAACTACTGTTCAAAAGTTTGGGGTAAAATACGATTTTTGATAGAGATGCACCGATATGAAATTTTTGGCCGATACTGATAACCGATAATTCTTTATATTTTAAAGCAGATAACTGATATATTGGCTGATCAATCTAAATCCAAATTTTTATATACTTTTTGAGAGCCTGATTACAAAAACAAAAGTCTCACCATTAAATCGATGTACCAAGCGCACAATTATAGTGTTCTCATTAAAATTTTCTGTAGCCTATAATTACAGACTTGCGCTGCACATGTTGCAGGCACGGCGTCATGGGTGGGCCTGACGGGCCTAGGCCCACCCACTTTTCAACAGGCCCACCCTAAAAAAAAAACTAAAAAAAAAACTTAATATATTCTAATTTTGTCAATAACCCTACAGGATAATAAGCGTTATGACCGCACGCATAAAGCTTGCCACAAAGAACCGGTTAAAGTAATGATTATGAATGTGTCTAAATTAGCAAGGAGACATTTAATTGTTTAGTAATAAACTGGTGTTTTCTGTGTCGTTGCAAAGATGAAGTTGACGATGCGGACTCGCCATGAACGCCAGAGAGAAATGCACATTTCGGAATACATAATTAGAGAGTAGCCTATTTATTTTGGTTTGAATATTTTCGTTTAAAAGTAGACATTTCAAGCTTTCTGTAATATATAACATATATTTCTCAAATCAGTGAGGCACAAGCGGAGTTTCGGCGCCCTCCGGTTTACGTGCAATGCAAGTGATCGTGCCGGCGCCTTATTACATTGTCTGCTATATATTTGCTTCTTATTTAAATACGGGCAATTGATTGATAAAACATTGATTAAGATAAAATTAATCAAAATTAAGATACAATTTATACAAAACGAAAATATTTTAAAAAGAGTTTTCTATAAGACAAAACTTAATGAAGTCGTCAAAATCATGTCAAAAACAGCGCCGTTGAAGGGCGCCAGCGCCTCTGCCTTTCAGCGCCTCTGCCTCGCGAGTGGATGATAGCCCTGAAGACGCCTAGCAATGATATACCTTTAGTGGTAGTTAAGTTATACCTTAAGAGTATTCGTAGCGCGCTAAGAGACAACGTTATCGGGAAACGCAGCCCAGGTATGATGCGTACGATGCGTATGATGATTCCAAAGCGCTCTTCTTTGGTCAGAACCATGGAGAGCGATCGCGGATAGGTCTGTCCTGCACCGAAACTTTTAACAATGCAACAAAATATTTAAAGAGCATCAAGATATTAAAATCTATAGATAATCTGCACAGATAATATAACAGTAGTCAATATTTTTTTTATTGGGTTAAGCAGTGATTGGATAAGGTTTTTTTTTTTTTTTTTTTTACGTTTTAATTTAAGGCCCACCCACAATTGGTCTGGCCCATCCAAAACTGGAATCCTGGCGCCGTGCCTGACATGTTGCACTGTATTTTCCTTTCTTAAAGCAGAACTCGGCAACTCTAGCGAACTCTAGTCACTTCTTCGCTGATTTTCCCTTTTGTTGTCGCATGTTTTCCCCACGAGCACCTACAGCTGTGGGGCGTATATTTCACAACACTGTCGTAAAAAAACTCACTTGCGGCGGCCTCCTCCCCCTCTCTACCGCTGCTCATGTGCGTTAGTTATGATCGGAGCAAGCCAACTGTATCGTGTGGAGCTATGTCTACCGAGGTGGGTAATACATCATACATGCGTGTGTTTATGTCGAATTGCCGTAAAGCAATTTGTGTTTCGCGCTCGTTCTCGCTTCTCACGAGACTTCCAATTTCTATCTTGCCGGGACGCAATATTTTTTTTCCCAGGATGGTAGGGGAAGACTCATGAATATTCATTAGGGAAGTCATCCGTCATCCCTGATTGGTCTGATGACCTACCCCTAACCCCACTACTAAACCTACCCGCCACTGGGGGTCTGATGACCTACCCCTAACCCCGCCCCTAAACCTACCCGTCACTGGGGTTAAGACCAATCAGGGATGACTTGCCTAATGAATATTCATGAGTTTTCCCCTACCATCCTGAAAAAAATAAATTAAAAAAAAAAAAAAAAAAAAAATCGCTGCCGGGACGGTAGTCCCCAAGTTGCAAGGTTGGTTTTCCGTCTGGGAACGCTGGGGGGAGCGGGGAAAGTCACCAATTTCACCAGAACAGGTTGTTTAACCATCCAAATGATTTCTAGACAGTTTTATTAAGTTAAAAAAGTTACCAAGTTCTGCTTTAAGTGATTCCAATCATATTTCAAGCAATTCAAAAGCATCATGGTGAACACTGAAGTGTCTCAGCTGAAGGACATAATCCATCATTTATCAGCTTTAATATATTGGCCCAATTTTCTTATCGGGCCGATAACGATAACATCAAAAATGAACATACAGTATATCGGCCGATACCGATATGGTGGCCGATATATCGTGCATCCCTTTTTTTTTTTTACAGCGTTTAAATGAAATCTCCTATGCTCATCAAGGCTGCAATTATTTTATAAAAATACAGTAAAAACTGTAATATTTTAAAATATTATCACAATTTAAAATAACAGTTTTCTATTTTAATATCTTTTAAAATGCAATTTATTCCTGCGATGCAAAGCTGAATTTTCAGTGTCACAATCAGAAATCCAAAAATTATTTGGCATATTTTTTTCAAGACTCTTTGATGACCTGAATGTTTAAAAGAACAGAATTTATTTTAAATAAAAATCTTTTGTAAAATTATAAATGTCTTTACTGTCACCTATGCTCAATTTAATGCATCACAGTTCTTTAAAAAAATATATCTTACTGACCCAAAACTTTTGAAAGCTAGAGAAAAAAATATATATAAAATGTTTGTTCCAAGATACACTAATTAGATTTTTTGGATGATATTATGTAATATTAAATATTATTAAATAAATGTATTCATTTCAGCAATGTCTCATTTGCTATCATTAAATAGTATCACATCAATATCATATCATCAACAGTACCACCCTCCTTAATTGGCATCAATATCAGTACAACCCTTTAAAAATTTACATCTGTCAGGCACTTCCGCTAAACTCCACCCGGAGCTTCACGCCTTCTATTGACAGAACGGATTGATGTTAGTCTGGGCCATTTAACACCTATCAGCTCGTGAATACATTTCATCACTACCATCATTTTCCAGCTCACAGTTTCCAAAACGCATAAGAGTGGAAAGAAAAAATGGCCTTGATAAAGGTGATAGCGGTTAGCTATCCTCTTTATGAGGCAATAAAAAAGACTGAGGAGAAAAATTCACCTCCACAACCTTTCTCCAACGAAATACATGCTTTTGTGATTTAAAACCGAAAAGGATGTCTGCAGTTGTGGCCAAAACAAAACACGCAGTCATGTATACAAACCCAGTCTCCACGGTTTAATTAGTAACCTGCGTGAGAGAATAAAAATGAATTTTTTTTTAAAACTTGTTATTAACAAGTTGAGACGTTTGTGTACGGGAGGCAGGAATTACAAGCCACAGATTCACCAACTCTATATTTAGCGCTAACAAGTGTGTAAAGTAAACACAGTCATGTAGCAACAAGTGGGTCAAACAAACACGTTAGGACAGAGGAATGTGATGATGGTGCTTAAAGTCTCAATGGAAAAATGTCTTTGGATGCTATGGGAATGGGAGTAAGGCATGGGCATATATAAATAATGCGCTTTAAAGGGACAGTTCACCCAAAAATGAAAATTCTGTCATCATTTACTCACCCTTAAGCTGTTTCAAACCTGTATGAGTTTCTTTGTTCTGCTGAACACAAAGGAAGATATTTGGAAGAATGTTTGTAATCAACAGATCTCGGTCCCCATTGACTACCATAGTAGGAAAAAATATATACTATGGTAGTCAATGGGGACCGAGATCTGTTTGGTTACAAACATTCTTCCAAATATCTTCCTTTGTGTTCAGCGGAACAAAGAAACTCATACAGGTTTGGAACAACTTGAGGGTGAGTAAACAATGATAGAATTTTCATTTTTGGGTGAACTATCTGTTATCTGTATGTTTTTAATGGTAAACTGCTGTATTTGTTATGTTCCCTCATAATCTTTAATCAAAATAATTTCCCCTCTCTCCAGCAGCGTCATCTCTTCTCTGGTGACGCGTTTACTGGCGAGAGGGCGGGATCAACCTGTCAATCACATGAGGTCCACCAATAGAAAACCAAAACCATCCAATTCCCCATGGACAAAATCAAGTCCTTCCCTACTTTTTTTTTTCTTGTTTGAGAAGTCATTTCACTCAGATATGCGTCACAATAGGGAAGAAAACGTAGAGGTCGACCAATATTGAGTTTTTATAACTGATACGATACTGATTTCACATGTTTATATGCCCGATAACCGATATACATAACCAATATACATTATTTCTGTTTATTACAGTTATAACAGCACTGAATTGAACAAAACTTTTTTCTATACTGTAATCTCACTTTCTCCTTGCATACGCAACAAAACACACTTCTACATCAATAAATAAAGGAGTCTGAAAGAGTGCAAAGAATAAAGTGCACTGGTCACAAAAAAACAAACAGATAACAAGTATAGGATATAAAAATAATTCTAAAAGTATAAAACATGCTAAACAGCCAATAGCCTTAAAAAAACACACAAAAAAAACATTACTACTTTAGTGTAGCTTACTCCCAAGTTGCATCTTATTATTTATAACAACAGCGAAAGTAAAAGCAATATCCAATTTGTGAATGAATCATTCTTTTGAGTCGGATGTTGTCAGTCGGATGTTGTGAATCAGTTGACAAAACTGGTCAGGGCTGCGTTTTCCAAAATCATCGTAAGCCTAAGTTGATCGTAGAACGCTTGCCACCAACGATCAAGCTTTGCGATGCTTTTGGGAAACTCAAAAGTTTCATTCACAGTGGTTAACAATAACAATTATTAATGTATAGCATCTTTGTAGCCTAATGGTTAGAGAGTCGGACCCAAAGGTTGCGGGTTCAATTCTCAATACCGGCAAAATGGCTGCCTGTGTGTGTCTACGGTTTGCAGTGTGTGTGTTCACTACTCACCGCTACTAATGTGTGTGCACTAGATGGGTTAAAAGCAGAGGACAAATTCCGAGTATGGTCACGTCACTTCACTTCACTTAAATATTGATATTTTTATCATAAAACTTTCAGAATATTCATTTGTTCCTCTAGCAAACACCCAGAACACCTTAGCAAACACATAGTAATGCCCTGGCAAGCATCCACAACACTGTAGCACTGCGGTAAGTGAGAAATGCACTTTGTGCTCACATGTTCTGCAGCAAATGTAAAAATGAGTTGAACAACGTTTGTGCAATTCTGGCTGGATCTCAGAGAAAAAAAAAAAAGAACCCTCTCAAAGGAGGAACAAATGCTTCTGATTAACATTTGTTTGCAGGGTTTGGCAATAGTTAACAAGACCAAATTGTGAAAATGTCCTTTAAATCTAATCATTTGGTTTAGAGTTTGGGTTAAAAACATTTGCATTTAAAAACTCTTCACAAATCCAGTGAAATCAACACGTGTGTGCTTGAGCTGAAAGTGCTTGACTGAAGGAAACCGAGAGTGAGCTGGTAAGCAGCGAGGACAAATATTTTACCTATAAAAGGAGTTTTCTTCCTCAACTCCTCAGACTTTCATGTGGCTTGCCAGCGAAAAGAACAGAAATATGAAATCCCTAAATCTTATTGGCATCGACCCTGCAGCCCGATTGGATACACCAGCCGCCTCCTTCCAATGACTTTTAAATGTTTAATGCCACTCGCTCCTCTGCGTCCAGGAAATAGCCATTTAAAACGAGCGATTTGGAGACAAACGAACCGAAACAATCTCAAGATGCGAGATAACGGCCCCCATCATGGACGCCTGCCAAGGAGATCCAGTAACAGCAGAGGCAGAGGCAGTGCAAGAGCACAATTCAACAGCATGTGGTGGAAGAAATGACAGCCGTGACCTTCTCAAACATAAATGTCTGCATGTTCATCCACGTTCTCCAGGAACTCCCGCCCCACGCGGTGTTAATTACATTGCTGCCACAATTACAGACAGAAAAGAGAAGAGACGCCAATCCCACGAGACCTCCGTTCAACCTGCGGAAAAAAAAAGCCCCGTCCTCGGCTTCAAACGCGTAACTTTCAAAGGCGTTTAATTCTCTGAGAGCTTGTGCGGATTTTCACAGCATAATGTTACTAGTCAGTAAGCTGACAAAAGTTTTGCTTTGAAACAAATTCCCTGTTTTGTGAATACTGATGCTTTGCATATGCCCCCAAAAAACCCCAGGCAACATATACAGACTTCCCAGAGAAATAATATATGACATGTTTGTAAATAATTCTCTCCAAGTCTTCCTCTGAAACACAAAATCCTACCTAGACAACTAGCTGAGCTTGGCAAAAGTCTTATCAGCAGTAGATTGATAAAACCAACATACCATGGTATTGTATGATAGTTCGTTTTATAATGATATGCCATGATATTAGCATGGTACTCCAAGAAACATCACGGAATACTATGGTACCACCGCATTACATTCCCAAAAACATAATGCTTTATCCTGAAACATTGGTATTATCATGGTAGCATGTCTAAAATCATAGTAATACCAAGGTATTTAATAGCATAGAAAGCATAAAACATTGATCAACGATGATCATTTTTCCATCTGTGAAGTTACATTAAAAATGCAATTAATACAGTCAAATTATTATTGGAAAACACCTCTTTTTTGATGTTTCTAATTAAAAATTAGTTTTGATATTTTTTGTGGAGTTTGTGTCTAGGTGGTGTAACACTCTGGAGATAGTAATAACACGTCACTGCATTATTATATCTTCAAGAACAGTAGTGGAATTATTTTTTAAATATTATTAATATTTGAAAAGCAGGCAATATCAGAAAGTGTCTGTCAAAATATCATGATTGTCTGTTAGGTCAGTATTTATTATTATTATTATTATTATTATTATTTTGAATCACGTCAAGTAGATGTCAAAATCCAACATAAAAGGTCAAGAGATTTGTAAAAAAAATAAAATAATAATAATTGGAAATTTGATACTTTTCAAATTTCTGACGTAAACTGACGTCAAACCTAAATTATCATTTTTAACTGCTTTAACTAACAACTTAACAATGTTTTCATTTCATTGAATAGATTTCATTAATTTTTGTAAAGCATTTTTACAAAACTTTTTATTTTTAAAAGATTTTCCCTTTTTATATACCCTGATTTGACACTGACCCATTTACAGAAAGAATAGATTTAGAATAAAAAAGAATGTTTAAAAATAAATAAATAGAAAATAGAGTTAGTGGGAGGAGGTGATTAAAATAACCAACAGTACAAAAATAAAACTAATATAAAAATATTACTATTATTACTACTCTATGTGCAGCACTTTCTAAAGAGAAAATATCTAACAGCAATGATCTCTGATGGATGATGGATGCCAGAGCTGATTTAATCCATTAATAATGGATGATAAAAATAAATAAAAAAAACATACCCAGACCACTTTTTCCTTATAATTCATAAGGAAATATCTTTATTTCTGAAGTCAACTACATGCCGCTGAGTGTTAGACTCCAGATACTTATTCGGGCCAGTAGATTTACATGGTTTAAAACTGATTTTGACAGAACTGGACAGCTCCAAAACAGCCCTGCTAGATAATCTGGCTTTGGAAACTGATCAAACCCATGTCTTCCCGCCTGGAGCCATGCAGCATCCCTTGCGTTCTCTGGTGAAGTCAAGTTTTTAGAAGTATCTGATGGAAGACCGTCCTGTAAAATCGTTGAAGCTATTTCCAGACTTGTCAGTGACAGATGCTTATTAGCCACTTGTAGTCAGATGCTCTTTTTGTCAAAATGTGATTTGTGCTTCACTTCCAGCCGGATATTTGTCTTCTGACAGGAAAGACTAATGGCGTGTCACATGGGCTGCTGTTGAACATCGTTGCCATATCTATAACAGATTTCTCTGTGATTGCCTTTGATTTGATTTGATTTTGCCTTTTTCAAAATTAGTTTGGAATGCCTCTCATAAAAACACCCCTGCCACCTGACAGATATCACTAGATCATGCTTCCCGCCAAATCATACTTCTCTCTGTGACACCCTAGTCTCTAGAAGCAGCGGAAAATTCATTTAGATGGCACTGTGTGTTTGAAGTAATAACTTTTGCAATTCCATTTGGTGCAACTAGTGCCCAACACTTCAGCTTTCAAGGTGCAATAAGTAGTGTTTGTGTTTCATATATGTCTTCCGAAACTCTGATGTGACAGTATTATCCTCTTTGTGGCCTCCACTAGAAGGACAGCCTAACAAACAGGCATTCCCTGGGACATGTCAACGAGTGAGGTGAGATCCTCTGGTGGTTTAGGTTATTAACTTAGTCAAATGCTGGAATACGCTGGCCTGGTTTCTGCAACTGAATAAAATAGAAAAGGTAATTGCGACTTTTTATCTCACAATTGTGACTTCCCCCCTCAGAATTGCAAGATATAAACTTTCAGAAAAATTGCGAGAAAAAGAGTCAAAATTGTGGCATAAAAAGTCATAATTACCCTTTGTATTTTTAATTATTATTCCGTGGCAGAAACAAGCTTCCATACTGGTCATATGCTTATGCTTCATAAAACTTATTTTTTGTACACCACTGATATGACTGAGACAATGTTCTTTTAGTATTATGTATATACTATTAGAGTATTTATTAATATTTTGAATTAGCTTTTTGTCATTTTTATTCGGGCTTTAATTTATATTATTCTTTCAGTTTTAGTCATTTTAATACGTTCAGTTAGTTGCCAAGGCAATTTTTTCATCTTATTAATCTTATTTTAGACTGAAAATGATTTTTAATAGTTTAAGTTTTAATTTGAACAATAACAACACTGAACCAGTTGAGTCTTTAGAAATGTCAAAGTTGTTTACGTGTAAATTAAGCGTGTAAAGTGGAAAAAAATACAAACCTAAAATATTATTTTTAACTGCTTTAACTAACAACTTAAATTGTTAAAGGTTTTTTTATTTTATTTTTGGGAATAGCATGACGGTAAGTAAATGATAACATATTTATTTTATTTATGATTTTGTATATGAGATTCATAAAAATTGATTCAATTGTATTCAGACTAAAGTGGACTAGACATCCTCTAAACTGGATAAAAAAAAAAAAAAAAAAATTCAGGAAGTATAACCAGCATGTGTTACATGTTTGATCTGTGTTTCCCCCCTTCATTGTGTTTTTGGTTCAGTCCTGTGACCTAGTATTCCATGATTGTTCTAATTAGTCATGTCTATTACCTGTGCATTGTCAGTCACCTCATTAGTTATCTTGTTAGTCCCTGTGTATTCCCCTGGTGTTTCCCCTGAGAGTTTGGTTATTAAATGTTATTTCTACATATTCCTCGTCTCCATGAGCTTTGTCCTACACGTAATGTGACACAATAACGGACCCTCAAAGTGAGTGAAAGAATGAACTCTGCTTGGAGCAGGAGAAGCTTTCCCTCGAGTCTCACACCTGCGCATTCCTTGACCTGGCGTGCCTTACCTCCTTCCCTGACAGATCGCTGAGCGTCTTTTTCCTTACAAGCCTCAACGCGGAGACGAAGGCCCGCCTGCCCGTTTTGGGACCTCGGGGAAATTTCGCCGATTATATGGAGTGGGTGTTGATGAACTGCGGCTCAGCATACATCATCGGCCCCGCTGAGGATGACATCACCACCAACCTCACTCCCATCACCGCCAGAGACCAGCCATCCACCACCAGCGAGTGACGCGACGGAGAAGTTGCACGTGCCCACCGCAGACTGTGGAGACCAGCCTGCCGCGATAGACGAGCCAGTACCGAGGATAAGGACGGAGAGTGTCATCGCCACAGACCCCGGACCACAAACGGAGCCTGACCAGGTGCATGAGCCGGCAACATCGTGCGTCGCAGAGGGAGTGCTTGTGGAGCTCGAGGGCTGGGATGAGAGCCTCGCTCACACCACTACTGCTGTGGATGAGATGTCAGTGGCCTCTGGCATATATTATGAGGAACTGAAGGACATTTTTGAGGAGAGCCTCTTAGACTGGTTTGGCAAGGTAATTCCTGTTTCCCCTTTATCTCCAGAGTTCCCAGTATCTCCAGCACACCCTGCATCTCCAGTGTCCCTTGTATTACCTGAATGCCCACCCAGCCTCCCTCTCCCACCTCCTCAATCAGCCAGTTCCTCAGCCCTGCCTCCGCTGCTGTCCTTCAACCCCTCTGCAGCTCCCATATGTGTTGAAGACCTGCCCAGTGTCTTCAGGCCACCAGCTCCACCTAGCCTGGAGGATCCCGTCTCCACCTCCAGCCTCTGGGCAGATCGCTCCACCTCAGCCTGTCGACACTTCGGCTCCGCCTTGGCTCCTCCCTCCCTCGGCTCCACCGGAAACCATCGGCCATACGGCTTCTCCAGGCTCCCTCGTCCCTCCGGCTCCGCCTTGGTCAGCCGTCGACCTGCCTGCACCTTCAGCTCCGTCTGACTCCGCCTTTCCCCCGGCTCCGCCTTCGTCCCTGGTCCCACCGGCTCAGCCTCTGTCCTCTGGTATTGCGACTCCAACTCGGATGCTCGTCGCCACAGCTCCACCTCAGTCTCCAGGACCAGCGGTCTCGCGTGGGCTCACTGGCTATTCAGCTTCACCAGGGTCTCCATCTGTGGCATCATCTCCGTCGGCCGTCCCCAGGGTGTCGCCTTCCAGCAAGTCATCTACACCTTCGACTCCGCCCTGGGGCCTCGTCCTGGCATGTCATCTAGCTTCTCCTGCTCCTTGCTCCCCACTGGCTTCTCCCACCATCCACTCCTCCATGGGCTGTTTTTGTTTGTGCCTTGGACTTTTTGTTTTTTGTTAACTCCACGCCAGAACCCCCTCCCTCCCTCCCTCCTTAGTTGGACTATGTGCGGCGCGAGGACGCACCTTTTTTGGAGGGGGCATACTGTTACATGTATGATCTGTGTTTCCCCCCTTCATTCTGTTTTTGGTTCAGTCCTGTGACCTAGTGTTCCATGATTGTTCTAATTAGTCATGTCTATCACCTGTGCATTATCAATCACCTCACTAGTTATCTTGTTAGTCCCTGGCTGCGTTTACACATGTCTGTTATCGTCAATGTAGGCGTGAGTGTTTGTTGTTTCCCCTAAGAGTTTCATTATTAAATGTTATTTCTACATATTCCTCGTCTCCATGAGCTTTGTCCTACACATAACGTGACAGCATGCATATCCATTGACATTTAAATAAGAACAAGACATTTAAATGCCTCTTTCATGCTTTTTTTTTAACCTTGATTTTTACAAGTACAGACACACACACCTCGCTACCAAAACAAGCTTTCTTTAACCCTTGTTTTGAGCGTTTTGGTCCGAGAGATACGGTGACAAGTTTCAGGAATTCTCCTGCTTTCAACTACCATGGTAACGGATATTTTTCACATTATTTTGGGAAGTAATCCCTGCATTGTGACTGAGTGTACACACCATCAGCATTCCTGCAGCGCTGAATGCTCCCAGCTAATTCCCTCACATTAGACTCAATCATCGTCCATCACTTCAGCCACGGCACAGCTCCGTGTTGACAGCAACCTCGGGGAACTGTGGCAAGCGGATGCCAGAGGAGACACACGGTGTCCCGGCCGGAACGCCACACTGGTGCCAGCTGCCTCTTCCCACATACCACGGGGAAAGAACGGCATAAGCCACATAACTTATCCTGAGCTCATCACAAACAAGTCTCAACTGAGCCCCGGCATTGGGAAGCTCAGAGGGAATAAAGCACACTGTTTGACAGAGGTGTGTTTAAACAGACAAGTGTGCATTATTTGCTCTGCAGCAACTGCAGCAAACTCACACGTGTATTTATAAGCATCCTTGTTCCACTATACTCTAAGGAAAATGGTTAAATGGAGTTCTATATATAGAACCCTAGGAGGTTCTTGACTCAATTTTAAAGAACCTTTTATTTAAAAAAGATTCCATTATATAAGAATAAATATCTTAATTGATTGCATATTCTGTAACAAATCTTTCCCTCGCAGGTCAAAATGACCCGAAGCCCTAAAATTATACTTTTTTTTTTTTTGTCCAAAAAGCTTATATCATTTAATTTTTATAATATTTTTTATGCATTTTTTGGGAGATTTTTACAATTATTTTATGTACCATTAAATTACTAGATTTGATCAATAATTAATATAATTTAATCACATTCCTCACATTCTTTCAACTTAAATTCAAAATAACATTCCAGACATGCATAACCAGCTCAAAATATCTCACATTGGTTCAATTTGGGTGTCTCTGCCAACCTCTTGTGGAAAAAAAATTATATAACATGATATTTTGTGACTTTTGCCACTAGATGGCCTTATAGCTCAATATGGAGCAAATGAGCTGTTCCGCTGGGTCCTAAAGTCAATTCTTGAGTATCTCTTCAGTATGCATTCAGATTAGAGCTGAAGATCTTTGCCCGAACCCAACGGGACCCGACGGGTTTGGTCGGGTTCGGTCTTAATTTCTATTATTTTACACGGGCTCGGGCCGGGCTCGGGCTCGCGCTTCGGGTTGCGTGGTAAATGAGCGGTCAGGTGATGTGTTTAGATTAGCGTGAAAATGGATCTTGAGGAGGTGAAGTGGAGGCTGGTCTCTGGAGGACTTATTTTATTTCTTTGTTCCAACTTCCAAGTGGCCTCTAGCCTCCGTTAGTCATGAATAAATGATGTTAAAAAATGTATAAATTACTCATTTTTTTACGAAAGACAAAGGTGCACACAGCGTGGGGCGCAGTCTCTTTTTTTCTTTCTCTCCCTTTTCCGCCGAGTGGTGCGTGTGCCGGCTCGCGGTGTGAAGCGCGTGTCCGCGCTATTCTCCGACACTCTTATCACTGCTGATAGACGGCCTTTTGGACAGTCGGGCTGTAAACGGGTTCGGGCTTTTAAAAAGCTGTCAATCAAAATGTACTTGTCGGGCTCGGGCCAAACTCTGTCGGGCTCGGGCCTTTTCGGGCCGAACTTTTAAGGCCCGATTACAGCTCTAATTCAGATACACATATAGACATTCTAAAATCTTTTTTATTAAAATTTTAGCATTTTATGTTTTAATTTTGAGCATTTTTTTAGTTTTTTCTATGTATACTGAAGCATTCCTCTCATTCAATTCATTCCTAAGGAGGTCGAATTGCCCCGTGAGGGAAGAAATATATATATTTTTTTCTTATTACAACCACATAAACTCCTCGAATCCAGTCAATTCGTTTGTGTGTATTCGCGGTTCAAGTGCAAAAAAAGTCCAAGGTCTTGGACCACTCGGATGAACACTAAATTAAAAAAAATAATAATTTCAAAATGAGTTTTGGGTCAAAATTATATTTTTTGAGTTTGAGTTGATGTTGAGTGGTGTGTAATTCATAACATTTAATAAAAATACAAATTAATTACAATAAAATTAATTAAATAAATCTAAATCCATGAAATGATCCCATGGTGGAAACTCCTAAATGGTTCTATATATGAAGCGCCTGATAAGGGGCTTTCGCACCGGAGGAAGTAGCCACTTTTAAGCATGTTCACACCGCAGGAACTGGGAATGATTTTAGTTCTAGGAACACCTTCTAGAGGGAACTAAATTAGCTCCTACTTCCGAGTAGAGTCTAACCCAGCACAATAGGAACTACCAGTGTTTTAAGAGTGTGCTGATTGGCAGAATGCATGCCATATGAAACACAGGTCCAGGCACTTCAACCATTCACAGCATCCTAAATTCTCCAGTTGTTGAATGCCGCGCTTAAATGACTCCGCTGTCTGCCGGCTTACTTCATTTCAGAGTCACTACTACAACTGGGAAAATGGCCCTAGGGGAAAATGTAGTTCTCGGGGGACCGCCCTGGTGGCTATTTCCCACAACGGAGTTCCTATTACTATACAGTGAGAAAGCCCCAATAGAGCCTTTTAAGGTTCTATATAGAACCTTTTCTTCTAAGAGTATAAACTCAGCGTTTAAACAGCATAAAGTAGATTTACACACAATGCACCTGTTCTACAACACAATTCTAGCATACACTTTAACCAAAAGCTCAATGCAGAAATATTCATTCGCAAATTCGCAATGCAAATTTATGGAAACGAAAAAGCAAAAAAGTAATTCACAAATTTCCATTAGCATACAACTGCCTTTTTCAATGCCTATTCAATACTCAACAACTAGCCCTGTTGAAAAAGAGTCTGAACGAAAACTGGTACACAGAGGTTAGCTAAACAGTCATTTACATATAGAAGTCTTAAAGGTAGAGAAGCAACAGCTTGTTGGGTCGGAGGTGGTCATGGGAAACTAAATCGCAACTGTTTTTGTAATATTACAGTTGAACTTTAGGGGGAAACCATTCAAATGCTACAAAAGAATATGGAAATAAAATGTTTTCTGTGCGCCGTTGACTCTTACCGGGCAGGTCTGAGAAGAGGAGTATGCATTCGTTGAATCCGTTGGCCAGCAGACGGTCTCTCAGCTGCTGCAGAATAGCTACACCGATGCAAAAGGGGAAAGAAGAGTTTCCCAAAAGCAGAGTGTCCCACAGGTGGAAGATCTTGTGCAGGGGGAACACATCTGCGGAGGAAATGGGACAACAAATGACTTATTGCGAGTATAGTTTGCAGCCTTTGCACTTTAACAGCTGTGCATTAATATGGTCAACAGGCCTACTGTATCATAGCTGTTGCTATATTGTGTGTTTTTGTAATTCCAGATTGTGTATTTTCAGATTCACAGGAACAGGAACTATCCATGTTTATAAAAAAGACATTGTATGTAATTGACATTGTTTGATTTTTTTTTTTTTTTATATATATATAATAAAAAAAAAATCTGTTCTTTTATTCATTTTTGTTGTGCATTTAAAGAAAGAAACTTATTGTTTGTTGTGTGATCATCAAAAGACAACAGAGCATAATTAAGTTATACAAAGTACAGTTTTTCACTGTTAATATTGTGCTATTAATAATAAAAACAATAATTATTATATTATTAATAGCAATAAAAATAGCAGCAATAACAATAAAATATTAATAGAAAATTATTATTGTTGTTTTTACCACAAAATACTGCAGTTGTTGCAATGTTTGATGAAACAATGCACAATTAGTCCATCAGTGCTTATTGTTTAGAAAGTGTAAGTCTCTGAAACAGAGCATCTTGAAATGTTATTTAATTTTTTTTATTAAACTATACAAGTACAGTTTTACATAATGTAAATCAGATCTGCTATATTTATTATTAATAAAAAATAACAATTATTACAACATTAACAGCATTAACAATATTACTATTCAATATATATGATAAGAATTATAATTATTATTTTGTTATTATCAGTATTATTATTATTATTATGTCTATTTTTACCACAAGCTACTGCACATTACAGTATTTTTGATAAAACAATGCATAATTAATCCATCAGAGCTTATTGTTCTGGAAATGCAAGTCTCTGAAAGCGAACAATTCATGTTCTGATTATGTCTTTGAAGATAAACGCATATTTCATATTTCAAAACAAAATAAATGCGAATGCATAAATTACTACATAGTCAATCACTTTAAAAAAACACTATAATTAGTTACATGGTTGTATGTCCTTCTATAGTTTTACCATCTGTTAATTTACCAATTAAATTGCGCATTAGGTATCATCTATGCATCCAGAAAATAGCTAAATGTTGCCCAATGCTTCAGATCTGCAGTCAACATGAGCCACTAATACTTACGTGTGAACATTGTAAGGAACCACGGGATCGCGTAGAGCTGAAAGGAACAGAAAGAAAGAATGTTCACTCTTGCACAAAAGCCGGTTCTACATGAGCAACGACGTGATTAATATGAATAAACAGCACGGGCCCTTTTATAATTCCCAATAAAACACCTCAGCTATTGTTCAATTCATCAGAGGAAACCTGTATTTGCAATTCAGGCCTGTGCTTCACAGCCCACTGTGAAACGAGAGGACGTGTGTGGGAGTGTAATGAACAGCGTCTCCCTCCAGCACCTGTTCCAACACTGCCTCTTTTCCCATGGTTCTGCTCGGTTGCGGTTGGGTAGGATGTATAATCCATTTCGGCAGTTGATTGGTGGCTCGGCCTCAGAGGGGTTTAGGGAGAGACGAGAGGACGGGTGTGAGACAGGCTTCGGTCTAGCCAGCCTGGGAAGTGCTCCATCTCCAACTGAGACAGACTGACCGCTGCTAGACATCACAGTCGAATTAAGAGGAGACAAGGAGCTGTGCATGATGGGACGAAATACAATGACATCCTGACACCCAATATTGAACAATATACGCTACTAGGGGTGTAACAATATATCGCGTCACAATATATCGCAATGCAAAAATGCAACTACATGTATCGTGAATAGTGACAATATGTATTGTTCACCCAAAATGAAAATGACTGTGTGTGAAAAAATTCAAGTTTACAGAGTTTTAGGGTCAGTACTACATTAAACTACTATATATAATGTTGAATAATGCAATGAGGGAATATTTGTGGGTCCTGATAATGCCCAATGTCTTATATTACCAGTAAAAAGTGTCTACATTATTTTCAATATCTCTAGCCAGTGAAAGAGTACAAGCATATTAGTCTAAAATAATTCTGTTTACAGCTTCAGAATCATGAATATTTTTATTCTGGTTTCACCATTGTCCAAGTCCAAGCCTATTCATTTACACCCACAATGTGATACCAAATTTAGCATTTTAATCAACAGAATAATAAATAAACCATATGTCTTAGAGTATTGCAATATCGTATCGCGAGTTCAACATCGTGATATGTATCGAATCGTGACACGAGAGTATGAGGTACAGTAAAAAGAGTAATATTGTGAAATATAATTACAATCTAAAATAACCGATTTCTATTTTAATCTCTTTTAAAATGTAATTTATTCCTGCGATCAAAGCATCATTACAGTCTTCAGTGTCACATGATCCTTCAGAAATCAGTCTAATATCATGATTTGCTGCTCACTAAACATTTCTGATTATTATCAATGTGGAAAACAGTTGTGCTGATCATATTTTTGTGGGACCACAATATATTTTTCTCAGAATTCTTTGATAAATAAAAAGGTACGAAAGAAAAACATTGAAATCTTGAAATCGGAAAACATGTAATGCATCTTTGTTGAATACAATTATTATTACTTTTTAAATCTTACTGACCCCAAACTTCCGTTAACGTTCATCTACAGAAAGTGACCTAGGAGAAGGCCAAATTACATCATAACAAACATTACCAAATTAGATCCAAAATTATGTGTTTGCTATTTTGCCTGAGCACTTCAATGGATGCTTCGAAAGGAAAGCAAAATAATGGCGGTTAGTTTTGGCGAAGAAGGGCCTATCCAACATCACCAGAATGCCAACATGAAGCAGGACAACAAAATAAGGTCACTTTGCAGTGAATTTCAGGCCTTACGCTGCCAAATATAACAGCACTCATGCAGACATTACAGAACTGAGCCAAATCCTCAACTAACATCAGCCAAGATGTACACATGCATCAAAGACACTTTGATAATAACAAGATAAGTCAAATCAAGATCAAATATTATCCCGACTGCAGAGAAAATTAAAATGACAACTATGGGAAGAACCGGCCATGGCTTGAAAGCATCTGGTTACAGACATAAATAATCTAGATACAACTTTTGTGAAGACAATATGACTGGCGTTTGCCCATGCACAACACACCACTGTGTTCCAGGTTGCTAGGGCATGAGCAGATGGTTGTTAGGGTATTCTAGGCAGTTGTTTTCTGGCCCATCTTCTTCCAATGAAGAATGTAAAATGCTATTGACATGGCCCCTTTAAAAGAGCGCAAGGTGACATTGGGATTGTGCTGACAAGAAAACAAACACTTCCAGATCAAATGCATTGGGAATTGGCAGGTTTAAGCATATATAATGGTCTTCTCAGAGCTCGGCAACAGTTACATCCTCTCACGAGTCTTTCTTTTCATTCTTACAGTCGAACCATAACAGCAGCTGTTCAGAGGCTGAACAGAACACCAGTTCACTCCTCTTGCATCAAAGACCAGTTCAGTGTTGATTCCCACAACTCATCTTTTATTTGGATCCTCAATCATAGAGATGTCTCTGTGGAGGTCACCTATCCAACAGTGTAGAAAGACATCAACCCGGCGTTTTAAAAAATAAAGAGGGAGTTTGTGAATCCCAGATTGTTCCGGTCTGCGCGTGCTTTTGGAGAACTTGGCCAGAGCTCAAATCTCAGGGTCAGCTGTGTGTGAGAGAAGCTGATGTGTGACAGGACCAGAATGCATAGATGCACTCAATCACTCAGGAAAGGATCTGCTGTCAAAAAACAGGGCTCATACCAGGGACGGATTAAGAGGCTGCCATGCCCTGGAGACGGACCTGTCTAAAGCTAGGCACATGCCCTGGTAAGCCCGCGCGGTAATCGGTCCCTTGCTCATATATATTTTTACCAATAAATTTGCATGACTTTTGAGGCAAATATTCAGGACTAACCGTTCAGTAAAACATCTGTATAAATGTAAAATAAGAGTAAAAATCTTTACTAAAATTGATGACAAGCTACTGTGTGTGGTTTCATACAAAATAAGTACAAGCTTGTCAGAGAGAGAACAACAGAGAACAAAACGTCACGTGACGGATATTAAGTATTTTAATTAGTTATAAATTACATTATTATTTTATAATATAGATATTTGTGAAACAAATTTCTAGGACTTTTCCAGGTTTTTCATGACTGTACGAACCATGAAAAACATGTAATCAGAATATATATATTTATATACAGTGGGTACGGAAAGTATTCAGACCCCCTTAAATGTTTCACTCTTTGTTATATTGTAGCCATTTGCTAAAATCATTTAAGTTCATTTTTTTTCCTCATTATTGTACACACAGCACCCCATATTGACAGAAAAACACAGAATTGTTGACATTTTTGCACATTTATTAAAAAAGAAAAACTGAAATATCACATGGTCCTAAGTATTCAGACCCTTTGCTGTGACACTCATATATTTAACTCAGGTGCTGTCCATTTCTTCTGATCATCCTTGAGATGGTTCTACACCTTCATTTGAGTCCGGCTGTGTTTGATTATACTGATTGGACTTGATTAGGAAAGCCACACACCTGTCTATATAAGACCTTACAGCTCACAGTGCATGTCAGAGCAAATGAGAATCATGAGGTCAAAGGAACTGCCTGAAGAGGTCAAAGACAGAATTGTGGCAAGGCACAGACAAAAAACGTTCTGCTGCACTTAAGGTTCCTAAGAGCACAGTGGCCTCCATAATCCTTAAATGGAAGACGTTTGGGACGACTAGAACCCTTCCTAGAGCTGGCCGTCCGGCCAAACTGAGCTATCGGGGGAGAAGAGCCTTGGTGAGAGAGGTAAAGAAGAACCCAAAGATCACTGTGGCTGAGCTCCAGAGATGCAGTCGGGAGATGGGAGAAAGTTGTAGTAAGTCAACCATCACTGCAGCCATCCACCAGTCGGGGCTTTATGGCAGAGTGGCCCAACGGAAGCTTCTCCTCAGTGCAAGACACATGAAAGCACACCTGAGGGACTCCAAGATGGTGATAAATAAGATTCTCTGGTCTGATGAGACCAAGATAGAACTTTTTGGCCTTAATTCTAAGCGGTATGTGTGGAGAAAACCAGGCACTGCTCATCACCTGTCCAATACAGTCTCAACAGTGAAGCATGGTGGTGGTGGCAGCATCATGCTGTGGGGGTGTTTTTCAGCTGCAGGGACACGACGACTGGTTGCAATCGAGGGAAAGATGAATGCGGCCAAGTACAGGGATATCCTGGACGAAAACCTTCTCCAGAGTGCTCTGGACCTCAGACTGGGCCGAAGGTTCACCTTCCAACAAGACAATGACCCTAAGCACACAGCTAAAATAACGAAGGAGTGGCTTCACAACAACTCCGTGACTGTTCTTGAATGGCCCAGCCAGAGCCCTGACTTAAACCCAATTGAGCATCTCTGGAGAGACCTGAAAATGGCTGTCCACCAACGTTTACCATCCAACCTGACAGAACTGGAGAGGATCTGCAAGGAGGAATGGCAGAGGATACCCAAATCCAGGTGTGAAAAACTTGTTACATCTTTCCCAAAAAGACTCATGGCTGTATTAGATCAAAAGGGTGCTTCTACTAAATACTGAGCAAAGGGTCTGAATACTTAGGACCATGTGATATTTCAGTTTTTCTTTTTTAATAAATGTGCAAAAATGTCAACAAATCTGTGTTTTTCTGTCAATATGGGGAGCTGTGTGTACAATAATGAGGAAAAAAATGAACTTAAAGGGTTACTTCAGGATTTAGCATTAAGCTTTGTATTAGTAGAAAACCTGTAGTATTTTCGAATTACCATGCTTTCCACCCTCATATGACCCTGAGACAAGAGATTTATGTATTTTTTGTCTGGAAAAAATCCTCCGATGACGCAAAAATCGTCATTTTGCGTCATCGGAGGATTTTCTGGTCAGAGGCTAAAGACTACAGCCAGTAGATGGCATTGTTCCGCATGTTTTCAGCCCGCCCATAGAGGGAGGGATCTCACTCACAGAATGTACACACAGTGTCAGCTGTCTTTCTTTGGAAGCTAAGCTAGCAGGCTCTTGTTCTGTGGAGAAAGCTGAATAGTAGGAGAAAGCTGAGTAAGTAGGGGTAAACAACAACATCCTCCTTTTCCCGGACTTGTCCGATGGGCGAGATCGTTCAAAATGTACGGGATTCAGCTTTTGCGTTCTGCGGTCGCCATTCATTGTTTACATGCACATGCACCTTTTGTTTCAATCTAACTGAATTCATTCCGATTGGTGAATCTGAATGTAGTGTTTACATGAACGCTAAACAAGTGATCGGTTGATGTGCGTTTTACCATTGCTAAGAAAATTCCCGCTCCTCCGTGAGAGATGCGAGACCCGGCGCGTCTCAGCAATGACGCCACCGGCCTCGCGCCGTTCTCCCGCGGCCGTCAGCCTCGTCCTGCTCACCACAGTAAACATGATGAATGAATGGCGACTGTAGAACGCAAAAGCCGAATCCCGGACATTTTGGCCCATCTCTAAATCACTGGCAAACTCATCACGTAGGCTAGCCTTGTTGTTTTCAACTACGCACTCTTACCGGTAGGCGTGGCCTCCTAAGGCAGCGAAGCAAGTGCATTCTGGGAGTTGTTGTCTTTCATCCACATAAGACAAAAATGCATTTTCTGGCTTTTCTCGGTCTAGAAAGCTCCAAATTAAAAAATGTCTTCACAGTTCTTCTACTTAAATGACCTATTTTAAATACGCATTCATCTTCCCAGAGGTGAAGTATCCCTTTAAATGATTTTAGCAAATGGCTGCAATATAACAAAGAGTGAAAAATTTAAGGGGGTCTGAATACTTTCCGTACCCACTGTATAAAATTGTCTCGTACTAGAATTTTTACCAGCATATACATACAGTATATATATATATATATATATATATATATATATATATCTAAAAAGTGGCCATATACAATCAAAGTTACTAAAACTAAATAAATTAGGAAAAAGAAAACAAACTGAAACTAGAAGATAAGATTGGTTTTGGATAAAATCGTTTTTTCAAAATAAGTACAAGTTTGTCAGAGAGAGAACAACAGAGAACAAAACGTCACGTGACGGATATTAAGTATTTTAATTAGTTTAACCAATATTATGAATTAAACAGATTTTATTATATAGATATTTGTGAAACAAATTTAGAAAAAAAAAATAGAAAAAAGAAAACAAACAGAAACTAGTTTAAATGATTTATTATTGATATTAATATTATGATAGAAAATTGTTGATACAATTAAATTATAAAATTTTATTAAGTAGTAATAATTTAGTAGTAATATAGGAATAGTAAAGTAAGATTTTAATAAATATAGAATATCATTATTACAATAACAACAATTATTATAATAATTAAATTATTATTATTATTAAAATAAATATATTATTGTTTATATTAAATAAATAAATAAATAAACAAACTACTACTATCTTCAAAATAATTTATTTTTTTGTTTTATAAAAATCACTCATTACTATAAGCTTATATTTAGGGTCATGAATTTGTATAAATTTCTAACCAGTTCAATACGAAGTTAATGTTACTGAATATTACACAATACTCGGAAACACTTCTTTTAGGAGAAAACTAGCTTAGAGATGACACTCAAAGCTAACTGGAATTAACTAAAACCCACAAAATTAAAATACTGATGTCATGGGGCATATAAAATACAGTAAATATAGGGAGTTTTGATTTGATTTTAATGTGATTTCATGTTGTTTTTGAAATATTTATCTCAGGAGGACACTTACGTCAGGTATGAATCCAATCTCGGTCAGGTGGTTGCCGAGCTCAGGGTCGTGGAACGCAATCATCTGCGAGAAGACCGTCAGATATTCTGGAGAAGTAAAGAATACGAGCATTCAGCCGTTTGTACTGCAGCCAGAAACACTTTTACCACATTATACCCATGGCAGTACAAACACTTTGCTCAAAGCTCAGCCAGAGAGCAAAACAAAGCAATTCTGCTGCAGAAGTGCTGACAGCTGAGCTAGCAAAACTCTACAACAAACATGTCCAAATGTCAAGCTACAGAAACCTTTTGAGTGTTTACGGCTGTAAATCACTGTAGTGTAAGGATTCTTAAGAAACAGCTGCAACACAAGCAAGCACATCACACACAAGTCGTGTAAGTTGATCAAATGTGGGTGCTATTTTTAGCCTGCACTGTAAATCACATGCTCTCAATCCAGTACTGTGGTCATATTCTTCATGGTGGGGCAGAAAACTCACATTACCTTGTATTACATGCGAGTTGTCCTTCAGGAAGAAATTGTACAGATATTTGGGGATGAAGGCGGACATGCATGCATATGCAAGAGCTAGGAGAAAAAAGAAATAAGTTTAGACTAATATCAGGAAGCATGTTTTAAAAAAATACAAATGTGGCCATAAATCGGTAACACACATAGGTTAACACGAACTAACAATGACACATAATTCGAAAGCATTTATTAATATTAGTTCATTTTAATTTCAACATTTACTAATACATTGTATCTGTCAATATTATTTAAATGGACCTGAGCTAACAATGAACATCTAAGGTTAACAACGATTAATAAACAGTGTGACAAATGTAATGCTCATTATTAGTTAATGATAGTTAATACATTAACAAACATTAAGTAATGGACCTCACTGTAAACTGTCAGCCAGAAATCTTACCTTCGTTGTTGAAGTTTAGATACAGGAAAGGGGCGCAAAGCGAATCCAAGCCTAAAGCAAAAACATCAAATGAGAGAGTCATCAACACATAAACAAAGGAATCTCATTAGACTTGTCAAGAACATGCCAGGGCCATATTTCACCCTAAATAAAAAAAAATAAAAAAAATTTGTTTTATATATATATATATATATTTATATTAGGGCTGTCAAAGTTAGCGCGTTAATAACGCGTTAACGCAAAATCATATTAACAGCACTATTTTTTTTAACGCTCGATTAACGCAGCGCGTATTTTCTGTTTGACCCGTGGCCCAAAACCTAGTTGGAGAAATGGAGATACACAGTGTTGCCAACTTAGCGACATTGCAGACCCATTTAGCGATTTTTTCCCTTCAACAAAGCGCCCAAACCTTATTTAGTTTCTGAGAATCTACCGGTACCGCCGGTACTGCTCTCCCAGCACGCGCGCGCGCCTCTCTCTCTCTCTCTCTGCGTCTCGCGCTGGAGAGAGGAGCAGCGCTTTAATTCAGTTAAACACAGATATGATGTTGCTTCTCTAATTTTACATGCAAGTATAGCCGAAATCGCAAAACAGATATTGTGTTTATCTTATGTGTATTTGATTTAATCAGACGACGGCTCGATTATCAGGATTATTGTGCAGATTAACATCTTGGAAGGGAGAGCTGGTTATGTCTTAATGGGTCGCGTTTCAGTCACCATTTCATATTAATTCCGTTGTTTGACAACAGAAACAGTAAAATATACCAATGAAAACCGTTTTATTGAGAATTTAGCTTCATCAAAATGGGCACAGAGAGAGACAAACTATAATGTAGCCTAATAATAAATGTACATTTAGCATTTTCAGAAGAGCTGCCCTGTCATGCAAAAATCTAAACATGTTTGTGTTAATTGCTCAGTGCAAAGAAAGAGAAGTAATGGGAACCTGGTATTTATTTGTTCTTTCTACATGTGTCTAATAGACATGAACAAGTTATTTGAAAAACATCTATGACCTTTGAAACATGTCTCGTCTTCATGCTCTATGTTGACTATGGTTTCAATAATAAACATACATTTGCATAAAGCATCCATATTTATCCATGCCCACGTTGATTAGAGTATTACTAACTTGAAAAGTATTAATTTAAGGTACATTTAGAACAAATAAAAAAATGTGCGATTAATCACGAGTTAACTCATGACAATCATGTGATTAATCGATTAAAAATTTTAATCGATTGACAGCCCTAATTTATATATATATATATATATATATATATATATATATATATATATATATATATATATATATATATATATATATATATATATATATATATATATATAAAAAAAAAAATATATATATATATATATATATATATATATATATATATATAAATTGTAATGATAATAAATGCCACAATGAAAAACACCTAATGGTCCTAAAATAAGCTTAATTATCATTATATTAAAAATATGGAAATGATCATTTCTGATTATTTTTCTTTGCATTAGGGTGAAATATGACCCAGAGATGTTCTTGAAGGGTTGTGAAACTCACCCACACAGACATTAATAAATCACATCAGCGCACACACTTGATTTGATCTGTTATCTTTATCAGATAGTAAGAACCTTAAGGCCACCAGAACGTAAAGATGCCTGTTACAAATGAAACACTATGAGGCTTTGCTGCCATCTAGTGGCAGAACGAGGAAACCGTGCATATGACCCCACCCAACTATTGCTCCATCACCTTGCCAGTACACCAGATCAGGATGAGACACCACCCAGGCCTTGAGCACCCGCCGAAACTTGACGTGACCATGAGGTGACGACAACAGCTCATCGTACTGGTGACAGCGAGGGATGTCCACTTCAATCTGTGTCACAAATGATAAACAAACGTCTAAATGCATAAAAGCTGCAGTCTTAAATGAAGTCAGATGAGGTAGGCGACATGTCTACGTCAGCGCTGTTTGCTCCTGGAACGCTTGAAATATTCAGCAGTGGATAGTCAATTCTTAACCAGGCTTAAAGGTGAAGACAGGAACACCACAAACAAAGTGAATTATTCCACAGGCTGATGAATTATTCAGTTTTTCCAATAACCTCAAACACATGGAAGTGATTCTCACCTGTCTATCAGTGGGGATGGGCGTGTCCTTATCGATGCCGTCATATTTCGATTGGATATCCCCCTGTGGGAGTTATATATATTGATTTGAATTAAAAATAAATAAAAAGTGTTTAGTGTTGCACTAAAAGACATGTTTACTAATACAATGGAAAAGGTAATTGCTTAAAAGTGAAATGTGGATTGAATTTATGTCAACATTTGATTGTACACATCATGCAAGCACAGGAATCAATAGTCCATTAATGACCAAAAAAATGCCAAGCATGCTTTTTAGTCTGCAAATGCATCAACATTTTGATTTGACTCAAAAGGAATCAAAAGTTCCCTGTTGAAAAGGTCGTAAAACGCCTATTGCTGAACAACAACAATATATCCCTTGACAATCCGTTCCTTAAGGTACCTCAACTCCTAGTAAGGCTGCCCAGGCCAGACCCCTCAGAAGAGGAGGAATATCAACCCGCGCCTCCCTCCAGACCTGGTTCTTCTTGTAGGGGTACGCCTAAAACAAATGAACACAAAATATGTATGGCATTATTACACCAGGGAATCTCATAAGACCTGTCGTGAAAGAAAGAAAGAAAGAAAGAAAGAAAGAAAGAAAGAAAGAAAGAAAGAAAGAAAGAAAGAAAGAAAGAAAGAAAGAAAGAAAGAAAGAAAGAAAGAAAGAAAGAAAAGCATTTAAATTATATTTATACATCATGGTAGTATTTGCTGTATTGGCTTTAATGATCAGCATTGTATTACACTAATGAAAATATAATGACAATTATTATTCAGAATAAATGGAATTTTAAAACAACTGCGAATGCATTAGAATAATGAGATTTCTGGGGGAGAACATTAGTTTAATTTTCATAAAAAAATAACATCCTGAAGTTAGAAATAGTTTTCTTTATGCAAAATAAAATGAGTTATTATTTAAACAGTCAAATATTAGTTCATCATGGTAGTTTTGCTGCCTGCACTTATTCATTTATTATCTAGTGTAAAAACTCAATTTACGAGCTGATGAAGCCTATTGCTATGAATTATTACTCAACACAAAAGGTTCAGCTATCATCATCAACAAACAAAAGGTTTTAAAAGGACATTAAAGACGTGAAATGACTGTTTTTGCTATCTTTATGAAAATGTCAATGACCCAGACCCTAAAACTCACCTCTAAACACTACTTCTGGCATTTTTAGATGAAAATAAAAGCACATAATTAAGAATCTTTATGAACCATTTTTCCTGTGGGTGGACATCCATCATGAGGTGATTTCATCAGCTATTCTTACATGGTCATTTTCAGAAACTGTGTGTGTGTAAAGGACCTTGAGCAGTCTGTCGAAGAGGACAATGCGGGTGAGCTGGTACTCGGTATCTCTCTCCCGGATAATGAGGGGCAGTGTGATGGTGGCAGACAGTTCATTACTGCTGTTAGACTGAGTCAGGCTGGATTGCCTGCGGGACACACGGGACACACGGGACATTTCTGTTCCATCAGACAGACACCGGCACACCAGAATACTGAACACAAACTGAGAGATAATGAACAAGAGAACATTTCTTACTCATCTTCTAATAACGGATAGAACGTCTCTCCGGCAACATCCTTCAGCCTCTACAATGACAGATCAGAAGTGTTTTAACAGGTCAAATGACATATTTTTGGAGGAATTTGTAAACAAAACAAAAAAACATTCATATGGGGCACCAATAAACAGCACCAATACTGTCCAGATGTAGTTTCAAAACTTTTGACAACTTCAACAACCAAATTTGTAAAAAGACATTTAAACCCGAAAATAGTCAAATGTATGCTTTTTGGTTACTTTAAAATTAACCATATAATATATGTATATATACACACTTATACAACAGTTTTTTCTGGTTCTCGGATCTGATTGGCTGAGAACCTTTTCCAGCCGTGCGATATTCACCCAGTACCAGAGCTGGAACCGTTTCACCATTTGTATCACTCCGCTTGCGGCGACTATCATGGTGGTCGAGCAAATCCACCATATTTTTTAAAAATGGCATTATTGTGTCATGAAATGTAGTTTTTTAGGCGAAAATGTAGTTATTTAGACCTCAAATATGTGACTTATATATAATCATAGTGCCTATTTTACAATCTGTTTAGATGCTTTCAGATACAGATATCTATATTAGGGCTGTCAAGCGATTACATTTCTTTATCTAATTAATTACACAATGTGGCGATAAATTAATCGGATGAATCGCAAATTAATCGCACATCAAATTTGGCAAGAATTACGAAATTATCCCCAAAAGATGATGTAAAGTCATTATTGTGTTAAATGAGAAAAGCATCAAATACATAAAGTAGCTTTAGTAGAAAAAAAAGGTTAATTAAAAGAATATATTTTAACATTTGATGTCCCATACGAGCAAACACACTAACATTTTTGAGCTGATAAAGAGAAAGTGTCACAGTTGTGTCATCCAGAAGGAAACTTCTGTCCCGGCCTTGACCAAAAGACTCTCCATCCTCCAAAATGAACCTAAAGAACAAACACATTCGACAGTGGTAACAAGTTAGCTGAATGCAAACGGCTACTGAAATAAGCTGTAATGGTAACGGTAAATAATGGATCGGAGCTGTTCGGGTACTTGGGAAGGGTGCAGGCGGGAGGTTTTGACTGGATGATCTCTTGATTGGTCAGCTCTTTCTCTAGGTCTCCTCCTGCCAGACACCACAGGTGATACACCTCATCTATGCCTCTCTCTACCAGGTAGTTCTCTCCATCATCTACACAACCCAGCGGAACAGTCATTTACCTTATTTTTAGCATTTACTTCAGCATTTGTCTCTAGTATGAGTTCTGTTGACCCGAACCTTTACAGAGTTCGCTGATGTCCTCAGGAAGCTCTAAATGTGCGCAGCGCGGGGCGGCAGCGAACAGACGCACGGGGCACTGGTAGGGTGTGTACTGACAGGACATGCTCTCAAACACAGAGTCTCCCAGAAGCTCGGCTGGGGTGGCTCTGAAAGACAGGAACAATTAGTGAAGACACTAATCATTATTATTGTTTATACAATCCAAAAAACATTCACAAAATAAATAAATCAATAAATAACCACACACACACACACATTATATATATATATTATATTATATTATATATCCAGTGAGATTTGTGTATGCACAAGGAGTCTGACAACAGCCGGTATGATCTGATCTCACCATCATCGAGTCCGTCTGTGATTACATGTATATATATATATATATATTAGGGATGAACAATATATCGGCTACCTTATCGGTATCGGACAATATACGTTCATTTTGATGTCATCGATAAGAAAATTTGGCCGATATATTAAAGTGGATAAATAATGGATTATTTCCTTCAGCTGAGACACTTCAGATGCGCACTGTTCGCCATGATGCTTTTGAATTGCTTGAAATATGATTGGAATCACTCAAAAAGGAAAATGTGCAGTCTTGTCATATAGGCTACAGAAAATTATAATGACAAGATCATTATAATTGTGTGCTTGGGACATGGATTTAATGGTGAGACTTTTTTGTAATCAGGCTCTCAAAAATTATATAAAACTTTTGATTTAGATATATCGGTCAATATATCGGTTATCGACTTTCAAAAATAAAGAATTATCGGTATCGGGCAAAATTTTAATATCGGTGCATCCCTAATATATATATTTGTATTATTATTAATATTGTTAATTGTCCTGTAAGTCTGTATTCTTGCCATGATTTCTATTTATTTGTTTATATTAAAAGAAATTCCCCTAATTGATTTATTCCTATTTATTTTTTCAGCCTTCTGCATGGAACAACAGCTGATAATCTGGATAAGCAATAGACATTTGTTTTTGTTTTTGTACTGATCACTTATAGACTGTATATTGGCTCAGTTCTCTTTATTGCCATGCTGTTTAGGTAGGGATGGGGACAGGATATTGTGTGTTCGTTAAAACCGGTTCATAAGTTTTGCATCTTCATTGTGAAAATTATTGTAACTATTGTTAAAATCTCCAATAAATAAGAGTATTCAAAAGAAATATTTTTATTATTTTATTTTTTATTTATTTACATATTATATTATTATTATTTAGATGTATCCCATTTATATGCACATTTGAGCATCAAATGAAAAATATCAATTTTATAACAATATCACCCATCACAAAGAAAGAAGTAAAATAATAAACCGCTAAACTGGAAGCTAATCATGCCCTTTCCCACACTGTCATTTATAAGAATAGCCGCTAACAAGACAGTCCTTGTATTTGTCAGGAACTAAAAAGATATATAGATTTCATGGCATAATGACATACTGCCAAACCATCCCTTCTGATTGCACGAAAAGCTTTGGAAGATGAGAGAGGTTTTTTTATTTTTATTTTTTTATAAATAAATAAATGATAAAGGACAGGCTACCTTTTTGAAGGGAGAAACGTCAGGCATTTCCTCAATAAAGCCTGCACATTTTCAGGCAGCTCCTGGGGAAAAAAGTCAGAGACAAGAATATTAGTAAAGCATCAAACCCAGCCAAACTCTGATAAATCAGCACTTTCTGTCATTCATGCTATAAACTCCACTGAAAGTGAGGTTTTATGAGGACATTTGGAAAACATTAGCCATACGACCAGTGCGCGCTCAGTTTCAAGCTAAGAAGAGTTTATCTGAGAGGTTTCAAAGTAAACCTTTTAAAGTAAAATCCCTTTAAGATGAAACCACTAAGATAAACCACATCTTACTGTAACAACTTATTGTGTACTTTTCTGCAGTAAAAGGATTAGAGAAAAAAACAATCAACTTGAGATTTATCTTTGTATGGAAGGTAAAGTACAAAGATAAAAGACTATTCATTAAGACGAGCAAACTTACCTTAACAGTATCCAAGCACCCGTGTTCCTCAGCAAGAACAGTGACTATGTCGTCCATGCATCCTGTAGACAATAAGATGCAAAACAATATTCAGAGATATTCATTACAACAGAATATGGGCAAAATAATGTGATGTGAATACATAAATAGTGTAATGTAAACATGAACTCACCTAAGGTGATGATGAATTTCATTCTCTCACTAATATCAATGTTCTGCAGAATCTGCCTTCCCTATTGGACAAAACAAGTCACATGATATCAAATTGTAAATGTTATAGAATCTTTGTGGTCACAGTTAAACACTCAGTGAAACTAACCAATGAAAGTTAATAATTCTGCAGTAAGCAAATGTTTTACTCCCTATTACAAGTGCCATAAAGTGCAGTATACAATAGAGCATACTGACTGTTATACAAACTCTATACCACAATGCCATGTGCTCGACTTGACCTTGTACTTCCTGTGGAATAAATGAGCTGGAAACTATATCAATCACCATTTCATGTTGGATTGAGAAAACTGATCCAATTTATGGTTTTCCTAAAATGGACTATCAAAACTCTGGAAAGTCCCTTAGACTTCGATCGATAGATTTATCAGTCTGTCTGTCTGTCTGTCTGTCTGCCTAGCTGTCTGTCTGCCTGTCTATCTGTCTGTCTGTCTATGTGTCTGTCTGTCTATGTGTCTGTCTGTCTGCCTGTCTATCTGTCTGTCTGTCTATCTATCTGCCTGTCTGCCTAGCTGTATGTGTCTATCTGCCTGTCTGTCTGTCTGTCTGTCTATCTATCTATCTGCATGTCTATCTGTCTGTCTGCCTAGCTGTCTGTCTGTCTGTCTATCTGCATGTCTATCTGTCTGCCTATCTATCTATCTGTCTGCCTAGCTGTCTGTCTGCCTGTCTATCTGTCTGTCTGTCTGTCTGTCTATCTGTCTGCCTAGCTGTCTGTCTGCCTGTCTATCTGTCTGTCTGTCTGTCTATCTGTCTGTCTGTCTGTCTGTCTGCCTAGCTGTCTGTCTGCCTGTCTATCTATCTGCATGTCTATCTGTCTGTCTGCCTAGCTGTCTGTCTGTCTGTCTGTCTGTCTGCCTATCTGTCGGTCGGCCTATCTGTCTGCCTATCTATCTGTCTGTCTGCCTGCCTGTCTGTCTATCTGCCTGTCTGTCTGTCTGTCTATCTATCTGCATGTCTATCTGTCTGCCTATCTATCTGTCTATCTGCCTGTCTGTCTGTCTGCCTGCCTGTCTGTCTATCTGCCTGTCTGTCTGTCTGTCTGTCTGTCTGTCTATCTATCTGCATGTCTATCTGCCTGCCTATATGTCTGTCTGTCTGTCTATCTGCCTGTCTGTCTGCCTGTCAATTTGTCTGTCTGTCTGCCTGCCTGTCTGTCTGTCTGCCTATCTGTCTGTCTGTCTGTCTGTCTATCTGCCTGTCTGTCTGTCTGCCTGCCTATCTGTCTGTCTATCTGCCTGTCTGTCTGTCTGCCTATCTGTCTGTCTATCTGCCTGCCTGTCAATTTGTCTGTCTGTCTGCCTGCCTGTCTGTCTGTCTGCCTATCTGTCTGTCTGTCTGTCTATCTGCCTGTCTGTCTGCCTATCTGTCTGTCTATCTGCCTGTCTGTCTGTCTGTCAATTTGTCTGTCTGTCTGCCTGCCTGTCTGTCTGTCTGTCTGTCTGTTTGTCTGTCTATCTGTCAATTTGTCTGTCTGTCTGTCTATCTATCTAGCTATCTGTCTGTCTGTCTGTCTATCTGTCTGCCTGCCTGTCTTTAATTCAGTGTATTTAAATAATTTAAAAAAGTAATTCAGTGCATTTAAACAGTTTTAAAAAAAAGCCTTTCAGGACATTTTGCAATCAACAACATTAAATTCATATCCTCGGGGTAAAAAACAAATGATTTGCATTAATGTAAAATTCAGTTTAGTGCTTGTTGAGCTGAATCTATGAAAACTCTGACAGCGTACCACACAGAGTTCAAACAGGAGCACCCCGAGAGACCAAACGTCTGTTTTGGGCCCTGAAGGAAGCGGGGCCTCAATGATCGAGGGGTCGCTGGAATACAAACAGCCTTGAGCAATAACCTCTGGAGGCAGGTAAGATGGATACCTACGAAAACAGAGAGGAACAGACGACACGGTTGCTGGAAAGGTCTCAAAGAGAGCAGATGTGGTCCTCGTGACGCCAGATAACAAAAGACGCGTCCCACAAAACCCAAATCACAACCGGATATTATAAGACAGCCCCCTTAGAGAACATGAGGGCTCCTGGTCGTCCCACTCAGATAGGTTATTTAGGATGCCACATAAGGAAGCCGCTTTGATATCCAGGATCTGCTTTTGATCAAAACAAAGATGAGCCATAATGATGCACATCTAATGTTAGTTCATCTTTCTTTATTATGAGAGCACAGCGTGACCCATTGATCTTTTTCTCCATGAAAAGCAGGCGCTTCGGTTCTGAGCCACAATGCATCTTAAAGAGACGGCGGACGAGATTTAAAGCTCGACCTTGACTTTCTGCTCTGCTATAATGATGCCGAGATGTTATCTGTACCCTTATATAGACACCAAAGCACGTGAGTTTCATTTTGAGGAATATGAGGATACAGCAGGAAACAAATGGAAAACATTATAGCTGAATGACATACCCAATAGGGAAGTCAACATCTGCTCCGTGGTCGGTCATATGATACAGGCCGAATTTGGCCAGCTTCACTTTACCCTGTTGAGTTCGTAAAAGAACATTTCATTCCATGAAAACAGTGAGTTGAAAGCAAGACAAAGTACGGTATCAATAAGAAACTGATAGTTCTGACAAACTTAATCATATTGTTAATATCTGTTGGATTTACTGTTTTAAGTTTATCAGAATTATCCGTTTATTTATAAAGCTCTTATACTACAGCTATGAATTTTATTATAACATTTTTGAGCTAAAATAAAATAAAATAAAATAAAATAAAATAAAATAAAATAAAATAAAATAAAATAAAATAAAATAAAATAAAATAAAATAAAATAAAATGGTTTTGAACACTTGGTCAACCCCCCACTTTTTTTTTTACATCATGCAGCATGCCAAATGACTTCTCAATGCACTTCCGTGACTCCACATACCTCACGATCCAAGAGAACATTGTTGGGAGACAAGGCGCGGTGAACCAACCCATGTTCATTCATGAACTCCAAACCTTCTAGCACTTCATAGGCAATGTGAAGCACCATCTCTGGACTAAGAGAGAGACAAGAACATCTGAAAATGAGTACATTTTAATAGCGCCTTTCATTTTCTACTGATGTCAGTGTCACTGTCAAGTCAAACTGAAATTCAATCACTCAATATGTATATAACAAGGTAATATATAAATGTAAGTAATTATGGATATAAGCGTTAACCTAAGCCACGCTTGGCTGAATGAGGCACTGTGAAGTCAAATAAAAGGCACAATCCAATACTACACATGTATAATGCCTTTTGAATTCAACCTTGAATTCAATGAATTCAAGGTTGAATGGCATTTAAATGCCATTCATTCAAAATAAAATACATTTCTTACTGATTTAGACAGTAGATGGCAGAATATGAGCAGTCTGAGCTGTTCAGTTATTGGAAATATAGCACTGGTTTAGCTAGGAATGCTGCTTTTACAGCTATTTATGTGCTTATTGATACTGCATGAAAAAAAGAGCTAAAAGTGAAAGACAGTAAGGTTTCTTCTGAACTAACAATGAGCAGAGCAATTTATTAACCTTTGTTAATAAAAATGTTCATGTTAGTTCACAATGCATTAACTAATGTTTATGTTCGCATCACTGGATGTTACTGTATATCAGCATTTCAACAGTTTAAACAGTTGACATGTATTGCCATCTTCACTGTCTTTCGACATTAAACTGACGCTTTGCGCTGGAATTCACGCTCTGCTTCTGTGAAAAGAAACCCCCGCCTACTTTGATTTGATTGGCCATCTCAATCATTTTGACATTAACGAACACTGTTAGATCGATGAGGCAGACCAGACTAAAATTTTTACTTTTAAACCTTTTTGTCATCCTAACAGTATTATTCTATGTGATAATAGTAGATCAATCTTTATTCTGAATCAGCGATATGGAATTAAAATATAAGGATGGTCACATAAACTAATACATTTGAATAAAGTGCTTATGTACTGTAGTGTAAACTGATGTTTTTCTATTAGACAAAGTTCATAGAAAGCTCTGGATGAAGCAAAACATATAAGAATATACTGAATAGATTATTCAATGGAGTAGTGAAATATTCCTGGACTGATCGGTTTGACTGTAAATTGTCTCTTGCTGTTTTATATTATGTCTAAAATGAGAAGCTTTACTGGTTTCAATTTTTAGTATAACATTTGCTCAGTCTATGGCAATAGTTTGAACTGGTGTCACATTGGCCCAATTCACACCTGCTATATTAACATTCATTATTTTCTTAAACTCTGATCCCAGTTGTGTCAATATTAATACAACATATTGTTATTATATATAATAGTTTGAGCCATAACACAAACAACGATCAAATGCTTTCACAAAAAGAAAAGCTTTGCAAAAACTGTCCACATGAAGAATTTGACAACGGTGTCAATAGCTTCCACATGAGAGGATACAAACCACTAATGAATCTCAGAACAACAAAAAAAAGCTCTGCCACAAATTCCAATGGTTCTTTTAACCTGATAATGTAGAACAGATTCAAAATGATAAAACTGATAAAAACTAGTCACCGAGTGAATATGAACAGTTCAAATATGCCTTTCAGATGGCATGGTACAATGATGGCATCAAATGATAATACCATGGAACAGTTTGGACATTTATGTTGACTTTTTATTTAAAATAAATGCTGAATTAAAGTATTGTTACAAAAGATTTCTATTTCAAATAAAAGCTGTTCTTTGGAACCTTCCAATCGTCAAATAATTCATTATAACATCATAATAAATGTTTCTTGAGCAGCAAATAGGCATATTAGAATGACCTCTGAAAGATCATGTGACACTGAAGACATTGGAGTAACGGCTTTGGCCATTTCTAATCAAATTAACCCTCTGGGGTCAAGGGGTTTTTGGGGTCCTTGATATGTTTTGACATGCCCTGACATTTGTGCTTTTTTCAGTTGCTTATAAACATATTAATGGCAAAGGTGTCATTACACTCTATTTAGCACAAACAGGGCTACCATAATATGTGAGCAACATGTATGTACATGTTTGTATTTTTGAGAGAATAATGTTTATGCATGGTTATTGAAAAAACTAAAAATGTAAGTTTCTGAAATAAGGCCACAAAACACATACTAAATATGTGTCCACAATACTTTTGACTAATGGGTGTTGTCGCCTAGAGTTTTTGCTTCAAAATGATCTGAAAAATCATCCTGCCTAATCATTCACATAAAACAATACATTGATTTAAATTTTGTAAGACACTTTTTGTTTGGAAAGGCAATATGCGTGGGGGAGTGAATGATCATGAATAATGCTGTGATTCACACCTGAGAAGACAATTACCCGCATAATGAGCCTTTCATTCAGGTGACTTATATCCAAGTTATTATTATTTTAAATGATCCCAAACATTTGAACAATTGTGTGCGTTCATCGAGGTGCATTATTCAGTAGGTCTTGATTGTTACCTGACTGGTTTCCCCTGCTTCAGAAGATCTTTAAGGCTTTTTTCATAGTGCTCAGCAACAATAACCAGCCGTTCTGCAAAATAACAAGAAAACAAAGAGTTTAAAGCATGTACTTGCAAAGATAACAAACACGGGAAAAAACATAATATACATGCCTTCTTGCTATTGTCTGCTGTATTAGGTTAACGCAAGATATATATATTTTTTGTGTATGATTATTTTGTGTTTTGGGATAGTTCACCCAAAAGTTTTAATTTTCTCATAATTTACTCACCCTCAAGTTGTTCCAAACCTGTATGAGTTTCTTTCTTCTGTTGAACACAAAAGAAGATATTTTGAAGAATGTTGTAAATCAAACAGTTGACGGTAGCCATTGACTTTCATAGTAAGTCAATGTCAATGGCTACCGTCAACTGTTTGATTGCGTTCAACAGACGAAAGAAACTCATACAGGTTTGGAACAACTTAAGGGTGAACTATCCCCTTTAAACTGGGTAATTTGGTTACCGTTCATGGGTGTACTAACTGTGACGTTATTGATAAGGATGGGGAATTGGCTCGCCGACACATGCGCAGCTGTTGTATGCGCAGGAGAAACATGTACAGTGAGTCACCTTCATTTATATAGTGCTTTATTCAATACAAATTATTTCAAATCAGATTTGCAGTGATACACAGGAAAATTATGATTTAATGAAGCAAACTAACAAACATCAATTCTGCTGTAAAGAAAATAGTGTCATTGTTTAGCTGAAGTCATTGTTCAGGGTTGATTCTGTTCTGTTCAATAACCGTCTAAAGTTCATGGGTGAAATTAGTTCATTTCAGTTATAGAGCAGCTCTACAGACAACAGTGACGTCATCGTCGTCTCAGTTCAGCTCTCATCCAAAACTAAAGGCATCGATGGTTCCATGAGGAACTTTTAACATCCATGGAATCTTTCCATTGCACAAAAGGTTCTTTAAAGTGGAAAAGGGGTCTTTAGATTATCAAAATGTTCTTCACGCTAAGAAAAAAGAATTTTTCCAAGAACTTCTTTTGCACTTCCACACAAAAAAAAACTTTTGGTACCTTGATTTTTAAAAGTGCAACAAGAAAATATATTCAGCATACAAGTATGCAACTAAAAAACATCCAGGAAATGTCACAATATCTAAAAAAAAACCAAACACCACTTATTTTACAACTGCAACTGCTCTGAAGCGTACAAGATTCTTGTTTACTATTCCCATTTTAATCAGCACAATGAAGAATAATAATAAAAAACTAAAAAACTTCTTCTCTAAAGACTTAAAAACTGATTTTCAATATCCTCAGAAATGAATATTCCCTCGAGCAAGATGATGACCTGCATTCAAGGTCATTTCTCAAACATGAAAGAAAGTTATAACACTAATAAATCTGCATAATGTCATAAGCACTTCAAACACATGTGTTTGTGTACACATGCATCGATCTCATAGGGCACACATGCATGAACCAAAGTGCATTGTGCATGATAAATACTGAACTAACAGCCATAAAGCAAACAAAGATAAAAAGAAACAATCTCGCAGAAGGATTCCGCACATGAATAATGCCATTAAACCACAGAGATAAAAATCACTAGGATAAAAGAGAATAAAACTCTGAAGAGCACCAGAAAACAAAACCAGACTTGACGAGGCATTAAAAGGAAATGGAAAACATTTCAAATTAATGACTTGCAAAAACATGCCATGACATATTTCTTTTAATTTTAATATCTAGAGAGCAGGATGTCCAATAGACAGCTAAGTAGATATGACAACAATCTGGGTACCATTTTACAATAAGGTTTCATTAGTTAACATGACCTAATAATGAACTGCACTTCTACAGCATTTATTCATCTCTGTTAATGTTACTTTCAACATTTACTAAAACATTATTAAAATCAAAAGTTGTATTTGTTAACATTAGTTAATGCACCGTGAACTAACATGAACAGCTGTTTTTTTATTAACTAATGTAAACAAAGATTAATAAATACTGTAACAAATGTATTGCTCGTAGTTAGTTCATGTTGGTTAATACATTAAACGTTAAAAGTAACATTAAACGTTAACTAATGAAATCTTCTTGTAAAGTTTTACCAAAATCTGATACATTTTGCACAAAAACATTCTTGATCTGGAAAGCTCTATTATGATTGGATGATTATTTCCTACAGAATGATTGTTTCAAAGCAGTTTTACAGTTGTAAACAGGAAAATAACTGTGAATATGGCAAGTTTATCAATTATAAAGACTTCAATTTAGGTTATAAAGCAGCTCAATTCAGTTTAATAACAGTGCCAATGTTGCAAAGTTCATCAATTATGAAACAAAACGGTTTACAAGGTGCACTATTGCTAAAACAAGCACTTCTGAGAAAAGCCGACACATTTTTTTTAAAGATTCTGAGAGAGTAGCCGCATTGTTTTCAAGTTATATCTGTGAAATGAACCGTATTTACTATTATTTACCGATGGACGGTCTTATTTGGGTATATGTGAGAGAGAAACACAGTGCACTGAAGCAAAGAAAGCCATGATCATACATACCATGCTTCCCTCTGGTGATGTCCACATATTGGCACAGTCTGGGATGGGTGATGGTCTTGAGGATCTGGAAGCGTCCCAGGATCTTGATGGAGTTTGGGGTGAGAGGAAGTCCATTGCTGCCACACACATCATGAGGAAGAGGAGAAGCGAAGAAAGTGGAGGCCCCCAGTTCAGCATCTCTGAGAGGCTTCATGATCACCTGATGCTCAACAAACACACTGACACGGAGCACAGAATACACTTACATATCGCTGAATGCTTTTAAATGATTTTCCTACATTACTTTGTCATTCTGAAATCACTCAGGATATTGTTTTCTTTTTAAATACAACATAAATAGTTACTTACAACAGTTAATATATCAGGAGAACCTAGATTAATCATAACTGTAAAACGTGTATGTTTCATCTTACAGCATAGCATAATATTTTGTCATGAACATGATTAAAACATAAACTAAACCAATAATATTTGACGATATGTAATTTAAATACACTGTAACGTTACACACATGGATTTCTGCATGCTTGCTGGCGCTTTGAACTGTGAATTACAAAAGCAAAATAAAATCAGCAGCATACCTGTTTATCTGAAATGAAAGACTGCTCCATTTGATTCACGTGTCCATTGATAATATTACAGGTATATATTTGTGATTTTGAGAGATCGGTGGAGTCTTCCGGAGACTGTAAACAGCTGAATCGCGTGGCGTGTTTATCCCGCGCCAGCAAACAGCTGAACGACATGTGACCGGTGGCGTCATCACCCGTCGACGCCGGTGAGAGACGAGTGTGTGTGTGTGGCGTGGCTTTATAGCAAAGAAACATACGGTTGCAGTTGTATGTGAGTACTAGTGCACGAATAAATGTTTTGTTTATTTGTCTATGTAATGTATTAGGAATGTAACTCTCTGTTATAGAGCTGTAGACGTACAAATATGCCGTGTTGACCAACATGTGAGAAGTGACAGTCAGCACTGTATCTATAAAAAGACAATAATGTCATGATGATCCCCCTGTATGAATGTCACTACTCATATTTTGGCACATTATGGTTAAATGTTCATCCTTGCGTAGAAATCTGCTATGAAGGGTTAAAAAGTGAAACTGGTTTATCATAATTTATGACAACAGTAATAAAAATAAACATATTGTTATTTCCTCTCTGTGTTTGTAAGCTTAACATTTACGCTAATGTTCTTTGAAATTAACAGTTATTCCTTGCTTTCTGTCTTTACTTTCTTTACTTTCACTTGCAGTATATGGTCTGTCAAACTAGTTCATTCACCTGTTCTGAACAAGTCACCATATAAAAATTTATTTTTTTAAGTGTTTTCTGTGTATATCCGACCGTTTCAGTTAAAATGCATGGTAACACTTTGTTTTACAGTGTCTGTTACACTTTACATGTAGTTACTATAGTAATTATTACTATAATGGTGCATGCAACTAACCCTAAACCACTCCCTACCCCAATAGTAAGTACATGTAGTTAATTATATATAAACATATGACGGCACTGTAACACGTGCACCTTCAAATCAAGTGTAACCAAATAGATCATTGCAATTAATTGTGCAAATCTACAGTGCAATGTGTCCTATTATTCTTATCATATTGCATGATTATACTTTTGCGCAGGCCACATATATATGACTGAAAGCCTTTATCTTGTTTAACATAATAGAGTCCAGTTGCATAAAACCTTTCCAACTTTACAAATCAGTGAAGTGACTTATAGCATGGAGGTGTCATGGATGTGTGTATAAATCAGAACTCCAGTTCTTTTATCCTAAAATGGGCATAATATGTTGGTTTTGCAAACCTTAAACTTAACAAATAAATTATTTATTTGTTACATATTCATATTTGTTAAGTATATATTAATAATAGTAATAAATCATAAATTAACATTCCTAATATGCAGTTATTTCGGGGACAATTACTGTTACATAGATTCATTCCTGTGGGATGCAAGTAGTTCCGATAGTTGAGCATTTCTTAAAGATGAGTAACAGAGAATGAAGTCTTTATTGCGATATGACTGGGGGTGGTGGCGAAAGGAAACGCTGACTAAAGTGCGTGGTCGTTATCTCCTCGCCATTCAGACTTGCATGAATGTGACAGCTGCTCCTGTAAGTGTTCGCTGGTGTCGGATGTAACACATGGCCTTGAATGTCTTCAAGAGCACTGATGTTTTCATGGTTCCTTTCACAGATCCCGTTTTGGTTGCGTTTCACAAATTTTATATCCGTTGCATGGCTTACGTTCTCGTTTATTGGCTGTCATGCGATGCCGGTGACCACTGCTGAAGCGGATTATTGGAAAACGGTGACAACCGAGCTTTTTGGAAATGTTTTCTGGAAGTGTTTTGGGCTCCGGCTCGGCCCCGGGACACGTTTTCAGGGGTTATGCAAATGAAAACAGTCCTGTCATGGAGCTCATAAATTCTTCCACCACAGGCCCATTTAAAGCAGTTCAAGAACTTCAAAAACAAGAGACTTTGATCCACGATATTATCAACTCCAGCTTTTTTGTGTTTCTAATTTCCTCATCTGAACTCTCTGTTTTCATCCCGCGCCAGCTGTTGTTTTCCAGCACCACCCTGCACTATGTGTTATGATGTGTTCTTCTCTTTTCCTACGCCTTGTAAAAAATCCCTTAGTCCTTTTGCAGGGGATGAGCCGAAGCCAAATGTGTAATGTGTCCATGTTCCTTCACCAGCTGTCTTTTGACTGAATGGGAATTGTTGTTTGATCCATTGTGGACCCAAAGAGGATTCCTCAATCAAAACGCTTTTATAGTGGCGGCAGGGGCCGAGAGGACAGTGACGCAATCGTGCAGGATTTGTCTCCTCGTGGACATGAGAACACACACATTTAGATGCCACATGGCTTGATTTCCATCCTCTATCCTTGTTCGGGAATATGGTTGTTGACGAACTTCAACTTGGCGATTCAATGTCGATACTGAAGTGAGAATGCAAAATAGGGTTCACTGGGAATAGGATGCAGAATGTACTCTTTGATGAGGTTTTCACATGCTGTTTGGCGTCTAGCCGATCTATTGTTAAGCATCTGGCTGGTGTCAGACGTTTCATTATGATTCCCCTTCATGGAAGGGGATTAGGACAGAAAGTTGGCCACATATCGGTATAAATTACAAATTAAAGCACTGTGTAAAGTTTGCCAAAACACCTCATGTTTATGAGCGCCAAAGATCTGAAAGATCTCATTTAAAGAGGTCACGCTCTCTCGAGTGCCGCATATTCCCAAGCACAGATAGGATGTCCCAGAGGATCTTTTTTTTTTTTTAAGCATGTTTATGAGTGACTAAGAGTTCCTACAGCGTTTGATCTTTCCCTTTGGCTTGTTTTTCCAGGTTCCTGGTACGATCTCTTTTCAGGATGTCTGGCCACACACCCTCACTCATGAGACTGGAACAGAAGGCTGCAGAGGCTGAGCAGCTCATCGAATACCTCAAGCAGCAGGTCCAGCTGCTGAAAGAGAAAGCCAGTAAGCGGATGCATGAGGCGTGCACGTGTGTGTTCATCACGGGTCACTGAGAAATACAAATGCCAGAGATGATGAAAAGTAGAAAGAGAAGGAACATCTTAAAAATCTAGTTCAAAATGCAAGTGCCAACATTCGCTTTCATGGAGGTTTCATACATTTATTACAAAAAAAAAAAAAAAAGTTAAGCAGAAATATTAAAATAGAAATGTATACTTTTATTCAGATTAAATGTATCAAAGTTGACAGTAAAGACATATTACAAAAGATGTATTACTTCAAAGAAATGCTGGTTTTTTTTTTTTTTACTCTTATTCAAAGAATGCTGAAAATAAATGTGATCCATACAAATATTAAGCAGCGCCACAATTTTCAACATTGATAATAACTGGAAATGTTTCTTGAGCAGCAAATCCTCATATAAGAAAGATTTCTGAAGGATCATGTGACACTGAAGACTGGAGTAATGATGCTGAAAATTTATTTAATGTAATATTAAAATTACTGTATTTTTTTTCTTTCAAATAAATGCAGCTTGGGTGAGTATAATAGACTTCAAAAACATGAAAAAAAGTCTTACCGACTTACCGAAGTCTTTAAGTTGATTCTTAGCAAAAAACACTTTGTTCTTTCAAAATGATATGTGCTCATTAGTGTGTAATTACTTCTACCAACTAATCAGGTATTCTCGTAAGCGTAGAATCTGCCATTCAGAATACATACGAGCGAGCCGTTCGAATGGCGGCAGCCATGTTGCGCCTCCATCTTGAAATACATTAGCCAAAGAGGGACATACCTGGAAATTCAAGCTTCGCCTTTCACGTTTTTACACTCAGTGGCACCGTGACGAATGCGAGGGGGAGATTACTCATGACTGCCGGCAGATTTGAAATAATACGTCCACCGTAGGAGTTAAAACGCCCTCGGAATGGCAGGGGCTAGAAAGTAATATTCATTTGGTAGTCATAAACAATTTCACCGCTAGATGGGAGAAAATCCTACACAGTGTAGCTTTAAAGCACAAAAACTTTGATTTAGTGGATATTTCCTATATAAAAGGAATAGTTCTCCCAAAATGAAAACTGTCACAATTTACTCACCCTCAAGTATGAATTTATTCTTCACATACAAGAAAGAATAAAATTTCTTTCTTCTGCTGAACACAAAAGAAGATATTTTGAAGAATGTCGGTAACCAAACAGTTGATTTCCCCATTGACTTCCATAGTATTTCTTTTCCATGCTATGGAAGTCAATGGGCCATGGACCTGTTTCGTTACCGACATTCTTCAAAATATCTTCTTTTGTGTTCAGCAGAAGAAAGAAATTCATACAGGCTTGAAACAACTTGAGGGTGAGTAAATGATGACAGAATTTCCATTTTTGGGTGAACTATCCCTTTAATAATATTTTAAACAGGACTGCATCCTTATTTGTCACTTCTGAATTGATGTGTGTTTGTCTTGTTCTAATAAATGTTGTTTTGTGTAGTTGTGCAGGCCACAGTGAAAGAGGAGAAGAAACTGATGGTGGAGAACGCCAAGCTCAAGAAGGACATTGAGGACCTGAAGAAACAACTTTTTGAAATGGAAAGAAGTAGAGGAGGTATAATATCACACAACACACTATTCTTGCTGATGTTCTTTAAATAATGAAGTACTAAGATGCTGTACTTGAAAACATACTGTAACCTTTAGAATTCAAAACTTCTACAGTCCAGAATTAAACGCATCAACACATGACCACCCACATTTAAACATCAATGATGCCTGTTGGGTGGTCAGAAACTCCTAAACACAGAACTAATGTTAAAAATAAAATATGAAAAAGTTAGCCAGAGTTTGTGCTGTTGCTTGTTATATTCGTAGTTAGTTACAGGTGGTATTAGAGGGAGGGACATTCTCATTCTTGAGAGCATTTGAGTGGATACAAATCTGTGCAGTGCAAGATGAGTGTTAATATAGTGCTTTCAAATTAAACAAACCTTCACCTTGTGATGAGTATTTGGGATTGTTTTTCTAATGATAAAGACGTCAAATAATTGTTCTTCGCAGTGAAAGAGGTGGCCATGCCTTCAGCGGAGCCCAGCATCCAGTGTGTCTCTAAACTGACAGCCGCAGAGCCCCCTGCCCCAGCAGCCCCTTCTGCTCCCGCCACAAAAACACCACCTGCCAAAAACAACGATGACGCGAAAAAGATGAAAGCTGAGAAGAAGGGTAAGCATACTTTTGAGATTATTAGTATGACATTTCCTTTTATAACAGTTCATCTCTGCAGTGGCAAAGTTTCCAGGCATTCCTGTTGATTCATTTGCAACACCATCCAAAACGTTTGCATTGTCAGAGCTTTATTTTAAGGTGTTACTGTGTAATTATGCATTTAATGCCAAACTAGGCTTTCAATAAAACTTGGCTGCCTATAGAGAAAGTTAGAGAATAAAAAAAAATCACCTTTCTCTATAGGCAGCCAAGTTTTATTAAAAGCCTATTTTGGCATTAAATGCATAATTACACAGTAACACCTTAAAATAAAGCTCTGACCATGCAAACGTTTTGGATGGTGTTGCAAATGAATCAACAGCAACGCCTGGAAACTTTGCCCAATTGGTAGGAAAACTTCAACACCCACAATGCACTTGGGCATGTTGGAGTCCAAGGCCACTCCCTTCAGTCTGCTATGGATACGCCTTACTAGTCAAATACCGCCTTGCTTTAGTAGGACATACTACTTAGCAAACTTTTAGTCATAATGGTGTTGACTTGTATTGTTCCCGCGTGAAAGAACTCAAAAAGTGAACGTTTAGCAGGAGTGAGTTACTATCGGTTTCCAGTGAAGGATCCTGCGCGTTGTTGGCAGCGTCTAAAAGCTGCAAAGAATCGTAAATACGGACAGAACGCCGCAATGGAAAATCTGAAAAACCTCCGTGTTTTATTGTCAACTTCAAACTGGATGACCACAAACACAGAGTTTTAGGCCAAACGGAGGGGAAAAACTGAAAGAAACTGCAGTTTTGTCATTTCCGCCCGTACAGGTAAGAAAGCTTCCATTTTTACCATAATGCTGATTAAAGAGTAGACAGAGTGCGATATAATTTTCAGGGCTAACCCTAGTTTTCGCTAAACAATAACTGTTCTGTTAATATTAACCCTCCATGGACAGGGATACAAAAATGTGGTTTTGCGTCACACGGTGGATAATACAGATAAATAAACGTGAATTTCTCAGTACAGGTAATGCGGAGAATAAGTAAACATTGTTTAAGGCGCAAATCGGTGAAGTTACTGAGCAGTATTAATTAGGTTTAGGTTTAGGACAAGAACACTGTAAAATAAAGTGTTACCGGAGAAAGTGTCTATAACAGGACCATAAATATGGCTTATTATTTAGGGTAGGCTGTCATGTCTAGGGGTGAATTGAATTTTTGGGGAATATGTGAATGATTTACTCCAGTGTTTCTCAACTGGTGGGTCGCGGAGTGTGCAGTCAAAGAAACGATAACAAACGTGATTTTCTGATGCAAGACTTTTATTTTGAAAGACGTGCATGAAATCTGTTATCTCTCCTGTCAGACTAGTTTAAGTAAAGAGTGCCTGGGTAAAAACGCGTTGTCCTGATTCAGTATCTGCGGTCAGATGAGTCAGGCTATATGTCAGTGTCAGAAGTAATGCCGTGCAATCAATGCATTTGCACAGTTTGAGAAGAGACCAGATGCAGGTCAAACTCATTTGGCCTACAAACGGATCTGAAGGCAAACCAGATTTAAAGACGTCACTATTGTCTTCGGGTTGTTATATTTCGTAAGTATTCATATCTTAAAGAACAGAGCATATGAAAATAATCAATTTCCTTTCATGGTTATTTATTATGAAAATGATTTTCATTTCAAATCACTTAAATCCCTTCAACTTGGGAACACTCTGTTCATACTATATCTGAGTACAAAAATCACAGATCATGTTTGTGCATTATTGGGCTGAGGGAAAAACAAGTTAACGTGTGTGTTTCTCTGACATTCCTGCGGGCCAGATGTCAAAAGCAGTTTAATAATTCTCAAGTGTGCCTCTCCTCCTTCAGTGTTGATGAATGCTGTGTTTCGGCGTGGATGAAAGCCTCTCTTGCACCTGTATTTCATGCATATCTCTTTCTTGGCAGCGCTATATGGCTCGTCACATTAAGAGGACTTGGAGGAATCTTGGCACGTTTTCTTCTAGACTTAAATTAGGGCTGTGCGATTAATCAAAATCACAATTGAAATCATAAAAACCACAAAAGCCTGTGATTGAATTAATTATATACAGGGTCTGCATGCAAAAGTGAAGGGTCGTCTACTACACTCGTTTTTCCTCTTTAAAGGTTTGGAATAGAAAGCTGTTGACAACTTTACGTGGAATTTAAAAGGTGTTCTGTGAAAGCGAAGAGGGTTTTACCAGGCCGTGTTGCGATGCTACGTGAAAGTGAATAATTATGGAAAAAATAAAACGTTGCTGGGACTTTCCACAAAAATAAAATGCATTTTGGTGCATTTCTGTGACTTTTTCAAGCGTTAAAGTCAAACATTAAACAAAAGATATGTTAGATAAAACTGATAAGAAACTGGCATGAAAAATTTCAAATACATCAAATGTCTGTATAAAATAAATACAGTTTACAGTCAACAAGGTCAAACCTTTGAGACCAAAATTACTTTTTAACCCTCTGGGCTTCTTCGCCCGAAAACGGGCGAAAACTTGAACGTTTCGAATTGTTTAATTTTTTTGCTTCATCGGATGGGGGTGAAACTTGGTGACTTTTGTTTTATTACCTATATGAACACACAAAAAATCAAGGAGATGATTCTGATATGTTAAAGGGTCGTAAAAAAAAAAGTCACACTTAGCTTCCTCCCGCCCGAAAACGGCGCGACATAGGAAATGAATGGGAAATACGAAAAAATAGGAAAACTCAGAGAAACTTTTGGTGGTACAAGCTACAGATCAGCCACTGTGCTGAAAAAAAGTGTACAGCAATGAAGGGGTGACACTCTAGAACATCAAGAGTGCAAATAAGACACCCCCCCCCCCCACACACACACACACCTACACACACAAACACACACACACAGAGAGAGAAATGAACTGGTAAGACTGAAACAGCAAATTTTGCCCCAAACTATATAAAAATGATATAATCATAATAACTCCAAAACTATAGCAAGGAGAGTCAAAAGGTATGTATCGTTTGAAAGAACTCTTTTTAAATTTTTTGAAAATATAAATTACATTACATTTGGACATTGTCCTGCCAAGAAACAGCGGATAAAAACAATATATATATATAATTTTTATTATGATTTTGCATATCTTTCTTATTTGTCATGGAATAACTCAGGAAGGAAATAAGGTAGGAGGAAAATTCTTTTTTAGTGAAGTCCCCCTACATGTTAGCTGCATCTGGATAAAAAAATAATAATTTTTGGACAAAGGAATCAAAAGTTACAGCATTTGGAAAAGAGATAGCCTTTTTGTACAGTCTTTGACACCCCCTCATGGGCAATTTTTTCTTCATGAAGAATATCTTGTCATAAAAGCAATAGATTATGTTAATTTTGGGCTCATTTTAATTGTAATAATATGCTGTAAAAAATGAAGTGCCATTTTCAATTATCTGAGAATGTTTCATGAGCTGTATGATGTTTTTGACACATTGCAGTACATTATTTTATAGATTATGAAAAAAAAAAGAAATTCTATTTATCAGCAAATAACTCAGCAATACTTAAGAGTTTTTCAAAGTGGATACATTCACTGTAAAGTTCAGACTCTAAGCTTTCAAATGACATCAACTTTGTGTTAAGGCAAGATTTTTTAAAAATATGGTAAAGAATATTTTCGCAGCTAGGTGGCGCCTGCTGGCGGTACACTCGGTTTTAGAGGGATTACTCAGCACTCGTTAGGAGTTAATAAATGTAATTAGATGCATTAAAAAGCTGAGATCCTAAGCTTTAAAATGATATATAATTTGTGTTGTTCCATTCAGTGGTTGCTTAGTAATACTTTTTTTTCTTTCCGAATGGGAATAAATCAAATAAATAAATAAAAAAGCTATAGGCCGCCTATAGGCGGTTATAGGACATGACACAAATTAATACATTTTGAAGCAACTAGATGGCGCTCTTCTCAGTTGAAATTTTTTTTTTTTAGGCCTGCACTCTATTTTGATGTGAAATGTTGCATTTATTGAAAAAAAAAAAAAAAATTTAATAATATATTAATTCCAATGGAAAAAATAGCTCATAAAAATTATATAATTAATGCAAAATATCATAAAAAATTCCAAAAATTCTAAATAATAATCAGAAAACATTATAGAACAAAAATATATTTGATTGGTTATCCTGGGAAAAAGTAAAGTAAGATTTTAAGGCTTCGCCCGTTTTCGGGCGCGGGAGGAAGGCTAAGTGTGATATAATACGAAGAAGCCCAGAGGGTTAAGGGTAATTTAGGTCATCTGTAAACTGATTTTATTGACAATTTTTATGCGGGGGAGGCATAATAATAACAATTTGATCAAATTATATAAAAATATATATATTTGTTTAATTGTATAATTTTATTTGTAATAAATTAATCATTAAATATAGTGCTACCAACATTAAAATTGTGAATCCCTAATCCTCTCTCAAAAATGTATTCCTGTGATCAAAGCTGAATTTTCAGCATCATTACTCCAGTCTTCAGTGTCACATGATCCTTCAGAAATCATTCTGATATGATGATTTGATGCTCAAGAAACATTTCTCATTATTATGAATGTTGAAAACTGTCAATGTACGTTTTTACTGTCACTTGATAAAAGGATCCTTGCTTAATAAAAGTATTAATTTTTTATTTAAAGTAATTTCAATGACCCCAAACTTTTGAACTGTAGCGCTTGTATAGGCTAGCCATTTTCATTTCAAGTTTTCAAGAGGGTGGTGGTCCAAAACAGTGTCCCCTGACCTCATATGTCCGGAAACCGTGATAAAGTTGTACACTTTTTCAAAAGACTGGTGTGATTAGAAACAAACGCCATACTGAAGCCATTGTTGGCAGAGTTGTTTCGGGTAAAGCTCGAAAACAGATCAGAAATGACAAGCCTGGATAATTTACATGGCTTGAAAAGTATCCCAACAGCTCCCTGGGGAACAATGTGCAAAGCTAAAAATATCTATCAAAGAGCTGCCTTAAAAACACCTCACAAACTAAAGGCACATTTCCTCCGGGTCGACGTGTACTGTAATAAAACCCCAGAATGACACGGTGTGCTGAGGTTGCTGCGATGTCTGTAACAGCGGTACATACACAGCTTGTGCTTTTTACAGATATTTATGGTGTGTTATTTGATGATTCATAATTTAGCAATTCCGTTCCGATTTACAAACGCAAAAATATCTGAAAGACACATTCTGATGCGCTTTTGGTCCAGGTGAGAAGAAAGAGAAGAAGCCAGCGGCGCCGCCTCAGGAAGAGGCAAAAGTTGACGTGTCCCGACTGGATTTGCGGGTGGGCCGCATCATCAGCGCAGAGAAGCACCCTGACGCCGACTCTCTCTACGTTGAGCAGGTGGATGTGGGCGACGCGGCTCCACGCACTGTTGTCAGTGGCCTGGTCAAACACATCCCTCTGGAGCAGGTATCCATATCCAACACCTGTGTTTATCACGGTCATCGCTACAGAAATCACTGAAATGCAACACATCATTTATCGCATTTATAACGCGCCTTAATTCATTTCGTAATTACACTTAAAGGCAGGGTAGGTAGAAATGGTCTAAAAATTTTATTTTTCAAATTTGTTTAAACTTTATGTACATATCAATACATAATTAAAATGTAAGTACTCTGAAAAAGAAAGTATCAAAATCGAGTGTCTGTAGACCTCTCACGACTGTTTTAAAGACATCTCATTATTTCCATTCACTCCACCCCCTCATTTCTGTGCTTCTTCCAAAGCCACGCCCCCAAAACACATGAACGCGCGACTCCGACCGCTGAGCTAGAGGACGCATTATTTACCTGAGACAAGCGGAGGGGAAGGGGCATTTTTTTGCCTGGTTTGCCTTCACTAACTGCATATGCCGGTACTGTAAATTTAGATTGCTCTTTCTCTGCCATTGTTTTGGTATTCCTAGGTTCAGTGCCTTCTTCTTCTTCTTCGATAGATTTTATTGGCAGCTTGCAAACATAGTGCATTACCGCCATCTACTGGACGGAGGTGTGATCAGGTTCCGTGCCTCTCGCACTCCTCAAATCAAACGGTCGCGCGCAAGTGGGCAGGTGCTGTGTGGCAAAAGGGTGGTTGCCATGGTTGCGAGAGAGTGACAGTCGCCTAAGCCAATCCTTTGATTCGTCCCGAATCGAAATAATGAGCTGTGTTTAATACAGATTAAACGGTCTAGAGTCACTTGATTTTTATTATGATTTTTTCAGAGTTCTTACATTTTAATTATGTATTGATATATATAGAAAGTTTTAACAAATTTGGGTCTTTAATTTTTAATAAATCCTACCTACCCTGCCTTTAATTGATTTGTTTTTTTGTTATTATCAGTGCATTTAATTTTCATTGTCAGATCTGACTGATTATGCAATTTTCAGTTTACTTAAACTAAAATTAAAAGCCCACTGAAGTGTCTTGGAACGCGCAGCTTTGTATGATGCGATGACATCATTTCCACTGAAACAGGAAGTTAAGGCGGGACATATTGAACAGCTCCTCCCACTTTTCAAATAGCCAATAGCGTTTAGTTTACCTCACAGACTGCGAGTCGTACTTGACAGCACCATGGAAGCGAATCCGAGCACTGATGATACGTTGGATTTAATAGTAGAGGATTCATTAATTTCATTCTTAACCAACGCACAGTTGGAAAGCAGAATAAAACTCGAGCGTTCGTGCAACCGAACATGCATCTCCAACCCATATATTGACGTGTCCGTGACGTTGGTCAGGTGGTATCTATAGCATGGGGGGGCGGAACGCTTCAGATTCTTGAGAGCATTTGATTGGACAGAAGATGTGATGAGAAGCTGAAGCTGAAGTGAGAGACTTAAGTTTTGAATGCTTATTTCTCCAAAATGCGAATTTTGGCATTGTTTTGAAACACACCAGCTTATTCATAACCTTAAGGCTAACATATTCATACTAAAAGCTAAAAAACTTACATTTTGATTTCAGGGTGTCATTAAATTGTCCCTCCAGTTACATTTGTCCTCAGTAAATTGAAAGAAATATTGTGTACTCTTTATTTTATGGTAATGCTGTTACCGTGTAATTACACAAATAAGTACTGAGCAATATTAATTAAACCATAGTACTTACTGTAGTTTAAGTACAGTACTAGTGTTTAACTGTTTGAAGCTTACTTATTTAATTATGCATAATGTACTGTTATTACATGCAAGTGTCACCTTGAGTTAAAATGTTACTGAAACACGAATCATGCACGAACCAAACTGAATCATGGCCAAATCTCCAGTAAAAAAAAATCTAATTTGTAATCAAGCTAATATTTACACCCCTACTAGACTGTTATGCAATAGTCTGAAGTTACATGAACACTGTACCTGAGAGCAATCTTTGTTTGCCATAAAAAAGGAATGCTTTTGTTGATTAGGTGTTATGTGTCAGAATATTGCGAAGGGGCATATTTCAGTTTTACCGTTCTCATATAAAACGTCTGCCCTAGCACGATTCATGCGGGTCCATAAACCTGCTCCATGCAGATCGGTCTCCTGTGTTTTATTTTCCAGAACCCCGAGTTTATGATTTGTTTAGGGGATTCCTAGCAGCTCGTCAGAAATTCTAATTACACCTATAAAACGCATCTGTTTCCTTCATTCATTTAATCGTGTAGGGTTTCCACCCCTCTGGTTATGACTACATCACAGTTGCTTTATGTATGTTTGTGCATTTATAGAGTTGAAATGATAATGAATGTCCACAGTTCGTTAAATACAGGATGTGAGATGAATGAGATTGCTTATTGCATGTATTGAGTTTATTAATTTTGTTAGGGGTCTGTTTTGTTCTGCCTCCCTTGTTCTTGGTTATAAAAACGAATAATTCAGCTATTATGAAGTTGCCCAGCTGTTCCTTATTATGCAGTATGTTGTTGATATTTTTGGACCATTGCATAATTTCTCTTTCTGCCATGCAATAAAAAGTTGAACGTTTAATTGATCGTGATTCCTTATGCTGGATTCCTCCATCTTCAGATGCAGAATCGTATGGCTGTGCTGCTATGCAACCTGAAGCCTGCTAAGATGAGAGGCGTGTTGTCTCAGGCCATGGTCATGTGTGCCAGCTCTCCGGAGAAAGTTGAAATCCTGGATCCCCCGAGTGGAGCCGTGGCTGGAGACAGGGTTTCCGTCCAGGGCTTCCCAGGTAACGTTTCATATTAATACACAAACGTACTGCAATGAAAAACGAGATTACCTCTATCTCTAGCTTCATGGAGCCCATCTGAATGCCTCATGCTGGTTTATTAAAGGAATATCTCTCATAAAAATCAAAGTTCTGCTATGATTTACTCGCCCTCATGTCATTTCGAAACCGGTACGAGTTTCTTTCTTCAACGAGAGACGAAAGTAGACGTTAGGCAAAATGTTGACGCTGCTCTTTTCAAAAACACAAACAAAAATGAAACGAGCATATGGAGACCAGCAGCTGTCATGATCTAAAAACTGCATTAAAATGTCATAAAATTGATTTATGTGACGCATGCACTATATTCCAAGTTTTCTGAAGCCATATAAAAGCTTTTGCCATAGCTCTCAAACTTCTTTTGCATCATTGACCTGCCACAATATCTTGTTAGGATGAAGATTTTACAGGTTGGCCATTTGATATGTCATTCAGATGGTCTCTTTCTTCCAGTCCAAGTTCAGCTATAATAAGCTGTAATGTAATCCAGCCTTCTCATGTCGGTAGTCAAACATCTTGCTATGCCACTTTAGGGGGTACAGATTCTCAAGGCTGTTGTTTAACCGCAATTGTCCCTTTGAAATCGTGAAGAACTTGATGTTCCGTGTTTCTTAACTGGAATGCACCGCACAACACTAAGCATTATACATACACTAAATGACACATGCAACCAGATTTCCAAGTCGTCGAGAACACAAACTCGCGCAGAAATGTGTGCCTCGTGGCAAATGAGAACAATGTGCTCTAAAATCAGCTCAAAATATCTAACATGTTGGATCCCCTCGTATTCTGAGTCTGTGCCCATCACGCACTATGCAATTTCTGTGAAATCTCTGTGCTCCGCGTGCCCAAAATCTGCAGACTGGCTATAACTAGCGTAGACTTCAATATTCGGCAATTCGACTCGACTGCAATGACACGATTGGATGAGAACTGAACTGAGCTGGATGATGACATCACTGTTTTCTCCAGAGCTGAATTGATTAACTTTACACAGTTATTGAACCGAACTGAATCAACACTGAACTGATTTCAACTGACTAACGTCTTTTTAGAGCTGATTTTAATCACTGTAATCTGCTTTGAAACAATCTGTATTTTAAATAATGTGCTATATAAATAAAGGTCACTTGACTTGTTGACAAAAATCTGGAAAAAGTTGCGTAGCGTATTCAAGCCTTTAGTTGTTTGCATTCATCTACACAAGCTGCTAATATTCTTTTCCCATTAAAAATAAAGAGCAAATTCCTCAGTGCTTTGGGGAACCGCACAAACAATCCAAATTTTATTCTCAAGATGCGAAATATGGTGGATCTGGCATGCATGCATGATTTGGAAGAGTGCGCCATTCGTGTTTGAGCACAATAACTAACGGGAAGATTCCCAGGATTTGTGTGAATGGGGAGCGCAGAGGTGGACCATCTGCACAGGACACAGCGAGAATAATGTCTCTTTCACCTTCCCAGCTCTTCCGCGTGTTTCCTTTTGGCTGAAAACGCCTAAGATGTTGTCCCGTTTTTCTTTTTTTTTCTTTTTCACAGTAAATCACAGTTGTTTTTCGAACACAAAGCACGTAGCAGGAATAAGGCAGTTCTCCAAATTCCTCCAGTTGTTGGGAGTCATAAAATGACATTTACAACAACAGCAAAATGGCAATAATAACACAGTAATTACAGGGAGAGGGATTACAGACACAGATTTTTATATTTCGTTTTCTACTCTTTCTTCTTGTGTTCTGCTTGTTCTTTTTACGAATTGCCATGCAATTATTTGATATTCTCCCATGCAAAAGTCTCTGGGATTTCATTTAAATCTCATATTTGCTGAGGTTACTCTTTTGTATTTCTTGCATGCATCTCTACTTGTCCTGTAGTCATTAAAAGTAATGGGGACAGACTGTGACCTTTCTTTGTTTGTACCGTTATGGTGGTTGTGAAAAGGTCAGCACTAGAATATTAGACTCCTAAAACCAGGATCCCTGTCTGCATTCAAATCAAGTGTTTGGATTCATTTTGGTTTGATTTATGTCTGCTTATTGTAGGTAGTAGCAAAAACAGGTGTCTTTATCTGGTTTCCATGAGCCCTTGAGTTTTGGAGCATCTCGCTTTGGCTCAGCTTGATTTTAATGGAACGGAGTCACTTTAAACTCGTTCTAGATTCATTATGAATCAGCCTGTTGAAGTGGATGTTAATGACACCCCGAGATGATTTTTACAGCTGTTGGGAAAACTAATCACTTATGAGTAATGACACTTTTTTTTTTTTTTTTTTGGGTCTAGGTGAGCCTGACAAGGAGCTGAACCCTAAGAAGAAAGTGTGGGAGCAGGTCCAGCCAGACTTGCGCACCGATGACCAATGTGTGGCCACTTACAAGGGCGCTGCCTTCGAGGTCGCTGGCAAAGGAGTGTGCAAAGCTCAGACAATGAGTAACAGCGGTATCAAATAGAAACTTCTGGGTGATTTCCTTCAGTGAGAAGGCTGATTTTCTAACCTCTAGAGTCTAGACCTCTCTAACTATGCTGAATGAAGGGACACGTTTGACAATAATAAAGTCTTTAAATATTTTCTTTCGAATGTCTTTTTTTCTTGGTATGTATGCACTGAACTGTCAATTTTTTTGGTAACACTTTACAATAAGTTCTCATTTGTTAATATTAGTTAATTTATTAACTAACGATGAGCAATACATTTGTTACTATAATTTCCATTAATGTTAGTTAATAAAAATAGTTGAATTCACAGTGCATTAATGTTAACAAATACAACATTTGATTTTAGTAATGTATTAGTAAATGTTGAAATTGACATTATCTAAAATTAATAAATGCTGTTAAAGTATTGTTCATTCTTTGTTAATGTCAACTACATTTCTTTACTGTTAACTAATGAAACCTTATTGTAAAGTGTTACCCATTTTTTAAAGGGACAGGATTCTATAATGATTAAAATGCTAACTTTAAAATAAGTTTTTCACATATTAATTACAATTAAATAGTGATGCAGATTTTAACGAGTTTTAAAAACATGAAAAGGCTTTTTACTTTCGTAATGCAACATATTTCCAAGTGAAACAGGACTTGATTTTGTCCTGGAGTTAATTGGATTGTAATGTTATTTTATTTTAAAGTTAATTTTACATATACATTCTTAATGTTTCAGGATGTATAAACCATATAGTTAATATATTATGAATAAAACGGAATTAAGTCAACAATAGTACATTTAATTAACATTAACCTAAATGAATAAAATGTGAGTTTTTTTTTATTGTTAGTTTATATGAATATTAATATTAATATTAAGGAATTGAAGCTTATTGTGACGTGTTACCAAAATTATGAAGGCCATTTTTTCGCATCAGAATAATGTGCACCAATGAATGTGCACAATAAGACCTATTGTGTATTACAAAACAGTACATTTCAAGTAGGTTAGGAAAATTGCAATGATCTAAACTAAAAAATATATAAATAAAGATCATGCGGCAGCTTAAAGTCGGATATAAATAGTCCAGAAACGGGCGTTCTTGAAGTCTGACCTGTTCTCTCTCTGTTCTCAAATAAAGCATTTGTTTTTGAAGATCTATAATAAAACAGTAAGGTTTAATATGTTTTTGAATCATGTTAATTTCCTCTGAATTAATCTTAACTGAGCTTGTTTCTTCAAGCCATTTTGAATGGCTTCGTATTATTGATCCCTCAAGAGGAACATCATAGACGTTTGCACAGGAAGTGTTAAGTGTGTTAAACTGATGGATTTATGTCCACGCCAACCCCATTCTGGCCAAAATACTCCATGAGTGTAGCTCAACATCTGTGTCATAAAAATAAAATAAAAAAAACTGCATAAAATGAAGAAACTTGTTCTGCAATGGCTTCCTTCAAATGGAGTTTCTGTCACTGATATTAGCTGCACTTGACTGATTTAAAGTTTTGTAGTTGAAATAACAGTTAGTCCTACAGTGTGTTATAATATATGGATACAGTACACAGTTAAAAAAAAGTTCATAAGAATTTGTAAATCACCATCATCTAGTATCTGGTGTTTATTTGGTGTATTTGTAGTGTTGAGGGCTTCTTTGAGGAAATGTCAATGGCAGAATGCTGAAGTGTCTTCAGGCAACAGTCCTCCTGGAGGAAAGATGTGCACTTTTATGTGGTGGTTATGAACATCGCATGAGGTGTAATGGGGCAAGTGAGTGCTGGTTTTTATTCATAATATGTGTATATACAGTGGGTACGGAAAGTATTTCACTCTTTGTTATATTGCAGCCATTTGCTAAAATCATTTAAGTTCATTTTTTTCCTCATTATTGTACACACAGCTCCCCATATTGACAGAAAAACACAGAATTGTTGACATTTTTGCACATTTATTAAAAAAGAAACACTGAAATATCACATGGTCCTAAGTATTCAGACCCTTTGCTCAGTATTTAGTAGAAGCACCCTTTTGATCTAATACAGCCATGAGTCTTTTTGGGAAAGATGCAACAAGTTTTTCACACCTGGATTTGGGTATCCTCTGCCATTCCTCCTTGCAGATCCTCTCCAGTTCTGTCAGGTTGGATGGTAAACGTTGGTGGACAGCCATTTTCAGGTCTCTCCAGAGATGCTCAATTGGGTTTAAGTCAGGGCTCTGGCTGGGCCATTCAAGAACAGTCACAGAGTTGTTGTGAAGCCACTCCTTCGTTATTTTAGCTGTGTGCTTAGGGTCATTGTCTTGTTGGAAGGTGAACCTTCGGCCCGGTCTGAGGTCCAGAGCACTCTGGAGAAGGTTTTCGTCCAGGATATCCCTGTACTTGGCCGCATTCATCTTTCCCTCGATTGCAACCAGTCGTCCTGTCCCTGCAGCTGAAAAACACCCCCCCAGCATGATGCTGCCACCACCACCATGCTTCACTGTTGAGACTGTATTGGACAGGTGATGAGCAGTGCCTGGTTTTCTCCACACATACCGCTTAGAATTAAGGCCAAAAAGTTCTATCTTGGTCTCATCAGACCAGAGAATCTAATTAATCACCATCTTGGAGTCCTTCAGGTGTGCTTTCATGTGTCTTGCACTGAGGAGAGGCTTCCGTCGGGCCACTCTGCCATAAAGCCCCGACTGGTGGATGGCTGCAGTGATGGTTGACTTACTACAACTTTCTCCCAACTCCCGACTGCATCTCTGGAGCTCAGCCACAGTGATCTTTGGGTTCTTCTTTACCTCTCTCACCAAGGCTCTTCTCCCCCGATAGCTCAGTTTGGCCGGACGGCCAGCTCTAGGAAGGGTTCTGGTCGTCCCAAACGTCTTCCATTTAAGGATTATGGAGGCCACTGTGCATTGTGAGCTGTAAGGTCTTATATAGACAGGTGTGTGGCTTTCCTAATCAAATCCAATCAGTATAATCAAACACAGCTGGACTCAAATGAAGGTGTAGAACCATCTCAAGGATGATCAGAAGAAATGGACAGCATCTGAGTTAAATATATGAGTGTCACAGCAAAGGGTCTGAATACTTTGGTCCATGTGATATTTTAGTATTTCTTTTTTAATAAATGTGCAAAAATGTCAACAATTCTGTGTTTTTCTGTCAATATGGGGTGCTGTGTGTACAATAATGAGAAAAAAAAAAGAACTTAAATGATTTTAGCAAATGGCTGCAATATAACAAAGAGTGAAAAATTTAAGGGGGTCTGAATACTTTCCGTACCCACTGTATGTTTATGTGTGTGCGTGTCTGTGTATATATACATACACACACACACACACACACACACACACACACACACACACACACACACACACACATATATATATGTATGTACAGTATATACACACCCAGACTCATACATATATATAATATATATAAATATAATAATATATATACACACATGTAAACAAAGAGTTTTATGTTAGATGCGATTAATAAATTTGACAGCACTATTTGCCAACACTGTAAACCTCCTTAAATTAAAAATTAATAGAAAATAAACCTTCTAAAATAAGTTCAACTAAATGGAAATGTTTAGTTGAATAGATATTTAGATGATCAATATTATTTGTACAAAAAAATCAATTTTTGAAGAAATTCCATTTTGTTCCTTATTCGTGGAATTGCTACTTCGTATTTTTCCCTGTATGATTATTGCATTTTGCTTGTTTTTTAATTAATATTGATAGTGTGATGCCTGATGTTGGCTATTTGAACCTGTAGATGTATAACAATAGAAGTTGGATTATTTGTAACGTATATATTTCATAATATGTACTTGAGTTGCAAGTGAGTGCACTTCAACATGGCTTTCAGGCATTCAGAATGCTTGTCAAGTGTGTTAAAGATTCTGATGCTGTTACTCAACATGAAGCGCTCTCTGATCACAAATTTGTTGCACATTTGTGTGCCTTTTTGCGGTTGACTGTTGTGACAACACCCAGTCATAATAAGGCTATATCCTAGAATTACGTAGAATTTTCCATATCACTTTTAAAACCCAATACAAACAACAGCAAACAAATCCATTGTTTGGAATTCCTCTCCCAAAGTGACATTGAATTAATTATCTGCAAAACTGAAGATGTTGAGAGGGATCCATCAAAGCATGGCTGGGATATACATGCGTGGTTGACGAACATGTACATGTGAGAATGCGAAGATGTTTTAGGCCACGCTTCAAAGTGAATTAACAGCTGGAGACCGAAACAAATGGTGTACATATGTGTATATTAATGAAAATCTACACACTTGACTTGAAGTTTACTATATGGTCTCATAAAAACTCTGTAAAGGGTCTGTAAAAAATTATTCTTGGGAATTATCTTCGTAAGTATTCATCTTTATCGAGAGCGGTCAAAGGACGTTTGGCTGCCGTTAAAAGGGAAGTATGAAGCCTGCTGTTATGTGTGTGGTTTCATCGTTAACCAGGACACGAGCATAGGAAATCTATTAACCATGTTAAAACCAACTGAGACATTTGGATGTTTTTGCTCACAAACAGCAGCACAGTCTTCCTTAAAGGGATACTCCACTTTTTTGGGAAATAGGCTCATTTTACAACTCCCCCAGAGTTCAACAGTTGAGTTTTACCGTTTTCGAATCCATTCAGCCGATCTCCGGGTCTGGCGGCACCACTTTTAGCATAGCTTAGCATAGATCATTAAATCGGACAAGACCATTAGCATCTCTCTCAAAAAAATGACCAAAGAGTTTCGATATTTTTCGAAAACGCCTGAAAATAGTCCCTTCCAACGTGACCGGGACTAAGTTTGTCTAACCTATTAGACCTATTTTCAGGCACTGCGTCATATCATTACGCCTGCTGCACCCATGGTACGGCAGCAACATTTCTTGATTATCACGCAGGAATGAGAGTATAGTTCCTAGCCATATCAGCCTAGAAAATCGCAACTTTACATTTTCCGTCGATCTTAGTACACGATGTAACTACAGAAGGGTCAAGTTTTAAATAGGAAAAATATCGAAACTCTTTGGTCATTTTTTTGAGAGAAATGCTAATGGTCTTGTCCGATTCAATGATCTATGCTAAGCTATGCTAAAAGTGGTACTGCCAGACCCGGAGATCGGCTGAATGGATTCGAAAATGGTAAAACTCAACTGTTTAACTCTGGGGGAGGTGTAAAATGAGCCTATTTCCAAAAAAAGTGGAGTATCCCTTTAAAGGGGTCATATAATGCCATTTTTGTAGAAAGCTAATATGATTCTTTAGGGTCTAAATTAAAAGTTTGTAATATACTTTAATTAAAAATTCTCACTAGTATTGTAAGAAAACACAAATTTGACCTGGTCAAAAACAGCTCTGTTTTCAGCACGCCGTTTAAGTGAATGTGTCTTTAAATGATAATGAGCTTTGCTCACCCTGCCCCTCTGTTCTGTGCGTACACCGTTTGTAACACAATAACACACTAACCATAATGGCAGTACAGGCACTGCCAACACACATTTCAGTACAATCAACTTGTAAAAGTGCATGTACCATTATATGACCCCTTTAAAGTTGCTTGTAAGACTATGTCCATTATAAGCATGGTACTTGGCACGGTAATGGATATGACAATGCTGATATGTTTGGTCTTGGCGGAATAGATCTTCTACACTGTTGCTGCTGCTGCTGCAGAGCAAGTACAGGACTTGCTACTGCTAATACATACACAACACACTGCTGTGAGTAAGACATGCTGCTGCTGTACAATATAGCGGACATGAATCACCCGTAGCAGATCTATACAGGTGGAGCTGGGGAAGGTGGAGGGTTTCTGAAAGCGTGCTGCACTGCTAAGGCAAATGCTACTTCGAGTCTTTTCACGTAGTGTTTTTGCGCAGCACGTCTGTGTTGCACGTCACCACGTAGGCTCACTATTGGGCGATGCTGGTCATGTGTGTGATACGTGGTGACGTGCAACACAGACGCCCTACGCTATTACACTACGTGAAAAGACTCGAGGCCCAGAGAGAAGGAAATGAAAAGTGGAATAAAGTCGTTATTTTTGTTTGTTTTTGCGCACAAAAAGTATTCTCGTCGCTTTATAAACTTAAGATTGAGCCACTGGAGTCACTTGGACTATATTAACAATGTCTTTAATACATTTTCTGGGCCAGCAAGTTATAGTGTCCATAAGCCTGTGGAGGAGTGAGACAGCACTCAGATTTCATCAAAAATATCTTAATTTGTGTTCCGAAGATGAACGAAAGTCTTACGGGGTTGGAACAACATGAGGGTGAGTAATTACTGACAGAATTTTCATTTTTGGGTGAACTAACCCTTTAAGCATTTAGTCTTAATGATCAAAAGAAGAAGTGAAGTTAGATCAATTGTCAGTAATTCTTTGCTTAAATCCAGTTCCATGTTCACAGCGGGACACGCACAAGCGTTCCTGTGAGATGTGGATTTGCGAGGCCATCATAACCAGAGGCTTTAAAACGACTTAGCGTGAAATCTGTAATGACAGACTCAACAAACAAGAGAACAGAACGATCCCTTGAAACAAAAGACTTCACATTGCTGCAGTCCACTAATTTAAACACTAAACAAACTCTTGAATTCATCTCTGTTCGGAATAACGTGAATCAAAGAATCGTTAGTAGTCCCTATATGTTGCTGTGAACCTTTTTAGAGTTTGGCGCCATTCGGGGAAAAAACAAGTTGTGCAGCTGGAAATCAGAGCAATATGACCAATTGTGCAATTTAATTCTGTTCAGTTGCCCTGCGCACAGCCACGGATCAGGAAGCATTTATCAATCAGTAAACACTCATCACTGTTCTTCTGCACAAGACAGAAGGAAGACAGTTTCATGGGGTTTTGTTCTCATGGCATGACTCAGTAAAGCAGAGATCTCAGCCTTTCTGAGGCTCAACTTCCCTGTGAGTGATTATGCCAAGTAAGACGTATTTTGTTGATCCTGGAACAACGTTCTTGTCCGAAAATTCAGTCCAAACCCTATCCCTACCCCTAAACCTAACCCTACCCATAACTTCTCCCTAAAATTAGAGGGAAATGATACTGATGTAGAAGCACCTAACCCGGGTTGTAAGCCTAAACTTGACAAAAACTCTAAACTTGTCACTTTAATCTGATTGGTTGATTGGAATGTATTTCCAGGATCAGCAAAGATGTTGATCCAGGAACATGTCGCACTTGGTGAAATGGTGTTGGAGGGGAGGAGTTGCCATGACGACCACAGGAGGGCAGAGCCTAACCATTAATGGTGTCTAAAGGCAAGAGAGACTGCGCAGACAAGGGCAAAAAAAAAAAACATTTTACAATAGGGTAAGAAAACTAAAGCTTATAATCTTCCACAATTACCTTTTTAAGTAAATGTATCTTTTTTTTACTGGACAACAATATGAATGAAATAATATAATTTTGCAGTGTAAAATTCCATCCTGAGACTTTCTTTTAAAATATTAAAAGTAAAAAACTAAATGGTTCCAAACATTAGAGCTAATTTCCAAGCAAATAATTAATACATTTGAAGGCTCACATGCAGTAAAGCTGTCTTTAAAGGTTTATAAGTTATTGTTAAACATCAATTTCCCAATGGAGAACATTATATATATATTTAATTAAGAAATGTGACTATCACTTCATCCAACTTATCTTAACCCACTATACCATTTGATTTAGTTATAAAGTGTTCGTCTAATGTCTCGACATTAAAATTACATGTTTGAAACAGGGCTTGAAACCATTCTTGTTACACTTATGCTAATTTATCTCACATGGTAGCCACAATTGTAACCACAATATTTTAAGTCTTCTGATGTCTGAAATTTAAGGTGCATTTAACGTTAAAGTATATCAGTGTTCAGTATTCACATTTAGTTCAAACATGCAGCAGAAAGACGCATCTCAGCAGGTTTGATTTCAGGCTTGCTCACGGATGTCATGATTGATTTGAGGTTTGAGAGCTACAGCAGAAAGGCAGATTTTCAGAGAATAACATCTTAAATTTCAGTCTGTTCCTTAGAAGAAGCTATTGGACTGCTTCAGAAGACTTGTGGGGAATCCCAGTGGGAAGAAAATTTGAGGTGAGGACCATAATTAGTGGAAGACAAGGACTCCACTGTCCCGCGAGTGAAATCAAGCCAATTTCAGGCTGATGGCCATCAGATATTAGCCACCTTCGGACTAATAGTTTCAGCACCCAGCACTGATATGTAGTTTTAGGTTCCAGGCGTCTAAAGAGCCTTTTTGTGTCAACACTTAGTGCGGTTGCCAATTACCACACTGTTGGTTAGCCTGATATATTCTTTGGTTGTCTGAATATTACCCACACAACCTCAGTACATCATTCAAGGCATTTTGAGACACATTTGAGCACACTAATGGCCCGAAGTCTTATGTTCTTACAGGACCATTTGAAGCGTCTTACCGGGATTTTCCAAAGATATACTTCACATATGAAATACATTTTCCAAATGCGCTTGCGGCCAATTATCATAATGCAGGCAAGTGTAAGTGATATTAGTACAGTTTGTCTTGTAAATCCAGCTTTGTGTTACGTTACACTTGCTATGCCCAGCTGGTTTGACTATAAACAAAGACAGAGTTATAGAGGCTGGCAATACTTGCCAAATCATAAGTGATGGCTTTGTTTGCTTCAATTTGTCTGTTATGATTTGGGGAAACCCCTAACCAACTCAAAATATATATACTAGTGAGGACTTTTTCTTGTTTTAAGCATAAAGCTCACTAAAATTTGTGTTTTTTTATGCTTTAAATAAGAAGAAAAAAACCTAATTGAAGATATATTCTCCTAGCAGAAGTCAGTAATGTCAGTGTACGGGCTTTAGATTGCAGCTGAGATTTGATTGTATCTCCTTGATAAAGGGGGTGATGAATCTGGAATAGAGACTGTGGAAAGTCATGATCAAAGCAATACAAAGCAGTCATCCTCACTGTTTAAGACTGTGTGCTTTATTAATCTTTCCATGGCGGTGAGTGACAGTCGTTTGAGAGGAAGCAGACAGTCATAGTTGTCTTGATTCGTTATGGTTTCTGTTGCTGTAGTGCATTGAGTTCTGATGATTAAAAGAAAATTGGAAAATCCACATCACTGTTCTCTGTGATCCTCAGTGATGAAGTGTACAAAACCTGCACTTTTCAGCACACACACCAAATCATGGCTTGTATCAGCATCTGTGCGTTTTACTGTTTTAAATTTAGAAAGGAACATGTTGCTTTGTTCCAAAAAAATAGTGTGCTGTTTAGAGCTGCACGATATTGAAGAAAAGTGCGATATGCGATAACTCATTAAATAATGCGATATTCGATATGCGATAGGATAATGCTTAAAGTGTGTAAATTTTTTTTTTTATTATATAACCAACATACGTGTTTCACATTCTTTTTGTGACAAGAAAACATACCTACAACTTCTGAAAGTGAACAGCAGTGTTTTACCGTAGCATAAGAAGTGTTATTTTAACATCAGTGTAAACCATGGGGTTTAGGGTTTCAGGTTATCCTACATTAGGTTTATTTAACAACAGAAACTGAATAATCACATGTAAAAATAAAACACATGAATTAAATATAAACTGATTCTTATTAAAGCTACAAAAGTTATTCAGCCAAGAGCAGTGAGTGATTTTCTCTTTGTCTTTTGTTCATGACCCCAGTTATTGCAAGCTGTTGCGATATGCATATCGCGATATATACATTTGCGATATTTCGATAATTTCGATACATTGTGCAGCCCTAGTGCTGTTATAGAGGACAATATCAAGGGATTCTAAGATTTGGCCAAATTCTTGTGGAGAAGGCAATCCCACAATCCCAGATCTCTAAAGGCCAATTCACACTGCACAGACAGACGGCGACAGAAACTTCGTCAGGTTTTGTCGGATCAATGTGTTTGCCCTGTCGATGTATATTGGCATTGGTCGGCACATATTCAATCGCTGTTTGTTGGGTCAATGAATGTCTGAGAAGTGACATACTGTAATCTGGTGATTGTCTTATTGGTCCGTTTGCCGCGGCCTGCCCTAAGGACGGCCCTGTGTGCAATGTATTTTTATGATTAAAAGTATTGTTAGCAACATGTAAGTGCCAAACTCTATTTAAAGGGGTGGTTGAATATGATTTCACTTTTCTAACTTTAGTTAGTGTGTAATGTTGCTGTTTGAGCATAAACAACATCTGAAAAGTTACAACGCTCAAAGTTAATTGCTTTTTAAGGACTACAACAAACGGCTGGTTGGGACTACACGACATTCCTCTCGGGTTAGTGACATCACCAACCCTAAAATTTACATAAACCCCTCCCCCAGAATGCGATTTATAGATTATCAAGACAGAATATGCTAATCAATGACTAGAAGATAACTACACATAAACTACATAAATTCACCAACTAACCATTCAGAAATGTTGTCTACATGTTGTCACTTCTTCTTGAATCTTGAATCTTTCTGACAAAAGGCTAAACGTTTTTTACATTTTCAGTGCATGTCTGTGTGAGGTAAAAGTGTAACAATTTCCCTTACACTATCAAAGCAAGAAAAAAGTACTGCGCGCAAAACATAAGGTAACGGGCGGATCTGATACCTACTGATATAAATAAAGCCAGTAACAGCTTACTTTCGTTAAATAAACACTAAAGAAAAATATATAGAATACAATCTACATGTATGTAGACTTGAATTAATTATATACTAACGAAAAAACAATGAAACACAAGTTCAACCAAGTGTATTGAGAGATAGATCACATTATAATATTCAGACGGGCAACATTATGCGCTTATTTCACAGCTGGAGGCATGGCCGCACTCCGACACAGCAAACAAACATTCTCAAATTATCACACACACATTTAAACCTCAAAACCCCAATGTCCCAATGTCCTGGCCAGCAGACCGAAAGTTCATTCAAGCGACATGAATTGTCCGTACGGAACTACAATGTCCTCCGTGAGAAGAAAAAGACACAAAACAAAAATATAAGGCGAAGCGTGGCGAGAAGCCGCAGTCAATATATCCCCGTGGACTTACGCAATCTCGCCACAGTCTGTTTAGCCGAAGGGAAGATGTAGTAGTCCAGAAAACAATTGTCACGTAATCCACAAAAATAGGGTATTAGTCCCTTTGATGAATTCTTCATGCAACTATTACACAGAGCCCGCTAAACACAACCCGCTTCCCCGTTTGAACTCCGGAGTCCTCTCCCGACGTCACTACCACTTCTCCTTAAAACCATATTGCGTGACATAACAATGACGCGAGGACAAAACAAAAACAAATAAAAGTCCATATAATAGTCCGTGATTACACCACAGGCATCTGATACAACAGTTAGCTTTTTTTTCATGTGAAGAAAAAAAAACAATACAACAAAGCATGTTTATCATCACCTCAAAAAGCTGTACATAAAGGCAGAAATAGGTGACTATTACATTCCCCCCCCCCCCCCAGCCAGCGGCTTATTGGGACCATAGAATGGTTTCAAGTCGACCACATTTACGTTATCCACCTTCAGTTTATCAGTTAACCAACGAACACGGTAGTTTACCGGACCTAGTTTTTTCTCTACCCTAACAGGCCCTGACCATTTGGGTGCAAACTTGGCAGAGAATTTAGCTGAGGCTTTAGACAGAGGATGTGACCTAACCCAGACCAGATCCCCAACAACAAAGTGTACATCTTTGCGTCGTGCATTATAGTATCTGGCTTGTCTGGCCTTTGCCATTCCCACATGTCGTTCGACCTCCTTCAGTAATAATGTATTTGAGTGTACTGTGTGGTATGTAGATGTATTGGGTGCAGGAGACTTGTAAATAAGGCGTTCTAACGGGCCTTTAAGGCTGCGCCCCAAAGCCAGCACAGCAGGGGACACACCAGTGGTCTCATGCACGGCAGTGTTGATAGCCAACCGGAACTCAGGCAGCCACCGATCCCAGTCCTGATGATGTTCGCCTACAAAAGAGGCCATCATGGTCTTAAGGGTCCTGTTGACCCTCTCCGTAAGGTTCGTCTGGGGATGGTATGCTGTCGTGAGCTTTTGGGTAACACCCCATGATTCACACAGGCTGGATAATAAGTGACTAGTGAATTGAGGCCCCCGGTCAGACACAAGGAAGGCAGGTACCCCCCAGCGTGTAAAGATGTCATTCTTCAAGATCTGGCAGACCTTTGGTGTCTTGGCATCCTTCAATGCAAACAGTTCCACCCACTTACTAAAATAGTCGACCACCACCATTAAAACTGAATTCCGGGCTTTACTGAGAGGGAATGGCCCCATAAAGTCCACTCCTATCATCTCCCCTGGTACTTTGACTTCTGTTGATTGGAGAAAACCAGCTGGCTTTTCATTCGAACCCTTGTACTGTTGACAGATATGGCAAGCTCGGACATGGGTCCAAACATCCTTGCGAACTGTGGGCCACCAGGCCACCTCCAGGATCTTCAGGAGGGTCTTCATCCTTCCTAGGTGACCTCCCAACGGACTGTCGTGAAAGTAAAACAGAAACTCCGCAACTAGGTTAGCGGGAACAACCAGCTGGTAATTAAAGCCGCCATACTTAGACGGTACACCCCGGTATAACACTCCCTGCTGCTGCTGGTAATGGAGGCGATCAGGTGAGTGCTGACCAATAGTGTGACCAAGCTCTTGGCATAAGGGGTCTGCCTGCTGAGCTTTTCCGATATCCTGAAGTGACTTAGGTAGGTCAGACCAGTAAGATTTTGCAACTGCCACACATACCCTCCCATCCTGTGGAAGAGGAACTCGGGACAGAGCATCAGGAACTACATTACAGCAGCCTTTTTTATAGTGCACTCGGAAGGTGAATGCCTGTAGACGCAAAGTCCATCTTGTAAGCCGTGATGACGTCTTGGGACAGTTGAATGCCCAGGCCAGTGCGCTGTGGTCTGTATACACATCAAATGCCTCTCCTTCAAGGTAATGACGCCACTTTTCCACCGCCCATACAACAGCCAAGCACTCTTTTTCTGAGGTGGAGTATCTCAGCTCAGCGCCATGGAGGGCTCTTGAGGCAAATGCAATGGCTCTGTCTTCACCCTCAATTGTCTGCATCAAAACAGCCCCCAAACCCACATCACTGGAATCACAGTGCACCTGAAAACCAGACTGTGGCTCTGGCTGAGCCAGCACTGGTGGGGACTGCAGCAACCCTTTAAGCCGTTCAAAAGCAACCTGACACTGCTCATTCCACTCCCACTTGACTCCTTTTTTCTTGAGGTTATTAAGAGGAGCAACAATGTCTGACAGCCGAGGAATGAACTTATGGTACCAGCCCACCAACCCCAGGAATCTCTGGAGACTTTTCAGATCTGTTGGGGCTGGGTAAGCTGTAATGGCCTCCACCTTTGCCGTTTCCATCTCCACGCCTTTACCTGAGACCACATGTCCTAGAAAGGTAAGTTGAGTTTGCATGAGGTGGCATTTTGCAACATTCAGAGTTAGGTGGGCCTGATGAAGTTTTTTAAACACTGCCTCCAAGTCACCCAGGTGCTGCTCATGAGTCTTGGAGAAGACAATAATGTCATCTATGTAGACGAAACAGATTCGGCCCTTCAACTCCCCCAGAACATTCTCCATCAAACGTTGAAAGGTGGCGCCAGCATTTCTCAGCCCAAAAGGCATGACCTTAAATTGGAATAGGCCTAGGTGTGTGATCATAGCTGTTTTTTGTTTGCTTTCCTCATCCATGGCCACCTGCCAGTACCCACTCTGAAGGTCAAGCGAGCTAAAATATTGTGCTCCGTGCATGGACTCTAAGATCTCATGAATCAGTGGCATTGGGTAAGCATCATGGTGTGTTTTGGCATTAAGTCCTCTGAAGTCCACACAGAAACGGAGCGTTCCATCCTTCTTAGGTGTCAAAACCACTGGGGAGGCCCAAGCAGAAGTGGAAGGCTCTATGACACCATTTTTGAGCATTTTCTTCATCTGTTCCTCAATAACCGCTTGCTTTTGTGGTGACACTCTATACGCTCTCCTCCGTATTGGCAGCTCGTCAGTAGTCAAGATCTTATGTTTTATGACGTCGGTGGCACCGGTGGAATCTGTCCAAACTGTAGGCCACTTCTGCAGCAGTGGTCTAACCAGCTCAGGCTGTGCATCAAACAGCGGAACTGGAGGAAGTTTGTTACCGACCTCATCCATCACTGCCATGTAAAAATTAATTGTAGGCTCTGCATGTCTCCACCACAGGGCCTCACGACCCTTAGGCAAGAACCGATACTCTTTGCCGCCTGGCATCACATATTTCCTCAGGTGGGGCTTCAGAACAATTTGGCTGGCGCACATGAAATCTAAACCCAGCAGTAAGGGCATGCAAAGTTGATCATCACTGAGTACATGTATACTGACGGTGATATGGGCATCATGAAGGGAGAGGAGTAAGGTGGTTGTCCCTATAGCTTTACTCTCTTGGCCATTTGCCATAATGAACCTTGGAATTTCACTTGCACTCAGTGTCTCACCTGCCTTTTTTATGTTGTTCCACAGAGTTTTACTCATTAAAGAGTACGTGCACCCTGAATCAAGGACAGCATCACCACTGGAGCCTCGGATGGCTATTGGCACCACCAGGAGGGTTGGAATACCGAAAACGGTGGCCACATCCGCACTATGACCCCGGCCCTGTCCGTGTTCAGGTTTTTTGCTAGGTTTTTTAGAAGAGCGGTCTGAAGGGTGGGATTGTTGTACCCGACTCCAATAATCCTTAGAGTTACTCCAATCCTTCTCAATAAGCGATCCCACCTTGACCACCTTGTGGCGAGCAGGACGAGGCCGAGGGCCGTGAGAGAGCGGCATGAGGCCGGTGGCGTGATTACTCTGATGAGCGACACCTGCGAGACGCACCGGTCTCGAATCTCTCACGGAGGAGCGGAAGCATAAAGGAGGAGCGACGACAGTGAAGAGGGAGAGAGGACAGGCCTGATTTTTAGTTCATGTTTTGTTTCTGTTTGTGTTGCCAGCAGTCGTCCGTGAGGGGCTGCTGGCTTTTACTTTTATTTTGTATTTGGTTTATTTTTGTCATTAAAATATATTGAATGTTCGCCGGTTCCCGCCTCCTTCTTCCCATAACTATTGAACCTCGTTACATTGGTGCCGAAACCCGGGAAGAAGGAGGAACGCGCTGTCAAAGAGCCCTCGCCGCTGTGGGGAATCCGCGGTGCCATCGAGCATGGTGAGCAGAGTCCGTCGCCATGGACGCTCGAGGCGGTGCGCTGGAGTGAGTTGCCGGGGGGACGGTCGAGCTCGCTGCTGGCCGCCTGGGTGCTGGAGGGACGGCTGCCGTCCGTGAGGGAGAGGAGGAGTCGCCGCCGTTCGCCGTTGGCCGGAGCCTGCTGTCGTCCGCCATGATGGGGAGGAGCAGGGAACGGGGGATTCCTGCCGTCTGCCCGTATCCGAAGGAGCCGTCGCCGTCCAACAGGCGGCGGAGGAGTCTCGTGCCGTCCACCGAGGGCTATCCAGCACCACCGCCAGGCACCGCGGAGAAGATCGCCCAGCTGGTGCAGGGCCAGATGGCAGCGCGTTGTGGGAACCGGACTAATAATTTTTTTTTTTTTTTTTTTTTCTCTCTCCCCTCTCTCGTCTCTGTCGCTCCTCATGCTTCCGTCTCCTTTTCTCTCGCCTCGTCTGTCCATACCCCCAGGTACCGCAGCCGCCGTGTTCGGTCTCCCCGGAGGAGGGGGAGGGGGGGGAGTAGAGCGCAGTCTCGTGGGTACCCCCCGGCCTGCGAGGGGCGATGGGGGTATGTGGCGAGCAGGACGAGGCCGAGGGCCGTGAGAGAGCGGCATGAGGCCGGTGGCGTGATTACTCTGATGAGCGACACCTGCGAGACGCACCGGTCTCGAATCTCTCACGGAGGAGCGGAAGCATAAAGGAGGAGCGACGACAGTGAAGAGGGAGAGAGGACAGGCCTGATTTTTAGTTCATGTTTTGTTTCTGTTTGTGTTGCCAGCAGTCGTCCGTGAGGGGCTGCTGGCTTTTACTTTTATTTTGTATTTGGTTTATTTTTGTCATTAAAATATATTGAATGTTCGCCGGTTCCCGCCTCCTTCTTCCCATAACTATTGAACCTCGTTACACACCTGTTCCACGGTAGACACGATACCCCGCAGACCACTGGCCAGCCTTGGGTTACATGCACTAAGGATGCGCCGCACAATCTCGTCTTCCTCCATATCTGGTCTCCACTTCAGACAGAGTGCCCGATGATCGTAGGCAAAATCCCGAATGCACTGGGAGGGTGACTGCACCTGTGATCGGAGCTGGTCCTCAATCTCTGTCTGGTAATCAGTGGGCAGGAAAGCCTCAAGGAAAGCACTTTTAAATTCTTCCCAGTTGGTAATCTTGCCGCGGGAAGCCAACCACCAACTCCGTGCAGGCCCTTTAAGAACAGCATTGAGGGTGCCTACCAACTCAAAGTCACTCAGTGGCCTGAGGGTGAGAAAGTTCTCACACTGCTCAATGAAATCAGTGACATCAGTAGACTCCCTCGACTCCCCGAACTGGGGAAACTCCATTCTAATAGGGGGTTTAGCTGTAGCTGCACCAGATGGTGGAAGGGTGACATCCCCTTTAGACATACCCTGATCAGCAGATGAAAAGCCCGTAGGTGTGGAGAAACTCGCTGGCCTCCAAGAGGAACGTTTTCTGTTGCGAAACTTTGTTTCCAATTCTTCACCCCACTGCTTATCTCTTCGCTTTAAGCAGTCCACCAACACCTGATCAAATCTCTGCAACTTAATGTCAACATACTCTTTGGCCTCCTTAAGCATTGTCTCAATAGATGATCTGAGGCCCTCCTCCCTGTTGAGTGTGCTGTCATTTGAGTCTTTGAGACGGTTTTCCAAGGTCTCCATCTTTAACTGAAGTTCCTGGATTTGTTCCCCCATCGAGACTCCTTCAGCATCCACATCCTCATCCAGCGGTGGTTGTTCTTCTGCCGGTGGATCTAGATACAGAGAGTCCAACAAGGTGGTTATTTCTGTGACACCACTTCGGTTGTGTCTAGTGGTAATGTGGCGATATGGGTCAGCTTCCTCAGAAGGGATGGGTTCAGGATCCCAATCTATAAGAGAGGCAGCATCATCTTGGGGCCCATAATTTACCACATTGGTCCCCTGCTGGCTTGGGGCAGCCATTAATGTAGTGAACAATTAAGTCAACAAGGGTGTGTAAATAATGCAATGTAGCAATAATGCCAAATAATTAACGTGCCTTGAGTGAATGTGCAAAGACTGTGCAAAAATACGTATAGGCCTATATATATACACATATATATATAGATATATGTATTGACTGAGATAACCTTAGTAAACTACTATATAGGCTATTTCTCCTTTTTACACTGCCTACACCATTTAACTCAACAGAAAATAAAAAGTCTCAAAAACCCGTGTGTGCTTCTTTGCTATTATTATTTTCCCCTTTTCCCGCAGCATGTATCTAAAGTATTTGTAATGAAAACCCAGAGTAAACAACTTACAACAACCGTACGGGCCACCACTCTGTAACAATTTCCCTTACACTATCAAAGCAAGAAAAAAGTACTGCACGCAAAACATAAGGTAACGGGCGGATCTGATACCTACTGATATAAATAAAGCCAGTAACAGCTTACTTTCGTTAAATAAACACTAAAGAAAAATATATAGAATACAATCTACATGTATGTAGACTTGAATTAATTATATACTAACGAAAAAACAATGAAACACAAGTTCAACCAAGTGTATTGAGAGATAGATCACATTATAATATTCAGACGGGCAACATTATGCGCTTATTTCACAGCTGGAGGCATGGCCGCACTCCGACACAGCAAACAAACATTCTCAAATTATCACACACACATTTAACCCTCAAAACCCCAATGTCCCAATGTCCTGGCCAGCAGACCGAAAGTTCATTCAAGCGACATGAATTGTCCGTACGGAACTACAATGTCCTCCGTGAGAAGAAAAAGACACAAAACAAAAATATAAGGCGAAGCGTGGCGAGAAGCCGCAGTCAATATATCCCCGTGGACTTACGCAATCTCGCCACAGTCTGTTTAGCCGAAGGGAAGATGTAGTAGTCCAGAAAACAATTGTCACGTAATCCACAAAAATAGGGTATTAGTCCCTTTGATGAATTCTTCATGCAACTATTACACAGAGCCCGCTAAACACAACCCGCTTCCCCGTTTGAACTCCGGAGTCCTCTCCCGACGTCACTTCCACTTCTCCTTAAAACCATATTGCGTGACATAACAATGACGCGAGGACAAAACAAAAACAAATAAAAGTCCATATAATAGTCCGTGATTACACCACAGGCATCTGATACAACAGTTAGCTTTTTTTTCATGTGAAGAAAAAAAAACAATACAACAAAGCATGTTTATCATCACCTCAAAAAGCTGTACATAAAGGCAGAAATAGGTGACTATTACAAAAGGACACAAGCTGTTGAAGCTCCACCCTCTGTGCTGGGAGCAGCAGCTCATTTGCATTTAAAGGGACAGACACAAAAACGGTGCGTTTTTGCTCACCCTCAAAAAGTGACAACTTTAACATGCTATATAAAAATATCTGTGGGGTATTTTGAGCTAAAACTTCACATACACACTCTGGGGACATCAGAGACTTATTTTACATCTTGTGAAAAGGGCATTATACCACCCCTTTAAATCAATTGTGAGTTAAGTGCTAATTATATAATGCTACCTAAAGAGTTCCAAGTCATTCATTTTGAGGTTCCATTTCTTTTAGGATATTGCCTAGTACATTGATGTTGTCTATAAGTAGTAAGTATATTTTAGGTAGTAGACAGCAAGCAGCTGAATAGGTTTAGGAACAGAGTCATTACTTGTATAGTAAAGTGACATGGTTTTGTTAGAATCATGCAGTAAATGATTTTAAAGTCTTTAATTATTCCTGGTAGTTTTTTTTTTTAGAGGGATTTGTACATTGAGTACTTTTTCAGTGCTTGCCCCAACACTGGAGTTATAATTACAATTACGCAATGTGAAAAATCAAACAAGCACAGATCTTCTGACACTACCCAGAACCCGCTTCAGAATTTTTTAGTAGTTTATCTTCCTCGAACTGTACAGCCAAATGAACACCGTGTGCTGATGGCAGCTGTATTGGTAAATGATGTAAAAGAAGAGACTGGTCTCACTCTCACAGCCAAACATTGTACAAATCAACTACAGCTTGTGTATTTCAAGGTTCTGTACATTTTAACTCTCAGAATTTGACCTCAGTTCAACAGATCCTTTCTGTGAGCAACGAGTTTCTAATATCTGGAGAAACCCAGCCATTAGCATTCATGTCTACGTCAGCATTCAGCTAGCGCAGGAGCATGGGAAGTATGCTGTTTGAATTACGCCATCTTTGTCCATTGACAAAGTTCTGGGCGAAATCGCATACTTCCCTACTATATAGGCAACAACCAGTATGTGACAAGAGTAATGTCTGCGATTCGCAGTACTCATAAAAGAGGCAAAAAGTACACAGATGACTGGTGAGATTCTGAAGTGTGCATATGATGGACACTTTACTATCCCATGAGGCCACGGGAGAGGATTTCTGAATGGCAGTGAAGCAACACAACTGGTAAGTCACATGATAATGACAACATGGTAAATGTAGTCCATCCGAATTACATTCATCTATACTGTATAGAACATACTTTTTTAGTAGTTACAAAGCAAGTACTTATTCAAAATAAGTAGGCTACCTACTAAAGAGAGTATGCGATTTGGGACACAGCCCTGGACTATACTTTCAGCCAATCACCAGAGCCATACATGCCGTGTGACCATTTCTCTCGAGTTGCTGAAAAATGATGTCATATAATGCTGATTGGCTGATGGCATCAGAAGAAAATGCACAGGCCCAAGCCCTTCACTAGCAACTATACATGTGATGTCAAAAAGGCTCCTTGACCATTTGATTGGGAAAAAGTTTACATTCTCTGTTACTTTCCATAAAAGTTTGCACTTATTTTTCAATGTAAGTAATGCAATAACATAACACTTTTAATAGTCCCCAGCACGATGGTAGCCATTTTCCAAAATCTTTCTCCCTCTTTGAAATGAATTTGTCTAGATCATCTAGTCATGATGTGTAGTGGTTGTTTTCAAAGCCTGTGAGTGTGATGACAGATGTGACCGCACGATGGGGTTTAGGGGTTTACCAACATCAATCTCAAGGAACTGCCAATGCTTCTGCCATTGACCACAATGCTGTGGCGAAATGTAGAAACCTGTAGAAAATTGTAGAAATTTAAAGCATGATATCTTAATGCTAACTGTAGCGATGTCATGCACAACTTTATACAACAGCATTGTTGAATTCTTGATTCTGATTCGTTGACAAAGTATGTTTCAAATTTGATTAATTCTCAACTTTTATTACTCTGCTTCTATTTAGAATATTTCGAATTTGTCTTAGTATTTGGGATTTGTATATATATATATATATAAATGCAAATATCAAATACAAATTTATCTATCTATCTATCTATCTATCTATCTATCTATCTATCTATCTATCTATATATGATGAGGATTTTGATTGCAGTTTGATTGTCTTCCTCTGGAAATTTGTCATATGATATGCTAAAACACATTAGCCAGCTTAGCTCATCAGAAGAGAAATTAAGCTTCTTTGGATTTGGGTGTCAATGCAGTGCATTCATACTGACAGAGGAAGAGAGATGGGAAATAACCTTTGACCCTTGCATCACATCTGGCCCCCATTAGCCCTCCATGAACCTCAGCTGCCCTTTAGTGACCTTCTATCAAGCACGTCCATCACTCCTCAAACCGTCATCATGGCACATGGTCACTTTGCCGAATGTAAGAGCGAACTATAAGAGAAATGCTATCTGCTTTGCCTGAAGCTAGAGATCAGGTTACAGCATTAAACATCTAGCCTGATAAGGGACGTACAGCCTGATAAGGAGCTGAAGTGTGTACTTGTTCCTTTAAATTGAATTGAAATGTAAACGTTTCCCCTGATAACTGTGCAGTTTTATAGCACATCCTGGAGAGGATTGCACCAGCTGTGCATAAGTTACAGCAAGTAAACGGGCTAAATCTAAATGTGCAGCATTTTATGATCCATTTTCATATTTTAAGAATGAAAATTATGGGTCTGTGATAAGGGTAAAGGGGTGGTCAGATTTACTATTGGTCCGTGAAATTTCGTGGGATGAAAACACAACACCGTTTTCAACTAAAAACGGAAAACTTTTTCTGCGCTTTGGCCGTTCATTTACACGACAACAGCGAAACGGGGGCCTGAAAACACAAACTTTAAACATTGAAAATGGGTTTCAAAGTGCAAGTTTTTGAAACCGACACCTTTATCTGTGTAAACTACAAAAACATGAGTTTGTGAAAACGGTGACGTCATGCGCATCACAATGCGTATTACGTGTTCAGTTTATAGGCGCATAGTGTTTCTTTACAAAGTGACATCGCCATCTACTGGCCTGGCATGAATAATACAGCGTTTTTAGTTGTTTTAGCGGGTCCGTCACACACAACAAGATTTGAAAATCGTGGCGCATTACACACTTCAAGATATTCTTAAAGGTTGTATCAGCGATTTCAGGCCCAAACATAAATGATCACATTCATCGAATCTTTCCTAACAATCCGCTAGCTACTCACCCTATAAGCATGCCGTCAAAAGCCTAGGAGCCAAGAGCCTAGGCTGCCTACAGAGACGCGTTTTTTTGACGCCATGCTTATGGGGTGAGCAGCTAGCGGATCGTTAGGAAAGATTAGATGAATGTGATCATTTATGTTTGGGCCTTAAATCGCTGATACAACCTTTAAGATTATCATGTCAGATGCAGAACCTAACGTGATCTCAAGGGGAAGCGTATGTAAATAAAATGGATACTGTGTCACGGCAACTTGCTGTAGACATTATTTGAGGAGACATTATAAAGGCAGTCGTGTTGTTGCCACATTTCGACCAGCCGTTCCTCCATCGCCATTGTCCACTGGACCCGTAGAGCAGCTTGTTGTTTCGCGGTCGCCATTTCAAAAGTTACGTCACTTCCATCTCCTTGTAGACTTGTCTCTCATTGGCTATTAGGGAAGTACTGACGTAATCATAGTCGACATCCTAAATATTGTCGGGGCTGCCACAATGTGTCCACAAGCAGATCGGGATGTTTAAGATTTGATCTGTAAACGCCTCACATTACCAGATAATCTGGGCCGAAAATCGGAAACCGAACGATGCCCTAGACGTGATTTTTTTTTCAAATGTTGGGAGGGGTAAAAATCGACCTGAACCTCCTGTAGTCTGAGCCCGGCTTTAGTCACTTGAATTCACCACGCTGACTAACAGAAAGTAAACTAATGTGACCGCACCTTAATTGTAATATGTATTTTATAAACGATTAAGGCAAGATCATCATGTTTTCTTCTTGGGCATCAGTGAATATTTTCACCTTTTGTAATAGTTGGCGTATGAGTCGTTGTGTAGTTGTGAAGAGATGGATCTCAAAATCATACAGTCACTATTGGAAAGGGGTCAAATAAGCAGAAGATGCTAGAAAACCAAATAATTAAATCTATTGGCATCTCAGGCACAGCACTTCTCTGGTTCACCTCCTACTTCTCTGACCGTCACCACTTTGTCTCTGTTAACAACTGCAACTCCCACACCTCCCCTGTCACCCATGGTGTCCCCCAAGGTTCCGTGCTCGGCCCCCTCCTCTTCACCATCTACATGCTTCCCCTTGGTCAGATCATCCGCCACCATGGACTCCATTTTCACTGCTACGCCGATGATACCCAACTCTACATGTCCACCAAATCCATCACCCCGGCTATCCTCTCCAACATCACCAATTGCATTTCCGACATTAAAACCTGGATGGACAATAACTTTCTTAAACTCAACAGCAATAAAACAGAACTCCTCATCACCGGCCCAAAATCTCTCCTCCCATCTATTCAGAACTTTACTCTCCTTATCGACGGACATAATGTCACCCCCTCCCTCTCTGTCCGAAACCTTGTTATCATAATGGACTCCACCCTCTCATACCGAACACACATCAACCATACTATCCTTCTTCCACCTCCGCAACATTGCCCGCTTTTGCCCCTCCCTTACCCTGTCATCAACAGCTGAAATCCTCATTCACGCATTCATAACTTCAAGACTTGACTACTGCAATAGCCTTCTCTACGGACCAATCAACTACAAAAACTGCAATACATCCAGAACTCAGCTGCCCGCCTCCTCACCCACACCCGGTCCAGAGAACACATCACCCCCGTTCTCCAGCAGCCCCATTGGCTACCTGTTCCTTATCGCATTCAATATAAGCTCCTCCTCCTCACCTACAAGTCCCTCCACAACCTGGCCCCGCCCTACCTCACTGAGCTCCTGGAACAGCACCAACCCACCCGCCACCTCCGCTCAGCTGGCACCAACCGCCTCACTCCGATCGTCCGCACTAACCGCAGGACCTTGGGGGACCGAGCCTTCGCTATCACCGCCCCCACCCTCTGGAACTCACTCCCTACATCCATTAGAAACTCCGACTCACTACCAAACTTCAAATCAGTACTCAAAACCCACCTGTTCAAACTAGCTTTTCCTTAAAACCCCTTTTGTTTTGTTTTGTTTTATTCCCCATGTAAAGCGTCTTTGAGTGTCCAAAAAAGCGCTATACAAGTGTGATGTATTATTATTATTAAAGAATGTGCCGAACCTGGAGGATTTTTATGAAGAACAGTGGGCAGTTTTACTGCTCAGGACAAACAAGGGACTCATGAACAACCATCACCAGTAACATAAAACCAGTTGTGAATCATCCAGGCAATGACACACAGTATTAAGATTCAAAGGTGTGTAAACTTTTGGAGTTTTTAGAAATTTTGTCTATTGAACTATATGTAAATATCTGTTATGTGAATTTAAAATAGCCTATTCAGGAGAGTACTAGTTAACGATATTAACCTTGGTTGTGTACATTGTTTAAGAAACAATCAGAAGTATTTTTTGGACATGACATCCCATACATCCAATGTTTTTTAGTTTTTTTTGTTTTTGCAGTGGTGGTGGTGTCAATAAGGGTGGGAATACAGTCTGACCTGTCTTGGCTGTACGTTTCTGCATAAGTATAGCTCTGTAAGTCAGGACGAAGAATGGATCACATGGGAGAGGTGCACTTTTTTTGTTAACAGTGAAAAGAGTCCCATTAAGGAACCACACTTAACTGTCCCTTAGAGACATTTAGATAAACACAGCACACCAATGGTCCAGGTGTCCTGTTACCGCAAGGGACAGCGGCAAAGAAAAGACATCTGAGCACTGGGAAAAGCATTGTAGTCTCTATTTTTTGTTGTCTCTTTCTCTACCTGCCTTTTTCTGCTTTGTTCCGGGTGATTTTTTATAGATCGGACCCCACTTCTCATGCAAACACACAAAAAAAGAAATCATTCTGTAAGGATCAAAACAAAAGTCTGTGGGTCCCAACTAACAATGACCCACACAGAGAAGAGATTTTATCCCAGGGTCCAACAGTAGCCTGGGGATATGCTAAGGAAATGTAGAGGGAAGTGTAGAGCCAGCTAATCATATACATAAGCATAGAGCAAGATTCCTCAACATGAAAGAGGAGGAGGTGGAATTGGCATGAAAGTAAAGGTGAAAGGTCAGTTACGAGCACTGTCAACACCTAAACACGAAAACCTTCAAGAGGAATGGCAAGAACCCTTGACAGAGAAAGTCTGAAAGATGAACTTCAGCTTCTTTTCACCATATTTCTAAATCTGAACAGCGTGTGGCCTGTCGTGGCATCAGACAAGCCATTTGATGTTACATTCACGACATGTATTCTTGGTTTTTTTCCCTCAGACCAGATGAAGACATGAAAGGATTTGAAAACGAACTTTCTCAGCGACCTTGAGTATATTAGCAAAGATGAAACATTAAAACACCAGAGATTTCAAGTGCGCTGCCTCCAGAGCCACCCACCGAGTTCTGGAAAGCATATTAAAATATGCCAGTCAATAAGCTGCACTGCTCGGCGGGATGGAAACGTACGTGAAGCCTCCACAAGTACCATTAGGGTTTTTTTGGGGTTTTTTTTCATTAAATGCCTGTGTTCTGAGCCAAGAGCCTTTTATTTTCATGCACGATGTGGAAGAAAGAGAATATGATTAGTTTTATTTTTATTGTTGATATTATTTTTATTTTATTTGCCCCCAGCTTTGTCCTTAATCCTATAATCAAATGATACATTGCCATGATTAAAGGCCTTATTTGTTACAAGAAAAGAAGTTCTCATGCTTGGCCACAAAAAAGGCAGTAAATATCATTATGCCGATGCTGTTTTGTTACAGTAACAGACTCTCTGGCATTCATTTTTCTGTCTGTTTTTATGAGTTTCGGATGAGCATGTGTGAAAAATGTTTTGCATGCTGTTTTCATTAAACACAATATTTTAGTAGTTACTTCAAAATGTAGATTGTTCTGATTTGTCAAAACATATTTTATTGATTTACTTTTATTAATAGCCATGCATTGTTGACAACTCTTATTTACTTATTTAATGTTTATTATTATTTTGACATTTTATTCTTAGAATGTTTGTATATATTATATATATATATATATATATATATATACATACCAGTCCATATTTATTTATTTTATATTTGGTCATACACATAGAAGTTAATGCGCATTAAACTATTTTGTTATTTTATAATAAAATTTCAATGTGCATTACACATACATATAAAAAATTTTTATATCATGTATTTGAGGGTAATACGTTTTGACTAAGATAAACTACTCCCTGCTCACTAATTTCCAAGACAAAGCGCATATGGTATTTTCTTAGCACACGTTTTAAACGAACCCTTACCTAAGCGCACACACTCATACTGTGCCACCTCTCCTCCAGACACTATCCCTGAAATGTCCTTAGTGTGCAGTTTATTTTTAAAGCTGTTGTTCCAATTTCCATGGATACTTAACATGGTGAGGCACCATTAGTTATATAGAAACAAGTGTTTTGCCATATCCCCACAGAAAAAGTCTCTCAGGGGATCACTACCGTTAATTTCTCATGACACTGCAGAGTTTGGTTTTTTGATAGAAAAGTATCAGTTTACGTGCCAAAGAATACATCATTCCTCCCACGGTGGGACCCAATTCTACGTCTTGGCTGATGGTAATAAACAAATCATTATATTTCCAGAGCTGCCACGGCGCTAGGAAGGTGACAACAATGCGTTGGAGACTCTGGTCTCCTGCAGACGGAGGTTGTTGGACCTGTAACATCAGTCTCCAGAGGGGTGGAGTAGACAATTAAACAGGGTTAGGACAGGTTAAAGGGCAGATGGAAAGAGATTTTCATAACACTAGGAGTCTGAGTCCATCTGAGAACAAAGCCATTCGTGCGGTTAATGAACCGTGAAAATGTGGAGAAATGCTACGGGTCTGTAGCAGAATTTTTTTACGAAAAGTAGATAATGCCTTCTTTTGGCCAAATCCAATCAATCCCATAATGCACAGCAACAAGCTCTGTGGGAGAAAAAAGATGGGTGACAAGCTGAGGCGAACGTTCATTACAATAATTAATACATTTGTGAAATATGTAATAGTTTTATATAAATATTTGTACATAATACATTTTTTCATTACACTATTTAATATCTCTTTTACTTAAGGTTGACTTAAATACGTAATAGTTAAATATTTGTACATAATACATATTTTAATTACAATATTTATTATCTTTATTACTTAAGTTTGACTTTTGACGTAATATTTTTACGTAAATATTTGTACATACTACATAATTACAATATTCAATATATTTTGTACTTAAGTTTTACTTAAGTAATAGTTTTAATACATATTTTCATTACAGTATTTAATATCTCTTTTCCTTGCAGTATTTAATATCTCTTTTCCTTAAGTTTTACTTAAATACTTAATAGTTTTAGGTAAATATCTGTACATACTATATATTTTCAGCACAATATTTAATATATATTTTAATTGTACTTAAGTAACAGTTTGACATAAATATTTGTACATAATACATATTTTAATTACAATACTTAATATCTATTTTACTTAAGTTTGACTTAAATACGTAATAGTTTTACGTAAATATTTGTACATACTACATAATTACAATATTCAATAATATATTTTTTACTTATCTCTTTTCCTTAAGTTTTACTTAAATACTTAATAGTTTTATGTAAATATTTGTACACTGCATACTATATATTTTCAGCACAATATTTAATATATATTTACTTAAGTAATAGTTTTACATAAATATTTGCGCATAATACATATTTTAATTACAATACTTATCTCTTTTACTTAAGTTTTACTTAAATACTTAATAGTTTTATGTAAATTTTTGTACATACTATATATTTTCAGCACAATATTTAATATATATTTAAATTTTACTTAAGTAATAGTTATACATAAATATTTGTACATGATACATATTTTTAATTACATACTTAATATCTCTTTTACTTAAGTTTTACTTAAATATGTAACAGTTTTATGTAAAATATTTGTACACTGCATACTATATATTTTCAGCACAATATTTAATATATATTTACTTAAGTAATAGTTTTACATAAATATTTGCGCATAATACATATTTTAATTACAATACTTATCTCTTTTACTTAAGTTTTACTTAAATACTTAATAGTTTTATGTAAATATTTGTACACTGCATACTATATATTTTCAGCACAATATTTAATATATATTTACTTAAGTAATAGTTTTACATAAATATTTGCGCATAATACATATTTTAATTACAATACTTATCTCTTTTACTTAAGTTTTACTTAAATACTTAATAGTTTTATGTAAATTTTTGTACATACTATATATTTTCAGCACAATATTTAATATATAATAAAATTTTACTTAAGTAATAGTTATACATAAATATTTGTACATGATACATATTTTAATTACATACATAATATCTCTTTTACTTAAGTTTTAGTTAAATACGTAACAGTTTTATGTAAAATATATGTACATGCTGCATATTTTCATTACAATATTTAATAATACCTTTTTTTACTTAAGTTTTATTTGCACGTAATAGTTTTACTTAAATATTTGTGCATAATACATATTTTTAGGCCCATAACGCATAGCAACAAGCTCTATGGAAAAACAAAACAAACAATGGCTGACAAACTGAGGCAAATGTTCATTAATAATAATTAATAAAATATAATTACAAATTTACAATTTTACTCAATATTTGTACATACTACATAATTTTGGAGTATAAAATTGCCAATCGGTTGTGAGTGAAGTTGTGAACTTATGAGGCTTCCTAGTTAGAATGCTGTCCATGTAGGGAGCAGACAGAACGTTAGATCCATTAGAATAGGGTGTCGAGATCGTGACGTACTGGCTTGGCACGGGCAGAGTTCTCACAATACACACTCAATATTTTGAATTTCCCTTTGTGTGGGCTGAGTGATTGGTAACAGAAGCACAAGTGACCTACACTAAGCTAAAATGGGGTTAACAAAAGAGCGGAGCTCTTTCAGAACTTTTATGTTATGATGAATAGAGCTGACAAGCCAAAACTGGGCGCTATACAATTTATGATCTGCTCGGCCACACACTCGACCCATGAAGAAAGAGTATACAGCTGTGTTTTCAGTCAGCAAAATTCTTTTTCTTCTGGTGTAGGAAAACAACCTGTTTCAAGATTTTTGTCCCAAATTTTCCTCTCATAGTGATTCAACCTCATAATGGATACATAACTAAAAAAAAAAAAGCATTTTTAGGACCATAATGCATAATGGAAAAGAAAAAAAAACATGGCTGAAAAACAGGCGCAACATTTTGAAGCAGGTTATAATGAATATAAGCATCTCAGATCAAATCTAACAAAGTATAAAGGGTGTTTTCATCTGATGAGCTCATCTCTGTGATATAAATCTGTATGCTATCACAGGTAAAGCTCGGAAGAGCATCAGCCTGGACGTTCAAAAGATCTTTCCCAACATTTCATGAATGATGGGATTGTGGAGGGAGGGAGGGAGGGCGTTGTGGTGGTGCGGGAGAGGAAAGACCCAGGTAAAGTTATCCGGTGGGAGCCGCCCAATTTGTGTGATCTGCCCATTCATATAGTGGGGTGTGGGGAGGTGGGGAGGCTGCTCTTTTAAACCGCCAGAGGAAGGATGTCTCCTGCCTTGATGAAACTCTGGCGTCCCTTTTGTTGTTTGCAAAAACAAAACAAAAAAGGGCAGAGAGTGAAAAAGAAACGAGGGGGGGGGGGGGGAACAGACCGAGAGGAAAGCAGGGAGAAAGAGAAAGGTTTGAGCCAGTCAGCGATAACAATGCCGTCTGCTCGCTTGAAGAGACATGATGTCACCAGGGCACCGGAATCCCTAGTGTGGAGCGAACAGGGTGGGGTGCGTTCCTCCCTCCCTCCAATTTGCCCCTGCCCCTTTCTCTCGCTCTCCCTCTCTGTCTTTTTCCCTTCATCTTTCTCTTTCCTGTCTGTCTGTGTGTGTGTATGGACGTGGGAGCTGTTGAGCACATAATAGGTCTCCTCACAGCTCCACTTCCGAAGAGTGGTCATATGAAACGTCCATTTCCAGGTCATTCATTCACAGCGGTCCCCGATGAGCACGGCCGAGCCCGCTGAAGACTGTCAAAGGATCGCTCCCATGAGGGGGCCGTGTGCCACGTGAGAGGAAAATATGGAATAGGCATTTATTTAAAAACATAAAAATAAATCTTTACTGTGATTTGAATCAATTTAAGCATTTACTGAATAAAATCATATTGACAAAATCATAAACAAGTCCTGATATCATATACAGTGTTGCTTCTCAAGTAAATTGGTCTTGTTTTATGGATTTTTCGATATTTTAACTGGGAAAACAAGTAAAAAAGAAGTAACTTTGCAGTGCTTTTTTTTTGCATGCTGACATGCAGTTGCTGGGGTGTCTTTAATATTCCGAACTCTATATATAGTTTCCACCTGTTTTATCAAAGCTGGAATTCTTTGATCAATAGTAAACAACAGAGTTGTTCAGCAATGAAGTCGTAATAGAAGCAAACTCACGTCTGAAGTTCAATTGATAACTATCATAATTAAGACCTCACACGATACTTTTTTCCATTGCATGGGAATGCTTTGTGAATAATCCGGCAGGCATTATCCGTCCAATTAGCCGTATGTTCTTAAAGGTGGTCAGCGCCGGGGTGGTCAGGCATTGATTTGTGAGAGGAACTTGGAAAACAGCGGTGCACTAAACACCTCAGCATGTAATGTATGATCAGGCACAACCCAGTAATATACTGTAGATGTGACTTTTCCATGTAATCGCCGCCGCTGAACAAGCCTGCTGACAGCAAAAGAAGTGCCTGCCACCCTCGCAGCCACCCATTCACTGTCTTTCAGCAATACACACCCGTGCCAGATGAAGTCATGGCCCCTGGCGCTCGCCTATAAACCACCTCAATATAGATGCCATTGCAGGACTTTCAGCGCAACCGTCAGCAAAACGGCTAATGCGTAAAACAGTGATTGGTGATTGCGACTCAATTAGAGCTACATGTGCTCAAGTGGCCTCTGGCAAAGGCGCTTCAACCCGGCCCATAAAAAAAAAAAACACCAAGTATGAGCTTGCATGTCTCTTAACCAGAGCGCAGCATGTGGTTCTCCCTTTGGTTTGATTACAAGCAGAGGCAGCTGGCTTCGTCTACGCTATCCGTGACATTCCACCTCCAGTCGGTCTCTGGCTCCACCGTCTCCGGAAAGAGTCGGGAGAACATCGAGACAACCGATGGATTTGCTGATTCAATTGTTCGGCCTCTTTCTGTATTTGGACTGGGGGGAAATTGTACCCTTTGCCACCCACAAGCACTCAATAAGGCCCTATCCAGTTAAACTGCCAAAGTGAGACATCCGGACAAAGAGCTCTTTTTTGGAGATGCGGAATAACACTGGATGTGGATGGGATGAGGCCATTGGAGCCGTCCTCCTGGGAGTAGGAGTGGCAGTGTCGTCGCTCTAAGCTGTTGAAAGGTGCACAATACAACAGGATATCATATTGTCCTGTTTGACAAATGGATTTGCAGTGGTGACTGGGGCAACAGCGGCGTGGAGGAAGTTCTACATAAAGCACTACAGGTTCTTAATTACTTCCCCAAAATTGTAATCAGATCACTTTAATGGGAATATTCATCTTTTAGACCCCTATACAAATGTGACATGCAATATTAATTCACTACTGACTGAATACAATAACACAACAACAACAAACTGACTGAAAAAAAAACGTACCTGATATTAAGTCTCCTCGTGTCTAGGTAAATTGGGGCTAATATAAGCCACGCTAACTCAGGAATATTTCATAATTTCAAGATAGTTTTTTTGTGTGAATTGTTTGTGGTTTAAGATCCAGTTTAGTACTTTCAAAATATTACATATTAGCCTAAGCTTCGATCTTTTTTATGAATATTATAGCATCTAATACAATTTGTTGGTCACACTTTATTAGGGTCCAATTCTCACTATTAACTGTTAACTACGACTTTTGCCTCAACAAACTCCTTATTATTAATAGTTAGTAAGTTAGTTGTTAAGTTTAGGTATTGGGTGGGATTAGGGGTATAGAATATGGTCATGCTGAATAAGACATTAATATGTGCTTTATAAGCCAATATCCTAGTAACATGCATGCTAATAAGCAACTAGTTAATAGTGAGAATTGTACCATAAACTAAAGTGTTACCAATTTGTTTTGTCAATTTTTTATCAATGTCATACTGAAGTCACAGTAAAAGTGCAGACATTTGCAAGCAGCACAATGCAAACAAATAAAACAAAATAAAAATGGCTGAAGTTGGCAAAAAAATGGCTTTTTGGACTATACTGCTCAACAATGGTGACAAAACTGATGAAATATTACAGAGAAATGTAAACCCTACAATTAACTACGAATATACAAATAACTACGAATCATCAGATCAGTCCAATTTGAGCTCAGCCGCAAAGCATGCTGGATAAACAGCAGTGCCACAATAAAATAACTGATTATTTGTTTCACTTTATACTGTAGATGTAAACTTGCAGAGTTTCGATGACAACAGACGTTCTTTGTAGTGGTTATCTTTTGTAGTCTTTCAAGACTAGACTGAGAAATTAGTTCTTTAACAAAACCTTTGACGTAAAATATGACTGGATATAGCTGTATAAAGAGCTGAGCAATGGCTGGCAGACAGTTTTATTGGACTATTGCTGACAGATCTTACACTTTCACAGCATGATTTGTGAGATACTAGTGTACATAAACACCCCTGAACTCCTCATGGGCTGTTGATCAAGGGCTTTTAAAACTGCTAACCACAAGGAGGAAAGAACAAGATGGATGCCCACTCCCGAGGACCTCAAATGCTTTGCAAACAAACACTGCCAGTGTTTGTTTGTAGACACACACTTGGCCATTAATGTGCTGTGGATAAAATCAAACAGGAAACAGATTCTCATCCCAATAACTGTCCTGAATCATGTAGCACAGCTCATGAGACACATGGGCTGTATTCGAAATGGCCCCCATACTCCCATTCACTATTCCCCATTACTCCACTATTACAGTCCACTGAATAAGTGAATTAAAACAAGTGAGCGAATTTGGAAACATGATCTTTTGGTGAGACGTGGGAATTCATTTGGTGTGACGTTCGCAGTGAATGGGAATTCTCTAGTGGCTTGACGTTGAGTGTACATCGGTTGTACACTCGTTATTGAGGTGCATTATGGGATTGAATGAGTGCACTCGATAATGTCCACTTTAGAGTCAGACACTACTACAAATGTCTGTCCTCTCAAATAGTGCCCTATATAGGGGGTGATTTCAGACACAGCCATTGTGTGTTCCACCAATAAACTTAGTCACCATGAAATCAAAATGGACAGTTCTTGTTTTTTATGGAATATTGCAGTAAACGTGTTTACTGGCTTGAGGGCGGGACAACCTGTCACTCAAATCAGGTCACAGTGATAGCAAATGAAAACAGTCCAACGATCCAATCAATTCCCAATGGACTAAATCAAGTCCCGCCCTACATTCTTTCTTGTTCAAGAAGTTCACTTACACTGAAGTCCCATTCACACAGAGATTCCAGCAAATACACTGATAATCGTTTGATTTTGGTTCATTCACACTGCCAGTGATTTTCTGGAATCTGTGTGTGCATTCACACACATCCCGTAAAGACACGTGACATCAGGATGTGACGTGTAATGTCTCCGCAGCGTCTTAAGTTTGCTTATGATCTGCGATTTATCTCTCTCTTGAGAAACCACGCTCGTGCATTTTTTTCAGATTCAATCCTAAACTAGCGCATCGCATACCGTTTCACTAAGCTGGCGAACGATCTCAGCTTCAGCGTCATTACTACTACGACACATCCCTTATGGCATTGATCCTGCCTCTTGTTCACACAGGGCGCATTCCGGGACTGATCCCAGCAATGTTACTAGGTCCCCATCCCGGGTGTGTTTGCGTTCACACAGAAGGCACTCTAGCAATTCTATGGCAATTTTCTGGGATCAACACTGCACTCTGTGTGAAAGGGGTTCAGATAGGCAATACTTCACAATAGGGAAAAAAAGACTATCACAACTTCGGTTTCATGCTGACTTTAACTCCATGATATACAAGCATAAAACAAACAATACATTGCAAATAATGATGTTAGGACAATATTTATTTTTCTTTAAAGAATCCTTCAGGTGTGTTTGATCTCATGTAATTCTTTTTGAATATTTCTAAGAAGAAAAAAAACTGTATTCAATCTTCCCCTCACGAGCCACGTTCATAAAGCAACAAAAAACGATTTTCATCCCTCTATTCAGCGTATATCCGTTACATTCACCATTCATTCATGGTGACAACCGCATTCAATAACTGAACTCATTCACGTAAATGTTCAGGACTCCTGATGTGTAAATGGTAGGCAGCAAGGCTACTTGACAACTAGTTGAGCCACTCTGCGCTGCACGCGCGCGTCTCGTGTGTGTTGCATGTTTTAAAGTGTTGTTTTGGTAACTCACAGAGACGGAGAAGAGATGTGTGCCATTTACAGGTATTCTTTCCCATCTAAAGTAAGTTAATTCTTTCCATACGCCGTATTTGCGTCTTCCTCAGGAGTTGCTCGAGAGTCCCGCCACGTGTTCTGCGCATGTCACGCTCCCGCTTCCACTCAGTGACGCTGCTGCTGGGGACATTCTAAAACGCTTAACGTGAAAAACGCTTAACGTGGCTTACTGTACTAAGACAGTGATATTAAAGGACCAAAATCAGCACACGTCATATTTATAAACCATAGTATGTATAAAAAATCAGATGAGCCCAGAATATGAACGCAACGCGTTTAATTACACGTTAAGCGTTTTCCTCCCATAGAAAACCGTTATAAGAAAAGGCTTAACGTGGCTTACTGTACTAATACAGTGATATTACATGACCAAACTCAGCACACGTCATATTTATAAACCATACTATGTATAAAAAATCAGATGAGCCCAGAATATGAACGCAACGCGTTTAATTACACGTTAAGCGTTTTCCTCCCATAGAAAACCGTTATAAGAAAAGGCTTAACGTGGCTTACTGTACTAATACAGTGATATTACATGACCAAACTCAGCACACGTCATATTTATAAACCATACTATGTATAAAAAATCAGATGAGCCCAGAATATGAACGCAACGCGTTTAATTACACGTTAAGCGTTTTCCTCCCATAACCGTTATAAGAAAAGGCTTAACGTGGCTTACTGTACTAAGACAGTGATATTACATGACCAAACTCAGCACACGTCATATTTATAAACCATACTATGTATAAAAAATCAGATGAGCCCAGAATATGAACGCAACGCGTTTAATTACACGTTAAGCGTTTTCCTCCCATAGAAAACCGTTATAAGAAAACGCTTAACGTGTAATTAAACGCGTTGCGTTCATATTCTGGGCTCATCTGATTTTTTATACATACTATGGTTTATAAATATGACGTGTGCTGATTTTGGTCCTTTAATATCACTGTCTTAGTACAGTAAACCACGTTAAGCGTTTTTCACGTTAAGCGTTTTAGAATGTCCCTGCTGCGGGGTTGATCTGATCGACTGAACTCGTTTTTAGGTTAGGATTAGGTTAGGATGTTGCAGTGTTATGGACATCGCTATCTTTAATATTTACTTTAGTCACAATGGTTCTTACAGGTGAAATTCGCGGTTAGCGCGAGAACAAAGAAGTTCTGATTGTGTGAGACTCAGTTCCCATGGGAGGGGATAAGCATACCATCCTATATTTTTTTTCTGTCGAACGTGTTGTAAACAAATGCTGTAGGCCTAATGGATAGTTCTGCTCCTCCTTTGACTTTAGTATTATGATGTGGTTTTGTTGAACGGTTTTCGTGCTGCTTTGACTTCATTTTGCTTCACGCTATTTGGCTGTTAAAACTGTCAAACGAAATTATCTTCCTTTCTGAACTGAAAATCCCACATCAAATCACATCACATCAGACCAGACAAAACACATGCCCTTAAAGCCAAAATTGGTCTTTACTTGACAAGCTAATGGTTTCCAGGGTGAACACTTCATTTTTTAGTGAATTTCTACATGAATTTGAACCGTGAGAGCTGATGGACCAAGAATGTGAAGTAGTTCTGGGTTAATTTCAACTTACTGTTTATGGACAGCATCTGTGGCATGCTGTCAATTAGAAAAAAATCTGACATGTCCCCAGTGTAAATGGACTAAATAAATAGGAGTTTTGTGGCATTTAG